>NW_024881555.1:0-600000 GCF_019059575.1 Amphibalanus amphitrite
CGCCCGCTGTGCCATCGCCTTCCCTTACGACAATGCCAAACGACATTACCGAAAAACTCCGCTGAGAATCCAGTACAAACGTGATCGAGTGATGCTTTTATCTCTAATTACTACTTATGCGACCGCTTTGCTTTTAACTCGCGCCGTGCTGGGCTGGTTTTCGTCGACTCGATTGTTTTATCTGCTCGGATCCGGCGGTCGGTCGGTCGGTTGGTCGGGAGCGTGCCTGTGCTCGGCCACCGGCCAGTGTAATCGGTGTCATGGCCGGCGGTCGCCCCCCCCCCCCCGCGGAGAGGAGAGGGGAGCACCGGCGGCCGCCAGCTCAGCGCCGGAAAGGAGCGCTTCGCCCGACCATGTGCCATAACTGTGATATACGGAGAGTGTATGTACATACCGCGCTCGTCACCTACTGTCTTTTGTATATAAATGTTTTGTATCGAGGTATGATTTTGTTTGATCACGGAACAAAGTGAGTCAGATGGATGGGGGATCAGTGGGTAGTTCGGTGGTTTTAGACACTTCAACTGTCCTAGAGGCGCATTAAGCGACGACAAGCTTGCGCCTGAACCGAAAACGAGTGTATGCTCATCATACTCAAAGGCTTGGGATAAGCCCTGGAATTGGGTTGAGAGGAGCTCGGGACGTGAGGACCGATCTCGACATAGTTCGACGGAGATCCTGGAATATCGCGAAGTTCCCGTTCGTAACACTCTGCGTGCGTATGGCGCTGCCTACACCATCCAGCCATTCACGCCATCTTTTCGTCTTTTTTTTTCCTGTTTCACTTCAGTACCTACACCTCGTGTCCGTTTATTTCGCTCCGCTTACCGGACTGCGAGGAGGAAAGTTTGGAGAGAAGGGGAGAGAAAGAGAGAGAGGGAGGGAGGGATAGGCGGGTAGCCGAGGGCTGTTCACAGGCCCTGTGTGCGGTACACAGGCTTCAAGCTCCGGGCTCCAAGCTCCGCCCACTGCGCCCCTACGTAATCCTTCCGTCACTGCACACAGCGACCGCTGTGGCCGGTCGTTGGCCGTGTGCGGTCCACCGCACGCAGCCATGTGACGTCATACCGACTACCCATCCCCTACCCCCATGCCTACTGCACTCACCGCACACACCGCGCTCAGCAATTTGCGGTGTCCGTGTATAACTGTATAGTCGAGTACAGAATGATGTTCCACTCCTCAGAAGCTATCAGTTGACCGGAACGCTAAGTTGTGCCGTTTATCACGCAATTAAGCGTGTCGATTGTGAGCATTGGGAAAAAGCTATAATTTGTGAGCTCAGCCCGTGTGATGCGGCACAGCCTACCACTCCAGGCAAATAGGTAATTGCCTGTGAAAAGTGGAACATCATTCTGTAGTCGACTATACATATACAGCCCTCCGGTTACGGCGCCAGTGATAAAAGTATAGGTATATGTACATACGGTGCCATCCAGCGGCGCCGGTGCGAAAAGCATGGGATGCCCCGAGCGGTACCGTAGCTAACCAAAGATGACGTCAGGTATGGGTGCTGCGCGGCCTGATTTGGTCATCAAGGATCGGGATGCCGCCTTCCGTCAGGTGCGAGGTGCACTCCTATCAGGGGCAAGGTGCCGCTCCTATCAGGGGCGAGGTGCGCTCCTATGAGTTGCAAAGCTCCGCGTCCGGTTATCATGTCGACCCAGCGAAAATCCCCTTACAATGGGCCCTTAACTGATAAGTCCGGCGGGGGACGAGTTAAAGTCGGAGGCCCCGTAAGGCGGGACTATTTGAGACAGTGTGTTAAAATCGCTATAAAATGAAAACCGTCTTTTCCTTTTTGCTCAGACAATTCACCATTCGATTCCACAACAACCTCAGGAAAATGACAAATATCAAACGGTTTTCATTTCAGAGCGATTCTAACATACTGTCTCAAATAGCCTGCCTCACCTTACGGTACGTACGGTTTACCTGGCAGATCCACTTTATTACCACCATAGGCGGCGGAACGGGGAGGGCACCGGGGCACCGTGCCCCCCTTTGATTTTGGCATTTCAACATTAGTCCTATGGGCGTTGCATGGAAAGAATGGGACCAAAAGTTGGCAGTGCCCCCCTTAATTGAAGGTGTTCCGCCGCTACTGATTACCACCACTTCTCGCAATAAGAAGTGATAACATGGGCCTTGGACCGTTGTGCATCAGTTGCCTAAGTTGCTTCAAGCATCGATGTCACTATACTATGTCACCATGTCACTAGGTATGTCACAAGCATCGATAACTATGTCAGCCGGATCCGGCTGACATAGTTAATGAAGCAATCATATCTTCTGCTGATTTCTTTATACGGAAGCATATGTTTAGCGTTAACGTCCTCTGCTGGACGTATAGTCGACTACAGAAGGATGTTCCACTCCTCAGAAGCTATCAGTTGACCGGAGCGCTAAGTTGTGCCGTTTATCACGCAATTAAGCGTGTCGATTGTGAGCATTGGGACACAGCTATAATTTGTGAACTCAGCCCGTGTCATGCGGCACAGCCTACCACCCCAGGCAAATAGTTGCCTGTGAAAAGTGGAACATCATTCTGTAGTCGACTATACTTTGAGAATCCACCGACAAATAGTAATTACGCAATTTGTCTGAAAGAATGGTTTGAGAACGTAAATGCGAAGAAAAGTGAAGACGCTGCAGGGTCGGTTACCACTCCTTCCTTAGTCCTTACAAAGCTGGGTGTGGGTCTCTGTTCTGTTTGAGACCTGTGTCATAGTCGGCGGAACGGGGAGGGCACCGGGGCACCGTGCCCCCCTTTGATTTTGACATTTTAACATTAGCCCTATGGGCGTTGCATGGAAAGAATGGGACCAAAAATCGACAGTGCCCCCCCCGTTCCGGGTGTTCCGTTCCGTTCCGAAGGTGTTCCGCCGCTACTGGCCTGCGTCCTCATCGTGAGTAGAGCGGCTGAATCGAGTACCCGCAGCCACTCGTGCAGCGTGAGGCGCCGTCGCGGGCTCGCTACACCACGATGGTCTGACCCTCAGACTGCCTCGTGCCGTCGCCATCCCGGGCCGAAATTCCGTCTTCAGTCTAGTGCCACTGTTGTCCACCGCCAGTGTCACTCGAGCTCGCTGCAGCGCTGAGACCGGACGAGGCAGTCCGACGGCCCGGCCCTGGCCAGAGGGTATAGAGCCGGGGGTTTATCACGTCAGACTGCCGACTAACTCCTGAGCACCCACAGCAATGGTCGGCTTTGACCCCTTCCGGCGGCCCCGCCTGGCGCCTAACGCTTTTTGCCGTTACTAAATACCAATAAACTTTCGCCCACATGGGGCCTAAAAATCAGCGCGAGGAACTTTGCCCACTCCGCTGATAGGTTGCACACTTATCTATCGATTTGGGAATCCTCGCCCCGGCAGCAGGCACTCTGGAGGGCCTTTAGCCGCCACACCCGGGGCTGAATGGTGGAGGGCGAGGGAGCACTGGCGGTGGATGCTCATTCTTCCCATGCACTGCGATGCAGCTGAAATTGTACGGATGTGCGTCTCCTCGTGGCCTGGAAGGCTGAAGGCGTAACCCAGAAGAGCGTCCGTGCTGTTTTTAAGTCGTTTTCACACCTCATTTAACGGAGGTCGCAAAATTGACTTATATCTAACCGTAGGTCATCGATATCGAAAATCCGAGATATACGTTTCTCGGATTCACTCTAACACTCTAACACCCATGACTAAGCAACAAATGCGAAACGTTGGGTAATTTTTGCGTTTTATCTCTTTTAAAATGAGTTCAAAAGTTTATTTAGGCCATACATGCACTTATGTGTCACATATACGTTTGTATCTGCCTACATCCTGTTACTCTTAACAATCACCGAGAGATTCAAGGTAATAAACAAGAAAGTGCAATTGTGACGAGCATGAAAACTTTGAGTTTAGGCCTTTGACATGACCCGACGACCTGACCTTAGGGCTTAGGCGACCTCGGTCTGCAATTTTCACTTGTGTGCACAGTGCACTGCAGTAAAGATGCATTAAAAGGTGCTCTGTGAAAACGGTGACTTTGAGCTATCGGCGGAAGACCGTATTGGAGGTTTTCATATAACCCCGGCCCGGCGTGGGTTAATAAGTGCTTAGGTAATTGCCTTTGGGATCATGGTCCTATGTAAGGCAACAGACGGGGTCCTGCACTCTGCTCGTCCGTTCGTCACACATGTGCAAAAGCTTGATAGCTCTATCTGCAGTCAGCATTGCGGCGCTATGCCTTGCAACAAATCTATTTACATTCTCGTAGTCATGGGAACGGCTGCACTGATAGTGACTATCGAGACGGCGTGATATCGTCTGCTGCCGCACCCGCACCCCTCCACCAACGTCTAACAGCCACCTCCCGCTCAGCCCGTAGCCAGGCTGCAACGTGAGACTTTTTCAGCTGTTAACCCGCGCCCCGTTGGGCTCTGCCGAGCAACGCGCGCCCCGTTGTTGCCCCCCCCCCCCTAAGATCTCGAGAACCACGCAACCTAGCGACAAGCGGCAAACGATGTTGGATAGCCCTATCAGGGAACTACCTTGCGACCCAATTTTATTGACCTAGGTCAAACCGATGACGTCACAGGTCAGGTCAAAGGTCCAATTTTTACCGTTTACAGGCATTTCAAGGAATGCGTTGTAAAATCGAGTAAAATGCATTTCATTGAAAATCATCGATGGGGAAATGTTCTTCAAACACATATTTTGCTATTTGAGGTCACTGATACCAGGTCAGGCCACAGAGGTCAAGTCACGGGGGGGGGGGGTCACAATATGAAAGTGTCGCGTGATACATGTTTTATGGTCAATTTTACATGACAAATGCGATTATGTGGGTCAGGCAGCCTTTGGGGCCACCTTAGGTCACCTTTTGGTCAAGGTCAGGTCAAGGTCAGGTCAAGGTCAGGTCAAATTAGGTCAAATTTCAAAGTTAATATTTTTGCATAAAATGGGTATCGAATCGATGCAGCTCGTCACGGGGAGCTCAATGGTGGTCTTTGTTTTGCCGTACGTGGTCTAGAATCGCTAACAATGGAGTTCAAAAATTTGACGTCATCATTTTTGAACAGTTTTTTCGCTATAACTTGGCCAAAAAACGAGATATCGATCTGAAATTTGGTATGTATATAGAAGAGCGCAGGGACTATCACATATATTCCGTTTTTTCGAAATTCGGAAATTTTTTGATTTTTTTTAGTTTTTCTAAAAAAATCAATTTTTTGAATTTTTTGGGGTCAAAAACCCAAAATTTTGAAATCTGAGATAGCAGTTTCGTAGCGGCGTTTTTGTCTACTAGACCATATAAAGAACTTTGAAATTGCTTGGTAACTGTAGATTTGGTGAGCGTTTCAAGATTGCATGTTTTTTGCTCATTTTTGCACGAACATGACCTCAGTTTGACCTCAATAACTCCTGACCTAAGGTGACCTAAGACTTGAAATTTGGTGTGAAGGTGTCAAATTGATGCCTGGGAAGGTACTGAAAATTTGGCGGCGCTGCGCGCCGCCGTTTTCTTGCTATTCAGGAAAAACCACAGGGGGGGGCCAAAATGCCCCCCCCCCAACGGGGCGAGGGCTCGTCCTTCTTCGTTTTCCACCGTTAGGTAGGGCAGAGCGGGGCAACACTGAAACGCCTCACTAATGTTTCCTCAAAAAGTTGATATGGCAAATGATTGCACGCGCTCGACTTGTGCCGAAAATTTCACCCTCGCAGCCCGCACCGTTGCCGAGCAAGATCCCGCCAAAAGGAACTGACGCTATACGTATAGGAGAGAGTGGGGCAAAGCGGTCACCCATCGATTTAGCCCTGTACAGCTGGCGTCAGCTCCGATTTATGGTTGCCAATTATACCTACTTCTCTGCGCAGTCGTTCGAAAGAGTCACAGCGAGGTTTCCGGCCTATCGCCAGTGATCTGTGATGCGATACACGGAAAAGCATTTCTTGCTAGACTATACTTACTATATTTACGATTTTTAATTTTGTTTTATTTCATAACCGCTTAGAATTTTATTTAAGCGGTCTCGTTCATGCATTGTGGTTATCGTAGATGTCTTTTGACTTTTACCAATGTTAATGCTTTTCGCCCCACTAATAGCAGAGCTGGAATATTTTTGTCTGGCGGACTATATGCTCGGAGCAAAGTGGACGGGGCAAAGTGCATGGCCAGCTCCGAATTAGCCATAAGTTGTTTCCATCCGGACAACAAACCTCATTGATATTGAAATGCGTCGTCACGTTATTAGTGGTGTCAATCGGAACTTGAATCTTCGGAATTCCGATTTTGTCCAATGTCCAATTCGGAATTCGGTTGGATAATGACGGCAGGCGTTGGACAGCTTTGGACAATCACCTGCTACACCTCAGCATTTTTATAAAGCAATCGTGCTTAACACTGATTGGCGAATAGAAAGCTCAGCTTTTGAGATGATTAACACATTAAAGCTGGTAATGGACAATGGTACATTTAAAACAAATTAAATAGCAGTGTTGAGTGTAAACTATTGCGTAGTTTTCGGATATCTTTGGACAAATGACTGGCTTGGACATCTTTGGACGGACAATCGACGTAAGCATTGGAAATTGGACGGACATTGGACATACATTTTCTGAAACTGACACCACTACACGTTATGCATTCATCTCGGCCACTTTTCGGTTACATGAGCTACCAAATAATGCAACTAAATGTTTTCCCATGACAGCCCTTTCTATGTGTACCTACAGGCGGCGAGATGACAAATTCCGGCACATGACTATGTCCGTGAAGATAGCGTCAGCACTCAGCAACAGCAACGAATACAGCGTCGGATTCAGAATCGCTTCAATAACTGTCATCAGGTCAATTGGGGGACGGGGAACAAGAATATGACATTTATTTCTCAAAATGTGTGCAACGTATTCATTATCCACTGCGCCTCGTAACGCGCACACGCTCTTTTTTTTTCTTCGCTAGGGCAGGGCCTCCTATAAGGAATTTTCACTGGGGGGCCACAGAGGCTCAGAAGCCAAACCTAGGGTACCCCCAAATCCGGTGTTCTCATCGGATTTAGGCCACTTATTTTTTCGTCACAGCCCTGATGCCATGATTTTTATTTTTATTTTGAAAAAAAAGATAAAGAAATAGTGGGCCGCTTGACCCTATACCGGTGGATCCAGACCGGTACGGGCAGGGTGACATTTGGGGTAAATATCCCCCGCAGTGTCCGAAATCGAGGAATGCTTCCGGCTTTCCGAAAATGAAACAAAATGCCTTTATTAAAGAAGCAACCCTATTCCTGGCGGGGGGGGGCCTCAGGAGCCCCCCCCCTGAGGTTTTTTGGTTATATCTCCCAAACGCGTTGAGCTAGAAAGCTCAAATTTTCTGACTTTTCCTAAAAGGCTTCTACGCAACATGTCTGAAAATTTTGAGTTGATCTGACCTCAGGTCAGGTCACCAGAGGCGGTTTGGTGACGCTACCTCAGAAAAGTTTGCAATCACGCCAGAGCTAGAGTTTTTGACCGATCAATTTCTTCTCTTCAGGGTTTAGTTAGGGTACCAGTATGTGCAATTTGTATATCTCGGAATTTTGATATCGGTGACCTAAGGTCAGGTCAGTTTCGCGACCTCCCCATTATAAGTCAATGGGGGGAAAATCAACTCCCTGTTTTTACCACTAAAACGGGTCGGAATGGCCCCATATACCATACATGACTTCATATACGATCAACCTTCACTACCTTGAGGTCTGTTTTGCTGTTGGGCAGCTGTGAGGTCATGTGACGTCATCAAAGGTCACCAAAGGTTTTTGGCCAATAACTCCGTACAGGAACAAGATACAGACGCGTGGATGGTCTCATTGTGTTCAGCTCGTCAAGACGCATCGAATGATATACATGATGACCTCGAGGTCACGTGACCTGAGGTCAACCTTTGACCTTGACCTTTCGAGGTCAACATATATATCATTCGATGCGGATTGACGAGAGGATCACGATGATGCCCTTAGTTTGTTCCTATCTTGACTAATTCGAAAGTTATTCGAGAAAAACTCTCTCCATATCTAGTGCCGCCATTTTGACTTTTTCGACCCCTGTGACGTCATCTTTGACCTGACCTGAAAATGACCTTAGTAAAAATTGTAGATCTTGGCCGTGCGTATCCGATGCCGTTTACCGCTTGTCGCTATCTTGCTTCGTTCTCGAGATCTCAGGGGGGGGGGGGGCCGAATCGGCCCCCCCCCCCGCCAGTTTCTTGTCCCGGCGGAGCCCGCCAGGAATAGGGTTAAACGGCACAGCAGTGCGTAAGGAATCTAACCGACCGCAGAAAATGTGAGGGCTTAGGCATCGATATCCCAAACGCTGGAAACCAACAGCTACCTGCCTGAAAACAGCTCACCATCCTAAAAAGCTACTTGCCTGAAAATGACTCAAGAAACAGGCCACAGGTCAATGAGAATGAGGGTCAGGGAACAGGGTAATTACATTTTCAGGAAATGTGTGGAATTGAAGTAATCACGAGAATACCTACTAAAACTTTTGCCACGGTCGGCCAATTTTCATGCGAGTTATTCGCAAAAAAAGTAGGAGTGGGGTCTATCAACCCCTCAATAAGTGAGAAGGCTTATCGCTGCTGGTCCCAAACACTGGAAAAAAAAAAACTTTATATGGTGCTATAAAGCCCAGCCGCACTCTTATTTGACCGTAAAAAAATACTCTTCAAGAATAAACCCGTTTCCCGAAAAAAGAAAACATAATAGCCGTTTTCACGACGGCCATCTGGTACACATTTGGTGCACATCTGGTACAGATTAGGTGCAGATTTGGTCAAATCAGGTTCAGTGTGTCTCTTAGCAGCTATCAGCAGGGCTGCACTAACTGCTTATATGCCCGCTTTGTCATATTATCAGAGAGCATCATCGAATAAAACACTGAAATAAATTCATAAAATGAAGATATTTGCTGTAAAAGAAATTAGGTGCAGATTTGGTCAAATCGGGTGAATTCGCCGGATAGCCCGTCGTGAAAACGGCTAATAGGTACTTCTCCGTGTTGAACCGTAAGCGCTTGACTGATTGAGACTAAGTAGAGGGCGACCGTTAGGGCTGTTTCCTTCTCAAAGTGATGCCCCATTCGGGCTTCAGTCGGCGTTCGATTATAAAATATGCAATGTCTGACCTCATTCCGCGGCTCATCCTACGCGGATCTGTAAAAAAAACCTGTAAGAAACCAACGATATAAGGAAACTAAAATAAGTAACGTGGTGATCGTGGAGATAGTCTGAATTGTTTGTTTGGTAAGCTTACAGTGAAATTTTCTCGTTTTTCTACGTGATTTGCTTAAAGGGACCCTCCCACCTTAACATTAGTTTTGAGTTGAGATAGCCAAGTTTGCGGCCAGGCTCAGAAACCACCATTTATCCTGGTCGCAACCCCCGCAGCTTTATGGTGTTCAAGAAATTTCTTCCCTTTACTTGCAGGGTGGGACCAGCGTGGTCCCTATCTCTTAACCATTACGGGGATCTGATGACGTCATCAGGCTTTCGAACGTCCGTTAAATGTTTGATTAAAACGTTTTGTAGCACGCGGTGGTATATGCTGCTTTGCGCGCAACAAATGCCGCACTTTCAAATAAAGTCGCTAGGAACAGCGGAGATCCCAAAAAGTAAACAAGAGTAAAAGTCTAATATCTTGAAAACCGGTGAATATTTTTCGATGAAATTTGGTAGATATTCGTTTTTGCTCTTTCTGAACCGAGCGACATCACTTTCATGCCAATTCATTAACTTTTTTGAAGGTGGGAGGGTCCCTTTAACTGCGTGGCCCCTCAGTGACGGGATTTCAGCTCCACGGGGGGGGGGGGGTGGAGGGCCAGCGGCATCACTGGGGGGGGGGGGCGGCCCCCAGTTAACACTTAACATGTTAGAGGAGGCCCTGCGCTAGGGTCTAGCTTTATTGGGTGACCTATTTACATATACGATTACATACAAATACCTTCCTATACTAAATGCATCTGGCTCAGCAATATTTCCAGTCCAAATGTTTCGGCGGTCTGCAGGCTAGCGGACACTCTTTCATCACGGTCCGTACGATCCTGGTGTACTGAGAGCCGACGAACTCTGTCATGTTGGCGCGCTTTGTGGGAAACGGCCGGGTGAACGGGTACTTGTTGCACAGGTAGCTGTCGTGAGATATGACGTCACCGGTTCGCACCAGCACCGGCCACAGAATGGTCTTCAGCTGGCTCTGGTCCCATGATTTCTGCAACAACACCGGGTAAAGATGGTCAGATGTGCTTGGAAGATTTTTCTTAATAATGGGGTTGTATTTCAAAAAAAGCACCGAAGCCTTTGCCTAGCAACGAGTGTAATCCAGGAGTGACTGGGATTTCATGACGCGAGTGACTGGGGAAGGGGGGGCTGTCTCCATTTGGCCTTATTTTCAAACTTCAAACGGCTCCGAGGGTTAACCCTCGCCCTGGACATGCCCTGGCAGGGTATTTTTCATAACACGGCTTGGCAGGGGGGGGTCGATGCGACCCCCTCGCGATTGGCTCCTATGGCACCTAGAAACGCCAAATTTGGTAGGTAGGTGGGCCTCCTGGATTTCTCGCCCCTGTGCAAATTTGGTTGCTCTAGGTCAATATTTAGGGGGTTTTGCGGGGTATAAATGTAAAAATTTCGCTAAAAACAGGTCAAAAGTTTTTCGCTTATAACTTTCGATCTAAATAAGATAGAGCAAAAAAAAAAAGCACCAGTGAACTCAGCACGTCAAGGCGCGTCGAATGATATACTTTTAAGCTTGCTTAAGTGTACTTAAAGTTTTTCTTAATTATGAAGTAAACTTCAAATAATTAATTAAGTTCAAGTTAACCAAATTGCATCATATTGCATTTCATTCGATTCGGCTGATCACCAGGAACACAATGACACCTTTTTTTAACCCTCACCGGACCTATTGGTTTTCTACATACGCGCCGGCCGAGGGGGGGGGGGCGGGTACGACCCCCCCTCCCCGGTTCGCCCCTGGTGGAGCTAGCGCGTCGCGGAAAAAACGAGTGTGTGCGCCGTTACGAGACGCAGAGAATGGTACCCAATGTTAAGGTCCTAGGTCAACTAGTGACCTCTGAGGTCAGGTCAAGTGCCCAAGGTACGGGTCAGTTTTTGGTGAATAACTTCGCAAAAAAAAACGGCCGCAGAGCCGCGATTTTGGCAGCATTGTGTTCGCCTCGCTCAGGCGCGTGGAATAATATACTTTTTGTTCGGGTCAGGTCAACTTAGGGTGTTGACCTCAGGTCAAGGTCAGGTCAGCACCCCCAGGTCACGAAGTTGGTCGAAAGAGGTTATGTCGTATATCATTCGATTCGGCAGGTCTTCCTGAATCCATGGGTGGCTTTCCCGACTCGCTAGCTCAACTTGATCAAGAGTTATTGACGAAAAACTAATATGACCTTGATGACGTCATAAATGACGTCACGCAAGGTCAACATTGCAAAAGTGACGCATCTAAACTTGCAAGGAGTGCATCAAATCACGATTCTGTGTGCTTGAGATAGTTGGAGATCGTTCCCGGCGCCAGAATAGCAGTTTTCATTTTTCTCCATTGACTTCTACCTAATGGTGAGGTCACGAAAATGACCTGACCACATATGACCTTTAGGAAAAATCCGAGATATACAAGTTGTGAGACTCATAATGGATACTAGATCCTGCAAGTTTCATTTCCCTGTGACATCTCCTCTGGCAGTGAGGGCGTTGCGAAGTTGCGACATCTGAAGACCGTGCAGAGGTTCACTTATGACGTCATAGGTCATTGACCTGACCTGACCTAAAAATGCAGTTGGTGTCAAAAGATCCGGCTTGAATCAAAGGTCAAATATGCCAAGTTTCAGCTCTCTATCGCCAGCGTGTTCGGAGCTATCGCGAAAAAAAACCTATGTGGGGCGGCACCCCCCTCGGCCGGCGAGGGTTAAGCTCTAGCGTCATTATGTGCCAAGTTATTAGCAAAAACATCATTTGACCTCAGTTGACCTCATTTGACCTGACCCATGGATAAGTTCACCAAACAAAGAAGCACCAAGTGACCTGCTGTTAAGTACTGTGGTTTCAAAGCACAAAAGTGATAGAACGAAGCGGATATCTCCAGTATTTTCCGAATTTAGTATTTTCCCATAGGCTTAACATTACGACGTAATGACCTCTAACTGAACTCAGTTCAGTGACCTAAAAAAAAACGAACTATATGTTATACAACTCGGTGAACTTAGCATATCCTGAATGTTTGAAGGAAATCAGTCCAAAACTGTGAGTTGGACAGGTGCAAAAGAAAATTGAAATTTGACCATGACCTTGTACCTGTTTTTTGACCTGGTGACCTGACCCAAGGTCACCCGGACCTGAAATTTTCAGTTCATATGTAAAAAGGTTGCCCCATAGGCTGTGCCGTTTTTACGCTATCTTCGAAAAACCTTAGGGGGGGTCGCATCGACCCCCCCCCCCCTGCCAGGGCGAGGGTTAAGTTCCAAAACGAAGTCAAAAACCGAAACAACGAATCATGCAATAAAGAGACGAAAAGAGGAGAGGAATAATCCAAGTTTGCTAAGGCCCAAGTATGCCCTGCCTAATCTAAAAGTTCCGAACAGAACGGGCCTAACGGAGCCAGACGTGACGCGTCTGCTCGGGTCAAGAGCTCGGCCTAGAATGTGTGGGAATGCGCGGCTGACGCAGCGGCCGGGCCCCAGCGCAGGAGGTGAGCAGAAACGTCACAGCGCTGCAGCGCATCGGAGCGCGGATTGGTCAGCGGGGACCGCACTGCAGCACTGCAGGCTGCCGACACGCGGTCGCATCGTGCTAGGGGACAAAGTTCACTCCTGAGGCGCGCCCTGTGCCGCCCCCATCACCGGGGCGGGGTAGAGACGTCACAACAGGTTGTTGTTTTTGTTTTTCCTCCCGGTCACCGTCGAGGCGGTGACGGAGCCACGCGGCTCTTGTGGGCCGCGTAGCCGGCGGCCAAGGCCGCCACCACGTCGTCGCGCTGTATGTATACGTCTCGGGCCGTGCCTGTGATTACCCAGCGCACGGAGGCGCTGGGTAATCACGTGTGTCGAATTCCGTGCCGGCCGGCGACACACGTGGTTCTTGCATCATCAAGGGACGAGGCAACGAAAAACGCAGGGCACCACAAACTCACCCAGCTACCAGACCACAGTTCAGAATAGGACATAGCCTCGGCTCGACACATGGAATGGGGGCTAGTTACAGGGAATAAAGGAATAGTAAGACTATCCATCTATCGTATCGAAGAGGAACATTGTTATTGTTGTCGAGACAGGCAGGCAGACGCTATACGACGTCGTGACGTACCGCTTCATTTAATTTTCCTGTTTCGAGCATCTTCTGCCGGAGAGGGCGGTACTTGTCGTTGTAGCGGTTCCATCCGCCCCACATGCCGGCCAGAATCTCTGTTCCGTGCCACGGGTGATCCCGCATTACGTGGAACGTTTTGTTGGACTCGAGCCACTCAGTCACAGCGTCGCGTTCTCTCTGAAAAGAATACCGGAATCGGCAACATAAGTTACCGTTCGCCATAACACACCAAACAGGTATCAAATGTTTACACACGTCAGCTACGATATTTTTTTTTTTGACACTCGTATTAGCAAATCATCGCCTGTAAGATTTTTTTGTGAGCTTTTTTAGGCAAACCCATCGCTAGAGCTGTCCATCTACATCCATAGATTCGACCTTAATGCCAATGCATCTTTTGATCATTCGGTTTCATAACGTGATAAGTAGGTACGCTTTCATTGCTTCTCGATCATCAGCTTTTGGCTTAGGGCACAAAGGAGTGAAAGTTCATTCATATAAACGTCCCATCAGCAGTGCAGCCAGGACCCTGGCGACGGGGGTGGTGAGACTTGAGGAAGGGTAAGTTGAAAAAAAGAGTAGGTAGCCGTCAGCCGTAGACGACGCATTGTCTCACCTGCGTCAAAATGGAATCGAGGTCCCGCATCACGAACCGCTCGACGGACTCGTCCGCGATGACGGCAAATCGCCAAATGGACCCAACATGGCCACTGATGTCTCCGATTCCCGGCAGCTGGCGCACGTCACAGAAATCCACGTTCGGAAACCTAAAGGGGAAAAAATGGCAAGGAACAACAAAGAAGTAGGCTGCTATTTGGGTGACGAGCGAGCGAATGCATTTCCAAATAGTACTTGTGCACGTGCAAAATGAGGACTAAAACCCACTCGTGCGGGCCTTACCCATGGGCCCAAACGACTGGGCGCAATTGTTCCAACCGTTCTTTAGACCAAGAGATTACTAAAACATAGGACATAGTTTAATAATGTAAAAACGGCCTCTGCACGTGAGGACGTGCAGGCTAAAGGGGTAATTCTTACTCGCAAGTGACTTCGCAGGCTGTCTTATTCCATTCTGTGAAGTTAGCTTTGCCGTCGTGGAAGACGCGCATTGTCCAGCCGGGGTAGAACTCGAGGGAGCGCATCGCGTTCCGCTTGACTCCACTCAAGTAGGACTTGACGTCAGTCCCATAGAAGCTATAGGCAAGCACGTTCTGTCGCGCGCCGCGCCGGTCGGCGGTGGGCCCGCAGTTGGAGACGGTCGGCTCGGGAGGTTCGCCGTCCTCCGGCCTCCGCCACGGCCGGCAGGCGCACGGGCACGCCTGCGAGCAGTAGACGGCGCTGAGCGGCTCGCTGCCGGCACTGACCGTCTCTCTGCTGGAGCTGACCGTCTCCCTGCCGGCACTGAGCGGCTCGCTGCCGGCGCTGCCCAGTAGGCTGCGGAGCTGACTGTCGGCGGCACTGCGGATCTGACTGTAGTGCTGTCCCAGCGCGGCCGAACTCATGTGTCCGGATCCGGCCGAGTGCAGCAGCAGCATGGAGCCGGCCAGCAGCGCGACCAGCAGCACTGTGGTCCGGCCGCTGAGTCTCTGCGGCAGCCTCCCCACCGCCACCGGGATACAGAACCCACGACAGTCATGGCTCGAACTCTGCCGATGAAGAAATCTGCGTCAGGCTTCCGAGAGCATAATCACTTAGCAAAAATTCCATAATTCAAATGAATGAAAATAAATAGAGCTTAAATTTGTTCGAAAATGGCAGTTTATACTATTGTTTGAAAGGTGTAGTAGCTAGAAATAGCTCTTCGTTTGACAGAGACTGTGCCCTGAGAACGGCGTCGCACGCGTTAGCAAGGCTGAACCCAGGTTCGCTACGACAAAGGTTTTGCAGCGTATTCAGCCCTCGACTCTGCCTTTAGTTAAATGTTGTTTTTTTAACCAAAGGAAGAATATATATATATATATAACTGATCGGGCCGACGAAATTATTTGGAAACTCGGTTTGCAAAATTGACGGAGGCCCGAGTGTGGAGCACGAGGGCCGGAGTCGAGGGCCGAGGGGTGTAAAGTCAAACAACGTCCTGCCGGATCGGCGCGGCGACGCGCCGGCCGGCGCCGGCCGCCATTCGCCGCCTGACTGGGTAGACTGTGCCGTCGGTACTCGCCGACTGACCGACTGTGCCAGCGCCGGCCCGTTCAGTCTTTACACTGTGCTGCTTAGGCTTACAGCTGCTGCTACTGATCGATTCGCGTCAAAATATCTTTGAAGACTTAGAAATGTACAGGCAATCTTATGGTAAAAGAAATCGGAAATCGGCCGGAAACAGTTTGAGTCATGAGGATGTACGTACATACATAAACACTAATTGTGACGGAAACGTTTCCCGCGTCGGTCGATCCGCGCCTCAGCCGGCGACACCTTGACCCCGTTTCCATGGGCACCACTGATCCGGATCAGCAAATTTAAATCTTATTATATTTATTAAACTATTCGTTACATGATATAATTCCAAGTGGATTAGACTTATATAATCAGTCAATCCCTTATTTTTATTTTCATATATTGTCTAACTATACTGGATTAGCTAATCCATTTTTACTAATCCGGATCAGTGATGCCCATGGAAACGTGGTCCTTATCTCTTAGCAGGTCTCTGACGGCCATTGTTATGGCCAGATTAACTAGAGATTATCCATTTATGCTCCAAATGTATGCACTATGGTATAGTGAGATTTAAGAAAATCGTCCGCTAAGTTTTTTAGTTATGCGCGTGTAATCACAGAATAGTTCCTGACTAGAATGCCCATGGCAAATTTAACCACGCTGGACTTCCTTTAACCTTGAAAAAATTGACCTATGGTGGTGAAATTAGCACATACCTTATAAAGTTCCCCACCGCCCTCACTCACCCTCTAACTTTCGTCTTTTTAGCTCCCATAGCAGCTGAGAACTTAGGTGGGGGGGGGGGGGGAAGACATTCGCCCGGTGACATTATAGGTGGATACCTTCTTCCTCTGACCTCTTCCCGGGTATTAGTACTTGCAAGAGAGATTTCACGGTAGGTCGAATTTCGACAATTAAGTTCAGCTCTGGGCAGATATCCTTAGGCTTAGGTAGGCATAGATAAAAATATACGTCAATTCTCTCTTGACAACTCAGCTTTCTGAAGCGACTAGCGAGCTTAATGTATAAAAGTGCATGATATAATTACACAGATAGATTTGTTAACATACACAAATGAAGTTTTTCCTCCTATTTTCAGAATGAAAAGATCCCTGCCATTATGTTTGCTTTGCCATCCAAAGTCTCGGATCCCGACTCGCTGTGCCGGTCACCCACCTACTCGCTGTCTAGAAGGTAATTCTTATTTCAACAAAGCCGAAAATAGCTCGATGGCTTTGTTATCTACTCTCGGAATCCATGACACAATGACGGTCGAAGCTGCACATCAGAGATTAGGCACATAATTCACCTTTCATGGGTTGCAGCCAGGGCGGCCTCGGCAGCAGCCAGCTGTGCTGGTGCCATGGCTGTGCAGCCGTAAATGACCGGTGCGTTTGCAATATCGAAATGCAGGCTCATGTGCAGCAGACGGCGCCACCTTCTATCGACGTGTGACGTTAGTGGGTCGATATCGGAGCACTCCTAGTGTCTTGATACAGCCATTTGATTGGTGGAGGGCTGAGCCGCGCATGACTGGGTGGGGTGGGGGTGGGGGGGGGGGGGGGTCTCCAGAGCCACCTCCGTTTTTCTGCAATATCTTCAGAAGTGCTGAACGTTGTAACACGAAACTTCCGGTACCTTCGGGTTCATCGGTTTGACACCCGTGTCACCGATGTAAAAAAGTGATGAATGCCTCCGCCCGGGATTTTTTTTTTTATATATCTCGGTTGACTCTGCAATCGGTTGTTGAAATCTAACCTTTCAAGAATCCAGCAGGTGCAAAACACGATTCAACTTAAAAAAATTGTGGTGCTGGTTCCTGAGATTCAGTATCAACCTAAAGGTGATTGTTTCCCTTTAAACATGAGCCTTACAAAAATGAAACATTAGAAAACGAACTATAAAAAATGAAGCCTTTCCATAAGAACATTATCCCTTACGAACCTCCAGAATGTGAACCTTATACGATATGAGCTATCTCCGTCACAAGCTAAACCGTTCAGCACCTCAGCACCGTATCCCGACGGCATCCTTTGTAGTTTGTGGCGCAGTTGGTAAGTGCGCTCACATTTGGCGTGGAAGGTTCTCGGATCAAAGAGGACCTTTGGCAGCGTTCTCCTCGGCCGGCTCCCACCCAGGAGATGGCATGGGAGTGGTCGCTCGGCCGTGGGGATTAACGCTGTGCTAGCCAGCGCCCCCGATCGTAGGTAAGTAGGGGAGAGAACAAGTCATATTGCGCCACCTTAAGGATATCGGCCTATTGCGGCTAAAGTTGACCAGCTGTCATGCTAACGCTTTCCCCAGGCACCAACAAATTTACTAATCAATAAATAAAAAGAAATGCATTCAAATTTAAAAAGTGCAATATCGTACATTTAATATTCAGCTACACTTTAAGCGGTTTATGAGCATACATACGCATTTTTTGTGCATTCGATGTGGGAATTTCGGACGTAGGTGAATATTTATACCTACCAACTTGCGGCCCTGGTGGCGCAGTCGGTTAAGGGCGGCGTCGACCCGCGGTGCGGGCGCCCTCTCCTATAATTGGGACAAGAGCCCGTTGGAGAGAGGTCGGACTTAAAAAAAACTTTTCTACACTGAAAACAATTTTATCCGGAGCTGACGAATTTAGCCTTGCAGCGGGTGGAATATGCGTATTTAACTCGTCATGTCCAGATTCTAGCATAGAGGGTAAGCAGACTACCCCGCGTTTTTACTGAAAAATATGCACCGTACCTGCAGTCCGAAGATAACCCGCGCACCGACGGGGGTCTGCGCCAACTTAGAACCGACGGGGGGGGGGAGCGGATGACCGCCCCCCCCTTAGATCTCGAGAACGAAGCAAGATAGTGACAAGCGGTAAACGGCATGGGGTACGCACGGACAAGGTCTACAATTTTTACCAAGGTCATTTTCAGGTCAGGTCAAAGATGACGTCACATGGGTCAAAAAATTCAAAATGGGGGCGCTAGATATAGAGTTTTTTCTCGAATAACTTACGAATTGGTCAAGCTAGGAACAAACTAAGGGCACCATCGTGATCTTCTCGTCAATTCGCATCGAACCATTATATATGTTGACCTCGAAAGGTCAAGGTCAAAGGTTGAACTCAGGTCACGTGACCTCGCGCGAGGTCATCATGTATATTATTCGATGCGCCTTGACAAGCTGAACACAATGAGACCATCCGCGCGGCTGTATTTTGTTCCTGTAAGGAGTTATTGGCAAAAAAGCCTTTGGTCACCTTTGATGACGTCACATGACCTTACAGCTGCCCAACAGCAAAACAGGCCTCAAGGTAGTGAAGGTTGATCGTATATGAAGTCATGTGTGGTATATGGGGCCATTCTAACGCGTTTTAGCGAAAAAAAAAAACAGGGAGTTGATTTTTCCCTCATTGACTTATAATGGGAAGGTCGAGAAATTGACCTGACCTTAGGTCATCGATATCGAAATTCCGAGATAAACAAGTTGTAGCTACCAATGACCTTATAACATCCTCCGACTTTCAAAGGACTCCGTCAACTACTGTAGCTCTGACACGGTGACAAAGTTGCAACAAAGTGACTTGAGGTTGGGTTATTCAAAGTGACCTGGTGACCTGACCTTAAAAGTTAAGAGGTTCAAACTTGCACACCATGTGTAAAATTGATAAGAGAATAGTCATACCAAATTTCGCGGCGCTACGCGCCGTGGTTTGTTTTCCGCTATTCGCGAAAAACCTCAGGGGAGGGGGCGCATAACCGCCCCCCCCGTCGGTTCGCGTGATAAGGTAGGCTATTCATAGCCCCCTCCCGTTTTTCTGCATCAACTTCTTATCTAACTGCTATCTCGGTCCTCGGATTTTCAAAATTTTGAAAATTTTGCAAGTTATATTCAATTTTTCAAAAAGTTTTTGACTTTTCGAAAAAACGGAATATATATGATAGAACACATGCATATGACTTACCTACTGTAGCAAGTTTTAGCAAGATATCTTCAAAAATGGCCAAGTTATACGCATTATGGCAAAAATTTCACAATTTTAAATTTTCAAATCAATTTTTCAGTACGAATTTGACATCATACACCAATATAAATAGCACCATCGTTTTCCTGAGCTCAAACTGCATCCGATAGACATGTTTTTTGTTTAAAAAATTCGACTTTGCAATTTGACCTTTTTTGACCTGGAAGTGGCCTGACCTAAGCTAAATTCAACTCAAATGACCTTGAATGACATAAACGACATCGAATTCGAAATCTATGGCCTAAATGGACCATAAAACATGTGTCACGTGACCGACTTATTATATATAAGATTTCCGTGACCTGTGATGGCCTGACCCTGACCTGAAAATCAAAGTACAAGTTTGGTACCCTCAGGGTATCTAAAGCATCTGTTCACGAGTGTGTAAACCAAAAATCAGCCTGAGCTGACTTGCAAGACGGCAGCCAGAGCTCAAAATGTGAACTAAGCCAAACATCGATAATTATTGCTTTGACCTGACCTGTGACGTCATCAGTGACCTCGAGGTCAATGAACTTAGGTTTTGCTCGACAATTTTTTCCGGGGCTATCAGATGCGTATTTTTAGCACCCCCCCCCCCCTCAGTATAGTAGGGCGCGTTATACACAGACCCCAGTGGGGCGCGGGATATATTGGCATGCATTGGTTGGCGCGGTTTAAAGTGGGGCGAAAGTAATACTGTTAGAGTGCATCTTTAAAACCTGCAATATTCATCACGGGACGTTTGGCAACGCTTTTTCTTCCAAAACTAACAAGTGAAACCACTTTGATTCCCATATAGCTCACGAAAGTAGTGGCGACACATCTTCATGCTTTCGGGCGCGCGGTCTGCGTGACTGCTGGTGATATAGGGTCATGTCGAATCTTCTATGGGAGCGATTTGACCTTTCCCACCGATGTGAAACTTTCTCACCGATGTTTTCGGGGTGTGTGATTGCTATATTATAGATATCTTCTCGCAAATATGGACAAGCGTGGGAGTTTTTTGGGGGGGCTCTCGTGACTTGGTCGGAGAAGGGTATAGGCGTGGAGGGTAGCCCCTCTCTTAGGGGTTTGTGGGGCGCGTCTGCCACGTAGGCGTCAATGGTTACCTTTCGATGGAGGGGTCGCGAGCCACTGGTGCGCGAGTAGCCGTGAAGGGTTACTACTTTCCAGAGTGAATTGCGAAGTGTAATGCTCTAACTTGACTCCTGGGAGGGTGGTTAAAAATGGTTGCGGATAGGGGTACCCGCGAGGCACCGGTTTACTCGCCGGTTTTGGGTGATTTTTTCAGTGTAGCTTATCACGACACATAGATGTCCAAAATTAAAAAAAATGTGATGTGGTAAGATAAATGGAGAGTTTTGTTATGTATTTTACGTAAATATTAACACGCGAACTGCAGGGGGGGTGTTTTCAACCCCCCTCCCCTTCTGGTTTTTTTCGCTGTAACTCAAAAACCAGCAAAGCTACGACTTTGAAACTTTGTATAGCTGTTCATCAAACAATTTTACATCACCTCTGAAAAAATTAGTGTTAGGTCATGCAAGGTCAGGTCACCAGGTCACGATAAGTGACCTCACCTCATAAAAAGTTTGACGCTGTGCTACATCCACACCATTTGACTGAATGCTATGAAACTTTCAGAAACATATTAGGAGACCATAAGGAACATTTTGTATATTTCGAAATTTTTATTTCTGTGACCTTAGGTCAGGTCACTTTTTGGGGCCCGGCATGCAATTCAACGGTCACCAACGGTTTTTCTTCAATAACTTTTAATTGAATAGAGACAGAGACTCCGTTCGACGTTTATCGTGTTTGTCTCGTCAATGCGGATCGAATGATATGCAAAATGACCTATTTCGGTCAGGTCATGACCTTGACCTGAGGTCAACTTTTGAATTTGACCTTTCGAGGTCATATTATATACCATTCGATGCGCCTTGACGAGCTAAGAACGATGGTGCGTGAATTATTTCTCTATCTCTTTGGGAAGAAAAGTTATTGCAGAAAAAGCATTTCCGGAAAATTTGCAATATTGATTTGACATTACATGACCTCTATAGGCTGAACCGTTGACTTTAGGTTAAATCTGAGGACAGCTTAGCGAAAGAGCGTTTCAACAGCTATCGAATGCTTTTTTCGCAACTTTCTAGCTCATCTAGTTCCCGAGATAAAGCGGGAAATATGGAGGGATGTCGAGATCGCTAAAAAGTCGCAACATTTTGAGTTTGGTGACCTCTGCTGACCTCGTTTTTGACCTGACCCAAAAATGATCTTAATATTTCTTGTAGATCTCATCTCAACCTATCCAACGCCGTTTACCGCTTGTCGCTACGTTGCGCCGTTTTTGAGATCTCAGGGGGGGGGGGGTTGTTTTCAACCCACCCCCCCTGCAGTTCGTGTTCGGCTCAGACCCGCTGCAGTGCGCGTGTTAATAAATGAAACAATGATTGGGCCGTAAACGCTAATCAGCAGAGCTGTCTGTCTTTTTTAACTCTTGACATTCATCACGGACTGCGCTGTCCGGGCTCTTATAATGGGCCTTGGCCCATAACGGTCCTCTAGTGAAACCTGTTCCAAGCCCGCCGTAAAGCCTGTCCCGGTTCCGTGTCCTCGCAGTTAGACCTGGCCAAGGCCGTGTTCCCGCCGTGGGACGTGGCCCAGGCCCGCCGTGAGACCTGTCAACTCTCAGTCCCGTGTCCTCGCAGTGATTCTTGTCCCAGGCACATGTCCCCGCCGTGAGACCTGTTCCGGGCCTGTTCCTTGCCGTAAGACCTGTCCCAGACGTAAAAACGCTCTTGGAAACCTGGTCATATTTATCATTACACAATGCACAATTATAAATAAATAGGTACACTTCAAGGCAATACACATCAAGGGAATTTATTAGGTACACCATGGACTACCAATAGTTCTGTATAGCTTTTGGAACACGCTGCATGCCATTAACTATTGAGACCATCGTCGAGTAGTCTGCCTCAGCAGTATTTCCAGTCCATGTGTTTCGGCGGCCTGCAGGCCAGCGGGCACTCTTTTTTCACCGTTAGCGTGTATCTGGTGAACGTTGAGCCGACGAACTCTGTCATGTTGGCGCGCTTTGTGGGAAACGGCTGAGTGAACGGGTACTTGTTGCACAGGTAGCTGTCGTGGGACATGACGTCACGAGTTCGCACCATTTCCGGCCACAGAATGGTCTTCAGTAGGTGTTGGTCCCATGATTTCTGCAACAACACCGGATAACTATAGTCAGATGTATGTACTTTAAGACATGTCTTCTGAATGATGGACCTATATTTCAAAACGAACGGTAAACCCAGTCCTTCTCGACGTGCACAATTCGACGACGACTTTCCAGGAAGCGTACCAAGCATTATCGCCGGATAGGTGGGTAGTTAAGGCACTGTTTGTCGAAACAGGTCTACAAACGTAATGAAATGAGACGATGTGACTCACTTACCTTTCCATTGGGTTTAACTGTTTCGAGCATCTGCTGCCTGAGGATGCGGTACTTGTCGTTGTAGCGGTTCCACCCGCCCCACATGCCGGCCAGAATCTCTGTTCCGTGCCACGGGTGATCCCGCATTACGTGGAACGTTTTGTTGGACTCGAGCCACTCAGTCACAGCGTCGCGTTCTCTCTGAAAAGCAGTGCAGGAACCATGAATAGAATAGAATAGGAAATGTGACTATAAGTAAAAAAGTGACTTATAAATGAGTAGCTCGCAATAGCCCTTCCCTTCACCCACCAAAGCCTCTCTCATAATTAATACCGTAGAAGGCCAATGGTTGATAAGAGCCACCTGTCGGTGGGTGCTAACGACGCCTAAAACCCTAATTCGCAGGTTAGATGGGGGTTGGGTAAATTTTTATCTAGTGTACACTTTGTGGCTAATTTATAGAGCTCAACTTCCCCAGGTGGTCTAAATTTCACGAATCCGTTAGATTCCTTCTTTGACAGACAGACAGACAGACAGAGAAAACTTTATTCCAGATCATACTGGTCCATAAAAAACCCTTCACATCATAAAAACACACACACAAACACACATGCTAAGATTTCCTTTGATTGCATTTTGGCTGATAGTTTCCGTTCTAATGAAGATACAGCAAAATCAAATAACCATTAAAAGCATCAGCCTCTACAGCACATAAATGCGCATCATTTATCTGCTGTTATGTTACGCTTAATCTTTGTGTTCTGCTTGATTTTCTGTAACTTCTGTTCCGTACGTAACAAGCCCACGCGATTGTCCCCAGTCCGCTCGCCGGCGCTGCCTGTTGCTCGTCCGACCCTGTCGGCTGCTGCCGCCGTCGTTCTGCTGGGGGGGGGGCGCGTCCGGCCGGGCCCGCGACTTCTTTCGGCCGCCGGTGTGCTGCGGGCCGCCGACCGGCCGCTGCCGCCGTCTTGGACTGCTGCTGCTGCATTACCTACCGACTTGTACCCAACCAGACCAAGACCAGTCCTATCCTTACCAAATGTGCACACAACCAGACATGACCTACCTTGCCCTATTTTGACTAACTCACAGTGGTCACTACTCGGCTCCTACATGAACATACTAATGTTGCTCACCATGCACGGCATTGAACTCAATCCAGGCCCTACAGAGACGAAGCAGATCACGATTGCGCATATCAACATCAATAGCATTACCTCAGAAAACAAAATCGCTGAACTTGAACAATTCATTCAAACAAACGACATACAGATTCTAGCACTAACAGAGACAAAACTTGACAATTCGGTGGCTGACAGCCAGTATACACTAGATGACTTTCACCCGCCCATTACCAAACACAGAACGCGACATGGAGGAGGCGTAGCACTATATGTACACAAATCTTTTCCGGTTCAAAAATTGTCAAATATCGAGTCTGGGAATGAGGAATGGGTCTGGGCCAAAATAAAAACACACAAATTCACACTCATAGTCAGTAGTATCTATCTCCCACCTAACCTTCCCAGCGACCGACTACAAACCTTCTTAGACAATTTTTCTGAAACTATATGTAAGGCACAAACACATACACCGACGGCAATAATTTCATTGGGAGACTTTAACGCGGGAAACATTTATCTTGACCACCCTATCGCACAGCACAGTGGAACGACTCTATTTGACCAAAAACTCAAAGACACTGCGCAGACGTTAAACCTTTATCAAATTATTCAACAGGCTACCCGAATCACGACAAACGTAAACAACCTTAGAGACCTTATATTTACTAACAACAGTGAAATAATTCAACAAAGCGGAATACTATCATCATTTGCAAACCTAGATCATTTTCCAACATTTGTAACACTTGACTTTGCACGACCGACATTAGACAACGACGATTCTGTTGTAACTATTTGGGACTACCAAAACATGGACATACCACTTTTAACTAGGACACTGACTGACACTGACTGGGAAAGCATCATGAACAAGGACATAAATACCGCAACATCAGAATTTATTACTTCTTTACACAACGCGGCGGCAGCAGCAATTCCAAAAATTAAACTGAAACGCAAGAAAAATGACAAATACTGGATAACATCAGAGCTGAAAAGAACCATACGTAAAAGGGATAGACTGTTTAAACTAGCAAAGGAAACGCAAACTGAAAGTAACTGGACGAGATGGAGGTGTCAACGTAACTTAGTCACAGCAATAAACAGACGGTTAAAAAACGAGTACATGCAAAGAGAGGTGCAAAAGTTATTGAACGATAAACAAAACCTACACAAATATCATAAAACACTTGCCTCAATAACAGGGAGAAAACAAAATAACACAATTCCACCACTCCTCGGACGTGACGGCACAATACTAAACGACGAACAAGACAAGGCGACATTACTAAACGAACATTTTGCTCTACAATCCACACTTGACATATCAGACACACGACTTCCACCGACAACTACCGCAAACATGACTCCGATACCAGCCCTCGACAACATTACGACTGACGAACATGAAGTACTTCAAATACTTAACTCTCTAGACACCAACAAATCTACCGGACCAGACGGCCTTCCCGTAAAGTTCTTAAAACTAACAGCACTCCTAATTGCAAAACCACTGTCTCAACTATTTAACAAATCATTAGCAATAGGCATTTATCCAGACGAGCTAAAAAAGGCGAACATCAAACCAATTTTCAAAAATAAAGGTTCCCCTTCTGATCCAACTTGCTACCGGCCCATAAGCATATTATGGGCCATTTCTAAAATTTTCGAAAAAATTGTATACAGGCAAATTTACGGACACATTACAGAACATGACCTTTTGACAGATAAACAAAGTGGCTACCGCAAAAAACATGGCACCGAACTTCAACTTCATTACTTAACACACAACCTATATAAAGCTTTAGATACCGGACAAGACTTCACGGCAATATACCTAGACATCTCGAAATATTTTGACAAGATCTGGCATAAAGGATTACTATATAAATGCGAAAATGAATTCGGAATTTCAGGAACACTTCTCCACTGGCTAAAATCTTACCTTAGTAACAGATTACAACGGGTACAAATTCGAAATTCCTTTTCTCAACAACGCAAAATCAACGCAGGATGCCCCCAGGGATCGGTACTTGGACCTCTTCTAGCACTAATTTATCTAAACGATCTATCAAAACGCACATACAACGACATTTTATTATTCGCAGACGACACCTCTTTATATGCCTCCCACTCACCAGACACACTACAAAACACCCAAACGACCTTACAAAGAGACTTAGACGAAATTTACAAATACGGACAAGACTGGGCCATTTCATTCAATTCAGCAAAAACTAGTCAACAAACATTCTCACTTAAAAAGTCACACCAACAGCCGACACTTCATTTTGCTGACACTCCTATACCGAAAGATGAGACTCATAAACACCTTGGACTGACATTTTCCCACGATCTCCGATTCCACGAACATGTAAACAAAATTATAAGCAAAATAAACAAAAATACCAGCCCATTATATTCAATTGCAAAATATCTTCCTCGACATATCCTAGAACAAATTTACAAAACGTACATTTTACCTATTTTTGACTATTGTGACACTGTGTACGACGGACATATCACTTTAAGAGACATTTCTAGACTGGAGACGTTACAAAACAGAATAGCGAGACTGACGACTGGGACCCTGTTTAGAACACCATCTGACAAACTACGCACCGAATTAGGATGGGACAAATTGACAACCAGAAGACAAACACATCGATTGACACTCTATCACAAATTAAGCAGACCTGATAACCACAATATTCCAAATTATATCTCAACTATCATCCCACGTACACGACAATATGACATAAACATGACACTTCGAAACGCTAGACACCATACTTTAGCTCGAACCCGGACAACAACACATCAATGCTCCTTCTTTACTCTCACAGGAAAACAATGGAATACACTGCCAGAGACCACAAAGCAATTGCCCCTCTCAGACTTCAACAAGTGGATCAAAAAACATTATTCGGCATCCAAACCACCCACATATTATTCACACGGAAGCAAAAATCTAAACATTCTTCACACCAGACTAAGGACTAACATGACACAGTTAAATTCTCATTTATACAAAATTCAGAAAACTGACTCTCCAGCTTGTCTGTGCGGTTTCCCTCAAGAAAGCACAGCACACTTTATCTTATCATGCCCATTATACACACGACAAAGAGACGAAATGAACCAAAATATATCCCGAAGCCTACAATCCAACTTTATACTTCAACCTAAACCATCCAACTGGAAATCCTCCTGCACGGCTCAGGCCTCGACGGTGTCGGCGGTCGGGCGGTGGCACGCCACTTCCAAAAATTTATACAAGATACTCACAGATTCTCATGCGTTTTCTAACTTCATCCAGGGACCTGGCCGGGCGCGGCCTCCTGGCGGGGCGTGCGGGGGCGGTGGCTGCGGGCGGTGGCCGGCGACGGGGCGGCGGTCGGGCGAACTTCTGACTGAGCGTATGTTCGAAGTATGAGAGATGATGAATGTGTTCAGGCGTGTACGTATGTTGTATGTAAGTATGTTTGTATGTATGTGTATGTATGTATGTGTATGTATGTAAGTATGCATGTATGTGTGTCTGCGCTAGTATTATACATATTTCCGGTGCACTGCATCACGAGAGTTGGCACCGAGATTTAAGCCCTTTGGCTTTTGTGCCTCCTCTTATTTTACTATATATTATGCGTTTAATTTGTATTACCAATAAACAGTTGGAATGGAATGGAATCAGGCGCTTACACATGATTTTTTTTTTTAACGCGGGGGGGGGGGGGGCTGGCACGACCCTCAAACTGGGTTCCCCATGCCAAAGGGCCCCAGGCCCCAGCCGGAAAGGTTGCCCTATGAGGTTATATTTCGGCTGGCTTGAAGCTCGAGCTCTTGTCAATGCGCGGTTAGCCCTCACCGGGCCAAGAGGAGGTGATGCACCCCCCCCCCCAAGGTTTTTCGCAAATATAACGTAAAAACGCGGCGCGTAATTGAACATACCGTTTGCGACAACTTCTCGGCACCTTCCCTGAAAATTTCAGGTTTCTGTCATTTCAGGTCAGGTCGCCAGGTCACCAAAACCAATACAAGGTCAGGGTAAAATGGGACTATATTAGCGGCAACGGAATCGCTGACTTTAGGTATCGTTAAGACTTAAGAGCGTAAGAATCGTAAGACTTAGGGCCATACAAATTCAGACCAACTTGGGGCAGCCATTTGACACGTGTCTTAGGAGTTTTGTGTTCCATTGACCTCAGGTCAGGTCACAAGGTCAAAAAACCGGTACATGGTCAAAATAGCACTGACAATGCGCTATTTTGTCAATGAAATCTGGAGTTGTTCATCGATTTGATTCAAACTGGCAGGATATGCTACGTTCACCGAGTTGTAAAACCTACATCCAAGTTTTTCAAGTTCGGGTGACCCGAGGTCATCTCGAGGTCACGACAAATTTAAGAAAATTTGTCTGAATAGCTCCAATTGTAAAAATATGCTCCATTTTAACGTTTTTGTGTTGTTTTAGCTCCATTAACCCGCTCCCCGCTGGGGGTCCTGGATTTCCACGCCCTGCTGGGAGGGGGGGAGGTTTGAACATCCCCCTTCTAACTCGGCTCCTGGGCCACGTAGCGATACGGGAAAGGCGAGCTTCGAGAGAGCGTCAAAAATAAGGAAGAAATCACCTCAGTCACTTTTTTTTTGGTCAGGTCAAAGATCAGATCACCAGAGGTCATTGAAGGCCAAAATTCGCCGATTTGTAGGTCAGATTTCGACACTTTTCAACAAATCGACGCACAGCTCGGAAACTGATTAATAAAAGCGCATTTGATAGCCCTATTAACGCGCTTTCTGAATAGTTCTCTCAGATTTGACCTACCGTCAACGGTTTTGCCTACAGGGGGCAAAACTGCCAAAATAGCCGATTTTTTCTGAAACAGTTTTTCTGCTATAGCTTTTGACTAAAACCTTGCACCAACTTTCTGAGCTTTCTTTTGCCAGCATCGTATTCCACTCGTCAAGACGCGTCGAATGAACTATCATTTGACTTTGAAAGGTCATCTTGAAAATCTGACCTCAGGTCAAGGTCATGACCTGACCGGTAAGAGTCAAATTGCATATCAGTCGATCTGCATCGCCGAGTCAAACACCACTATGGTTTTTTCCATCGCTCTAGCATGCCTCTATCAAAAGTTACGCGAAAAACTGTCAGATGCCTTTGTTGACCTCAGGGGCATAAAAAGGGGTCACGGGTGCCATTTTCATGTTCAGTGTGTCACTGTCAAAAATACTAATACTAGTAATTCAGTGTCTATTGACTTCCGTCTAAAAGAGGCGACTTTCAATTTCTCCCATTGACTTATTACGGAGCGAGCGAAGCGAGCGTAGTCTTTCCCACATAACGGAAAAATATGAGTATGAGCGGCCCGGCCCGGCCCGGCCTGTAACGCTTTTGCGAGGCTTATATCTCAGCAACGAATTGACCGATTTACATGCGGTAATTTTTGTAGGGTAGCTTCATTCCTTCTACCAAGTATGGGACTACTCCCGATGCATGTGGGTGCCGCCTTATGCACATGCCTTCAGCCTTGTGCAAAACGAAGAGGTGTCAGTTTTGTAACAATTGCAATATCTCGGTAACTACTGGGCCGATTGCGCTAAGAGTTGGCATCTATGTAGGTAGGCACCCACTAGGCAGTGCATATCCATATGCCACAGTTGGGGTGCTGCTGCACTTGCGCACGTGCAGGGGTCGATTCCAGATCTCGAGAACGGCTGAACCGATTGCGCTGAAAGTTGATACAAGTTAGGGACCGGTTAGTAGTGTGCCGCGCAAAAGTCAGTTATGACCCATTTTGCACGTGCACACGTGCAGGGTGCCGCTTCCAGATCTCGAGAACGGCTAGGCCGATTACGCTCAAATTTGGCACATCGCTAGTGACCGGTTCGAAGGTTGCCGTGTACAAGTCAGTTGGAGGTACCCCCTCACAATTTCGCACGTGCAAGGTTCACCCTCTCGCTCGCTCCGTTTGTCGCCCTCCCCCCAGCAAATGTTCAAACACCCCCTCCCCCAGCAGGGCGCGGGTTAAATGAATTCGGTGTTTGTTTGCCGAAAAAACGCTTAGGTCAGGTCATCTGAGGTAAAATGAAAAAAATTGCTTTTGCTAATGCACACAATGAGGCTAGACCTTCAAAAATGGTGTCCTTGTGTTCCTTGCGATCAGCCGAGTCGAATGATATGCGATATGATGCAATTTGGTTAACTTGAACTTAATTAATTAATTGAAGTTCACTTAATAATGAGGAAAATTTAAAGTTCACTTAAACTTGTAACAAAGTATATCATTTGATGTGCACGGATGTGCTGAGTTCACTGGTGCTTTTGTTTTTGCTTTATCTTAATTACGTCAAATGTTATAAGCGAAAAACTTTTGACTTGTTTTAGAGAATTTTTTTTACAATTTTTTACCCCCTAAACCCCCATAAATATTGACCTAGATCTACCAAATTTACACAGTCGTGAAATCCTCTATGGACCCAACTACCCTGTAAATTTGGCGTTCCTAAGTGCCATAGAAGCCAATCACCAGGGGTAGGGGCGTACCACCCCCCTGGCCGTCCGCGTTATGAAAAAGGCCCTGGCCTGGCGAGGGTTAAAAGGACCCTTCCACCTTTAACAAAGTTAATGATTTGGCATACAGGTGATGTCCCGTAGTTCAGAAATATCGAAAATAAATATCTACCAAATTTCACCGAAAAATATTCACTGATTTTCAAGATATTAGAGTTTATCTTTTGCATACTTTTTGGGACCTCTGCTATTCCTTCGATCGACGTCGTTTGGAAGTAATAATTTGGCATCCTAAGACTGCGGCAAATGTTGCATGCAAATCAATATATCCCACCACCTTTTACCGATGGTTTTAGTACCAGTATAACGCCTTTTGGGGCGAGTAACGGAGCGAGCGAGAGGGTGAGCCTTGCACGTGCGAAATTTCGAGGGAGTACCTCCAACTGACTTGTGCGCGGCACCCTACTAACTGGTCTCTAGCGATGTGCCAAATTTGAGCACAATCGGCCCAGCCGTTCTCGAGATCTGGAAGCGGCACTCTGCACGTGCGCACGTGCAAAATGGGTCCCAACTGACTTGTGCACGGCACCCTACTAACTGGTCCCTAACCGTGTACCAAATTTGAGCGCCATCGGTCCAGCCGTTCTCGAGATCTGGAAACGACCCCTGCACGTGCGCACGTGCAGCAGCACCCCAACTCTGGCACATGGATATGCAGTGCCTAGTGGGTGCCTACCTACATGCCAACTTTCAGCGCAATCGGCCAAGTAGCTACCGAGATATTGCAACAATTACAAAAGTGACACCTCTTCGTTTTGCACGTGGCACGTGCATAAGGGGTCACCCACATGCATCGGGAATAGTCCAATACTTGGTAGAAGGAATGAAGCTACCCTACAAAAATTACCGCATGTAAATCGGTCAAGTGGTTGCTGAGATATAAGCCTCGCAAAAGCGTCCGCACGGCCGGCCGGCCGGCCGGCCGCTCATACTCAGAAATTTCCGTTATTCTACGTAAGACTCCGCTCGCTTCGCTCGCTCCGTAATAAGATTTAAAGATCGTTAGATCTCCGCTGACGTCACAAACTCTAAGGGAGCATTCAAATACATTATCCTCTTAGAATCTGAAAACTGCAGGTTTGAAATTTAATATCTCCGAATTAAAGCAGTTCTTGATGTTTTTAGTGCCCAAGCCGGTAATTGAAAGCCAGGGACCCCAATTTGGCTATCTCAACTCAAAACCATTGTTAAGGTGGGATGGTCACTTTAAACAGCTGGTTTCATTTTCAAACCATTTAGGTATCAGGGCATCGCATGGAGTTATATGGGCCTGCTTGGGCCGGAGATGGTCCTGCCAGTCTTTTCAATTATTATTTCAGCTTATTTTTAGACGGTTTTCGGCGATCTTAGGATTAGGGACCCATTTGAGGACCATTTGAGACGGGGTCCCCAATTCGAATGGGGGTGGGGGCACAGGCCCATGTGCCCAACCTTTGTGTGCGCCCTTGATGCACATCGATTGATACATGGCATTTCTCATGCGTTCTCTACATATCTTTGAAACACAAACTTTCAACTTTGTGTGAACGATTAAGTTGAAAACGAAGGACGTTTCATCGCGAAGACCAGCCGGCGGCTGCCTTTTCTGTGTTCTGGAGTAGGTGACTAAAGGAGTACTTTGTCTCACCTGCGTCAAAATGGAATCGAGGTCCCGTATCAGGAACCGCTCGACGGACTCGTCGGCGATGACGGCGAACCGCCAAACCGATCCCACCTGGCTGCTGATGTCTCCGATACCGGGCAGCTGGCGCACGTCACAGAGATCCACACTCGGAAACCTATAGGTAGGGGAAAATGAACGTAATGCACATGCCATTCTTGTTAACAGCTCCAGTTTGTGGTCTTTTAGGGGTGACGATAGAAACTATATTAATATAATAAATACATGATATATAATAAACAATAGATAATCAAACCGATCTTAAAAGCGACTTATCTGAAGCAATTCCAGCCGTTATCTAGCGTTAGACGGCGTACCAGCTTTGAGGCTTGAGCGCAATTGGCTGCATGCCGAGTTGTGACATGGAGGCGGCCTCTGCACGTGCTCAAGTGGAGGCAGCAGAAGCATCTCTTACTGGCAAGTGACTTCGCAGGCTGTCTTATTCCATTCTGTGAAGTTAGCTTTGCCATCGTGGAAGACGCGCATTGTCCAGCCGGGATAGAACTCGAGGGAGCGCATCGCGTTCCGCTTGACTCCACTCAGGTAGGACTTGACGTCAGTCCCATAGAAGCTGTAGGCGAGCACGTTCTGTCGCGCGCCGCGCCGGTCGGCGGTGGGCCCGCAGTTGGAGACGGTCGGCTCGGGAGGTTCGCCGTCCTCCGGCCTCCGCCACGGCCGGCAGGCGCACGGGCACGCCTGCGAGCAGTAGACGGAGCTGAGGGGCTCGCTGCCGGCACTGAGCGGCTCGCTGCCGGCGCTGAGCGGCTCGCTGCCGGCACTGACCGTCTCTCTGCTGGAGCTGACCGTCTCCCTGCCGGCACTGAGCGGCTCGCTGCCGGCACTGCCCAGCAGGCTGCGGAGCTGACTGTGGGCGGCACTGCGGATCTGACTGTAGTGCTGCCCCAGCGCGGCTGGACTCATGTGTCCGGATCCGGCCGAGTGCAGCAGCAGCATGGAGCCGGCCAGCAGCGCGACCAGCAGCACTGTGGTCCGGCCGCTGAGTCTCTGCGGCAGCCTCCCCACCGCCACCGGGATACGGAACCCACGACGGTCATGGCTCGAACTCTGCCGATGAAGAAATCTGTGTCAGGCTTCCGATGCATATAAAAATTTCTTTGATGAACAGTGATAGCCCCTTTTTGACGCCTCTTTGTGACTTCACAGTACCACAAATCAGTAGTTGCAGACCTACGGCCATGGAAACTTTCGCGTCGTCGTCCATTCGCATCCATCTATTAGACGACAGGATGCATGGACATCCTGTCGTCTAATAGATGGATCGCTGAAAAGTAGATATGTATAATGCGCACATATGCAGTTATTTAACCCTCGCCGGGCCGGGGGGTTGAGACACCCCCCCCCCCTCCATAAGGGTTTTCGCGAATAACGTAAAAACGGCGGCGCGTGCGCCGCTGAATTTTGCTAACCTCTGCATTACCTTGCACCATTTCAGTTCTCTGTCATTTCAGGCCAGGTCACCAGGTCACTAAAACCGGTACAATGTCAAGGTTAAATTCGACTATTTTAGCGGCAACGGAATCGATGAGTTAATCGTTCATATACTTGCCTAAGCTTAACCCGCGCCGGGCCGTGGGGGGTGTTTGAACACCCCCCCCCCCTGCGGTTTTTCGCAGATATCTCAAAAACGGCGGCGCACCTGTTTGTGCATCTTTTCCGCACATGTTGTGAAAATTTCAGACCCAGGTCACCTTAGGTCAGGTCACCAGGTCACGCCAAGTGACCTCACCTCAGAAAAAATAAGAATGCTCGTCATAGCTATACCGATTGATCGATTGCCTTGAAACTTTCAGCGATTGATTAGAGCAACATTATCTATAAAATGTATATCTCGGAATTTTGATATCGGTGACCTAAGGTCAGGTCAATTTTGCGACCTCTCCATTATAAGTCAATGGGAGAAAATTGAAAAGCGTCTGTTTTGCACGAACGTTATTCTAGACACTCTCAAACATCGAGATGTAGGTAAAATGGACTCACTGAACCGGAAAATGGCAACTGTGACCCCTCGTTATGTCCCCGAGGTCATCTCAGGTCACGAACAGAATCTAACAGTTTTTCGCTAATAACTTCTGATAGAGACGTGCTAGAGCGCGGAAAACGCCTTAGATGTGTTCGGCTCGACGTTGCGGATCGACTGATATGCAACATGACCTTTTCCGGTCAGGTCATGACCTTGACCTGAGGTCAAATTTTCAAGTTGACCTTTCAAGGTCAAATGATAGTTCATTCGACGCGTCTCGACGAGAGGAACACGATGGTGGCAAAAGTAATGTCATGACTCTTTTGAGTCAAAAGTTATTGCCGAAAAAACGTTTTTCGTAAAAACGGCTATTTTTGGAGTTTTTGCCCCCTGGAGGCTAAACCGTTGACCTGAGGTCAAATCTGAGAACATTACTCAGAAAGGTCTGTAAAAGGGCTATCGAATGCGCTTTTCCGCGGCGCTGTAGCTCTATCGGTTCCCGAGATAGCCGTTGGCAGTTTCCAAAATGTTGAAATAGTGGACATTTGACCTTTGGTGACCTCTGGTGACCTGACCTTTGACCTGACCCAAAAAATGACCGGAAAGTTTTCGTCCTTATTTTGGACGTTCTTTCGATTGCCGCTTACCGTGTGTCGCTACGTGGCCCAGGAGCCGAGTTAGAAGGGGGTGTTCAGACACCCCCCCCGGCCCGGCGCGGAATCTCAGAGCACCGGCCCGGCGCGGGTTAACTATATATCATAACTATATTTCCCTAAACTTGACCTGCATTTTGTCAAGATTTATCCCAAATCACTAAAGGTGTATCCTCATAACAATTTGAGTTGAACATCTTGCATTAAAGCAATTCCGAATAGCTTCGTAGCTTTGTTTCGGTGAGAGGTAAAAAAGGAAGTGATCTAACTGTGGGCTATCCTTACCATTTTCAACTCACTGCCGAGGGAGCCCACCACGTAATGTGGTCCTGGAGGTAGGTATGTACAGCCCACTGCTAAAATAATGTGCGGTTTTGCCAATCTCAGCAGATGGCTTTGACTGCCGATGTTCAAATACGGAGTGATCCAGGAGTAGATAGCAAAAGATAAACTTGCAGCTGCAAGGATGACGAGCATGTAAGCTACATTCCAAGTTTCATTATACATTGTGTTGCCATTGTAGTCTGGCAAATCGTTCCTAAGCAGAAGCAAAGTATAACCACGACTGAAACCACACATTGCTTCTGCGAGGGACTGTATGTACCTACATACCATTTGCTCCGTCAACCAAGGCCACCTTTCGTTATCGATTGCACCAAGTCGCGGCACCTGCACCGTCCACTCGCCACCCACCGCTCCACTACCCACACTCACCGCTCCACTGACACTCACCGCTCCACTGACACTCACCGCTCCACTGACACTCACCGCTCCACTGACACTCACCGTTCCACTGACACTCACCGCTCCACTGACACTCACCGTTCCACTGACACTCACCGCTCCACTGACACTCACCGTTCCACCACCCACACTCACCGTTCCACCGCCCATAGTGGCCGTTCCACCGCTCACACTCACCGTTTCACTGACACTCACCGTTTCACCACCCACAGCAGTCGTTCCAGCACTGACACCGTTCCACCGCCCACACTCACCGTTCCACTGACACCCACCGTTCCACCGCCCATAGTGGCCGTTCCACTGCTCACGCTCACCGTTCCACCACCCACAGCAGTCGTTCCAGCACTGACACCGTTCCACCGCCCACAATGGCCGTTCCCCCACACATGCCGACCTCTCCGTGACACATGCCAGCTGTGTATACCACACAAGGCAGCGTTCTCCTACCTTCTCTGAGTCAGCAGTCTCCGCGGCGGTCAGCTGCACGCGCTCCATGGCGCACCCGAGGTAAAACTGACGCCAGTGACGCGTCGCGAGCCGAACGGTCACGTGCACCCGGCTGTGACCGTTTATCAGCCCAGTTATCATCCAAAAGCTGACAGCGGCGTATTGAGAGGTCCGATTTTGGAGCGCTCATATAACTGTGCCATGTGGCAAGCTGAAGAGTTGTGGAAAAGGCTTAGCAAGGGGATGAAAAGAGGTTTACTGTTGATTCTCGCCGCGGCTATATTAGACGATCGCTCAGAACGATTCGAGATACCTACTGAGATCGAGACACCTGCTCTGTCATATGCCTTGAAAATATATACCCCATAGGCTATGTTTATTACGAGCGAGCGAGCGCAGCGAGCGAAGTGAGTCTTTTCAATATAACGGAAAAATCTCAGTATGAGCGGCCCGGCCCGGCCCGGCCCGGCCCGGCCTGTAACGCTTTTGAGAGGCTTATATCTCAGCAACCGCTGGACCGATTGGCCTGCGGTCTTTTTTGTTGGGTAGCCCCATCCCTTCTACCCCGTAATTGACTACATTTGATACATCTCAGTGACCGTCGTGGCGCGTGCCACGTGAAAAGTCAAGGGTGTTCAAGCTGTTTTGCAAAATTAGTGATTTTGGGAGGCTCATATCTCAGCAGCCGCTTGGGCGATTGGCTTGCGGTAATTTTTGTAGGGTAGCAGCATCCCTTCTACCAAAAATAGGATACTCTCGATGCATGTGGGTCACCCCCAGTGCACGTGCAAAATACAACAATAAGAGGTGTCAAATTTGTTCCCATTTTAATAACTCGGTAATTACTGGGGCGATTTCGCTGAAACTTGGCATACAGGTAGGCACCCACCAGACAATGCATTCCCATGTGTTGCGGTTAAGGTGCTACTGCACGTGCGCACGTGCAGGGGCCAGATCTCGAGAACGGCTGGGCCGATTGCGCTCAAATTTGGTACACGGTTGGGGACCAGTTAGTAGGGTGCCGTCCAAAAGTCAGTTTGGACCCCGTTTGCACGTGCGCACGTGCAGAATGCCGCTTCCAGATCTCAGGAACGGCTGGGCCGATTGCGTTCAAATTTGGTACACCGCTAGCGACCGGTTAGAAGGGTGCTTTGCGCAAGCCCGTTGGAAGTACCCTCTCGCCCTTCCGCACGTGCAGGGCTCACTATCTCGCTCGCTCGTTCTTCGCCCAAAAGGCGTTTTACTGGTTTAGAAATGTCTTTTTTTCAAAGAATTTTTGCGGGACAAACTGTTTGTTTATAGGTACAGGTCTCGTGGGTTTTAGCGGTAGGTTTTGCACCTAGAAAATTTAGGGCACTTCAGGCTATATCTTCGTCGTCTTAAGCCTTTAGTGTTGAGATGCGATCGACTTGTTGGCTCATAAGCCGGCCATGATCGTGTAAAATGGCTTCATCGTAGATCGATTAGTTTCTGAGACATAATCGGAAATGCAAAATGCAGAACCTACCGCTTAACCCGCGCCCTGATGGGGGCATTTTGCCCCCCCCCCCTGTGGTTTTTCTTAAATAGCGTAAAAACGGCAGCGCGCAGCGCCGCCAAATTTTGGTTACCTTACCGGGCATCAATTTGACACCTTCACACAAAATTTCAAGTCACAGGTCACCTCAGATCAGGAGTTATTGAGGTCAAACTGAGGTCATGTTCGAGTAAAAATGAGCAAAAAACATGACATCTTGAAACGCTCACCAATTCTACAGTTAGCAAGCAATTTTAAAGTTTTTTATGTGGTTGTGTAGAAAAAAACGGCACTACAAAACTGCTATCTTGGATTTTCGAAATTTTGGGATTTTCACCCCAAAAAATAAAAAAATGTTTTTTTTTTAGAAAAAACTCAAAAAAATTCCAAACAATTTTCGAATTTCGAAAAAATCGGAATAGGTACATGTCATAGTCCCTGCGCTCTTCGATATACATACCAAATTTTAGATCGATACCTCTTTTTTTGGCCAAGTTATAGCGAAAAAACTGCTAAAAATTGATGACGTAATTTTTTTGAACTCAATTTTTAGCAATTCTAGACCTCGTAGCGCAAAACAAAGACCACCATTGAACTCCCCGTGACGAGCTGCATCGAATCGGTACCCATTTTATGCAAAAATATCAACTTTGAAATTTGACCTAATTTAACCTGACCTTGACCTGACCTTGACCTGACCTTGACCAAAACGTGACCTAAGCTGGCCCAAAAGCCTGCTTGACCCACATTATCGCATTTGTCATGTAAAATGGACCATAAAACATGTATCACACGACACTTTCATATTATGACCCCCCAGTGACCTGACCTCTGTGACCTGACCTGGTATCAGTGACCTCAAATAGCAAAATATTTGTTTGAAGAACATTTTCCCATCGATGATTTTCAATAAAATGCATTTTACTCGATTTTACAACGCATTTCTTGAAATGCCTGTAAACGGTGAAAATTCGACCTTTGACCTGACCTGTGACGTCATCGGTTTGACCGAGGTCAATGAAATTGGGTCACAAGGTAGTTCCCCGTTGGGGCTATCCAACGCCGTTTACCGCTTGTCGCTATGTTGCGTGGTTCTCGAGATCTTAGGGGGGGGGGCAAAATGCCCCCCCCCATCAGACCGCGTTGCTCGGCAGACCCCATCAGGGCGCGGGTTAATCTCGCGAGAGCCGTACCTGTGCCATGGCAGCCCGTCTCTCCCTTCGTACCGGATATGAAGCCGCCGATAAATGATCCTTGGGTAGTTACTTATGAAATTAAAATGCAAAATAATTGAGCACAAGTAATGTGCATAGGAACTGGTCTAAAACATTTATGTGGACCATGTTGGGGGCTGCATTTATTGTTAGGGATCGGCGGCGAACCAGGTGCATGTGTCTGTCGAGCTGCAAAAATCGTCGAGGCGGCGGCGGCGGACCAGGTGTATTATGACGAGTTGCAAAGATAACAAGGCATCGGCGGCGGGGCCCACTCTTTTGGCCGACTTTTGGGCCATTGACCTGATCTGGAAGGTCAACAAATGACCTAGGACCTTAAAATTGGGTATTATCAGCTTCCTCTTGTCACGGGCAACACGCTTGTTTTTCCGCAAAACTGTAGCTTAATCAGGGGTCAAACGGCAAGGGGAGTCTGACGGACCCCCCCCCCCCCCCGCTATTATACGTTCGCGGCTGGCAAAGCACCATTATGGGCGAGGGTTAAAACTTGAAAATATTGGATATGCCTAACACCACATTGGACTCTCCTCGCAGACGCAGTAGTCATGGTCATGGCCATGGGTCATCAGTTATACGTGACGGACAGTTACCCCATGTTGAGCCTATGGCGATTTCGAAAAATTATTTTCAAATCAATTTTGCCAAAAATTTCCACGTTAGATTTTGAAAAAGTTCCAATATGTTGTGCACCGGGGTGTCGGCTACCACGTGGTATGGGTCAGATATGGGGCGATTGAAAAGCACGTGCCACGTGCAAACGTTTTGGGGTAACCTCCGGGAAAATCCGACATTGGCCAACTGGGGGTCCTATGGCGTGGAAACCACTCCACCTAGCGACACCAAATCAACGCAGCCGGTGAGCAGAGGAGTCCAGCTTGTCGCACTAGTGGTCACGTGGCGCACGTGCTATTGCACGTGCCGTGGCACGGGGTCAATTTTGGTGCTTAAATATACTAGCATTGTGAAATGCAAGGAATGGGGAAAATAGCCGTCAGGCCGTCAGATTTTATGATAGGGTCGATCTGAAAAAGGGTGTAGGCACAGAATGAAGGGGCCTAAAAAACTGCTATCTCGGATTTTTTGTAAAATGAAAAATTCAAAATTCTGCGGAAATTATATATTCGAAAGGTGAAATTTCCCTAAATTTTCCCGTTTTTCGAGTTTACCCGTCCACTGTTCAGGGACGGTGACACCGGCCGGGGTCATCTTTTATATGCTGATGGCCACGTCGATGGGTCATCACGTGGCGTGAACGGTGAAGCTATCAAAGGTCCGGCACGTGCCACGTGGCCACGTGTTTGAGTCGCGTACCTCCCAGATTATCGTGTGTTTGCCGATTTGTGGCCTTATAGCACGAAAACAGCACAAGCCAGGAACACTGAAATGGTGCAATCAGTGAGGGGACAAGTCCTGCTTGCACCACCGGTGGTCACGTGGCACACGTGCAAATCTGGGCACCTCCGTTGCGGACATATTTTATAGTGAAATATTGAAATGTACATAACTTTTTCAGTTTAAGTCCGATTGGGCTAGAATTTGGTGGGTGGATGAATTGTTAAGCGACATGAACGAATGCGCCATGTTTGTTGCAGTGCGCCACGTTTGTCTCAAAGCGCCATTTTTGCCGCAAAGCGCAGAATGTGCGTAACTTTGTCGAACATTGGACGATTAGGATGCGCTGATGGAGGGTTGGTTGCTTAAACAGCAGATATGAATGCACCACACTTGCCGCAAGGCGCCATATTTGTCTTAATGCGTCAGTGTTTGCGTTTTGCGGACGGCGTGCGTTTTTTTTGCGGCGGTGTTTGCGTTTTTTGTGTTTGCGTTTGGCGGCGGGCGGCCGTTTTTGCGTTTTTTTGTGGTGTTTGCGTTTCGCGGCGGGCGGCCGTTTTTTGCGGCGGTTTGCGGTTGGCGGCGGGCGGGCGTGCGGTGCGGGCGTTTTTTCGGCGGTATTTGCGTTTTTTTTGCGGTTTTTGTGTTTGGCGGCGGGCGGGCGGGCGATGCGGGTGTTTTGCGGTGTTTGCGTTTGGCGGCGGGCGGCCGTTTTAGCGGCGGTTTGCGGTGGGCGGCCGTTTTTTGCGGCGTTTTGCGGTTTGCGGCGAGCGGTCATTTTTTGCGGCGTTTTGCGGTTTGCGGCGGGCGGCCGTTTTTTGCAGCGTTTTTTTTGTGGTTTGCGGCGGGCGGCCGTTTTTTACGGCGCTTTGCGGTTGCCGGCGGCCGGGCGTTATTTGCGTTGTTGCGGTTTGCGGCGGGCGGCCGTTTTTTGCGGCGTTTCGCCGTTGGCGGCGGGCGATGCGGGCGTTTTTTGTGGCGGCGGTGTTTGCGTTTTTTGCGGTGTTTGCGTTTTGCGGCGGACGGGCGTTTTTTTGCGGCGTTTTTTGCGTTTTTTTTCTGCGGTTTTCGGCGGGCGGTTGATTGTTTTTTTGCGAAGTTTGCGTTTGCGTTTTGGGCGTGCGTTTGGTGGTGTTTGCGTTTGGCGGCGGGCGGGCGGTTTTTCACAATTAAAGTCCCAACCTTCGGATCCGCAGAGCTGTTCGACAAGCGCTGCCCGGGCCTTATAGGTCAGCAGTCTAAGCATGTAATTAAAGACGGCTTTGTTTACTTACCATCTTTATTACATATTCTTGAAAACTTGTGGTTTTGAAACTTTTGCAATGAGGCTGACATTACTATTACTGTGTCCTTTGAGCTCAGTCAAACCGTTGAATTTTATCATTATTATTTTTTTGTCAGCCGAAATTTCTGTGGCAACGGGTGGATCAACTTTGATACATATTTCCGGCTGACCCTGGTGGTTCAAGGACGCGAGCGTCAAAGTTGTTTTCGTCGGCGACAACGCTGCCAAACAACGCTGAACAATGTAGATCAGTACGTACATACCGGAAAACCAGGGCGACACTTTCTATTTGTGGAAAACCGCGACTGTAAACACAAGATACATATCACACACATTGGCGCTAACCAACAGGCTCCCTTGCAATATCGTACCATGCGTTATAACAATCGCTTGCAATACGCCTGACAATGCGAAGCGTTTAGCGCGGAAGTGACGAAGGTGTTTCTACCTGCACACTCAGCACCATTGCTAGTTAACATGTCCTATATATGAGCACGACCTCACTCACCTCTACTGGTGACAGCGTGCTTGCGGTAGCGAAGGCGGTCATGCAGGTGGAACCTTGGCCGAGCCGCTTTTCGCTCCCCGGATGCTGCCGTCACGTAACGTACTGTGCGTTCCAGCGCGGTGTTGGTGACCGAATATCGATCGACTAGCAGCGGTGTTGGAACGGCTTCCAGAGGGGGACGTCTTGCAGGTCAGCAGCCGGTATAGAGGACAGGGGTTCAATGACAAACTGCGCCTGACAATCAGCTCTGTGATGTCACAGCATTCATAGTTCATACAGGTTCTTTCCTTTTTCTGGAACTGCAGTCAGCACTGCTGCATTTGCTGAGCGACACGTGTACATAAGTGTAGACTGCTGCATTAATAGGTACAGTCCAAAGCAGAAGTAATGTGGGGTTTCAGTCATGGGTATGTTCTGCTTCTGAAGCTAAGGAACGATTAGCCAGACTACAATGAAACTTTGAATGTAGCTTATATGTATCGTCACCCTTGCAGCTGCAACTTTAGCTATTGACATCTTCTTTTCGATCACTCCGCATTAAACAATCGCCAGTCAAAGCCAACCGTTGAGATGGGTAAAACCCTACATTACTTAAGCGGTGGGCTGTACATGTAAGATCAGCACCACCAAAAAGCCATAACGACTGAAATAGCCCGGAAAGGCAAATAGCCTCTGACCAAGCTATGTGGACCATGAACTGTGGTTGGAAAGTTTCACCGCGCCGCCAATGCCATGCCATAGCTGCGGCGGAAAATACATGCTTGTCAACGGCACCCGTTCCATTTACTTTGCAGTCAGTCACACTTTGCAGCTCGTTTAACGCCAGATGTGAGTAAATAACCGACCATTTCAGAAAGCACCAGTCCTTGTCTTCCCCACATGAATCTCACGTGTCCATGTCGTCGTGGTCGAGTCATGTCGAGTCATAACTCGGCGTAAAGAGCATGCCTACGCATTCACCTATAAGCCTGCGTGAATACGTAAGTACAACAGCCGCGGCCGGTTGTCGCCGGCACGCAGCTCGGTCCTGATCGGATGTCGCTCGAGTGGCAGGGCCTATGATAATGTTCGGTCGACCGGCTGTGCTCATAAGTGAGCCAACTGTGATGCGCGGAATTCACACCAGGTGTGAGGCGACACAACTCATAGACGAACACGCAACCAAATCGGCCATCATCCCAAGTCAAAGCAAATCACTCCTGGCGTAATTTATTGATTTAGTTTGTTGGAGGGGGCATTGGACACTCTGGGCATTGGCATTGATTTCATGTTCCACCGCGGCCAGCGCGCCTTCCGGTCGTAATCCGGAAACCCAGCTGGGTGTAACGTGGCCGGCCTACCTCCGCTCCGGAGACCCAGCTCCGGCACAGTGTGGCCGGCCTATCCTCCGCTCCGGAGACCCAGCTGGTGTAACGTGGCCGGCCTATCCTCCGCTCCGGAGACCCAGCTGAGTGTAACGTGGCCGGCCTATCCTCCGCTCCGGAGACCCAGCTGAGTGTAACGTGGCCGGCCTATCCTCCGCTCCGGAGACCCAGCTCCGGCACAGTGTGGCCGGCCTACCTCCGCTCCGGAGACCCAGCTCCGGCACACGGCCAACCTCCGCTCCGGAGACCCAGCTCCGGCACAGTGTGGCCGGCCTACCTCCGCTCCGGAGACCCAGCTCCGGCACAGTGTGGCCGGTCCTCTATTCTGGAGAAGCTGGGCCGCGAGCTGAGCGGCCGGACATCTGTCCGTATGCATGGGCCCCGTGTACCCCGGCTGTGTGGCGCTCTGAGGTCACCTATAGAGTGCGCCACTAGTTGGTGACCCAAGTGTCGTGCAACATTCTAGCATGTCGAGGGTATACCGCAAAACGAAAATGGCGAGCCTCTGAATGTGACGGTAGACTGATACACAACTGCCCACTGTCGGCTTTATGTGGCCTTTGAAATGACCTGCAGGCGACCGTGTCAAGGGCTGCCAAATCGTATAGGCTTCTTTTCTCAACAGAGGGAGCCCATAACAGGTGATGGGGGTAACAGGCGAACAGGCATAACAGGCGAAGCTCACAGATGCCTATACAGGAAAAGAACGGGACCGATGCTGTTTATTGTCAGGCCGGCACCATTATTGCGGGTACGATTCGCATCCGAATCCTCAGCTATATAATATCTGTTTTGGCCGAGGTGTTTTGGCTCGACTCGGGCTCGGTCAAGTGCTGTGTGGTGTAATGGGTCGCCGGCGGGTCACATACGCCTCCTTGACACGCTAGCGGTGTGCGGTGTTCGAGATCCATGGGTAATCAGCCTAGGGTTGCCCAGCACCCGGCCGCTATAGTGGTTACTGGTTACCGACACCGCCAATGCCGTGCGCGGTTTTATCGTCACCGCGCTATAGCCGGTAACAGCGCCCGGCACGCACCAATATATAAACTGTGGAGGATTGTGAGGTGCAACCGTGTATTTTTGGCCGCCTCAGGCTGTTCCAAAGCCAGCTTACGCTACTTACGGGTATGATATGCTTAGCTACCCGCCCTGTACAGTGTACTTACGAGTACATGGCATGGCACCATCAACTCGTAAGTATGCATAAGCCACCAGACCGCTGATGTGTGCGAGACATGGCGTGTTGAACTACGTGGGTAACATAGGTATTTGTTACTCTGTGTGGAAAAAAATGCTTCTAAGTCTGTGTGACAAGTATGTGCCATTTCCTTTCAAGAAGTCGTTATATTTGCTGTCGGTGTGGACACACGCTTTTCATGGCTTCCCTGTCGATGCAGCGGAAACGCCAGCAAATATTTGCATCAAGTGAGCGAAGCATTGGCGAAGTGGCGAATACCACTGTCATGCTCGGTGTGCCACTCTGACAGTAGATCCGATGTAGTGTCATTGCTAGCTGTCAGTGGCAGATGACAGCGTCGCGTCCAGGGCAGGCTCCGTCAGAATGGAGGCAGGAACAGCTCGGAGAGCCCCTGCCCAACAACCTTCACCACACATGGCAGGGCGTGCGCTGTGCAGCTCGAAGCAGCGGCTATCGAGGTGTTATCCAGTGTGTAATGTTCAAACATTTGTGTGTGTCGACGTAAACGATAGTCGATAATGAGTTATCGCGCAAGATACGGCGCTGCCAGGGGCGCAGCCAGGACTCTGGCGACGGGGGTGAGAGACGCTCGCTATTGGCCCCCCACAAAGTGGACCCCCTCAAACAAAGTGTCAGTCAGGTCATGACCTTGACCTGAGATGAAATATTGCAGTTGACCTTTTCAGGTCAAATTATAGTTCATTCGATGCGTCTCGACGAGAGAAACAGGACGGTGGCAAACACATGACATCCGACTATTGATACCAAGGTTATTGCAGAAACTGCTTGCAAAATTGTTTCGGTACTACGAGTATTTACCTATTTTGGTGGTTTTGCCGTATGTGGGCCAAACTGTCGAACTGAGTTCAACTCTGAGAACATATTAGCGCACATCACGACATGCTAGAGCAAGCTTTTCTTGGTTCAGAAGTTATACGCCGATTCCGGTGAAGAGTTGTCACGTTGCACAAAATGGCGGTGGGTGAGCCACGACAATGTGTTCACAACGCAACTGAATTATTTCACCTGCGGTGCGAGGCGAGCACCACCAAAGCGAGCATTACGACAGTCATTCGGCAAAGTTACCCTGAATGTATCAGCAATCGATTGAGCCTTGAAATACTAGCACGAGACACCAAACGAACGACATAGCGCCAAAAAGTGATACCAATAGATCTGCAGCTGTGAAAACAATGAACACCAATGCAGCTAGGCAATGTAGCATCGTGGGAAGAAAACCAGCGATAAAGAGAACAGCACCAGGTGACGTGGAAAACGAGCTCAGAAACGAAACCCGAACCAAATGGGATGGCGATCGCCAGAAATAACAGAAAAACGCATACCATTCACATCGGTCGCGACAGAGCTGAACACATGGAACACTGCGAGCGCCATCATGTGATTGCAATATAGGTATCGTCTGAATTGCAATGAAAACGGGCTACTGTGACCATTCTCCCTGCATCCAAATTAAGACTTTAGCTTGTGTGCCCAGTGCGTGTGATCAAATATGGAATATCGTGTGATCAAAAATAGAAACAGCCGAAGCACTGCCGATGCCGCTGATAAATAATGCGCATTAGCACTGCACTGTTATTTGCAACACACTTGTGTATATGCAAAAATGATATAGGTATACACGTATACAGTGATGTAATTATTTATTTCGCCGTTCACAGTGAGTACTTCCTTGGTAACCTCATAGTCAGTGCTCCAGAAAACATCCAGAAAAAAAACAACAGAAAACATCTATTAAAAAGGGTTACTTTCATACTGTACTCGGCGACGTGTTTTCCGTTCGTTTTTAAGCTTGGTTGTTCGGTGGACATGTATCAGGCCCAGCGACCGATACTGTGTCTCCCCACATGGCGACATGGCACGGGACAGGTGCAAGTCGCGGGTCGAATGTCAGTGCAGCGTCGGTTCCGGTTGACCGTCGGACCCGAACGCCGGCAGCGCACATTGCGCAGAGATAAAATTGTGTTTGAATCGGCCATGATCACGATATTTCTGGTGAATGGTGTTTCACATCCAATTGCCTTCGTCTATAGTGGTGTGCTAATATGACAGATATTGGTGTATTTAGGTCAGATACGATGCAGTATGGATCTGCATTTCTGTGGGATTCACATTGATGATGCAAAATAAAGCAACAATGCCAAAACCATCGGCATTCCAGGAAGCAAAATATTTGATATTATCGCAAATCGTGCAGATCAGAAACGAAGAACAACAACTCCGCAATCGAAAACGTGAAAATGAAGAAGAAATGGATCAAATTGGCGTCAAGACAGTCAAACAAGCATGAAGGCAATCATGGCATAAACATGAGAAAATCATAGTGTGGGCCACCAACAAATCTGGCCATGCAACATCCAGTGAATCGCCGAACAGGCGTAGGTTATATGTATTTTACAATATGGGTACAATGTGTAGAGATACATTGTGCGTACATTGCACCGCAAGCAAAAGTGACAATCGCCTGAAATATTGTTTGTAACACAGAAGATGCAGCGGACAGCAGCAACAAATGATAACAACCATTGCTGCATTGCAATAATGTTGAAATAAACGGAAAACTTGTCACACGCATAATGAAAACGGGCTCTGAGGCGAAAAAAAAACATGTAAGAACTGTTAAGCACTCAGATGACTTCACGAAACGCAACATTTACGCTTATGCACCTTCTCTTTTCTCGAGCGACTCAGCTGCACATTGTCGAAGCGAAGATTACTAGAGTGCGTGCTTACTTAAGGCATGCTGAGTGTGTGGGCTCGATTATATATAAAAATACTTTCAATTGTGACAGCTTTGCTGAGCTGGCATTAGGTTGGCTGACCAATAGCCCTGACAGCTGGCTGCTGAGGGACAGAGCTCCAGCTGGCTCCAGTCCTGTCCTTGGTCCCATCATTATAAAAGCTATTGATTGCGACAGCTTGTTGGCTGAGCTATAGCCTATATGTTGGCTAACCAACAGCCGTAGTAGTTGGCTCCTGAGAGACAGAGGTTACCAGTGTTGTCCCTGGACAAACGGCCGGTACCGTCCCACCGAGCGGACCAGCTGGTACGCGCGGTACAGCTGTGGTACAGTGTACAGACGACGGTCACCACCGGGTACCGTACCGACGCGACGTGAGCCGCGTGAGACAGCAGGACCAGCTCCTGCAAACGCATGTTCAAAATGGGAGGCCACGCAGCCACCGCATCCAGCGCAGAGTTAACTGCATAATGTTAACAGTGTTGCAGAATTAACTGCGTAATGCTAACGGTGTTGCAGAGCTAACTGCATAATGTCATTAGTGCAGAGGTTCAAATGGACATCACCCTTGAATAAGGAGCCATGAACGACGACGGGCGCCGTAATCGATAAACGACTGAGGCTGCCTCACGGGCATATTATTGTGTGGATCAGTAATCGCACATAATTCTTCGACAAGAACAGTAACGACAAGTTAATATGCACCTTGGTTGAGCAAAGCAGTGAGAACGTCTAGCCCAACTATCCCATGAGTGCCTGGCTTCAAAAAGAAAGAAGATACCAGCTGTTTCTCTGGACAAATGTGACATGTTGATGGCTGGACTAGACCCGGTTCAACTGACCCAGCTGGCGTGCTATGGCAGGGCCGTCTCCTGAAGAATGGAGAGGCTCTAAAAACGATCTGTGGTCACAGGCACACCTGTGAACGACATGTGCGGAATACAAATTCGTTTGGTACTCATGGAAGGCAAAGCCCTTCACTAATGCCAGATGCATCGTAACGTATTTATGGTTGGGTAAAGCGCTTCAACATTCAAACACTTTACACTGAATAATCTTAGGATTTGAATTGCTATGGTCAAACAGCCAAGCGCTTGTTTAAGCCACTGCCCTTTCATTATTAATGAAAGGTGAAGTTATGCTGTTACAGAGTGAACAGCAAGTTAACTGCAGAGTGCAAGCTGCAGCATATTTGCAACCTTACGTGTGCGTGCGGTGTCACGATGCACTGTCCCAGTAAGCTGTCCGCCCTCCGCGGCGCCGTAAGTCGCATTGCCCGCAGAGACCTCGCTGCGTTCCGGCCGTGGCTCGCACTCCCTCCCCTCCCCTCCCCTCCCCTCCCCTCCCCTCCCCTCCCGCGCGTCCCCCATTCCCAGCGCGCCGCCGACCGCTGCATTCAACTACGCAGTTCCGCGGGTCCACAGTCCACACTCTGCACACCTGAGCCGATAGCAAACGCTTGGCCTCCACCTGCATGCAGGGAAATGATGCAATATCAAACATGTATGTAAAGGTCGGTGTTTTAGGTAAATCACATCATGTCTCCAGTCTCCATGACTTTCATCTAAAATGGTCAGATTACGTAAAAAAACTTACGCAGGTAGGTAAACCGAAATTACTTTTAGTACTCGATATAACAATTACAATCGGAATAACTTCTATGAAAATAAAACCTAATAGATACAGATTCAAAGTAAGTTGAAGTTAACTGTTATCATAATGATACATCATAAGGGTCGGGATCATAAAAGTAGGGTAGACCGGGGCAAGTCGCCCCGCCGAGGTAAAACGCCTCACCGATGTTTCTCGGAACTGGCAGGGTTCTGGGGAAACATCATCTCTTCTATAAAACGTGCACTATATGATCATTATATGAGCAGACTGGAAAGAAATTGTGATGACTCTTTCGGGAGATATAGCCAAAAATGTGTTTTTTGAGTGATTTTTATGTTTTGTTGTCAGATTATGAATCATGGCGTTCTTTTATGGTCCACATTTGGTTAACGACTTTTATGTATTTTGAACAACTATTGTCTAACGCTTATCATGCCGGGTTGGTTCGTGTTAAATTATGTCTTACTGGAGTGCAAGGCGTTGTTCTCTGACCGAACTACGTGATGGGGTAAAACGCCCCAGTAGGTCGCGGGGCAAAAAGCCCCTGGGGCGTTTTACCTCTTGTGTTGTTGGGGCTACCCACTTTCTAATGTTCGGTAGCTGGCGAACAGTAAGTTTCTGTGCCTTTATGTGTATTTTTCTCAGCAACTGGATGGCAAAGGAAGTATTTTGTTAACATTTGCATTGCAATAATTTATTATTTGGTCTTATGAGGTAGGTGAAAAACCTGCTCATACAACAGTGTCATATGCTGAGCACCTGACAGGATGGAATGTGCTAACTTCAGTGCCGTGCCTCCAGAGGTCTAACGGACCTCTCACATAAGATTTAGCCAACTACCATGTTAAATCTTTAATCTAAGGTATGGGGCTACTTGCCCCAGGCCGTGGGGCGTTTTGCCCTGGGGTTGGGGCAAAATGCCCCATTTGCAGTTGCTTCACAAATCACTTCCTAGCTTGGAGTCCGATCATAAGTGAATCAATTTGAGGGGTGCAATTTAAAGTAAAATGTCCAAAGAACGCATTGAGCACAAATTTGGCCTTTCAGGTGATGTGGGACAAAAGTTATGTAGCAAAATAAATTATCTGGGGCGTCTTGCCCCAGGCTACCCTACAGTTAAAAAGCTACAGCTACGGCAAGTTATAAAAACAGATCTGAGAAGCTTTCTTTTGATATGCATCAGTGTATGTTTTAGGTCTGTCGGATCAGGGGTCAGCTGGAGCATCAACATTCAGCATGGACAATCTTTTGCTATCTTCTAAAATAAACATTATCCGCTTACAAGTACATTTATTAATGCAGTCAAAATACATTTAGCACATATATTTTATTGCGTTGTGCAGCAACGGAAATGGAAAGGTCAGGAAATCCGAATAGCTTTTTGAAGATTGGTATACTTTTTAGGAGCATGCCCCGCAGCCTCCATGATAGATAGGCACCTCCTTTCTGAATCCGTTAACTTATATATATTTTCTCTTGTGTTTACCTTCCAGTCCACCTTCACTACAGGCTTAACTTGCAATTGAACCTTATTGTAATTAAATAAGCGAATAGACGTATATTCTGATCGCTTCTGTTATCTCTTTTCGATCAAAACCAATGGGCAAAAACCAGATGAGGCCGCAGCAAGCTGATCAAAGAGATCATTCCGGTGCAAATGTTCGTGATACGCTTCGATGCGTGCCGCTAAATCACTAGCGGTATCGATTTGAAATCTACACGAAGGATATGCTCCATGTAACAACACATCTCCCTCATTAACATTTTCCCTTATCTTATCAGCGGATTGAGCAAGGATTCAGCAACTATAGGGGGAGTCGTTTGTCATGCGTGAAGTATAGCGTTTAACGCGCTCCATTTTTAGCTACATGCCTATCAAGATTAAACCAGTCGTTGAATCATTTTGCCATTACCGGACATGTAAGTACCGCGGACGCAGGATGGATTCTGCAGTCCGCCATGCACCCTCCCAACCTGTTACCGGCCGGTCACTCGGCGGTGACTTCAACGCAGCGGCCGGCGACCGGTGGGTAACACCAGCCGGCCGGGTATGCTGCGCCGCAATGCACAGTCACCGCGCCGGCATGGCGGTAATTTAACGCCGTTATGATTTACGGAGCGATATGTAAGGGTCCTGAAAAAACGTCTCAGAGCTTAATGGCCAGAGTTGGCCACGGCGCAAGGGTCGTTATTTATGCCAAGAGGGTGGCACTGCACCGGTTCATTGTGAGTTATGTGCTCGCAGTTTACGGTACAGCCATGACGCTGGTGGTTATCTCAGCGGGCGGTGCACCTGTCTCATCCTACGTGCCGCATACGCAATGCTCTGTACAGTGTACATACAAACTCTCCAACCTTAACACTAGACCCTGAACACCTAAGCCAAACCAGTTATCACTATAGGATGTGTGTAAAATGAACATATATGGGTAGGGAAGACCCAGCCCCCGTTCACGAGCTCCAGAATCCCTTTACCGTGACGTCACCACGGCGGTAGAATCTCCCTTCACCCATAGGCATGCATGCCAATTTCATCATCTTTCGAGCGAGCTGGAGAAAAAAAGGATTATGTGTCATCAAAAGTTGTACCAATGTAACAAAGGAGTTCGCTTCATTACGATAATTGGGGCTGAAACTAAAAAAATAGGACTATATCGAACCCAAATCAGCAATTCAAATGACCCCTTCATTTTAACGTGAAGGATTTCCTCTGATGACGTCACCAGTCACCACAGCGCCTTTATTTCCCTAGTGAACCAACCTGAGTAGTAAAGGAATCTTGGGGAGACCGGGGCAAAACGGCCACCCGGGGCAAAGTGGCCATCCCGTATTTTAGCCCTCCACAACTGCTGTCAACTCCAGTTATTGGTTCCCAATTATATAGTCCTCCTCGTGGTGGTTCGAATGAGCCAAACCGGGGTTTCCGGCGCCATTGTTCTGTGATAGATGGAAATTTCTTCATATGAGGCTATTTTTATTGATTATTATTCCAATATCCTTACGCTTTTTAAATGCTATTTTATTCCATAACCGTTTCGAGAATATTTGGGCGTTCTCATTCTTGCATTGAATCGTTATTACGAGCGAGCGAGCGCAGCGAGCGAAGCGAAGTCTTTTCAATATAACGGAAAAATCTCAGTATGAGCGGCCCGGCCCGGCCCGGCCCGGCCTGTAACGCTTTTGAGAGGCTTATATCTCAGCAACCGCTGGACCGAATGGCCTGCGGTCTTTTTTGCTGGGTAGCCCCATCCCTTCTACCCCGTAATTGACTACTTTTGATACATCTCAGTGACCGCCGTGGCACGTGCCACGTGAAAAGTCAAGGGTGTTCAAGCAGTTTTGCAAAAGTACTGATTTTGAGAGGCCCATATCTCAGCAGCGGCTTGAGCGATTGTCTTGCGGTCATTTTTATAGGGTAGCTGCATCCCTTCTACCAAAGGTCGGATACTCTTCATCTATGTGAGTGACCCCCACTGCACGTGCAAAATACAACAATAAGAGGTGCCAAATTTGTTCCCATTTCAGTAACTCGGTAATTACTGGGGCGATTTCGCTGAAACTTGGCATACAGGTAGGCACCCACCAGGCAATGCATTCCCATGTGTTGCGGTTAGGGTGCTACTGCACGTGCGCACGTGCAGGGGGCGTTTCCAGATCTCGAGAACGGCTCGGCCGATTGCGCTCAAATTTGGTACACGGTTGGGGACCGGTTAGTAGGGTGCCGTGCAAAAGTCATTTTCATTTTGGACCCCGTTTGCACGTGCGCACGTGCAGAATGCCGCTTCCAGATCTCAGGAACGGCTGTGCCGATTGCGTTCAAATTTGGTACACCGCTAGCAACCGGTTAGAAGGGTGCTTTGCACAAGCCCGTTGGAAGTACCCTCTCGCCCTTCTGCACGTGCAGGGCTCACTATCTCGCTCGCTCGTTCTTCGCCCAAAAGGCGTTTTACTGGTCGTACATGTCTAAATGTTCTCTGCCAATTTAGAAGGGACCCTCCCACCTTCAAAAAAGCTAATTAATTGGCATGAAAGTGATGTTGCTCGGTTCAGAAAGAGCGAAAACGAATATCTACCAAATCTCATCGAAAAATATTCACCGGTTTTCAAGATATTAGGCTTTTACTTTTGCTTACTTTTTGGGATCTCCGCTGTTCCTAGCGAGTTTATTTGAAAGTGCGGCACTTGTTGCGCGCAAAGCAGCATATACCACTGCGTGCTTCCAAACGTTTTAGTAAAAGATTTAAAATCGTTAGGTCTGCGCTGACGTCACACATTCAGAGGGGGCATTCTCATGCATTAGTCCCTCTGAATCCAAGTGCTGCAACTTTGAAATTTGATGTTTTCGATTTGAGGCATTGTTCGATCTTGTGAGTGTTCAAGCCGGTAAGTGCAAGCCAGGGACCCCATTTTGGCTATTTCAACCCAAAACTAATGTTAAGGTGAGATGGTCACTTTAAACGAACTGTTCATGGTAAAATCAGTCGTATAGGTAAAGGCTGACTGTTTTGTGTGCTCGACCGTTTTGTTCCGCTTTTAGACTGCAATTTAAGGTTATTTTCACAGAACCACATGGGATAGCATGAGGGGGTAGTTTGCAGTTAAACACTTTTCGGTGGAATTGGTTCAGTTTTATTTCGGTTCTTAGATCCTGTAATAATCCAAAATTAGCCTTTGTCGTCCATTTGAAAAGCGATTTTGCATCTGTTTGTCCAAAATGGTTGGTCATTCTCGAGGATAGCTTGTGAAATTGTCTCATTATGCAATATGCAGGACAGTGCAGAACATTTATTTGACTATCATGGCGCTACTTTTACCATGTTGAAGCGCAGACATGGCTTACATGCTTTTATCCTTATTTATTTTCAGGAGTGCATTCAGTATGCACTGACCGGACCAAGTGGTCACAGGCCGAGTGCACTGATTCCAGCAGGCCCGCGGGCGGTGCCGGGCAGGGTGGTACTGCGAGTACCTATGCACTGCTTCAGGGTTCACCGGAAGAGGGCAGCGGCTGATGCCGGGCAGTGTGGTACTGCGAGTACCTACACTGGTTCAGGGTACACCGGAGTACACTGGAGCTGCATACACCGTTTCAGAGTGCGCCGGAGTTCGGAGTATAGCAAAGTACACCGAGGGGAGGGGAGGAAAGTCTGGCAAAGCACCCACGCACCAAACATTTGTGCCGCTCGCTGCGCTGGTATGTGAAGTCAACACCGCAAAACCATGCAATGACTGAAACTGAGCCGAAGCATATGGTTATGGTCATGTTGAGACTGCGGAGCAGCGTTCACTGGCATGCAAACATGTACAAATAAGTATTTAAAAATGGGTGCAACCGCTGCATTAGTGCGGCTGTGTAGGAAACATATGCCATCGTTCTGTCCATAAAACCCCAACTTCGTTCCGACAGCTGAATGTTTACCGTCCAAACGGTCACCCATGAGAGCCCAAGCTGAGAGCTCAATCTAGAAGCTCGACACTCGTCCGTTCCGTAATCGCCTCCGTATACAGTTGTGCTACAAATGGGGGTAGTTTTTTTCCCATAAAACTTCTTTATGCCGACAGTCTGCGATGGGCACTGCGCATGTGTATTGTGTAACTAGCTAAGACCATGAGTGAAAAGATTATACCTACCCTGCGGCGGTGGCGTCCATGGCCATCGCGCATTGGCGAGTTATGAGACAGGACGACAGACCCGCACACAGCTGCTGCAGGCTGGTATACTATGCCCATTAGTGGACCGCTACCCGGTGTCATGGCAGGTGTCCCGTGACACGGGACGGTAGGTCAGTCACCGTCCTGCACGGTGCGAGGAGCCAATTCAGTTGGGGAAACTACGAGGCAAAAATCAAAAAATTGATTGAGTCAACAAATGGACTTTTGATGACCATATATGGGCATAAATGCAGTCCCCGCTACAAAGGGTGAAAAACGGTATAACAAGCCGGTACTTGCGGTATCGCGTCCACTTATCGGAGAGAAAAGGGCAAAGGCTTCCATTTTCCACTAGGAATTAGCGTGATTTGATTAGATTCGGCGAATTGACTCGAAAATGGCGATAGGAAAACGGCTTTTCTGCAGGTTCTGAGCGTTACAATCAGCTGGCCCTTCAATAAATGGATTGGTGTTTTGAAAGAATTTTTTTTAAAAGATTTAATTTAATAACAATAAACAAAGATATTTAATTTTAAAATAATAACTTAACCACAATTAGAAAAACCAAAAACAAAATAATAAAAATAATGACATTTTTAAACCACGGTACTGCTTACATTTTTTGGCGCATCTGTTTCAATCCGCCATATTTGCCAATCACTGATTGACCTTGTGTTGTAACTCTGCGATTTAGAGCCGCCAGTTAATTGTGCACCGAGTGAGTGTGGGCCTTGTGTGGTTAAAAAACATTATTATGCCTTATTTTTCGTTTGAATGCTAGGATGCATTGAAAAGATGAAGTTGTCCGATTTTATGACCATATATGGTCATCGCCCCGCCCACTCCAGCCGTTGATTGGCTAATCCAATTTTTGTTTGGCTCCTCGTATACACTGAAAACAATTTAACCCAAGGCCAGCGAGTAAACCGGTGTTTCGCGGGTACTCCTATCCGCAACTATCTTTAACCACCCTCCCAAGAGCACAGTAAGGTCCGATTGCAGTGTAGTCGTCCTTGCTCTCAGCGGACATGTTCGCTGACAGCGGTTATATCCGCTCAGAGCAAGTACACACACCGCAATGGGACCTAGCCCTACTCCTGGGAGGGTGGTTAAAAATGGTTGCGGATAGGGGTACCCGTAAAACACCGGTTTACTCGCGGGCCTTGGGTTAAATTGTTTTCAGTGTAGTTTCCCAACTGATTCGACCCCTGATCAAGCTAGAAATTCGCGAAAAAAACGAGCGTGCTGCCCGTAACGAGAGGAAGCCGATGATACCCAATGTTGAGGTCCTAGGTTATCGATCGACTTTCCACTTTCCAGGGCAGGTTAATGACCCAAAAGTCGGGAAAATCGGGACCTGCTAGAACTTGGTAAAATAAAGTTAATTAGGTTTCTCGGGGTGACAATCATGAATTTTACGTTAGTTTTGATCACAAATGCTGTCTTCATGCATTTAGGCCAGGTCGGATCAAGTCAGGTCAGATCAGGTCAAATAGTAGGTGTCTTGCCGGCTATCAACCACCACTGACAGCGTCGTAAGTAACATGCTATCGAAAGGACCAAAACTGCTTTGTTTAAATGGATACTAAATTCGAAATCAGCTCCAAAAACTAGCTTATAGAAACATGTAAAACTCGAAAAAGTGAATCAATCATCAAAGGTCAAGGTACTTGAAGTGACCTTTACATGACCTTGAAACCCACCATAATACATGGGACCAGCATCACTTCTCATGTTTGAACGTAAACAATCACAAGGACTGGAAAAGCGCGGATGATGTGAGCTAACATTCGGCGTATTATACGCTGAATCGCGATTCCGGCCAAATATGGTCTCGAGCAATAGTTAGGTCACAGGTCAAGTCAAGGATAATTTAGTTCAAGCACTTCAAGGTCATGAAATTTTGAAAGTAGGTGTAATTTTTTTTACTCGAAGGTACTGTAACCCGGGCATAATTTTTGGCCAGTCATGCTAATCTTTTTAATCTATGTAGGCAGTAGCACAGGCTGAATATCTTTATCTAATTAAATCCACGACAATTATGTGATTTTATGTGAGTATGCGTGGCGTGTGAGTACCTAATGCCATGCCCGGGTACATGATTAAATCGCTCACCATTTATCAAACCAAGCAACACCGCAAAGAGTGAATGCGAACAATATAATGGTCGTGTACGCATTGCTGAGTCATCTTCCTCATCCAGTACAGTCCATTCATTTCCTGTCTTTCTTAATGCTGTTTTCAGAGGCCTGGTATCCAGCGATGTTCCCGGCATTGCAGCCTGTAATTGTCATGGCAGAGGTAACGGCAGCGGAAAATGTCCTATGTTCATCTTAGCACACGGAGGCGTGTATAATAATTATACCAATAAGTCAAGTGATAAAACTTTGTAAGCCGGCAACGCAAAACACGCATGCGTATCATTCATTTTCATGACATTGGAGAAATAAATCGCTTGATGGTGAGACTAAAAGGTGCTGTAACATACGTCTTTCCGACGTGGTCAAATGTAACAGTGTTCTTACTAGACGGTTTTTGGCAAAGGGTTTTCGAGGAAGGTTTTTGACTACGGTTTTTTCATTGCTTTGAAAGAAAACAATGCAAACAAGTTGTGCAGCTTGCAAGCTCAATAAAAGCGCAATAAGTCAATAACTGGATTCATGACGATTGATCCCTTCTTTGAGCATATATAGGTGCATGACAACTAACAAAAGGTCATATTCGTAGCACACTGGCGCCTCGGTAGACGGTAAGTAACACGACGTTTTCTATGATTGTGTATGTACTATGCACTGTGGTATGGATTAATTAAAGCTATAATATTTGGGCCTTACCCGAAATGCTTTGACACATCATCTTATAACGTTAGCTGCTGAGGCTATATCATTTGGCCGCACACGTGCTCGAGACTTAACAAATATGATCAGCACAAAAACGTCGTCCATAGCTCAGGATGCCGAGCGGTACAGCGAACGTTGAAGCACAGGACACCGTGGTCAATTACATATGACATATATTCCGCCTTCCATATTCAAGCCTGACCCCAAACCGAGAAATGAACGGTTTTAACTCTTGCATAGTTAGTGCTACCAAAGACCAAGGACAATAATGCCCAACACGGATTGCATTTCCGTTTGTTGTGTTTAAAAGGACAGGTTTCTTTTACCAGACCTCTATCTCGTATATATCATGCTTTTATTTCTTTGTGTTGTCTTGAATCGTAGACCGCCCCTCGCCGGTGCGCGTCAGTACAGTGGATGTCCGAAAACCATCAGCTCGGAGAGAATCACCGGCTTTCCGTGGTTTCTGACCACGTGAACGAATCGTCCCTGGACGGGGAACTCGCAGGCGTACATAGTAGCGCCCCATCGGTACGGGCAGCGGCGGCTCGGAGAGCTGACGGCACAGCGCGGACACCGCGGGGCCCGTGCGGAGCGCGTCAGAGCCCACCCTCACCATGGTGCCCCCCAGGGAGTCGGCGCCACCCGGCGGCGGCACGTACAGGAAGCCGACCACCTGGTGCTCCCTGCCGAGGTCGACCGTCCACGACTGGCGGCGCTGCAGCGCCCTGGAGCGGACAGGCTCGAGCAGCAGGCCGTCCGTGCCCAGCGCCGGGTCGTTGCCGTTCCTGGAGGTCAGCCATGCCGGCCGGCCGAGCGACACGTTCCTACCCAGACTCTGACAGACGAACCGCCGCTGCGCGCCGCACTCCACGTCGTTCCATGCGCTGCCGATCTCCCAGCTCTCCACGCAGTTCTCGTTGTCTTGGAAGTTGTCGGGTTGGTTCGAGCTCCATCGTATGTCGGTGGCTGGCCGGCCGTCGCTGCGCATAAACTGGCCCTCAGAGGTGATGTCGTCCAGTCCGAGCCAGAAGTTGTCGGGGGGCGGTGGCAGCAGACCGGCCCGCTCCAGCGCCCGCTCCGCGTCCGCCGAGCCTCCCGGCCAGACGATTCCGCCGCGCTCGGCGCAGAACCCAGAGGCCGTCAGGTAGTCCAGCGGCGGTGTCACGGTGTTGATGAACCAGGTGCCGTTGAAGTGGAACAGCTCCTCAGGACGGATACCGGGCGGTCCCTCCAGCAGCTTCGCCCAGCTCTGAGAGCTGTTGTTGTCCGCCGATTTGGTGATTCCCTGGGAGAAGAGACTGCAGCTGTCGGCGGTCAGCTCGGCGGCCAGGCAGTGCAGCTCCACGGTACACATTAATTGGCAGGTCTCGGCGTCTGTGGCTGGCCAGGAGTTCATCAGGGCGCTGTCGGCAGCCCGACCGCCGGACGCCGGTACCATCTCACCCCGCGGCACGCATTCGTCCTCGATCGTCCGGTAGACGGCGTGGCGGCAGACGCAGACGCCTGCTCGGCACTCAGACCACGGCACGACCAGGCGACAGTCCTCGTCTCGCTCGCACGACTCGTCAAGGAAGACGATGCCGCGGCGTGCCGCCAGTACCCATGACTCCTCGTTCGGCTCCAGTCTATCTGGCGCCGGTCGCCGCGCAGACAGCAGGCACAGCCGGTCGCTGGGCCGGTACGCGGTGCCCAGACAGTCGGGCCGGTGCAGACACCGGTGGCGACAGGAGGGCTCCAGCAGACCGGTCTCGGTGGCCAGCACCAGGTCGGCCGGCAGGGTGCCGTTGTGCTCGCCGAGGTCGGTCATGCGGTACGCCTGGGGTGGCAGTCGGAGCTCGCCACTGGCCAGGCGCGCCGTGAAGCGCTCCGCCGGGCTCTGGGCGCCGGCGGCCGTCATCATCGCCGCCAGCGTCACCGCCAGCATCGGCGGCGTCATTGCGCCGGCCGTCACGGGGGCAGAGTGAGCTGTCGGCGGCGCGCCGGGGAGCACAGCCGTCACCGGGCATCGATCCCGTCTCCGTCACCCCGCGTACACACCAGCCAGTTGCTAGGGAGGTATTTTAGCTGGAGGGCGCACTGAGACCACCCCACCCCCGCGCCCCTTCACCCTCGGTCCGGCGAGGATCCAGTTTACCACCCTCAACTGGAATGACCACATCATTTTAATCACTGGGAACGCTGAGTTGAATTTCTTCCTTTCTGTCTTTCCTGACACACCGTCAGATTGGCACCGTATCGTGCGCGCTGAGAGGAGCGGACGTTTGAAGTTCTCTCCTCATAAAGTTATTCGCGTGAATAGCACCACAGCATCTCTGGCGCATCCCATCATACATATGTTCCACCCATGTAAACATTTCATGGTCAGGTCATTAAGTTCAGATCACCAGGTCACCCCAAGTGAACTTAACTCGGGAAAAATAGTCAAAACTCGCCCTAGCTTCACCGGTTTAACGATTGCCTTGAAGCTTCCGGCAAATGATTAAAGGGATGACACGATAAAAGAAATGAATATGCCCCATTTCTTGTTCGTGACCCATCAGTTATTTACCTTTACTCCCTGGCGCCGAAGTGCAGAACGACAAGCTCTTTAATATCCAGTTTACATGTTCATGGACGGTAGATCTCCAAGCCTCTTAACCCTCGCCGGCACAGGCCATTTCGCGTCCTTCGACGGCACAAGGGGGGGGGGGGGTTGGTACGACCCCCCTCGCGTTTGGCCCCTGATCGAGCTAGAGCTTCGCGGAAAAAAACGAGCGTGTTGCCCGTCACGAGAGGAAGCCGATGATACCCAATTTTAAGGTCCTAGGTCATCGGGTGACCTTCCAGGTCAGGTCAATGACCCGAAAACCGGGAAAATCGGGACCTGTTAGAAAGTCGTAAAGTGTGGCTGCTATGTGGTTTTCCGGGGTGCTGATCACGAATATCGTGTTAGTTTTGATCATAGATGATGTTTTTAAGCATTTAGTCCAGGTCGGGTCAGGTCAGGTCAGGTCAACCGGTAGGGGTTGTGACGGGTATTCGTAATGCGTGTCAACCGCCTCTGACAGCTTCGTAACATGTTACGAAGGCACCAAAACTACTTCGTAAATGTTCAAATGGTTGTTAAATTCGAATTCAGCTCCAAAAACTAGCCTAGAAACATGTAAAACTCGAAAAAGTGAACCGAGGTCACCCGAGGTCACCAAAGGTCAATGACCTGACCTGACCTTCAGGTGACCTTGACACCCACCCTATGTATGGGAGCAACATCAAATCACATGTTTGAACGTTTGAAACCACGAAAAGCTAGCAAACGCGCGGCTAATGCGAGCCGACATACGCCGAACCGCGATTTCGGCCAAACATGGTCACGGAAAAGGGGTCACAGGTCAAAGGTCATTGGGGTCAGGGTCATGAAATTTTCAGGGAACGTATAAAATTGAACAATGCGAGGGTACTGAAAGTTTCGTCGCGATCGGCCACTTTTTACGCGAGTTATTCGCGAAAAACCTTAGGGGGGTTGCATCAACCCCCCCCCCCTGTGCCAGCGAGGGTTAAACACTTGCCTGACGTTATCCACAATTAGGTTCGTGACAAACGGCTCAGAAAGGCAGCCCGAGCAGGCTCATGGACGGAATTGAAATGAACCTGTCATGCTTCGTACTTATTCTGTCCACAATATACACAGGCTGCTTTAGTAGTTTGGAAGGGTGGCCATAGTAACAGCAGCATTAACCGTGCAATTTGGCGCAGGAAGTCGTTCGGCTGGTGGTTAAAACTTTATTATCTCGGAGTGGCATGCAACTGGCTGTATGAAGAGCACGCATAAGCATGAAAATAAGCCATAACTATTCCAAATTACTATCGACCATAATTTACCCAGCACATTACATTGCACGGAAAACACTGACACCGATAGAATTTTGTTCTGTAAATAGCGATGAAAGCTGAACCATCGTAAAGGCCTGTTCGATGGACTGTATAGGTACTAACTAATCATGAGGTTTTGTTTATTCTATTGTGTTTAATTTCCGCTCACCGACTAGAACCACTTGTCCGATGGTACAAGCGGCACTCAAGTGCACGTTTCCAAGGAAACGGTACCTGGCATGTGCATGAAAAATGCGTAGGTACCCAGGGTATATTGAATTAGGTAGGTACCTACTTTTGGCCTTGAATAAAGTCGTTTGGAGGGACTCATATTTTGCAAACATACATGTATACGATACGCGCATGTATGCTGAACCACAGCCACAGTCTGTGGCTGAACGATTCCCTAATGTTTTGTGTTGCGTTTATTCTGTCGCAGCGTAACTCAGCATGCCGCAACTTTTCAATTCATCTGGCTGAAGTGGTTTGATTGGACTCCTTTGTTTCATTTCATCTTAAGTGTTTTATACAGGGTGTCCCAGAAAAGTGAGCCCCTACTAATATTGCTTATATCTCCAAAACCGTATGTCCACGATAATGAAAGACCCCTTGTTAGGAAGGAACGGTCAATTTCGGCTCTAATAGGCTACCTATAGTGTGGCTCTGAACGAATACGTATTACACTGAGAACGACCAGAACAAAATGTGTTACTAGATCGGGTGAAACACGGCACGAAGAATGAGTAAACGCACGTAAACTGAAATATGTAGTCACATGCGAAGAAATTTCGACCATATCTGATACCGCTAAATGTTTCACCTAGAATTTGATATTGAATTGTGCTTTTCACAATGCTGGCCGTGTTGTGCGAGATATGTAACGGAATTACGGCTTATCTGGATGGAGTTTGATTGCTCTTTGTAATGAACGGCTTCCCAAAGCATCCCAAATGATGCACGGTTGCAGAAATACTGTCGATCTTTATAATTGGAGGCACTTTTTTGGGACACCCTGTATAGGGCGTATTCACTTGGCCAGATTCCACGAAAGCACGAAAATCCACGGGAACTTCACCTGAATTCACCTGCGGGCTGCGACTAATGATGCTGAGCACTGAACACATATCTGAACATGATCGGCGCTGCTCACATCCGGCCAAAAATGCGATCACTGCCATTCATCCGTGAGCAATGGCTCGCGGAAATCTTTGGCCGGTACGCGGCAGCGACGAACGCACGGGCCGCCGCGCCGGGCCGGCCCGTGTGTTCGGGGTCGGCCCGGCGCGCCAGTCGCCGTGGAGACGCCATGGAGGGAGCGCAGCTGATCACCTCGGAGGCGGACTCGCAGGTAAAGACACCGGTCGGAGCGGGTGCAGGAACGGAGGTAGCAGCGGAGGAACGGTAAGCACGAATGTTGGAACGGTCGGTATGGGCGTTGGAACGGGGGTAAGGGTGGTAGAACGGTCGGAACGGATGCAGGAACGGTTAATGAGAGTGGTGGAACGGATATAGTGATTGAGGAACGGTCGGTATGAGAGGTGAAATGGTTCTATCATATCAGTGGTGGAACGGTTAGTAAGTGTGCTGGAACGGTCGGTGCGTGTATTGGAACGGTCGGTACGGGTGGTAGAACGGTTGGTACGGGTGTTGAAACGATAAATACGTGTGCTGGAATGGTCGATACGTGTGCTGGATTGGTCGGTACGGGTGTTGAAATGGTCGGGGTATCGGTGAAATGCTAAGTATCGGTGAAATGTAATGCTGCGTAACAAAACGCTACAAGGGTTTTCCAATGGATCTGTGACACAAAGATAAATGTTAATGTCATCAAGCAGAGAGGCCGTGGCCCGTGACCTGTATATAAATAGCCGCTCGAGTCCGCCCCTCGACCGCTACATGCAATCCGTGCTCAATCTGGTAAATATTCAAATCTCCTATCTCGTTGCATCTGTCGCGTATTGCCCGTCTCGCGTACCGCCCGTCCCATAATCCTCTGCATAATCTGCAGCAGCCTCTGGCCAACGGTAAGAGAGAGCTCACATTCAGTGCAGAAGGTCGCAGTGTAAAGTATAGCCATGGGGCCCTGGTGGGAGCAAGATGGATGGGACAGGTGGCGAGCCGCACCCAGTGCGTGACTGGCTATTTTTTTTTCCTGCATTTCACTGCGTCTCGAAATAATTTAACTTTACAGATAAGTAAGTTTGTAAATGCCTTCCTATTATTAAGCAGTGCCACTGCTCAGTCAGCGTCATTAAAGTGGCCATCCGTGATCCGACCTTAACATTAGCTTTGAGCTGAGAGCCAAATTGGGATCCCTGGCTTGCAATTACCGATTTGGGCACTCACAACATCGAGAAATACATTAATTCCGAAATATTTAATTTCAAAGTTACAGTTTTAAAATTCTAAGGGGCTAATGTAGGGACCTATTTGATGCCCCCTTAGACTTTGTGACGTCAGCGCAGATCTAGCGATTTTTTATTCATATACTAAAACCTTTGGTAGAACATGGTGGTATATACTGCTTTGTGCGCAACATCTGCCACACTTTATGGATGTCAAATTGTTGCTTCGCAGTGACGTCACAGGAACAGCGGAGGTCCCAAAAAGCAAACAAACGTAAAGTGTAATAACATGAAAACTGGTGTGAATATCTGTCGATGAAATTTGGCAGATATCCATTATCCATTTTTTTATCTTTCTGAACGACGGCACATCACTTTTATGCTAATTGATAAACGTTTTTGAAGGTGGAACCTGAAAGGGCTTCTTTAAATATCCATTCACCTTGTTATTTTGGCATATGCTAAAGCATAATCACAAATGGTAATGTTTTGCCTGCATGCATATTAACCATCATATAATATGCAAGCGAAGCATGCTCGAGTTTCATCTTACAATGATATTAGCCATATGCCTTTGTGAGGCGACCTACATTTATTGTGAAGTAGGCACTAGCCGTTTTCACGATGGCCATCTGGTACACATTTGGTGCACATATGGTGCAGATTAGGTACAGATTTGGTCAAATTAGGTTCAGTGTGTCCCTTAGTAGCTATCAGCTAGGGTTGTACTATGTAATTGCTTATATGTCTGCTTTGTCATATTAACAGAGAGTATCATCGATTAAAACACTGAAATAAATTCATGAAATAAAGATATTTGCTGTAAAAGAGATTGGGTGCAGATTTGGTCAAATTAGGTGTACTTTCCAGACAGCTCGTCGTGAAAACGGCTACTGCGTACTTTATATCATCAGTAAAACACCTTTTGGGGCGACAATTTAATTGAAATGGGAACAAATATGATACCTCTTTTTTGCATTTTGCACGTGTAGTGGGGGCCAGTCACATAGATCAAGAGTATCCGATGTCTGGTAGGGGGGATGTACAGCCCTCTGTAAACTGCGTGGTAGGTATTCTTTTTTTCGATAAAACCGAGAATAACGCGAATAGTATGCTATCGGTCACTCGGAAATCGTAGCAGCAAGATGCGCGAGACTCCGCACCCTAGATTGGCATTATCATCGTATTCCTTTTCCTCCCAGTTTGGCAACAAAACCCAAAAGTTTATCTTTGCCCCCAAAACAAACTTTTGCATTTTGTTGCCACACAAGGCGTATACTTCGATTAGTGACAGACCTAATCGAAGGAGTCGAGCATGGCACATCTATTTGCAGTGAGTTCCGACCGACTGATAACATAGCCTTTGAGTTATTATCGGTTTTATCGGAAAAAGAACACCTACCACGCAGTCTGCTGAGGACTGTACATAGTCTACCTTACAAAAAAAGAATACCGCTTGTCAATTGCCCAAGCGGCTGTCGAGATAGAGGACTCTCAAAATTGCCAATTCTGCAAAATAGCTTAACCCTCGCCCTGGCAGGGCATTTTTCATAACACGGCCTGGTTGATGCAACCCCCCTCGCGATTGGCTCCTATGGCTCCTTGAGAAACACCAAATTTGGTAGGTAGGTGGGCCCCCTAAATTTCTCGCCCCTGTGCAAGTTTGGTTGCTCTAGGTCAATATTTAGGGGGGTTTGGGGGTATAAATGTAAAATTTTTGTTAAAAACAGGTCAAACGTTTTTCGCTTATAACTTTTGATCTAATTAAGATAGAGCAAAAAGAAAAGCACCAGTGAACTCAGCACGTCAAGGCGCGTCGAATGATATACTAGTTTGCTTGCTTAAGTGTACTTTAGATTTTCCTAGTTATTAAGTAAACTTTAATTAATTAACTAAGTTCAAATTAACCACATTGCATCACATCGATTACGATGATGAGCTTCCTCCAGACGCCGCATTCTTTTCACCCAGGGGGCTCTGTTACCGCTAGCGCGCTGTCGCTGCGGCCGCCCGGCGCCGCCTCTGCCTCCACCTCTGCCTCCGCCTCCGCCACGGCGGCTCCGCCGCCGGCGCCGCCGCTGCGGGCCGCGGGCCTGGATCGTTGTATGGATATTGCGCAAAGATCTTTAAAATTAAAAAAGAAAATGTTGGCCGGTTGTGTGTACTGACGGCATTTTGATCCTCGGGAGAACGCCGCCGCGGCCCGCCCCTAACCCATCCGGGATAACCCGTCGACCGGCTCTAGCCAGTGTTGGTTGGCCGGCAGGGCCTGCGGCGCGCCGCTCAAACGAGCTGGCGCGTCGCAGGCCCGGCCGGTGACAGGGGCGCCGCCCCGTGGCACGTGTGACGCGGGGCGGCGCGGGCGGGGGCGGCGGCCCGTCCGGAGCTCCGGGGAGGTACCTATCCCACAGAGCTCCCCGGACGGCGAGCTAACCAGATCTCCCCGGGACCGGGACGGTCATAGCCAATGGCGCCGTCCCGGCCTGGCCGGACGGGTCGCACATAACAACGCCGACATTGCAACATCGTGATTGATGTGTCCTGCTTGCTTTATGTTGCCGTCTTTTTGTGTCATCCGTTTATGATGTAATAATATAATTTATTATGAAAAGTGAAACCACGTTTTTGCTAATAACTTGACACACAATGAGGCTAGGGCTTCAAAAATGGTGCCTTTGTGTTCCTTGCGATCAGGAGATTCGAATGATAAGCGATATGATGCACTTTGATGAACTTGAACTTAACACGCGCACCGACGGGGGGCGGATATCCGCCCCCCCCCTGCGGTTTTTCGCGAATAGCGGGAGAACCGCGGCGCGTAGCGCCGCGAAATTTGGTACGACTATTTTCTCATCAATTTTACACATGGTGTTGAAGTTTGAACCTCCTAACTTTGAAGGTCAGGTCACCAGGTCACTTTGAATGACCCAACCTCAAGTCACCTTTTTGCAACTTTGTCACCGTGCCAGAGCTACAGTATAGATGTCGGAGGCCTTTGAAAGTCGCAGGATGTTATTAGGTCATTAGTAGCTATATTTGTATATCTCGGAATTTAGATGTCGGTGACCTAAGGTCAGGTCAATTTCGCGACCTCCCCATTATAAGTCAATGGGGGAAAAATCAACTCCCTGTTTTTACCACTAAAACGGGTCGGAATGGCCCCATATACCATACATGACTTCATATACGATCAACCTTCACTACCTTGAGGTCTGTTTTGCTGTTGGGCAGCTGTAAGGTCATGTGACGTCATCAAAGGTCACCAAAGGTTTTTTGCCAATAACTCTGTACAGGAACAAGATACAGCCGCGCGGATGGTCTCATTGTGTTCAGCTCGTCAAGACGCATCGAATGATATACATGATGACCTCGAGGTCACGTGACCTGAGGTCAACCTTTGACCTTGACCTTTCGAGGTCAAAATATATATCATTCGATGCGGATTGACCAGAGGATCGCGATGATGCCCTTAGTTTGTTCCTATATTGACTAGTTTGAAAGTTATTCGAGAAAAACTCTCCCTATACCTAGCGCCGCCGTTTTGACTTTTTTGACCCTTGTGACGTCATCTTTGACCTGACCTGAAAATGACCTTAGTAAAAATTGTAGACCTTGTCCGTGCGTATCCCTTGCCATTTACCGCTTGTCGCTACCTTGCTTCGTTCTCGAGATCTCAGGGGGGGGGCGGTCATCCGCCCCCCCCCCCCGTCGGTACGAAGTTGGCGCAGACCCCCGTCGGTGCGCGGGTTAATTGCTTTTTACTTAATTTTTTATGAAAATGTTAAGCTCACTGAAATTGGTAACAATTTATACCATCCGATGCGCACGAACGTGCGGAGTTCGCTGGTGCTCTTATTTTTACTCTATCTTTACTGGCTAAAAAGTTATAGGCAAAAACCTTTTGACATGTTTTAGCGAATTTTTTGCATTAATGCCCCCCAAAAGAAAACCGCCCTAAATATTGACCTAAAACAACCAGATTTGCACAGGGGTGAGATCTCCTATGGGCCCACCTACTCTGTAAATTTGGCGTTTCTAGGTGCCAAGGAGCCAATCGCCAGGCGGGGTCGTAAGTACCAACCCCCCGCCTCGCCGTCCGCGTTATGAAAAAGAGAACCGCTTACTGCGAAATACGACTATTAAGTCTCATTTCTCAGCTGCTCATTTATGGGCCATTTAACTCCGCATTATTCAGACAATGCGGTTTTCTCAGATATCCCACCAGACCACAAAATACTGAGTTTTACGGCATTCACGACAGTTCTTTATAATAGCTCATTTCACTGACTCATGTGCGTGAAATGACACAGCGGCATATGTGCAATGCATTGCTGGCTTCGTACTTTATAGACCTAAAAGACCGAGATCTCCGGCACTTAACCAAGGTGATATTATATACGTGCGATGTAACTACTGGCTCAGTGCAGCTGGCTGGCACACGACGCTGAAACATGAAGAGGACAAACCCATGGGAATCTTGACGTGGACATGTAGAAGAAGAATACTTTAGTACTTATCATATGATAACGAGCGAGCCAGCGAAGCGAAGTCTTTGCAACATAACGGAAAAAATATCAGTATGACCGGCCCGACCCGGCCCGGCACGACCCGGCCTGTAACGCTTTTGAGAGGCTTATAACTCAGCAACCGCTGGGCCGATTGGCATGCGGTCTTTTTTTTTGTTGGGTAGTTCCATTCCTTCTACCCCGTGGTTGGCTATTCTTGATGCATTTGGGAGACCGTCGTGGCGCCTCGTGAAAAGCCAAGGGTGTTCAAGCAGTTCTACAGAATTAGCGCTATTGGGAGGTCTATATCTCGGTAACTACTTAGGTGATTGAATTGTAGTAATTTTTATAGGATAGTTGGATCCCTTTTACCGAACATCGGATACTCTCGATGCATGTGGGTCACCCCCAGTGCACGTGCAAAATGCAGCAATAAGAGGTGCCAAATTTGTTTTCATTACAATTACTCTGAAATTACTGGGGCGATTTCGCTATAAGTAAAGTAATCTTGGCTGAAACTTGGCATGCAGGTAGGAACCCACTAGGCATTCCATTCCCATGCATTAGGGTTAGGGTGCTACTGCACGTGCGTACGTGCAGGGGGCGTTTCCAGATCTCGAGAACGGCTGGGCCGATTGCGCTCAAATTTGGTGAGCAGTCAGGGACCGGTTGGTAGGGTGCCGTGCAAAAGTCACTTTGGACCCAGTTTGCACGTCGCACGCAGGGTGCCGCTTCTAGATCTCGGGAACAGCTGGGTCGATTGCCTTCAAATTTGGCACACTGCTAGTGACCAGGGTGCAGTACAAAAGCCAGTTGCAAGTACCCTCTCGCCCTTCCGCACGTGCAGGGCTCACTCTCTCGTAGCTCACTCGTTCTTCGCCCAAAAGGCGTTTTACTGGTAATAGTTGCATGGGGTAGTTCCATGGTGCCAAGCGGTATGCTGTTGTATTATTATTTAGAAGGCAGTAGCGCTCAGATGCGATGCATTGAACCATAATTGAAGAGTTGCTCGTTTATTACGGCTGGGTGGTTAAGAGCGTCTGTTTTTTTTTTGTTTTTTTTTTGGCGGCACATTCCTTTTTTGTTATAATGGATATAATGCATATAGGAAAAGGCTTGAACGGCAGTGCAACTTCTTGCTGTCCTGTCAGTGAAGAAATGTACAAGCAAGCCCTTAAACTGAACCCCAGCATATTCCCTAAATTCCCATCAAACAGCATTAGTGTAGGTAACGATATCAACGTCCGTAAGGGTCAGCAAGTTCACAAAAGTTAGCGGGTCTACTGCCAAACAAGCCCTCGGCCTCTGGCACATGACCGGCGATTTAAAAAACGTGTGACTTTGGGTACACGTTTCCTCGTAAACTTAATTGACAAGCAGCGTCACAAACACTGTGGCGCCGCTGAATCACCAACTGATGAAGTTATAAGAAGCCTCACGTTCATATCCTCATCGGCAGAGTTCGAGCCATGACCGTCGTGGGTTCCGTATCCCGCTGGCGGTGGGGAGGCTGCCGCAGAGACTCAGCGGCCGGACCACAGTGCTGCTGGTCGCGCTGCTGGCCGGCTCCATGCTGCTGCTGCACTCGGCCGGATCCGGACACATGAGTCCGGCCGCGCTGGGGCAGCACTACAGTCGGATCCGCAGTGCCGCCCACAGTCAGCTCCGCAGCCTGCTGGGCAGCTCCAGCAGCGAGCCGCTCAGCTCCGTCTACTGCTCGCAGGCGTGCCCGTGCGCCTGCCGGCCGTGGCGGAGGCCGGAGGACGGCGAACCTCCCGAGCCGATCGTCTCCAACTGCGGGCCCACCGCCGACCGGCGCGGCGCGCGACAGAACGTGCTTGCCTACACCTTCTTTGGCACCAACGTCTCCGCTTACCTGAGCGGCATCGAGCGGAACGCGATGCGTTCACTTGAGTTTTACCCAGGATGGACAATGCGCGTCTTCCACGACGGCAAAGATAGCTCCGCAGAATGGAACAAGACAGCCTGCGAAGTCACTTGCCAGTAAGTTTACTTTATCTCTGTTGTTTTGAATACATCAGCTTACATTGGGCATCAGCTTACATTACATTACATTACATTACATTACATTACATTACATCAGCTTACATATTTACAGCATGTAAATTTTGGTTGTATACTGGTCTGATTCTTTTTACAGCACATTAAAGGTAGTGTGCCACCTTTGAAAGATTTCCCATTTTATTTTTCCTAGGATAAGAAGCTTCTGTTTTTACCTAATATCGCAAAAAAAAATCAAAAATGGGCCTGGAATAGTGCCTTTTTCGCCTAAAAGTTTTTCGGTTTTTAGATATGTATAACAACTGTAGTGGGCTCACCTGCAAACAGGCGTCGGGCAACAATCGCGAATGCGGCGCACTTGTGACAATAAGCAAAGGTCATTCTAGTGTTACGACCATACGACGTACGGGAATGAGTTATCAGCTGTCTAATCGTAGACAACACAATGTCGAGCCTTAAACTGTAAGCCCGTATTGGTATTGTTTCTTTTATTTGGCTGTCGAACATTATTTATGGTTTGAAATATGATTTTCTGTAAAATAATTGATATGAAAAAGCCGTCTTATAAGTTATGACCCCATTTCACCACACGCAAGTGGCAGAAATGACAATGATCAGCTGACGCATTTTTCTTGGCCGAAGCATGGATGAGATAATAATGGATTGGTGTCTTCGCAGTTTTTGGCGACATTGAGCTCAGGCCTGCCATCTAGCGGGAGAATTGTCGTAAGTTAGGAGCAAGCCGAGTGAACGCCGCTGATTAGCATTGTGACACACGGGAGTGTGGTGAAGTAGCAGGCTTGATGTGCAATTTTTCAAAAGGTTATGTCTTTATATGTCAGTAAAAGCGAAGAAATTAATAGATTTATGTGCAGGGTCAGTAATAAGATAAGCAGTTCCATGTTATTTCCTCATTAAATCGTGAAACAGGGAGTTATTGGAGACTTCGCCAGCACGTGTCGTTTTCGCTATTTTTCACATGAGTCTTTACTTGGCCTAAATCAACAAATTGTCCGATCAAAGAACAAAACGAACGTAAGTACTATCTATAAGTCTAATGAAAAACTTAAACGGAATTGCTAACGTCATTGCCGCTCAATATGTCATTCAAGACGCTCTATGAAAAGGACCCAACCGGTGGTGCGTAGTCGATGAAATTTCAGTAACTTTGGCTCCAACTCCGATTCCGGTATCCAAATATCGACTCCGACTCCTCCGGGCAGAACTGTCAATTCACACAGACTCCGACTCTGACTCCGCCTGCAGCCCTGGTAAGTCTGTGGAGTGATGACTTTTCGGTGACGTTCGACTCATACTCGGGCTACAGCTTTTAAAAATCAACCGACTCCGAGTCGGAACAGAACCGCTGGCTCTGACTACAACTTCGCAGCCCTGGCCCAAGATAGCTGCCTAAAACAACTTTTTTGTGTGATCTTCTTCGTACATTGTTAATGCTATTTTAAACAAGGGGTGGAAAAGGGAGACGAAGCCTTTGCAAACAAGGATCTCCTGTTGCGAATCAATCAGCTGCTGGAAAAGAAAGGCATAAACACCACGCATCTCATTTCATCGTTTTCCTAACAGCTCTGCACCAATGTAAGCACTGATCAATGCAGTGCGAGCATCGATGTGACATTTATGTACCAAGTTTGAGTGTTATCCGCCCAGCCGTTCTTGAGATATGGAAGCGGCACCAGCACCCCCATAGTGACACATGAAAATGCATTGGCCACTGGGCGCCTAACTATTGACGAAGTTTTACTGTAATTGGCCCAGCCATTGCGGAGTTACTTTATGTGGAACAATTTCGACACCCCTAAGTTGGCACGTGACACGTGCCGTAACATTAACTAAGATGAAGAAAATCTGGCGTAATTCGGAGAAGAAGGAATGAACCTACCAAATATGTAAGTGACATATTGTCAAACTGCTGTACCATTGTGAGTAAATAACCATATAAAAGGTCGTACAAGCCGATGTGACTGGTCGTTTCAATACACACCGTCTTACACATTTTATTTTCGTTATTACCTAAAGACTGCTTGACGTTTTTGGCTTTCAAGCATTTAAGACGTTTTTTGTCGTCTCAGGTCCAATAAGATTACCTCCAACTCGTGGGAATATGCACTTCAAGCCAACTAACACACCACACCCACGTGTGTCATAATGCTGAGAGATGGCGTTCACTCGGCTTGCTCCTAACTTACGATAATTCTCTCGCTAGATGGCAGGCCTGATCCCAATGTCGCGGATCCCAATGTTAATTTCCACGAGACACCAATCCAGTGTTATATCATCCATGGCCGAAGTCAGAGCGCGCGGCCCGACGCACCACGCGTATTTGGAAATTCCGACCTCGACGAGCATCAGAAGCCACCTAACAGGCGTGTTCGAAACCGCAGGAGATGATGATGAACGGGTTTATCGAAACTTGATTGGATGAACATATCGGTAATAGCGATTTCAGTGTGTGCATTTATTGTTCATAGTGGTGTGAAATGTGGTTGGGGTACGACCGACAACCCGTCGGGGCGAATTTCGCACTGGGGTACTCAAAATTTGAAGAATTTAAGACGTTTCCATGAGTTTTGAAGGTATGGATAAGTTCTAAAAATCCGGTTCTCCTTATCTGGGCCATTAACTCCATACGGTCCAAGAAAGCTGGCACACTACCTTTAAAGAGCCGCTATGCTTAGAGCCGGTAATTTTAATGTGTTGTGGAGGGCGCGGTGAATAGCTCTGCGCTTTGAGCCAGCTTCTAGTGATACAGCCTCGCTCCTGGTTGAGCCACAGCTTCGCAAAAAAATGATCATTGTGTTCACTGTCGGTGGTAGAAAATGCAGTGTCGCATCCCATGCCAGTGTTGGTGGCTTGTGTTGTTTGTGGAGAAATCGCAACAGCTTGTATATTTTTATTAAGCATGCTTTTAAAGGGACCCTCCCACCTTAACATTAGATTTGAGTTGAGATAGCCAAAATGGGGTCCCTGGCTCACAATTACCGGTTTCGGCACTCACAACATCGAGAAATGCCTTAAATCGGAAATATTGAATTTCAAAATTGCAGCATTTTGATTCAGAGGGGCTAATGCTTAGGAATACCCCTCTGAATGTGTGACGTCAGCGCAAATATCTAACGAGTTTTAAATGTTTGACTAAAACGTTTTGTAGCACGCGGTGGTATATGCTATTTGCGCGCAACATCTGCCGCAAACGCCGCACTTCTAAAATAAAGTCGCTAGAAATAGCGGAGATCCCCAAAAAGTAAACAAAAGTAAAAGTCTAATATCTTGAAAACCGGTGAATATTTTTCGGTGAAATTTGGTAGATATTCGTTTTCGCTCTTTCTGAACCGAGCGACATCACTTTCATGCCAATTCATAAACTTTTTTGAAGGTGGGAGGGTCCCTTTAAAGGGCTGTTACGGTACGTTTTGCTCGATACAACAGGTCTGTCGGCTGTCGCTTCGCGCAGTCATTACGCAGGGATGTGTATGGATGGGGATGGTTGAACATGTGCCTTTGGGCTGAGATGCATGCTGCTTAGTGCGCCTACATTCAGTGTCACGTGGAGGCTCACCCCTGCATTCAGATTTTAGTCAAGTGCTTAGAAGTGCGCAGGGAAATGTGTGTGTCTTAAAGTAGAAGTCAGAATGACTTACGAGTTATGAGTTACGAGTATATCAGGTATTTCCTGTCCATATCTACACAAATGTTACTATAATGTTACACTTGTTACCCACGCTTCACTGAGCCTTCCATCCGAGCGCCCTTGAGGGGGGATGACCGTCCCCCCAAAACCAGTAACCTACTTCGAGCACCTGATCATAATGGTAATGCGTAAGACAATCAACACACCGCGAACCCATCGACTGTAAATCTTGTCGTTCACCTGTAGGTTTCCGAACGTGGATTTCTGTGACGTGCGTCGGCTGCCGGGTCTGGGAGACATCAGTAGCCAGACTGCCACCGTGTGGCGGTTTGCCGTCATCGCGGACGAATCGGTCGAACGGTTCGTGATGCGGGACCTCGACTCCATCCTGACTAAGGTGAGACAAATGATTTTGAAATGTGACAGTTTTTCTGTCGCCAAGGACTGAAGCAAATTTTGCTGAAATATACACAAAGAAAGGTTTATATTTGCTTCCAATTGAAAGCCAAACACAATTACAACACGTCGCGAAGCGATGCTTCCATTGTGCTCCGCGGTTGTTCTTCAATTATAGAAAAACACCATTCTAACGAAAACTGTTTGTCAATTTCAAACGACCTACGGTTATTCATATTTTACTTCAGAAACATTTCTGGACCGTTTTCAGAGAGAACGCGACGCTGTGAATGAGTGGCTCGAGTCCAACAAAACGTTCCACGTAATGCGGGATCATCCGTGGCACGGAGCAGAGATTCTGGCCGGCATGTGGGGCGGGTGGAACCGCTACAACGGCAAGTACCGCATCCTCAGGCAGCAGATGCTCAAGGCAGTTAACCCTTCCGGAAAGGTAAGCGGAGGGAATCGTCCCATTTTATCGTATGTTTAAATATTAATCTATCTTGAAAAAAAAATGATTTAGATTACCAAGGTCCTAAAACATAATGATTACTCGCATCAGTAGCCTGTGATGATACTTATTGTTAAGTATTGGTCCTCTCAGTGGTGCTGTAAATTTTGGACAACTCTGCCGCACTGATACTGATCCCCGATATTGAAAAATGATACGTGATAGTCTCTAACAGCACCTATAATCGTGTCTTTTTGTTTCAGCTCTGGTGGGACCAGCGTCTGCTGAGGACAGTTCTGTGGCCGGAGCTGGTCCGAACCGGGGACGTCATGTCCCACGACAGCTATCAGTGTCAAAACTTTCCGCTCACTCAGCCGTACCCGACCAAGCGCGCCAACCTGACAGAGTTTGTCGGCTCGCAGTACACCCGGGTGACGCTGACCGTCCAGAAGGAGTGCCCGATGGCCTGCAGGCCCCGGAGACATATGGACTGGAAGTACTGCTGACACTGCAGTCCCCGTCAGTCACTGCAGCCACTCGACTTCTGCAGTCACTGCTGTCGAGTGCGCACCTTCTCACTTGCCATTGTATGGAGACTTTCAAGCCAACTATTGGGTATTTTTACTGATAGCTAACGGTGGCCTATAAAATGCCAATCGTCAGCTGTTTTTTGTTAATATTTCTTTGTTATTATTGTTGTTGCTGCTGCTGCCTGTTACTGCTGTTGTTGCTGCTGTTACCGTTGTTGTCATCATAAGCCGTTTATTTATGCATTTATTTATTTTGTATTGTGTTAAGTGTCGCTCGGCCGTACATTGAATGCCACTTATAGCCCTCGGCGGGCAGGGGGGGGGGGGTGAAACCAGCCCCTCTAAGTTTTTTTTTTCAGATGTAGCGTAAAAAACGTAAAAGCGTAAATAAAATGCCGTCCTATTCTATTCACGGTATTTGGTAACATTTACAGCGATACCAGTGCTGACAAACGGTGTGATGATGATGAATTGGGGTTTTTGGGCGCCCGGGCTGACAAACGGTTATCCGAGTCAAAGAAATGATTCTTTGGATCGTCAACATACGATGGACTGAAATGCGTGAAAACCATGTTGCATTTGATAGCCGTTTTCTGCTGCTGAGCTTCAGTCAGTGCTGCCATATCCATTCCACGGCGTTTATAAGATTTTGCCCAGGTCACGAAACCGGTACATCTACAGAATAAAGGTCAAGCTACACGTGACCATTCAGGAAATTACGTGCGTGTTTTGCAGATCCGTGATTCCGGAAATTCCTTGATATCAGTTTCTGCGTTTTTCCAGAATTTCCGTGAATTGTCATAGGTACGCTGACGTAGGCAGGCATACAAATAATGAGTGCAATCACGGCAGGTACTTAAAATATATTTATTTCATATCTAAAACCAGGGGCGCTGGAACTACTTTCAGACCGGATGGGGGGAGGGGCACACCATAATAGAGATCAACCTAGGCCCTAGGGTACCCCCAAATCTAGTTTTCTTCGCGGTTTTAGGTCACTTATTTTCCACCCCTTGGCTTTTTCAATAAAAAAGAAAACATTTGCAAAAAGTTGCGGTATTCCGTCTCAAAGATTATGGGGCACCTGTGGGCAGTCTGCCAACAGCCCCAGAGTTGGGGGAAGGGGCAGACTGCCCCCACAGCCACTGCCCTCCTCCCCCCCCCCGGTGTCCGCGCCTATGTCTAAAACATATATTTTGTCAATAAAATGTCAATAAAACATGTAAAATGAAATCACAATTATCAATTACGTCATTTATACTGAGACGGTGCGCCACTAAGTGCGCCAACAACTCTCTCATGTTACGCAAGCACGCAAATTCTGCAAAAAAAGTTCGGAGCTGTGGACTTCATAGCGGTACGGACAATCCTGACAATCCGGCATTTCCTGTATACTGAACATCCGGGATTTGATTGAATCTGCGTGACCCCAGTATATGTATGTATGTATGTATGTATGTATGTATGTATGTATGTATGTATGTATGTATGTATGTATGTATGTATGTATGTATGTATGTATGTATGTATATGTATGTATGTATGTATGTATGTATGTATGTTTGTATGTTTGTATGTATGTATGTATGTTTGTATGTATGTATGTATGTATGTATGTATTTACGATCGTCGACCCTGTGTATTTCCTATCAGCTGAACTTGACCTGCGTACCGATTTCTCACAAAATACGACAAACCGCATCGCGGATAGTGTAGCTAGACCTTAATACTTAAATCAGCTTTATTTTGTTATAAAATGTAGTTTTGCATAGATTTTATTAAAACCTGCACTCAGTGCAGGGTATCTATGTAGGCTCACCGAGTGTCATAGCATGTAAAGGTACCGATTCCGTTTTTTTTTTTTCGTTGACCTGAGATCATTAAGCTTCATCACCACTCACCAGGTTATTCACTGCATGCAATTTCGTCAGCCGTTTCGAATACGGTGACCTAACGTGACCTTGGTGACTTTGAGGGGCCAACTTGACGTTTCCATCTAAGGCAGTCGCCCCCATAGCTTAGCAGCTACCTACTGAGCCGATCGAGAAAAAAAAACACCACCAGTCAATTCACCGTATGCGATTTCATCAACCGTTCAGAATCGTTCCGTGCTTCTATCCTCAGGATACTGAAATCCTTCTCCTCCACGCCGCAACCCCCCTCCGGGCTGGACAGGCAACTTTATCTCATGCGGGCTGCTCCCTTGGAGCGGCACCGCTGCTCCCGAGGGAGCGCACCCCGTAGCCGGGTGCAGTGAGTGCCTTGGGGCTGGGTGGCCTGTCCTCTGGACGGGCTCAGCCCCGGCGACTCACTAGGGTGCCTGCCCAGACCAATATCTCCCCCTATATCCTATCATCCTCCCGGCTCTGAAATGGTCTCATTGGACCGAAAGGGCCTAACCCAACAAAAGAAAAAAAAAGAAAGACCGTTCAGAATATGGTGACATCAGACGACCCCGGCGACCTTCAAAATTGACCTTGACGTTTTCGTCTATGGCAGCCATCTTATAACGGAAACTACTGGTCACTCCTTGAATGATCAAACTATATGAGATAAAGTAACCTGACCGAAAACGTCGTACTGCATATCTATCCATATTGTTATTTGTTAAGCTGCGTCACATTTCAGGTATTTAATCGCTCTACCATTTCTCCTCAAAAGTTATTGTCGAAAAACTGTTGGTATGATGATCTGGCTTGACCTTTCGAGTGACCGCTGGCCATCACCGACACCCTGCCAACTGCAGATGGGCAGAGATAGCATGATTCGCCGTAAGTTTTTTAATTTATCAAAATCACTCAAGATTATAGTTCCACCTTTGTTTTGTTCTATTTGACAAGGGTAATAATTAATACATATGGCCTTCACCGTTATGTGATGTTCCGTCTGGACTCTCCGGGAACGCCTCCCACTGAGCCGTCCCTGACCTCTGCCTCCCCGTGCTCGCCGCCAACACCCCCGACCGGCCCCTCGTCGCCCGCCTCCGGTCTGCCGCCTTTATCGACGAGGGCTGTGTCGTCACCAGCCCCGTCGTCTTCCTTCCCTCTGCTCTCCAGCAGTCCGGCGCGGTCCAGCAGGCGCCGGGCGTGCCACAAGCAGCTGCCGTAGACGCCGAGCACCGAGGCGCCGAACAGGAAGGCCAGCAGGCCGGCCACCTCCAGCAGCAGCGCGGCCGTCTCGAACAGGCGCCGACGGTGCTGCACCGGCATGGTGTGCGGCAGCTCGATGCGCAGCAGCGAGCTGCTGTGCCACTCGGCCAGCGTCCCCCCGACCATCCGCAGACGGGTCACCAGGTCATCGCAGATGGGCCGACACTCGGTGCGGCAGTGCTGCACCGCGGCGTCCGGCGCCGAGGTCTCGTACAGCAGCAGAGAGTCCACCAGACGGAACAACGTGCGGAACTCGTCGGCCGACTCGCACGGCCGCATAGCGGCGAACTCGCGCATCCAGGGCAGCGCCGTCCTCGCGGAGAACACCGTGGGGTCGCGGCGCGTGGGAACGGCGCGCTGCAGCACGCGCACCGCGGTCATGTTGAACACCAGCGCGTCCATCCAGGGCATGGTGCAGCCGGCGCGGCGCAGCAGCGAGCGCATCAGGCACCAGAACAGACAGGAGGTGGGCTCACCGTGCGACGTGCACGGCCCGTCCTGCTGTAGAATGTGGCGGTGGAGCTGGGCATCGAGACGAAGTCGCAACGGCCGCTTCATGTCGGTACGATACGCCAACAGCGGCGAGACGGAGAAGAACTCGTTGAACCTTCCGCGCTGGTACATGTACACCTCTACGAAGCTGGCGGTGACGCCGTCCAGCAGCAGGTCGTGCTCCTCCATCGACATGGAGAGCTCGAGCCAGTGCTCGGTCTCGCTGTGCGACGGCGACCAGCGGAAGCCGGAGAAGTTGCGGCAGAGCGAGTAGTGCAGCATCAGCGGCAGGTCCGTGTAGCGCAGCTCATTCTGCAGCGGCTCGCTGGTGGTGACCTGCAGCCGGCCCAGCAGCCCGGCCACGGCCGCCGCCGGCCTGGCCAGCAGCTCGAACGGCGGCCGCCGCCAGTCGAAGCCGCCGTCGCCGCCGAACAGCTGTCGGTACGACCAGGCGTCGTCGACGCTGGCCGGCACGGCGCCGGTCACGTTGGCGCGCAGCGCGCCGGCCGGCAGGCGCGGCCCGAAGCAGACGGCCAGCTCGAGCCACTCGGGCGGCAGCGCCTGCGCGTGCCCGATGTGCACCAGCCCCTGCAGCCGGTACAGGCTCAGACGGTCCTGAAAGACGTACACAAAGGCGGCGACGGCCACCAGAAAGGCTAGAAATGCCGATGCGAGAAGCGCCGCTTTCGTGTGCCAAGGCGGTTTGTGTTCGTTGTGCTGATGAGGCTGCTGAGCTGCCATCGAGTCGCCTGCGCCAAGCTCGGGGGAGCCTGCGGTCGGTGAGGGCTGGTCGACCCGAGCAGACTCTTTGGTCGTCTGAGCAGCGGGGTGTTCCTCCGGCTGCGGCGGTGCTGGCGGGGGTGTTGAAGTTGTCTCCTGAGTAGAGGTTGTCTGACTGCTTGAACTCGGCTGCGAGCGAGATGAGACCGGTGGCAGTTTGACAGTCACCGCCCCCGAGCCCGATTTCCGGGGCTTCGGGATGGATGCTGAAGCCTCCGGATCTGGATCTGGAGATCCGCCGACGACGACAGGTGATGAAGCACCATCAGTCTGGTCCATTGTTTGGAAAATTAAACCTCAGCTGAGAGTTTGAAATGACAAATGATCGGTTGTATGATATGATGAGGTAGGATGCCGTGCGTCGCACGACAGACGTCATCCACTAAACGTGTCCTTCCTTCCCAAAAATGGAAACAAAGCGATAATACGCCGCATGGATACACCCGCGAACATCAATGACCTAGGATCAATGAGATCACGCTGGAAACAAAGCGATAAAGCGATATGCAGTCACGCCAAATCACTTCGTTGAAATCAAGGTTGAAGTTACTAACGATGACGAGAAAAAAAAAAACGTGTTGTGAGGTAGTTATGATCCTTCATGAGCCCGATCCGCTAAATGTATGGCGTTTAATCAATCTAACGCTGCATCCTCAAGCCTCTTTGTGGGTTACCTACCTAAAGGGTATATTGAATTAGGCTACCTATAGTCCGAGATAATGGAAAGAAACTGGACGGGCCATGATATTGTGTGTGTGTGGGGGGGGGGGGGGAAGACACGGAACGAACACTTTGATCTTCAAAAGGGCGGGGTGATAAGAAGTTAACCCGCGCCCCACTGGGGGGCAGAATCTGCCCCCCTCCCGTTTTTCGCCAGTAATTTCTAAACGCGTTACGCCAGCGACGTCAAACTTCCAGTACCTTATCATACATCAATTTAACACGTTCTCTGAAAATTTGAGCGTAATCCGTCGGAAAACTTTTGAGAAAATGACGTTTAAGTGACGTCATGTCACGTCATTTTCGCCAAAAAAACGGCAAAACTTCAAGCTAACATCTTCATTTTTCACCCTCGCCGGCCAAGGGGGGGGCGGGTGCCGCCCCCCCCCCCCCCATAGGGTTTTTCGCGATAGCTCCGAACACGCTGGCGATAGAGAGCTGAAACTTGGCATACCTGACTTTGATTCAAGCCGGATCTTTTGACACCAACCGCATTTTCGGGTCAGGTCAGGTCACTGACCTATGACCGATGACGTCATTAAGTGAACCTCTGCACGGTCTTCAGATGTCGCAACTTCGCTACGCCCTCACTGCCAGAGAAGCTTTCACAGGGAAATGAAACTTGCAGGATCTAGTATCCATTACGAGTCGCACAACCTGTATATCTCGGATTTTTCCTAGAGGTCATATGAGGTCAGGTCATTTTCGTGACCCCACCATTACCTATACCTAAGTCAATGGGGAAAAATGAAAACTGCTATTCTGGCGCCGGAAACGATCTCCAACTATCTCAAGCATACAGAATCGTGATTTGATGCACTCCTTGCAAGGTTAGATGCGTCACTTTTGCAATGTTGACCTTGCGTGACGTCATTTATGACGTCATCAAGGTCACATTAGTTTTTCATCAATAACTCCCGATCAAATTGAGCTAGCGAGTCGGAAAAGCCACCAATGGACTCAGGAAGACCTGCTAAATCGAATGATATGCGACATGACCTATTTTGACCAACTTCGTGACCTGGGGGCGCTGACCTGACCTTGACCTGAGGTCAACACCCCAAGTTGACCTTACCCAAGCAAAAAGTATATCATTCGACGCGCCTGAGCGAGGCGAACACGATGTTGCCAAAATCGCGGCTCTGCGGCCGTTTTTTTGCGAAGTTATTCGCCAACAACTGAACCGTACCTTGGGGCACTTGACCTGATCTCAGAGGTCACCGGTTGACCTAAGACCTTAAAATCGGGTACCAATCTCTGCGTCTCGTAACGGCGCATACGCTCGTTTTTTCCGCGACGCGCTAGCCCCACCAGAAGCGAAACGGCGAGGGGGTGGTCGTACCCCCCCCCCTCGGCCGGCGCGTATGTAAAAAACCAATAGGTCCGGCGAGGGTTAAGGGAATCAAGACGTAACAAAAAAGATTATACTTGATTCGACTTTGTCTATCAAAATCCTTGTGTTTTAAAAATTTTGCATTTTGGCCCAATTTTTTCTTATAAAAACTTACTTTTTTTGAAAATAATTATAAAATCCAAAATTTTGAGTGTATCGAAAAAGCGGAATATATGTCAGAGAAGCCGGTCCATTTGCACCTACACACCAATTTTTAGAAGAATCGGTTCAAAAATGTGGGAGTTATCCAAATTTTATGACGTCACGACACACAAATTTTTGAAAAATAATTTTTTGGGGAAGTTCTAGACCACGTACGGAAATAAAAACAGCACCATTCGACTTCCCGTGAAAAACTGCATCAGATAGACACCTTTTTAGGTCTTAACAACCTACCTCAAAATTTGACCTCACTTGACCTGACCTCGACCTGAAATTCATCTAGATGTGGTCTTTACCACTTGTTTAATGTGCGTATTGAATTCTATGAATAAAATGACCCATAAAACATGTGTCGCACGTGCCCTTTTTATTTCGTTTTTGGTGACCTGACCTGACCTTGAACTTGACCTTCACCTTGATCTTGCATGATATTGTATGCAACGAATATTGTCTTGGTTTAAGAACACGTTTTGGGCAACCAGTCTCAGTCCATTCTTCGGCAACTACGGTGCAAGGCCGATACTGTAGAAACTTGCACTGAACTTGACCTGACCTCTGACCTACTTAAGCAAAAAAGAAAATCGGCTTTTCAGATCCGCCTTGTTGAGAGCCTTCGATTGCCGTTTTGGTAATGTTTTTGAGAAGCTATAGCGCTTTTGAGAGGCCCATTACCTATATCTTTAGTAGCCGCGCTGGGGTGATTGACTTGCGGTAATTTTGTATAGGGTAGATGCATGCCTTTGTAAGGGCAAAATTCATACGTCGGAGAGAAATGGCGGGCCGGAGTACCAGAGTGCGTGTAAGGCCAGTCCGCCGCATGATAGCCTCCGGCGGGAAAGGCGTGCCCGCCGGGTGAAAGGCTGCGGCTGGCCGGCACCTGGGACTCGCGGGCCCGCCTCTCGTGGCATTTGCCAGTGCGGTGTCGTCGGGGCAACATCTTTCGGTAAGCGAACTTTTCCCTCCCCCCTAAATTAACGCCGCAGCGCCCAGGCGCTGCGGAAGTCCCCGACAAATGTCCTGGATTTCATTTGGCTTTCCGACCCGCCGCAAATAGCGGTGGGCACTCCCGTTTTATATCCAGGACAGTCCCATCTAAATTATAATTAATCGGCGCGGCGCGTGGCGTATATGAGTGAGCGATTGTAAGTGTGATGTGTATAGTGTGCGTGAGGAAAATGATCCGAGAGAATGACACTTCGTCCCGCGAGACCCAAAATACAATGTAATGGGAATGTGAGCCAAATCTTTGAATTGGGTAAAGGCAGATGCCGGGCTGATACACGGTGAACGTGAACGAACAATCATACGGGCCGCTTAGTTTAATACACCCGGGTGGCAGGCGGGCATTGTAGAGTAACTTTGATTAACGTAATGTCTGTACATGGGGGGAACCATTAAAAGGTTGCCGGTTCCGATGCTTGAAACCCCTACATAAAAATGGTGCACCGCGGCCGGGAAATCTTTCCCATCGGAGGTCAGGATGCCCGAAGTGTTCCTTCCGCCATAATCTGCGGCACGCGACAAGTGTAGTATTCCGCTCCCCGGCACCAGGGCACATTGGTACCCGGGCGTATTTGCCGCTTCCGGGCACGCGGCCCACTGGCCCGTGCTGGCGCAACGGAAGGCCAGCGCTACCCGGGATAAAACGCCGATCGGTCCTGATAATGCCGTGAGGGAGGCCCGGACGGAGCCCGGGTGTCGCAGAGGCGGGGTCAAAGGACATGACGTGGGCGCCGTTCGGCCATTTCCGCTCCCTTGGAGGTGGTTACCGGTCGAGCTGTTCTTACTTTTGGCTTCAATATCTTGTGTAAATCTTTGTTTCCATACCTTTCGTCACGTTCACACGCGTGAATCAGCCCAATTAAAGGGGGGCATGGGGGACAATTTGCTACCGCACAATATCTGAGGAGGATACGCACTCCGCAGGCGCAGGAGCGATAACGTCGGCGATTACGGCGATAACACAGCGATAAGGTCGGCGCGGCAGCGACAGAGCGGAAGGGCTCTCGAGATCGCTGGCGCGGTTGCTCGCGCACAGGGTGCGGGCACGCACCGTCTCGTGAGGTTCACGAGAGGCTCGGAGGACTCACTGGCGCGGGCTCATCGTCACGGTGATTTGACGAGAGTCAGCTGAGAGCTCCGCGGTGAGTACCGATCTGCTCCGAGCGGAGCGTGTGAGTGTCCGTGTGTTTGTTTTGTCTTTATTTTGTAGTGTGGGTTTTCAGGGTGTGTGGGGAGATTGCAATATTGGGTGCTAACAGGGGAGTGTTCGTATTATTTCAATTCACTAGCGTGACGTTATAGCTCGTGTGAGCTATGCCCACCACGGATGATGAGGGCCCTCGGGCCACATATGGGCCCGACCAGTCCACGTATTCGGTCCTGCCTCCGGCCAAAAACCTGGGGGCATTACGGGAGATTCCCATGTTTGAGCCGGACAAGGAGGGAAGCGTGGGCGTCGGGGATTTTCTTGAGGCAGTGGAGAACGCGGCCTCTTTGGGAAACCTCGACGCCAATGACATTATGAAGGTGATGCCGATGCGCCTGAGAGGCCCAGCAAAGGGTTTCCTCAAAACGTATCTGGCATCCAAACAGGTGGGCTCGGACGTGTTCGGGCTGGGTCACCTGTGGAAAGATTTTAAACGCGGGCTGTTTAACCGTTTCCGCAAGCCCACGGACCCGGTGGCGCACCTGCTGCAGCTCACGAGCTGTCAGCAGGGCGATACCGAGACCGCCCGGGGGTATGCGCAGCGGCTTAAATCGCTCGCGTATAAAACATGGCCGCAATTCACTCAGTCACAAGACGAGCCCATCCGCCAACTGGGCGAGAAACTCATCTACCAACACTTCCTGAAGGGCTTGAAGCCCACAAATCTCGAGCGGATCCATTTGAAGGGCATAGGGGACCTGGATGCCGCCGTGATCGAGCTGACCAGCAAAGAGACATTTGATGCCCTGCAGCGCTCGGGCGGTCGCTCCGTCCGAGTGAATCAGATCGGAGAGGAGACGCCTCGGGCGCTAGAGGAGATCCGCGGAGCCGTGCGCGAGCTCCGCGAGACGGTGGCGACCCACATAGCCAGCACCGCCGAGGCTCTGTCTCACGCGCTGGGGTCGCATACATTGTCTGCGCCCTACTCTGCAGCCGGACACGGCCGGGCGGACGCGCTCCCATTCCACGCGCCGGTCCCTCCGGCCTATGGGGCCGCTGTATATGGGTCGGGGGCGGTGCCGGACTCGGCCGGTCCGTCAGGATCCGCTGGCCCATGGTACGAGACGGCACTGTCTCACCCGACAATGGCTGACCCTGGGCTGGGGGAGACAACATATGGTGACAATTTCTATGGACCGGGAGGGCACCCGCCCCAGTCGGGGCCGGACATGTGCGACCAGGGGCTGGAATGGGCTCAGCCGTCGGCCTCTAACTGCCCGCCCGGCTACTCCCCGCATCTGAGTGGTCCGAGCGCGATGGAATACTGGGTGAACGCCGTGGGCTATCGGCCTCGGCTGCCCCAGTATCCCATACTACGGCCCGCTGCTCCGGGATACCAGGGGCAGGCTCCGCCGCGCCCCATGGGAGGCGCTCCGAGGGGACCGGTTGCTTGTTTCAACTGCGCCGGGCCCCATTACGTGCGGGACTGTCCCTGCCCGCGGCTGCCAGTAGCGCGCGGAGTGTACACTGGGGGAGCGATGAGGGCGCCGGCGCCGGGCGGGCCGCTCTGGCGTGGCGTGGGACCGAGACCTAATTACCCGCCCGGGGGCCGGATGACGGCTCCCAGGTTCCCAGCGGTCCGGGACCGCGTGCCGCCCCAGCAGCAGCCTTTAAACTGGTAGGGCCAGTCGGAAGCGCGCCCGACCGATTGGCTAATGGAGTTGACAGGGCGGGGGAGGATGACGTTCTCTCGGTAAATAGCCTCATTGAGAGAGAGTCGGAGCTGCCAAAGTTGAAAGTGAGGGTGGGAGATCAGAGCTTCTCAGCTTTGGTGGACTCTGGCTCCTCAGTGACGCTGTTATCCGCGGCGGCGTGGCAGAGGCTGCCCGTGCGGCCTAGCCTGAGCGCCGGAGGCGGCATTCGACTCCGCTCGGTCACCGGCGGAGAGCTGGCCAACATCGGCGAGGCGGTGCTGACGGTTGAAATAGGGGCTTTCAAACTCGAACACAAAATGTGCGTCATACAGGGCTTGCCCTATGACGTGCTACTCGGAATCGACTTTATTAAGGCGTCAAGAATGGTGTTAAATGCGGCAGAGGGGTGTGTACAGATAGGGAGTAGCCGCGTTCCATTCGCTTCCTCCTGCGGGCTGTATAACGGCCCGCGAGCGGTGTGTCTTTCCACGGACGTGACCGTGCCCTCGCGGCACGTGTGCGTGATCGCGGCTAAGCTGGACACGGCGGGCCGGGGCTCGTCCGAGAAATTGGTCGAGTTTGTTCCTCAGCCACCCGAGGAAACGCTCGAACCGTTTCTGGAAGTGCCCAGCTTGGTGGCCAAAACCAATTCGGCAGGCTATATCCAGATCCCACTCGTTAACCCGACCGAGGACGACATACAGCTGCCCGCCGGCTACGAGCTGGGGCAAACTCAGCTGTATGAAGGGCTGGTCGCCACGGTGCATGTGGATCCGGTGGGAGGTCAGGACCAGGACGGTGTTGGGCCGCCGCTCTGGGCCGGCCGCTGGCCAAGCCGCGAACACTTTCTAAGTCAGTTCCCCCTGGAACATCTGAGTGGGGATCGCAAACGGCGTGTGGAGGATTTGCTCTGCCGCCATCAATCAATGTTTTCATGCCACGATTATGACCTCGGCCGCATAGAAATCGCGGCACACACAATCCGGCTCAAACCGGGAGCCGAGCCCGTGCACTCGCGCCCGTATCCGTGCTCAGAGCACCAGCGCCAGGAGCTCTGGCGACAGCTGGAGGAAATGCTCAAAAATGACCTAATAGAGCCGGCGTACGATGGGTTTACGTCCCCATGCATCCTGGTAAAGAAGCCAAATCCCACCTCAGAGTCTGACTCCTGGCGACTCTGTCAGTCCTTCGTAAAGCTCAACTCGATCACCGAGACCCTGAGTTACCCGCTCCCTAATATGCAGCGCATATTAGAAGATCTGGGGCGTAACAAGGGTTTCGTGAGCTCGATGGACATGACAAAAAGCTTCTACCAGATCCGCGTGCTGCCTGAGTGTGCCAAGCTCGCTGGGTTTATAACACCCTTCGGGGGCTATAAACCCAAAGTGCTGCTCATGGGTTTGAAGAATAGCAGCGCGAGCCTCCAGCGAGTTGTAGACGCTGTGTACGCCCCGGTGCTGGCGACGGGAAAGATCCATTGCTACCTAGACGACCTGATCTGCTCAACCGCCACTGAAACCGAGCACCTCGAGATGCTGGAGAGCACCTTCCAGCTGGCTCGGAAGCACGGGGTGAAATACAAACCGAGCAAAACGAGGCTTCTCTGTCGGTCGGTCAAACTGCTGGGACATGTCATCTCTCCCGAGGGTATAAGTGTCGATGACAGCAAGACACAGGCTATCGCCCAAATAGCAGAACCGACCAACAAAACAGAGGTTAGAGCCTTCGTGGGCCTGGCCAACTTTTACAAGCGCTTCGTGCGGGGTTTTGCGGCCCTGGCTCGACCCTTACTGAACTTGCTGAAGAAGAACGTGCCCTTTGTGTTCACTGAGGAGTGCAGGGAGTCCTTTGAGGCGCTGAAACGGTGTTTGTGCGAGAGTCCGGTACTCCGGTACCCCGACTTCTCGGGTAAATACCCATTTCACGTCTACACCGACGCGAGCTCACGAGCACTGGGAGCGGCGCTGCATCAGGAGTTCGAGGACGGCTCTCACCCTATAGCCTATGCTAGCCGGGTGTTGACGCCGTCCGAGCTGCCGCAGCCCATACTGGTCAAGGAGAGCTTGGCTGTGGTCTTTGCTGTCTGTGAGAAGTTCTTTTACTATCTCGACGGACGGCATTTCATACTGACCACAGACAACAGCGCTCTGAGATACCTGCTCCAGGCCACCACGGAACCAAAGGGCTCCTCACGACTCGTTAGGGATGCATTGAGGCTGCTCGACTTCGAGTTCGAGGTGCGACACCGCCCTGGGCCCGAAATTCCGCACGTAGACGGCTTGAGCCGTTTGACTTGGCAGGCCATGAAAGAAGGGCAAGGCCAAAAGGTGACAGCTGACATTGACCTCGACTCGCGCACTCGGCCGGTTTGTACCGTCACGGAGATGGGAATCAAACGGCTGAGTGCCGAGGAGCTGCGATCCGAGCAGCTCAAGGATGAGCAGCTGAAACCGATCATTCAATATCTGGAGGGAGATGCCGCCGGCCAGGGACCGCTGCGGCACAAGAAATATTTCATGAACGAACAGGGAATACTTTACTGTCGCTCCAGATCGGGCGGAAATCATCAACTGGTGGTCCCTAAGTCGCTAAGGAAGGCCTTGATGATTGATCACCATCAGGGCAGCTTTGGTGGCCACGTCGGGTGGCGGAAGATGTGGAGTGGCCTCCGGCCAAAGTACACCTGGAAGGGCATGACTGCTGACCTTAAGAGGCATGTAGGTCAGTGTGCCGACTGTGAGGGGCGAAATGCGGGTTTCATCGGCAAAGCACCAATCCAGGACAATTACCAGGCGACCCGGCCTTTCCAAAAGGTCAGCATTGACTTGCTGACCGGCCTGCCTCTCACCGACCGTGGGAATACGGTGCTGCTAACCGTGGTGGATTGTTTCACTCGTTGGGTGGAGCTGATCCCCTTGCCATCTAGAACGGCCAAAAATGTTGCACTGGCCCTGCGCGACCGCGTTTTTCTGCGGCACGGAGTGTGTGATGTGGTGAGTGACAACGGCGCCGAGCTGGTCTCGGAAATTGTCACCGAGCTGTACACTCTGTTGGGGGTGAGAGCCGGCACGTGCACCGCATACCACCCGCAGGCCCAAGGCGTGGTGGAACGTACACACCGAGTCATAGCGGACATGTTGGCCAAGTATATTTCCTCTGGGGAGCCCCACTGGGATCTGTATGCGGCTTCATGCCAGTTCGCCATGAATAACTCTGTGCACGGCTCCACAAAACACACCCCGTTCTATCTGGTGCACGGGCGCTCGGCACAGCTGCCAACAGATGCGCTGTTGGATGCAAAGGCGGTCCAGTGGCGCGACTACCACGAGTATGTGGAGCAGTTGCTTAGAAACACTCAACAGGCGTTCGCCGAGGTTCGCCTGAATGTGAAAAAGGCTCAAAAGGCCAATCAGGTCCGCCGAAACGACAAAGCCCGATTGCGCACGCTGAATGTGGGAGACGCTGTAAGGCTTAACAATCCGCAGCTCAAACCGGGAGAGAAAGGAAAACTTGCAAGCCGGTGGAAATCCGGCTATATAGTCATTGACAAGTTTGGTGCTGTCAATTACTACATAGAAAATGTGAAAACTCAAAAGAGGCAGTTGGTGCACATTGACCGCCTCAAGCTGCGCCGCAGTGGGGAGGAGAGCCCGACGCGACGAGAGCGCGCCGCCGGCTCCGGCCCTGAGCGGATCTCGCCCTGCCCGGCCGAGGAGGGCTGGTACGACGCTGAGCCGCCGTCACCGCCGCCGGCGTCTCACGCACATTCCGCAGCCGACGGCGCCGCGCCGCCGATCGAGGCGGCCGAGGCCGCTCCGGTCGGGCCGCGCGCCCGTGGAGGCACGGGAGGCATAGCGGGTGCGTTCAATGACCCCGCCGGTCCGAGCGCCAGGGCTGGGGAAAGGACGCCCCGTGGAGACGGGAGGCGGCCGAGGGACGGCGAGCGCGCAGGTAATCAGGGGCGGACCGAATCCACCACGCCGGAGCCGACCAGCGGGTCGGATAGCGAATCGGAGGGCGACTCTCTACGCAGCGCGACGGAAAGCGGGTCATCGTCCGAAGAGGAGGATGACCCGGCCCACCGTTACGCCAGAGTGGAAGCCTCCGGGCGCTATCCGCACCGAGAAAGGCGGCCTCCGGACAGGTACTCGCCCTGATGCCGCAAATAGCGTCGGCCAGTCTGCTCCCGGCGGGACAGGTGTTAGAATCAGCGGCTTGCACTCCGACTCTGTGGCGCGAGATGGCCCGAATCGGTCTGGGGTCGGCAATGTTGCTGGCGGCGCTCCTGCTACTGGTGATGGCAGGCCCAGGTGAGGTGCTGCATCGTCCCGGGGCGATCTTCGTCCGCCGCGGGACGGTGAGTATGGTGGGAAGCACCTACCGCGTACTAATACATCTACATCCCTACGATTACAGGGTCGAGCTCGGGACAATGAAAGCCTTTCTTGCGAACTCTACCAAATTACTTAAAGAACTTAAGAATAGGGCTGAGGCTGAACCCTCGACATTTGACGTCTTAAACAATACAATTCAAGCCTTTGACACTCAGGTGAAGAGGGCCACGCAAGCGTATGCGGTGCTAGTTACGAAAAAGCAAATCCTCAACGAATTATTTCCCGAACCCGCGTCGAACCCTAGGTCCGACGGACAAATCTCTCAGCGAAGGCCCTTCAGGCAGGATTCAATTGTAAACCTATTCGGACTGGCTAGTGCTTCCCAAGTCGAGCACCTACAAGAGTGGGCGGTGGCCGCGACGGCCACCACAAATGGAATATTACACGCCGTGGACCAACAATACACTCTTATTAACAAAACCGCGTCAAAGCTAAATCAGCAGGAAAATCGTTTAAATAGACTGGATGGTTTGGCCGCCGAATACGCAACGCGTATGGCCGCTCTAACTTCTTCGACAACCTCCATGACGATCTTGCAAGTGGTACAGGATGCCGTGCTGTCTTTACTTAAAGGCTCTGTAACCCTTCTCGAATATACCGCAGAACTACGTTTACTCTTAGATGAAGAAATAAATCAGGCGCGAGATCTCGTGATGGGAAAAGTGCCCCTTACGCTTTTGACACCTTCGGAATTCCGCGCTATAATGGAAGAAGCACGAGCATCGTTACCGCCCTCCTACTCTTTCTCCGCCTCCCCTGCAGACATGGCGTCAACTCTGTCCACCGCTACAATCACTGTAATTATCAAGGAGGGAGTCTCTCCATATTACGGGGTGCTCGAATTTCCAATTCATCGGGAAACGTTCCAAATTTATCAATTCCGCTCGGTACGCGTGGCGAGTCCGAGTGGATATCCCATAACAGGCCGATTTGACGTCGGTAACCCCCTTTTGGCCGTGTCAGGGGACCGCTACTTTTCGACAAACACGGCGAATATTTATGAATGTCTAACGGGTGCGCATCCCCGGTTTAAATCTCTCTCTGACCATATGTGCACGGCCGTAGCCAGCGTGTTTAAATTCTCGTCGAATGTTACTCCGGCTAGCTGCATTGCCGCTATATATTTCCAAAGCAAATATGTATCGGATATTTGTCCGCAAACGGCGGAAATTTCTAATCTTACACTGTTTGAACACGTTCAAGAGAATCAGTGGCTTTATAGTTGTCCCGACCCGACCCATATGCTGCGAGTTTTCTGCCCGCCCGACGGAGAAGAGACGCACAGTAGTGTTCCTCTTGATCCGAACGGTGGGTTGCTCCAGCTACCGGAGGGGTGTAGTGGATTGCACGGAAAGGTAGAGCTCCCCGCCACCTTCGGCCTGCAATCCCGATACAGGGTGCCGGTTCCGGTACATCGGCCGTTTCCGCGGCTCGAGGCGGACCACTGGCAGTCAATTACAGCAGGGTCGGCGGTGCCGGCTGAAATAAATCAAAAATTGAAGGCGACCATCGCCAAATCATCCCAATTAAAGCTACCATTGAAAGAATACGAGGCGACCCTCCGCAAATTGAAATCTGAAGCCGCCCGCAGTACGTTTCACCGAACCTTTCACGCCCCCTCGTTCGCGCCCGCAGTCAGTGTGTCGGCGGTACTCCTGGTGGGGGTCGGAGTTATCGGATTATGGCTGGCGCGCTGGCGGCTGTTAAGGAAAAGGGGGTCCCGTGAGCCCGAGTCCCGTCCCGGCAGTAGGGCAGCCGACATGTCAACTGAAATGGTGCCGTTGCAGCCAGTGACCGGACCAGCGGGTTCCACTCCCTTCCCTCTGCCTCCGACGAGACGGCTACTACCGGCTCCACCAGTCACCATACGAGAAATCGACTATGTCGGCACGGATGACGACGGGCCCCGGGAGACAACCTCAAGGCGGCCGCGCCGCTCCTCCCGCCCCCGTGCTCGTTAGCTCGATCACCCCAAGCGACTCAGTGAGATACACAGCGATCCGGGGGGGGCAGGTGTATTGGCGAACAACGCGTAAATCACAAGCCAAGGGCCGGCACGCTAGCCCAGCGTCAGCGCCGCCTCGACCCGCTGAAGCGCGCGGGCGGTCGTGTTGATGTGATTCATCAGGGTTTCCAGCCGGGCCGATTCGGCGGCGATCCGCTGGATCTGCTGGTGTTGTTTTTCCAGCTCCGCCCGTAAGCCTCGGGTGGCATTGACCACGATCTCCATCTGTGAAGGTGAAATGAGGGGTCAATGACATCCGCCGTGCGAGCGGGCGAACAAAGGGCGAGGGGCAAACTGAAGTAAACACCGCGGCTCCGCCTGAAATTACCGAGGGCAAGGGACAGAGGATGGGCGTACGGGGGGGGGTTCAAGGCTGAACTCAGGGACAAGGCTACTGACCGATGAGATCGGGCAGTCGGGTTACAAGGCAGGGAAAACAGTCATAATAGTTTCACGTACAAAATTTAACCGTTGGTGTCGGTGACGACATGTATATGAACCGCTGTGATCATATGCATGCAAACATGAGGCTGAACATCAATGATGAGTAGGATCGTGCCATAATGCCACGCCATAAACGGGTGTCAATGCAATTATGCATTGGCAGGCGATTAAACCGGCGCGCGCATAATGCACGAAAAGTGCCTGCTATTATATCACGCCATGAACAGGTGTCTATTCACTCGCGCATTGGCAGGTGTTTACACAAGCGTGCATATAATGCACGTATAGAACCAGAGTGCATGCTATCATACCACGCCATAAATATGAGCCAATACGACCAGCATTGTTGCATATTTATGACTGCGTGCGCATGATGCATGAGGCGTCTCCTAATACGAGCGCCATTATATTCATTTCATTAGTCAAGTAGATACAGAACCAGAGTGCATGCTATCATACCACGCCATAAATATGAGCCAATACGACCAGCATTGTTGCATATTTATGACTGCGTGCGCATGATGCATGAGGCGTCTCCTAATACGAGCGCCATTATATTCATTTCATTAGTCAGGTAGATACAGAACCAGAGTGCATGCTATCATGCCACGCCATAAATATGAGCCAAAACGACCGGCATTGTTGCATATTTATGACTGCGTGCGCATGATGCATGAGGCGTCTCCTAATACGAGCGTCATTATATTCATTTCATTAGTCAAGTAGATACTAGTGTAGTACATGGAGCATAAGGCTCAAACCACGAACCTATAGACGGTCAAACACACATCGCCTACGTGTGCTGAGGCGGGCCAAATATCGATATAATGTGCCCACACTCGAGCGGGGACGTTATATCCGTATTCCGTACCCGTGTGAAAACTGATTGATCAGTGGCCCAAGGACAGGCCAGTTCAATGCTTACCTGAGGCTCCAGCCCGGAGAGCTTGAATAGGACTGGTACGACCAGTCCCAGAAGGCCGAGGCACAGAAGCGTTACCATCACGAACCCGAGGATCCGGCAGATGTTGCACATGATGTAAAAAATAGAGATGCGTACTGGCAGAGCGCAGAGCGGTGAATGACGCCCGGGTGCGGTCCCTGGTCGTTCGTACACCGATTCGAACACATGTCGGGAGCATGTTCTCTCAATAAAATATCGTCCCGACCTCCCGACGACACAGTCGTGGGACCAATATATCCGCTCGCGGCCGGTCGCCATGTGTGACGCGGAATCGCGTGAAGAGACGCATCGCGCGGGGCAGGCCGACCAACGCCGCCCAATCATCAATAACCATAACCATTACCATTTCGTAAATGGAGAAGGCAGCGCCTTGGTGCGCTAGCGCGCCCATCCGCGCCGCGTGATCGCCAGTCCCCACTCCTCGTGGGCTGACGCGAGGGGAGGGGGGAGTCAATCACCGCGCGGCTTGGGACCCGGGCGGGTCCTTGACCCTCCCGGCCAGAGCCACACAGTCTATCCCTCCGCCGGACGGTTCAGCACCCGTTGGAGGGGTGGCCTCTGAGGGCCTGAGAGAGAGAGAGAGTGACCGGCGCAGGTAGAGCGGGAGAACGGCCACTGGCCATCCTGCCCCGAGGGGAGGATGGCGAAGTGGCGCCGCCCGCCGGCTGATGGCATTTGATAATGATGTTGACGGGGCGCGTGGGGTGGAGATGGTAGGCGATGGGGTGGTGCGAGCGCGAGGGGGGGGGTTGAAGTAGGGGGTGGGGCGTGGCTTAATGAGTGTGGGTGTGAGGAGATTGGGGTCGTCTTTCATCGGCGGCGTGGGGAGCCGGCGCACCGGGGTCATGGTCGGCCGCCGTGCTTCACTGCCGGCGGTTTATGTAGGGGGAGTGTACACTGAAAAAAATTTTTACTCACTTTTCTGAGTAATGACTGAGTTGCCATTTTGTCCAATGGTAAAACTCACTCTAAATCCGCGTACTCAGGTAAAACTCAGGGCGGAACGCAGGTAAGACTCGGGCAAAACTCATTGCAAGTGAGTAGCATGTGAGTAACAAAGTGAGTTGCCATTTTGTCCGATGGTAAAACTCAGATAAAACTCAGTAAGTACTCATGCGTAACTCATGTCCTACTCAGACAACTCAGGCCAAACTCAGGTATTAGTAAGTCATTACTCATGAAAAACTAGGAAGTAACTCACATGTAACTCAGCTGGTACTAATGTATAACTCAGGTAGTAGTACGGCCATAACTCAGTTGGAACTCATCGGTTATTCAGTGAAAACTAGGGCTGTACTCAGGACGTACTCACGTCGATAACTCATACGATACTCGGGTGTTACTCAGGCGCCGCCTGAAACGGCTGATCTGATTCGTTTTATATTGGCTCAAGCCAATGTATAGGCTCGCCGCCCATGATAACAGCTGCCGCATCAGCATTATGCAATATGCATGCATGATGCTGATACAACAGCCACTACCAGGCAGCTAGTCTATATATTGGGATTGGCCAATATATAACGAATCATTGCCCAAAACCAGCATACATATCTGTATTATACCATGCCCGACCAACGTCTAGTCTTGCACTATTCGCCCCAGCCCTTACAAGAAATACATGTTTGTAGAAACGGTCGCATTGCGCTGTATTTAAATTCTGACACACGCCAAACTGCGTCGGGGGGGGGGGGGGGATCGACTCCACGTCAGCTCAGCTTCACTCTTTTGCCAGCTTCTCGACCTCAGTCTTCGCGGCTACAGGTGGCTGGCGCTCAGCATTGAATGGTGTGTGGAGCACATGGATACACACAAACCACAGCGTGTTTCGCACTTTGTGCGCCGTTTGTTGACTGAGCACAAAGTGCGCCGTCGCCCACAGCAAAAGACTCCCTTCCAAACCATGGATCCCCACAAGACTTCCGTTCGCTCCACGATGAGGCGGCACCGTTCGTTTTCTTCGGACTTGTTATGATAGGGGTGATCCAAATTTTCGTCACCCGTGTACGCCACCACTGACGCCTTCTCCGCCAAGATGCAGAGGAGGCTCAATGGGCCGTTCCCTGAAAACACAATAAAAAAGTCAGATTTTCTTTTGCCAGTAAGAGAAACGGAAGTTATAGGGCATGCAAGGTGATTGAAATATCAAAAGTTATCAAGTTACTTCAGCTCAAAATTAATGTTAAACCGCGCCGTGCTGGTGCTCTGAGTTTACCGTGATGTACTGGGGGGAGGGGGTCGTCTTCACGTCCCCTCTTCTAACTCGGCTGTTGGGGTTGGGCCACGTAGCGACACGCCGTAAGCGGCTTTCGAAAAAGCATTAAAGATATTTAAGGAAATACTTGGGTAATTTTAAGGTCAAGTCAAGTCAAGCCAAGTCTTGGGTAAGTCAAGTCAAGTCAAGCCAGGTCACCAGAGGTCAGGAAAGGCCAAATTTTGCTTATTTCAATATTTTCGAAAAACTGGTGCTTAACTCGGAACCAAAAGAGCTGCCCGCGGAAAAATGCAGTCAAAAGCCCTTTCGACTTTTTTTTTTTGCTGGCGTTTGATCTCAGATTTGACCTCAGGTCAACAATTAAGCCTCCAGAGAGCAAAAACTCTAAAAAAGCCGTTTTTACCAAAATGTTTTCTGTAATACTTTCCACTCAAGAGTCACGACATTTATTTTGCCGTTAGCATAGTGTTCCTCTCGTCGGGACGAATAAACTATAATTAGACCTTGAAAGGCCATATTTAAAACTTGACCTTAGGTTGACCTAACCAGGTCATGTTGCATATCAGTCGATCCAAACCGTCAAGCTGAACACATATGAGGTGTTTTATTGCACTAGCAAATATATTTTATACATGCCAGGGGCGGATCCAGAAAATCTCCAAGGGAGGGGCCATTAGAAACCAGGAGGCCCCCCCATAATCCCACCTGTTGGAGGCCCCATCTTCCCACTTGTTGGGCCCCCCCCAAAAAAAACTGCGTCTATTGAGCTTATCTAGCTGTTCAGGCAACATCTCAACATCTGTGCAGGCTTGGAGGCCCTCTGTGCAGGTTAGGAGGCCCTGTAAAAGTGGTCATCTCTGTGAGTATAAGAGACCTCCAAGTTATGAAAAGCTTTCCAATCTTCTAACAGAGAAGTCTTCTCAGCTAGTCTTCTAAGAAATAACTAAGTGGGTAGGTTAAAAAAAAACTCATCGGATTTCGGCTACTTTATTTTCAGGAGGCCCCCTTTTCAGCTTTTTAACTTTTTAACTTTTTATTTTATTTTTGAAAAAAAAAATCGACCAAGGGGGGGGCCATGGCCCCCATGGCCCCCCCTTGTATCCGCGCCTGATACATGCCGTAAGGTTGATACTTGACACATGGTAATGGGACAGTATCAAAAACGCTATACAATGAAATCCGTTCGATATTTTTTTGACATTTTACCTCAAACTGGTGTGAAATCGAGCGGTGAATTCCCTGAGCGAAAATGACAAAAATATCGAACGGTTTCCATGGCACGTTGCGAACGGTGCGATCGTCAGCGACCATTGAAATTTTTCCGATGTTAAGTCATTTGACGTGACCTGACCTTGAACGACTTGGGTCTAAAATTTCTTCATATGCAGAAACAAATGTATGAGCACAGAGCAGGTGTGCCGAAAATGGTGGCGCTGCGCGCCGCCGTTCTTAGATATTCGCGAAAAAACTGAGGGGGCGGGGTGGGGGGCGTAAAACGCCACCCAGCACAGCGCGGGTCAAGGTCGGATGGTCACCTTAACAGTCGGGTTTTAGTCTCGTAAAACACTTCCATGGGCGTCCAATATTAAAATCAGCTTGAAACAATCACATAAAATGTGTTATACTTAACAGTAATGGAAATAAGTATTTCACGTCCAAACGCGTCTCGCCGCGGTATCTAATAATCTAATATGTAAGGAAGGTTGAAAATGCTCGCTGAAATCGAATAGTGTACGAAAATATGTGTGTAGGCATTAAAAAAAAAAACAGTCGGAAAAAATAATAACAGTGGAAAAATAATAAGCACAAACGAGACAAAAGAATCTTAAACGGTTCAGCGAGCGGAATTAAGACCATGGGCTCCACCACCGGGGGGGGGGGGAGGGTACGGGGGACGTGTCCCCCAATATTTTACATTTTTAACATTGTGCCTATGGATGCTGCATGGAAAGAATCGACTTCAAACAACCTTCGCCCCCCCCCCCCCAAAAAAAAAAAAAACATCGGGTCGTGACGGAGTTCTTGTTTAAAGAAGTAAAAAGGGTCAAATGAACGTTCTTTTAGGATAAGGACAACATTATCCCACAAACATGTTTTTTTTAACCCTCGCATGTGTAGGGGGGGTCGGATGGACCCCCTTTCCCCATGGTTTTTCGCGAATAACTCGCGTAAAAAGCGGCTGATCGCGACGAAACTTTCAGTACCATCGCATTGATCAATTTTACACCTACCCTGAAACTTTCATGACCCTGACCCAAATGACCTTTGACCTGTGACCTCTTTTCCGAGACCATGTTTGGCCGGAATCGCGATTCGGCGTACGTCGGCTCGCATTAGCCGCGCGTTTGCAAGCTTTTCGTGGTTTCAAACGTTCAAACATGTGATTTGATGTTGCTCCCATGCATTAGGGTGGCTGTCAAGGTCACCTGAAGGTCAGGTCAGGTCATTGACCTTTGGTGACCTCGGGTGACCTCGGTTCACTTTTTCGAGTTTTACATGTTTCTAGGCTAGTTTTTGGAGCTGAATTCGAATTTAACAACCATTTGAACATTTACGAAGTAGTTTTGGTGCCTTCGTAACATGTTACGAAGCTGTCAGAGGCGGTTGACACGTACTACGAATACCCGTCACGACGCCTACTGATTGACCTGACCTGACCTGACCCGACCTGGTCTAAATGCTTAAAGACATCATTTGTGATCAAAACTAACACGATATTCGTGATCAGTACCCCGAAAAACCCCCTTAGCAGCCACATTTTACGACTTTCTAATAGGTCCCGATTTTCCCGACTTTGGGTCATTGACCTGACCTGGAAGGTCAACCAATGACCTAGGACCTTAAAATTGGGTATCATCGGCTTCCTCTCGTCACGGGCAACACGCTCGTTTTTTCCGCGAAGCTCTAGCTCGATCAGGGACCAAACGGCAAGGGGGGGTCCAACCGACCCCCCCCTACACATTAGAAGCTGGAAAACGCCGCACACATGCAAGGGTTAAATTTGAATATAACATAACTCACCTCTTCTTTCTCGAACTATGCCGGGTAGGTATCCCTCAGTTTCTCGATCGATCTGCTCCGCCGTTCACGGTTGGCACCGACCTCCTGACGCCGGCGGGGAATGTCTGCTGGTCCATCAGTTCACCTCCCTGTTCTCCGCGGCGCATGCGATTGATAAAAGCTTCATCGACAATCACCGAGCTCTTCACAGATAACTTACCCGTCCCATCCTTCGCTGCACGCCTTCCCCGCTCCTGCACTCTCCCGCACAATTTCACAATAGCCTCAACAATTCAACGTGAACTACGCGAGTCACCGCGCCACAACGGACTGAAGCGCGCGCCGCGGTTTTCGAACGCAACGGCTATAATACTCATCACGCGAACTCACGCATCACGCAGGAAACTCACCCTGCCGCGCATGCGCGCATCTTCAAGCCGGGGGTACCTCACGCACAACTGCACGTGAATTCGCGAGAACTCATGCATTGCGCAGGAAACTAGATTTGCCCGATTTGCCCAAGCAAAACTCATTTCCGACTCAGTTCGAATTCACGAAACTAAGCACTCAGAACTCACGCATAACGAAGTCACCCTGGTGATGTGAGTTAGATCAGCCAATAAGTGAGCACCACTATCGTATTCACTGAGTTTCTTCATGAGTTATTACTGAGTAATGCCTGGCCTGAGTAAAAAATTTTTTCAGTGTAGGATGGCATATTGTGTGTTAATGTATAAGAAATGGGTGGATTTAGAATGCGTCGCGCGCGCGAGAGAGAGAATCGCACGAGAGAGAGTCGTGCGAGAGAGTCGCGCGAGACAGAGTCGCGCGTGACAGAGGGTCGCGCGAGACAGAGTCGCGCGAGAAAGAGAGAGAGAGAGAGAGAGTCGCACGAGAGAGTCGTGCGACAGAGTCGCGCGAGAAAGAGAGAGAGAGAGAGAGAGAGAGTCGCACGAGAGAGTCGTGCGAGAGAGTCGCGCGAGAAAGAGAGAGAGAGAGAGTCGCACGAGAGAGTCGTGCGAGACAGAGTCGCGCGAGAAAGAGAGAGAGAGAGAGAGTCGTGCGATGAAGCGCCCGAGAGCGCCGGTCGGCACGCGAGGGGTGGACCGCCGCCGCGCCGTGGGTCGTGGGGAGGGACGGGGCTGGGGGAGGGCAAGGCAGGCGTTTGATTGTGTTTGTCCGGGCACTGGGGAGGGATGGGTCTCGGGCTGGGGAGGGAATGTGTTTGCGCGGGTGTGGGACGGGGACAATGACCGGGGTTTGGGAGTATGACCGGGGGAGGGGAGTTTAAATGACGAGGGAGAGAGACGACGGACGATGCGGCGGAGGAAAGGAGACGTGACGGAATAAGGGAGCGATCAGATGACAGCAAACGACTGAGCGAGCGAGCGCATGGAAATGTTGGCCCCGAACACATGACCGAGCAAGTGCCAGTCAGGCGCGGAATACCCTATCCGCTGAACATCAAGGTCCGAGGATCACGACGCATTTGCTCAAATCACGTGTTCGCGGCCAATTACTGAGGTATGTTTGGGGCGCACGCGGGAAAAGGGTTATGGACTTGGTGAGGAGGAGGGATGACGGATTGTGAGTGAAAGAGCAGGGTCTGAGACTGATATTGAGACTGAGACAGAGACAGAGACGGAGACAAAGACAGAGACAGAGACGAAGGCTGAACAGAGAGAGTGAGAGAGAGAGAGAGAGTAAGCGATAGAGAATAGAGAGACAGAGAGAGAGAGAGAGAGGGAGAGAGAGAGAGAGGGGAGAGAGAGAGAGAGAGAGAGAGAGAGAAACAGACGAATGAGAGCGGGGAGTGCATGGATGTGTGAGACCACCAGCTAACGTGAGTGGTGGATGTCGGCCCGGTTTTGGGTTAGGCATGCTGTATTACAACTGTGGTTAGACTAGTTTCTACATGGTGGTGGACTGGTTCGAGGTTTCGCTGTCATTAATAAAAATCCACATTCCCATTCAAAATTATCGAACGGTCACAAACCTTTCCCCATAGTGAATGCTGTAACAGATGAAGCGTAATAAGGTAACTACATTTAGTCAGATTTCATGTGAACCGAGGCTGCAAGTGTTAATGATTCAGAAAAATGTATGCCGCAGAGTGTCGCGATGTGTGTATGTGTGTTATGTACGGGCCGGAATGATTGAGGGGAGGGAAAGCCCCTGCTCTCCCACAGGCATGTCGCCCGGTCCGCCGGCCGCCGACCAGGAGCCAGCGGCGACCAAGACCTCGGCCGTACGGGCCGGGCGACGGCGGTGATCCGTTCTCCAACTCGCCGCACCGTACGCCAGCCGCCCCGCCGCTCCCGGCGGCGACTACTGCCGCAGCAAGTCGGGGGCGGTGGGCGCGCGGCCGCCGACCCCGCCGCTCCAGCCGTCTGCCCGGCTGCCCGGAAGCCGCGGCGCCCAAGAGCCGCGGTGGTACGGGCGGCTGCGCTCGGCTGCCGACCCCGCCGCTCCAGCCGTCTGCGCGGCTGCCCGGAAGCCGCGGCACTCAAGAGCCGCGGCGGTACGGGCGGCTGCGCGCGGCCGCCGACCTCGCCGTTCCGGCCGTTCACCTCGCCTCCCGGTCCGCCGCAGCATTCAAGAGCCGCGGCGGGAGGGACGAAGCTCTACCGCCCATCTCGCTGCCCAAAATGCCCGCTGCCCCGCGCCGATCCCGCGGCTACTACTGCCGCGCCAGCTCGGGGCGGCGGCACTCGCCCACGGACCTCCGCCCGCCCGCCTCCAGCGACGATAACGCCCGCGGCAGGACGGGAGCGGCGGCGCTCATACGGCCATCAGGCCGCGCGATCCGCCAGCCGTCCCGTTCAGCCCCCGGCAGTACGGCGGGCGGCGGAGCTCGGCCCGTCTCACCACCGCGCCGGTCAGCAGCCTGCGGCCGCCCCACTGGAAACCGCGGTGCCAATGGCCGCGGCGGTACAGTGTGTGACGGCGGCCGGGCCGGCCGACCTGACGGCCCCGCCGGCTCTGCACGGGCTGGGATACAGCCGAACCACCTGTCGACAGCCGCCCGATCCAGAACCAGCGGCCCGAGTATCCGCGGCAGCATATGGTCGGGCGGCAGCTTCAGGTGCCGGCCGTGCAGAGGCGCCACATGACAGCTCCCGGGGGTCGACGCCCTCCACCGGTGGCGTACCCAGCTGGCGGCAGCGTGACAGGCGGCGGGCACGGCGCACCACCCGCGCACATGAGCCGCCGTCGTCGCCGCCGCCACCGCCACCTGGTGGTTAATCGACGCCCTATACCGGTGGCGCACCAAGCTGGCGGCAGCGTAACAGGCGGCGGGCACGGCGCACCACCCGCGCCCATGAACCGCCGCCGTCGCCGCCGCCACCGCCACCTGGTGGCGCGACCCCGGGACGCCTAGCGGGAGCCGTCCAACTCTGAGGCGGGCATGGCAGAAGAAGACGGTCGCCCCGACACCTAGCGGCGCGCGAGCACTTACAAGCGGGGGCAGCAGCTGCAGCTCGGGAGGTCCCGGACTGTGGCGGTGGCACTGGGATAAAGGTACGGCCGCCCAAGAAGGCGGCCATCTATCAAGGTGTCCACCGCCCGCTACAACCGGCCATGGGCAGCAGCGTGCGCCCCCGGCAGTGCATCGCGCGCCGCCGTTCGAGGCGGCCTGTGCAGCGCGGATAGACTCAGGGCGGAAAGGAAGGAGCGGAAGGAACTCGAGGCGATGCGGGCGAGCGGATCAGTGCGGGTCACGGATTGGAGCGGCGAACAATACGGCAAGCGTGTGATGCGATTGGCAGGAGAACGGACACGGACGAACATTGAGAGGGAGCTTGGGGCTGGGCGATCGAGTGTAATGTACTGATGTAAGTTGGATGTATGTGGTATGAATGATTCAGGCAGGATAATTATTGGTACAGATCATAGCGCAAGCTTCACCTGGAGAGTAAGGGGACCCCTTTTTGACCGTTCGAGGGAGGGGGCATTATTATGTAAGGGCAAAATTCATACGTCGGAGAGAAATGGCGGGCCGGAGTACCAGAGTGCGTGTAAGGCCAGTCCGCCGCATGATAGCCTCCGGCGGGAAAGGCGTGCCCGCCGGGTGAAAGGCTGCGGCTGGCCGGCACCTGGGACTCGCGGGCCCGCCTCTCGTGGCATTTGCCAGTGCGGTGTCGTCGGGGCAACATCTTTCGGTAAGCGAACTTTTCCCTCCCCCCTAAATTAACGCCGCAGCGCCCAGGCGCTGCGGAAGTCCCCGACAAATGTCCTGGATTTCATTTGGCTTTCCGACCCGCCGCAAATAGCGGTGGGCACTCCCGTTTTATATCCAGGACAGTCCCATCTAAATTATAATTAATCGGCGCGGCGCGTGGCGTATATGAGTGAGCGATTGTAAGTGTGATGTGTATAGTGTGCGTGAGGAAAATGATCCGAGAGAATGACACTTCGTCCCGCGAGACCCAAAATACAATGTAATGGGAATGTGAGCCAAATCTTTGAATTGGGTAAAGGCAGATGCCGGGCTGATACACGGTGAACGTGAACGAACAATCATACGGGCCGCTTAGTTTAATACACCCGGGTGGCAGGCGGGCATTGTAGAGTAACTTTGATTAACGTAATGTCTGTACATGGGGGGAACCATTAAAAGGTTGCCGGTTCCGATGCTTGAAACCCCTACACCTTCTATCAAGCATCGGACCACTCGCGATGCATATGGGTGCTTCCACTGCACAACTCGCATGCAAAATGAGGCGTAGCGTCAATTTTTTGTACCCGTCACAATAACTCGGCAATTAGGTACTGTCTGTTGCACTGAAATTTGGTATGCGGCCGTGGGTAGGCGATATAGGCATCAGGCCAGGGCCAGGCAATGCTTATGCATTTCCATGTATTCAAAAACTCCTACACCATTGACTTTGCCAATATCGTATTTCATTCGTCACGTGCCGATGAGTGAAATGATTAAAATGTAACATTTAAAAGGTCAACTTGAAAAGGTCAATAAATATCATCACCGGAGAGAGAGAGAGAGAGAGAGAGAGAGAGAGAGAGAGAGAGAGAGAGAGAGAGAGAGAGAGAGAGAGAGAGAGAGAGAGAGAGAGAGAGGAGGGAGGAAAAGAGAGAGGGGAGAGAGGAAGAGAGAGAGAGAGAGAGAGAGAGAGAGAGAGAGAGAGAGAGAGAGAGAGAGAGAGAGAGAGAGAGAGAGAGAGAGAGAGATAAAATTTAGGGAGAGAGGACTGCCGGATGGGACGAATGTGGACCTCGATCTCTCCATCTCTCTCTCTCTCTCTCTCTCTCTCTCTCTCTCTCTCTCTCTCTCTCTCTCTCTCTCTCTCTCTCTCTCTCTCTCTCTCTCTCTCTCTCTCTCTCTCTCTCTCTCTCTCTCTCTCTCTCTCTCTCTCTCTCTCTCTCTCTCTCTCTCTCTCTCTCTCTCTCTCTCTTCCTTCCCTCTTCTCACTCTTCCCATTAGCGGCCTTGCGTCCAAGATTACATTACTTTATTACTCCTTGCGTCTGCCTTCATTCCTTTCTTTCTTTCCCTTCAAATATGGGCGCATATGGCTTCAAAACATGTTTGCATTTGCAGCGCAAATGTTTCAGTAAAAGTATTCAGAAGGAAAAGCTTATGGTGAACCGAATGCAATCTATCATTACAGTTAGCAAGGCTAAGAAACGTCCGCAAACCACTTGTTCACGTTTTGAACACATTTTAACACTTTCCCGTCGTTTTTGACATATCGTTTTTGATATAGGCTGGGGATTACCTACTGAGGATAACACTTTCCAGACTTGGGTTTCCAGACTGTTTCAAAGCAACTAAGTGTCTCGCGTTGAAAGTTTCCTTGCCTTGGAAATAAGGTAGGTACCTATCGTTATAAATATTATTGGCTTTTTATCTTAAGCATTCAAAATGTAAGCCATTCCACATGTACAATACAAAGAACAGTAACACTGCTGCTTAAAGTTCTTTGCAAGGCTATAGGTTCTTTGTGAGAATGAGTTATTTATGAACCAATTATCGGTTTGTCCCTGAAATTTCAATGGAATATTCTCATTCTTTGGAGGCTAATATCGTTAATAAATATCAATTTATATGCAGACTGTCACTGTGGTTTATGCTTCATATTTCTTTACGAACTGGTCACTGGTGGATCCAGATTCCAGGGTTCATTCGGGGCAAATGCTTCCCCTGTAGCATTGGAAATCGATAAAAATTTATGTCTTTTTAGGGTAAAACTATGTCAAACTTTTATGCAAAAAAGTATTTTAAACTGCACAGTTCGAGCTGTGCACATCATGGAATCAAAGTCTGATGAGTTTTTGGAAATTGGATGATTTGGTGGGGTAATACCCACCCCCCAGCCCCCACAGCACCCAAGACCACCTGTCACTTTTCTGGATCGGCCAGGGGAAGTGGTGAATGATGTTTTCATAGTTGAAACATTGAAGTTGAAATGGGAGCTTGAAATATATGCATGTTTTTCACAGCGCTTGCATATTGCAACCACTCTACTAGTTCAGGCTAGACTAGGTAGGTACTAGGTTGTAACTTCATTTTTCGTAACTAGGCACAGCCAATACCAACTATGTAAATTTGGTTTATTATTATTTTTTGCTTGACTGTTGATTTATGATAAACTAGCAAACAGTTTATTTCAGTTCTCTCCAGCCTTTTTGTTTTTGTTTCAGTGAAATATTTCTTCCAAAGAAAATGAGAGGTCCTGGTTGGCAGCTGTGTAAGCAACTGATTACCAGAAGAGTTCACTCTTCCAGCTTTGCATTAAAGGAAGTAAGTGCTTCTTTATTTCTAAGGATTTCTCTCTTCCACAAACTGGAGTTTAAGATGTGCCATAAAACCATCACAGCAATGAATTATACATTAGTTATTGTTAGATTCTGTTGTAAAACTAATGTATTTTCCTGGCCTGATATTGTTTGCGATAGGTAGGTAACTTAGATATTTGATTTTACAAAACCTGAGGCTAGTCGTTATTGAAGAGTTAGGGCGCGCAAAAAAAAGAGACTAGTCACTCTATCTCTTTTAGCATTTGCATCAAATGTTCATTATACATGTGTGCATCCTCCTCTTTTGCTTGTTTGTTTTGCTGCTGAGTTATGCCCTTTTGATCTATGTCAGAGCTACAAGATGAGTTTGAGAGGAAAGAAGTGATGCTTTGGGCCAGGTCGATCACCAACTTCCACTGGGCTTAGCCCATCTTGTTAAAGGAAATAGTTCACTTTCCTGAAATTAGTATTTTGCTATGGATTTATGTTTTTTTATGCTTAAAATGATCAGAAAATAAAACAAAACGTTTTTGTAAAAAGGATTATTTTGTATATTTTAGTATAAGAAGAACTATATTCTATATAAAACAATGTTTGACGCGGAAGCTTATTACGCGTTGACCAATCATATTGCGTAGGACAAACCCATCGGCTGTAAGCAGCATTCTGATTGGCTGACGATGACGTGACTGCATTCCTCAGCAAGGCACGCATTCCTCTGCAAGGCACTCTTTTCGGAACGAAAAATGGAATATCTTCGTCTAGGGTGATCGTTGGGCCGTTAAAGCTTCTGATTTGTGCTAGTCTCAGCGCAAGCAACAAAACTGCTATTCCAGTTCCAAACCCCATGTTAAAAGTGAACTATTTCCTTTAAGTGTCCCCTTGAGGCACGCCTCACAGCTATTCAAATAGCGTGAATGGGTCAATATCCATCTCACATTTATCCATCTCAGAAATATAAGTCGCATTTCTTAGTCCCCAGATCTTTGGCCTGCATTTATTGCTTATTATTGCTTATAGATTGCTTAGAGCATCTTGCCTGTGTTGTTCTGAGTATGAATAACTCGAAGGACTTTTCGTCAGGACTTTTAAACGATCCGGCTAACTTTAGACCGATCTCGATCGTCCCTTGCATAGCTAAGATCGCCGAACGTATTGTCCATGAGCAGCTGTATCATTTCTTCGAGACATGTCATCTCTTCGCTGAATCACAGCATGGGTTCCGCAGACATCATTCATGCCAGACAGCCCTCGTGTCGGTGAGCGATACCCTACTTAGGGCCATGGACAGTGGTGAAATTGCAATGGTGGTGCTGTTGGATCTATCCAAATGTTTTGATGTGGTTGACCACGGAAAGCTCCTCGAGAAGCTTCACCTTCACGGTGTAGGCACTCACTGGTTCGAAAACTACCTGCGCAACCATCGTCAAAAGGTGTCATTTACCTGTAGACATCGTGGTCATCTGACGTCACAGCCTCGTGAAAATCCCATCGGCGTGTATCAAGGGAGTGCCTCGGGCCATTGCTGTACACGATCTTCTCTAATGATGTCAGCCTCCATGTTGAGAGGGATGTGCATATCACACAGTACGCGGACGATACACAGATCATCGTATCCGGTAGGCGGGCAGACCTGGCTGAGGTTTCGGATAGGCTGGAGCGTGCGGTCTCCACAATGTACCAATGGTTTGGACAGCATGCCATGAAACTGAATGCCGGCAAAACTAAACTGATCGTGGTCGGAACGCAACAGATGTTGAAACGCCTGCCACCCGTCTCCATCACTGTTGGGACCACTCGCATAGAGGAGAGTGACACTGTTCGCAATCTTGGAGTGACATTTGATCGGTCTCTGACATTCTCTGCTCACATCGCTGACATTAAAACACGCTGTACGGGACTGCTTGTAGCCCTGTCACACGTCAGGCACAGTCTTCCTGGTGAGCTCGTCAGCACTGTGGTGGAGAGTCTGGTGATTTCGATTGTACGTTATTGCCTTTCTGTGTACGGTAGCGCAAACCAGACAAACATGAGGCAGGTCCAAGCAATCCTTAATTTCTGCGCCAGAGTCATGACAAACCGTCGTAAGTTCGACCATATATCTGACGTGATACAACAAAGCCCTGTACTGAACGCAAACCGTCTAGCCTATTATCACAACGTGACCACACTACACAGTATCATTACAACAGGACAGCCTGTCTGCCTTGCGAATAGTCTTAGTCAGAACATCGAAATCACCGGCAGAAACACGCGTCACTCGGGTGACATCCGCTTACCACCCGTACAGCACAACAGCGGCAAACGACAGTTCTTGTACCGTGCGGTAGCCGACTATAACGCCCTGCCGCCCCAAGTTAGAGCGCGGAACAGAACACGTTTTGCAGCCGCAGTGAAGAGAAACTGTCTCTCTGTCGTGAGTACGTGAACGCTGGATGCCTTGTCGGTGTTAAACTGTAGATATACGTGCGAGAGTGATGTGTTTGTTACAGTAAATATATTGGTCCCTATTTGTTTATACACTGTTCGACAAAGCACAGTAATAGCCAATTGTGTGTCATCCCATCAGATGTGCATGCTTACATTGGAATGTGCTGCTGAGTGAATACAATACAATATCCCTGGCACATTTTTTTTCGAAATGCTATGTGCAAATCTTCGGGGCATATCTTCACATCCCAATTTCTTCGTTCTCTCTGATCTCCGTTTCCGCAACTTTTCGCCTACGCATCGATGTCATCGCACGAGGATCCTGGATCTTTGCCCACGAAAAGTCGTCCTGCCCACTTTTCACCCCTCATCTCTCGTGTATCCCCTAATCGGCCGCCACCAAATATGGCTGGAATACCCTGGAGGACCGCTCCCATGGCTCTCACTGCGACATCATTTGCTCGTAGAACCGCACTCCCAACGAATAGGTAGGTAGGTACATGTCAATTATCGCACCAACGTCGAAACGCTCTCCTCCGGTCACGGCTCACCTAGCTCTGGCCTCTGACCCTTGGCTCTGGCTACTGAGCTGACATCTGTCGAACGTCCAACTAAACAGCCATGCTCATAAATATTAAACGACTGTTGACGTGCATCGGCCCGACAGGAGACTGATTCATCATTCCTAGGGTCGTCAATGCGTGGCGATTGGGTTGGGGTCGGGGATGGGAGGGGGAGATGACCCACACCTGACCTGCAGTTGAGTAAATACCTACCTGTCTAGGTTCTGTTTGAGAGACATTAGCTCGTTACCAGTACTCTGACAGGCAGCCGGTCAGTCTCCCTGACGGTCCTAAGGTAACAGGATGAAAGTACCGCCACTCCCCCAGCCCGCCATGACCTTACGGGCTCTCTCGTTATCCATACGGTGGTCATAAAGTACGCGACCTGTAACTGAATAGGCCGCCGCCCGCAGACCGGTGAACCCGGAAAACGGGACTCCGCCAACGGACCCAGGCCTGCACGAGAGAGTCACTACCATGACAGTCACGTCTCCCCATGAACCACTGACATATACAGAAGCAAACACCATAACTGCAAACACCCTTTGCACGGTCACCGTCCGTCGCGGTCGCGGCCGCCTTTCCCTCAGGTGGAGCTGACCTCGGTCCGCTACCCGGACCTGAAGCGGGGCCCGTTCGGCCGGCTCACCGACAGCGACGTGACGCACTTCCGGCGGCTGCTGGGCGCCGAGCGGGTTATTACTGAGGACCTGGACGGCTACAATACGGACTGGCTGCGCTCCGTGCGAGGTGAGGCGCGGCGCCGCTGCCGGCACCCGCGCGTGGACGGTGACGCGGACGCTGACCCCTGGCGGGCTATAATGTCCAGCTATGAGAGCAAAACAGTGCTGTTTGTGTCACGGTTGGTGGGTGGATTAAAGGGCTGCGGATATTTCTCTGTGGCGGCTTGTTTGTATTGGCAGTAATGTTTCTCTTCCGGACGCGGATTCGCCTGCCACCTACCGACCTTGTCCGGTATTGACAGTACTCAGTCCGGTCACTACGGCCGGCTGTGGTGGATGTGGCCGGCGCCGTGTTGGTGGCTCTTCTGCCATCTGCCGGCAGCGCAGCGCACTGACAGTGCGCTATCTGTCCGCCAGGTGCCAGTCAGCTGGTGCTCCGGCCTCGCTCCACTGAGGAGGTGTCGGCCGTGCTGCGGCACTGCCACGAGCGCCGGCTGGCCGTCTGTCCCCAGGGCGGCAACACGGGACTCGTCGGTGGCAGCGTGCCTGTCTTTGACGAGGTGGTGCTCTCCACCTCGCTGATGAACAAAATCATCGACCTCGACACCAACTCGGGTAAGACTGGGATCTCCCGCGCCACAGGCCTCGTCATACTAGACTGTGGCAGTTCTGCCGTATTTCGGTTCGATATGAACCACTTCAATACACATATACCCAATCATACACGCATTATTTCCTTTCATTTTTAGTTCAGCAATGAATCCAACCTAACCAATCATCTCGTTCAATGTAAATCCACTCATCTTACAAATAAACGTGAGTGAAACCTGAGTGCTCCTATCGTCTCGTCTCGCACTGTTTCTCAAACCCCTCCCCCTCCCCCCGGCTGCGCGTGTTTCTGACCGTCCGTCTCTCGGCCGGTCAGGGGCGCTGGTCTGTGAGGCGGGCTGTGTCCTGGAGACCGCGGACACCTATCTGGCCGAGCGGGGCTTCATGATGCCGCTGGATCTGGGCGCCAAGGGCAGCTGCCAGATCGGCGGCAACGTCTCCACCAACGCCGGGGGCCTGCGCCTGGTGCGCTACGGAGGGCTCCACGGAACGGTGCTCGGACTGGAGGCGGTCAGTGGGAGGGGACACCGGGGAGCCGGGACCGGGAGGGTGATATATGGTATAAAGAATGATGGGTTTGTTATAGAAATGTGTTTAGCAATGGTGTAAGGTGCTGATTCTCATTGGATGGTGCTTATGGCAAACGAGAAGTCTCTATCTTTTGGTTTGCTGGATGGGAAGACGTTTGGGCAAATTACATCTACATTTACGTACTTCTTAAGGCTAATTCATTATTGTTACAGCATGGTCCCACCCACTGTATTGCTGGATATCGCTCTTTTCGTCACTGTCCCTCTGCTGTAACATGTGCTCCACCGTCTCAGGTGCTGGCCAACGGTGACGTGCTGGACTGCATGTCCACGATGAAGAAGGACAACACGGGCTACGACCTGAAGCACCTGCTGATCGGCTCGGAGGGAACCCTGGGAGTGGTCACCAAGGTGGCCATTAGCTGCCCGCGCCGACCCGCCTGCGTCAACCTCGTGATGCTCGGTGGGTGCCGCGGGCAGACTCTCGGAACGTGGGTGAGATAGATCGCTGATACATGGTCTAAGCATAGTGCAGGGATGATGGGAGATGGAGTTGAATGGACAGAGCTCGGGCGAGAGGGTAGGACAGGGCCTGGGACGTACGATGCTATACATTGCAGATAAGTCAATGGTCAATAAATGACTCAATTCAGTTAGTAAATGCGTGGTTGTAACGAGTAATCGTGGTTGTAACGACCGCACGGATTGCTGATATTTTTGCCGATACTGTGAACTACCTCACCACCCGTGAAACTGGCATGATACTTGCTGCATCTCTGCAATGTGTCTGACCAGCTACCTTCCCCGCGCCACCCTGCAGCCGTGCGCAGCTTTGAGGACGTTCTCTCTACCTATCAGTTCGCTCAGTCGCAGCTGGGTGAGATTCTGTCCTCGATCGAATTCATGGACGGCGCCTCCCAGGAGTGTGTCGTCAACAATCTGAATGTGAGTGGCCTTCGTGCAAGTTAGAACTAGCAGTTAATGAAAATGAGGCAATGTGTGAGGATGCATGTGTGATACGCTTGTATTGTTTGCTCTCATTTCTACTTACGTTACTCATGACTTACCATACCTTTCCATGAATTAATTCATACAGTGACTGCCAAAGAATCGCGCATAAAGTTACTCGTTAACGTCACCTCTTGATGACGTCACATCGCTGCCTGATGACGTCACATCACCGCCCAATAACGCCATCCCACCACCTGATGTCATAACCGTCCCTGCCGTCTCTCCGGCAGATGTCTCACCCGCTGCCGGGCCACCCGTTCTACATGGTGGTGGAGACGTCCGGCAGCCGAGACACCCACGACGAGGAGAAACTCAGCCTCTTCATGGAGGAGGCCATGCAGCGCGAGCTGGTCACGGACGGCGTGCTGGCGACGGATGTCGGACAGATCAAGGTGCGTTAGTTTAGTGAAGGGGACAGGTCAGGTCAGTGGGTCAGTGGGACAGGTCAGGCCCATTCTGTTCGCTGAGCCTGGTGGGCCTGCGCCCGTCGCTGGGCACGCGTGGGGGCGGCTGGCTGCGCGAGACAATCCGAGACACGGCGGCGGCGGTATAGCAGTGTAGTGATATTGGAGACAGTGGACAGATTAGCTGAGATTTGGCGCCACGAGATAATCCCATGGCTTTTGCGCCAACTCTCCATAATGCAAACTTAATGTACCTCATGCACTTTGCCAATAAACTTCGTGTGTGTGGGGGGGGGGGGGGTCACTGACAGATCGGAGTGGGTCACTGCGACCTACGGGTCAGGCTGGGTCACTGACAGACCGGGGTGGGCTACAGCGGCTGAGAGGTCAGCGTGGGTCAGCGAAGCGGCGGCGCTGTTCAGAGAAAGACAGTCTGCTGACCTGAGTGTGTCCCGCCTCCCTACTCTGTGACCGTGACAGAGTGTGCCTTTCCCCAGTTTTTGTGGCTAGTCTGACCGTGTGCTCTCCTGCAGTCTCTGTGGCCCCGATATTGACCCCCCCCCCTCCAGTCTCTGTGACCCCGGCATTGACCCCCCCCCCCCTCCCAGTCTCTGTGGCCCCGACATTGACCCCCCCCCCCAGTCTCTGTGGCCCTGACATTGACCCCTCCCCCCTCCCAGTCTCTGTGGCCCCGACATTGACCCCCCTCCCAGTCTCTGTGACCCCGACATTGACCCCCCCCCCCTCCCAGTCTCTGGTGGCCCCGACATTAATCCCCCCTCCCAGTCTCTGTGGCCCCGACATTGACCCCCGCCCCTCCCAGTCTCGTGACCCCGACATTGACCCCCCTCCCCCAGTCTCTGTGGCCCCGACATTGACCCCCCTCCCCCCAGTCTCTGTGGCCCCGACACTGACCCTCCCCCTCCCCCTCCAGTCTTTGTGGCAGTTCAGAGAGCGGATCGCTGAGGCTCTGCTGGGGGACGGCTACTGCTTCAAGTACGACATCTCCCTGCCGTTGAACGCCTTCTACGAGGTGGTGCTGGAGATGCGCCGCAAACTGGGAGACAGCGTCGTCACCTGCTGTGGATACGGACACATCGGTGAGTACAGAGAAAGTACGGACTCATAATCAGGAGTGCGCAGACTTACGTCGGTGAGTGCTGGGTGTGTGTACACTGGACCCGTCGGTGGCTTCTGAGAGTGCATGGCTATCTGCCGAGCGCTTCCTCACGCTAACTGATTGGTCAGTGAGGATCTGCGCCACCCAGACGAGGAGTGGCCTCGACATAGGTAGCATGTGACATGTGCAGGCGCCAGGCAGAGATGAGATGTTACGGGTGGTGGTTATGGGTTGGAGGTGCACGTAGATAGTTACCATCATAAATTTAAACTCGAAGATCGGAGAACGTAACGTGACAGTTTAAAGCTCGGACGTCAGATGGCATTACTGTCGTGGACAATCATAGAGCTTCGCTCTGTGGTCGATTTGACCAGTTGTTGTTGTTGTTGTTGGTCTCCCCGGGTCGGCTCACGGCCGACCGTAGCCCAACGGCTCTTGGTGACTGAGGTAGCCGCGGCTCAAGGCCGCCACGGCCCCGCCGTCCCGAAGCTGCGTAGGGTCCGGTCTGATATTGCCGAGTAGGCGGAGCCTCGCGCCAGCCAAGCACGGGCACCTCAGCAGCACGTGCTCCGGCGTGTCTGGGCCCTCGCGACACACCAGGCAGCGCGCCGCCGGGCAGGCCAGATCACTGCACTGTGGGCAGTCGCGCTCGGGGCGGCGTCCGATTCTGTGAAGGTAGCTCTGCGAGCGGCTCCAGTGTCCCGCCCGCAGCTGGTGGACGTTGACCGCCTCGTCGCGAGACTCCAGAAGCACCGGCATCGGCATCCGGTCTCCCATGATGGTTTTGAAGAAGCTGTCTGGCCAGCTGCGACGCCATGCCTTGGTGGCGGAGCGGCCGACTGCCTTCACCATCGAGCGGACGTCCGTTGGGACGGCGTCTTGCGACAGGCTGGATGCCTCTTTAGCCAGCACGTCCGCTCTCTCGTTGCCGGGTATTCCGCAGTGCGCTGGGATCCACTGCATGAAGACTCGGCGTCCTCCGTCCGTGAGCGCCAGGAGCAGTCGCCATACGGCGGCGCCGAGTGCTGTCGCCTGGCTCCCAGCCCCACTCGCCAGTGTGGCGAGCGCCGCCTGCGAGTCGGCGCAGACGATGACCGGGCTCTCCGCCAGGCCGCCCTCCAGCCGCAGCAGCATCTCCAGTGCCCCGCGGATCGCCACCAATTCGGCGCGGGTGCTGCTGCATATCCTGCCCGCAGGGGCTCGGAGCTCGTGTTCCTCGCCTGAGGGGAGGATTATCAGCGCTCCACTCCCTCCGGCTGAGACACCTCCCTCCGCCGAGCCGTCGCTCCACACCCATACGGCGTCGTCTGGGAGGGTGGCCAGATGCTCCTCCACTCTCTCCCGCCGGACGTCGGGTGGTGCTGTGCGGCTGATGTGGTTGCCGATGTCAAGTCTGAACTGGACCCTGGTGTCATCGATCCACGGTGGGATGGTGACGTGCAGGCGCTCCTCCACAGGTACATCTCGCACGCCCGCGCTCACCAGGGCGCGCGCTCCCGTGTCGCGCCAGCCGGTGGTGGTGCGGAGCCGCCGTGGGGCCGTTGCTTCGGCCACCGCGCGCAGTGGGTCGCCGCTTCTTTGTGAGGCTGCCAGACAGCTCAGTCTGGCAGCGAGCAGGTCCCGGCGTGCTCTCACGGGAACCAGACCGGCTTCCGCGAGGAGCGGGTCCCTCGGCGTGCTCACGGGGCACCCGGTGATAACGCGGGCTGCGGCGCGCATCTCAATCTCCAGTAGCTCTACGTGGGACTCGGACGCTGCAGGGAGCCATGCAGCCGCCGCGTATTCCAGGGCACCGCGGATGTAGCCGTTGGCTACTACTCGCAGCTGTGGCTCCCGCAGACCCCAGGAACGCCCGGTCATCTTACGGAGCTGTGCGATCCTCGGCTTGGTCTTCTTCCGGACGCGCGCGCAGTGCTCGCCCATGTGAAGTTGCCGGTCCAGGGTTACACCGAGAAGGTGAAGGTGTCTCCCAGCGTCCACTCGTGCCCCGTCTACGTGGATGTACAGGTCCCGGGCGTCGACGTAGTGCTGCGACAGGGCTAAAACTTGCGTCTTGCTTCCTGCCAGCCGCATCTTCCAGTCGCGGGCCCATTTCGCTATGGCATCCGCCGCTTGTTGAGCCCGGTCCCTGGCTTCCGCTATCGTACCGCCGGAACACAGTGTTGCGGTGTCATCGGCGTACAGGAAGACAGAGGTGCCCGGAATCCGCTTCAGCGCCGCCACGAGGTCCGCCGACCACAGCGTGAACAGGGTCGGTGCGAGGACGGACCCCTGCGGCAGGCCAGCTCGGAATGGGCGGTTCCGGCTCCGTGACCCATTGACCTCCGCGCCAAATCCATCCATTTGTTTGACCAGTTCGAACAAATGATCGTTCTGTCCCACTCATGCCTACCTTTGGACGATGAATAGTGGAACAGGTGTCACGTAAGTGACGTAACAGTCTCCTAACATCCTTTAGGTGATTTGTGGTGTTCAGCTAGAGAATGTGCTTTATGGTAGTTTGTTGTAGCATTCAGCAATTTTTAATGTCATTTATTTTACAGCTTTATCCCTATAAGGCTCGCGTCCTTATCCTACGAGAAGCATGCAACCGGGATTACGCTATGGTCATGGTCTTTGGTTGTCTGCCTTATCATGACACGCTGCATGAACCAAACGCATCATGCTTGTCTGTGTTGGTTTTATATAATTTACAAAATTGCATAAATACAAAAAAGTTGGCATTTGAGCCGAGCGAGATCCCGAGCGTCTGCTGCAAAGAGAGCCGGTAAGTGGTCCTGTTCTTATCCTCTCAACCGTCAAGCGGGTCCATTTATTCTGGTTACCTTGCCCCTACATCTTGATTCATGTTTTGCTTTATAAGTTGTATGTTGTCCGACCTTCCCTCAATGCATAATTAATACAAGTGCAATCAAGCAATTAAGATCAGGGGCAGCTCATACACCAAAGTATTTCTGACATAAAATTGCGTGGATTGGTGTCATTTTGGTGCACTTCAATGATCAATCGCTCCTCACCGATAGCGTCGCACCTTCTCTCTGTTGTTGTGTTCCGTCAATATTACTCTGATTTCCAGACAGCTCATCTCCCTTTCCATCAGTGCCACTGCACTTCGTGACATTTACTGCAACACCGTGACCAAATATCATTCATAATTTCAACCATTGTCACCCTGCGCACCCCACTCTAATCACGAAACCCTCTGTCTGCAGGCGACGGTAACATACACCTGAACATGACGACGCGTGATTTTGACGCCGCCGTCCTGTCCAAGATCGAGCCGAGCCTGTACGAGTGGACGGCACAGCACGGCGGATCCATCTCGGCGGAGCACGGTCTCGGGCTCAAGAAGCGCAACTTCATCGGGTACTCCAAGTCGCCCAGCGCTGTGGCGCTCATGCAGCAGCTGAAGGCCATGCTGGACCCGCACGGCATTCTCAACCCGCACAAGGTGCTGCCCGACAACTGAGAAGAGAGCGGAAATCAAAAGAAGTGAGGGGATCCTGGGTTTTGCTCAGTAGATAGCAGGGGTGGACGAGGGACTGGTGTTATGTGTCATGCCTCTTTCCATAGGGGTAGAGTTTGAGTGGAGAGAGTGGTTGGTGGATGAGGCGAGTGGTAAATCAGGATGTCAGTACCTGGTTCGGTGGGATAACACGAGAAGCTAGGGTAGCTGGGGTAGTGAGGGGGCCGTGACGATGACTCAGTGAATCGTGCTCTGTACCAAAAGGGGTAAGAATGGTAAATTTTTGGCTGTTTTTTTTTTTCTTGGGTAGGTATAGTTTTGGCTTATTGGGGGTATTTACTAAGATTTAATAAAGATTGGAAGGTAGATGGTATGAGACGGGAAGTGAAAAAGTGCTGTTTGTATGGGATGATAAGGTTGCCTTTAGTGAGGAGTAAGTGCAATTCGTGATAAATGATAATGCTTGTCTGTTCTGAACAGACAGTCGCTTTCTAACCGAGCTCGGTGGCTTGTGAATGATTGCTGCATACTTACGCTTCCGCAGGCTGAGTTTAACTCCTGTGTCTGCGAATGAGTTGCATTCCTTACTTTGGTGTTTGAAACGCGCCCGCTGATGCCTGGGTGAACGGAAATATCTGGTCACCATTTTTGGAGCTAAAGCTACTGTGCTTCGTTACAATAATTGCTGGAATGTTAAATATTGTTTGGTAAGCATAATATTTCTGTTTGACTGATTTCATCTGCCTGTCTCTCCTGAATAGTTTGGTGCATCACGTTTATGTGAAATTTTCCTCGAATGGGTTAGCTGCAGTGAGTAATATTTCAGGGAAGTACCTACCTGAGTCGCTCCGTTACGGGTTAAATTGTGTGCTGCAATAATGGCTCAGCGGTGGATAGGTGGCTGTAGAGGAAGGACTGTTGCGCTGTGAAGCGGCGGTGACGGCCGCTCCGTCACGGTCCTGTGTTATAACAGACTGTCAGACCGTCACGTCTCATCGGTCTGGCGTTGGTGTGCTCGGCGATCGGCCCGGTTAAACCATCGGAGCGTCTCGCCCGGCCGGCCAGGTTTATAATGGCATCTGGCGCGCGCGCCCGCTGCTTCCGCTTTCTCCCCCGTCCCGGCCACTTTCGGTTTCGTTCGTCCGTCGGGAAGCGGTTTTGCCAACTGCGCATGGCCAGTGGACGCGGCAGGTGGTCTGCCTACCGGACGTTGGCAAGAAATGTGCAATGTTGACTTGTACGATACGGTTTCGAAACGCGCACCCGTTTTGTAAAATGTACGACTAACAGTTGTTTGTTTGGTGATGGTATGAGGATAAAAGGGCTTCGATTGACGTCTTCAAGTAGGAAGATGAATCGCTTTGTGCAATGCTCGTTCCCTGAGAAGAGAATATGTTGTACCGCTTCAAGCGCATTTTCATACATAAGTTGTGCAGAGCTCGTATAAATTGCCAGTATCCATGTATGTAAGTACGCAGCAGCGACTGCGATGAATTGTGATGTCCTGTGGCAGTTTGCGGTCTACCAATACAGGGTTAATAGTGGCTGTTTTTTACCGATGGTAACGCAGCGATAAATGAGCGGGCGCTGATGGTATCAGACCATCGTGGAGCACGGTCGGCGTTTCTCCAATTTCATTATTTAAGTGTGTCGGCCGTCTCGTCAGGTGAAGAGTAATTGAGACGCTTATTGATGTTTTGTGGGCTTTGTAAGCGAAGGAATTGGCAGCGTTGGCATGAATTTGTCATGTTGGGCCATCTTGGGTTATGCGGTTCCTTTTTGCATATTCTTATTTTACTATCTCCTTCTCCGCTTGCCTCTGACGTGTTAACTGTTTGTGGGGAACCTCAGACTCACGCTCTTATATGTTACTCAATTACCTCCCTTCATATCGGGCCTGGTCGGCCTTCGTGTCTTATATTCCAGATCCGCGAACCGACGACCAGTGGAAAGTGAAAGAGTTCAGTCCTCTGTTAACTGCCGTCTGTCTGTCTGTGTGGGGTTAGCGGCACGCAGTACGCACCGCCTCGGTCGGCTGGTGGAGAGCTGGCTGTGCCCGCGCCGGGCACTGAACACGGCCAGTCCGAGCTACTGAGCACTGGCTCGGGGGATTGATCCACATAGGTGATGAAATGTGTATCCCATCTACCACCTCCCTGCCAAGACAACCCTTTCCTCCTCTAAATTGAAAGGCCTACGAAAAATAACCTTTATGGGCACGATAGTTTATTTTCATCGGCATCTACTCATTCCTTATCTCCGTCTCAATATATCTTTTTACTTTTTCGCTCAGAGCTTTCAGACTTCACTTACCTACCTATATTGCGATCATTGTTGCAACTGTGTGATCAGAGGTGATCGGAGTGTTGCATTTACCTATCCAAGGTGATAGGTAAATGCAACTCTGTGCGGTTGTTAGCGGGAATCGGAACCGATGACACTTGAGCCAACGACTCGCCGGCGCGGGGTTGAGAATATCCACTGAGGAAGAAGGGAGCCGTTTGTCTTCGGTGCGCTCGGATTTAGAGAAAGCGGTAGGTGGAACGGAACAATAGCAATGGGTTCGGTGAGACCGGCATGAACAAATTATGGTGCATGAACTTCGATTTATCACTTGATTGCTACAACTTACACCAACTATGGAGCTATTAATGTCCCCAGCCTGCAATCCTCTTTGTAACTTGATATTGGTCTGCGATGCTGGAGCTGTCAAAGTCGTATCTATCGATTTATTGGTACCTACACTGAAGTTTTCTTCACTCTGAACCACTAGGCCGTGGCCTGTGACGAACTTTTCACATTTGCTGACAGTTTCTTTCGGTGACGCAATCTATGACATCTTGCAATGTTTTTAGGGGCTTAGACTCCAAAATAATCAATTGGAGAAAACTGCAAAGCCTATTCATAGGGTTCTGTAGTGAAGGATAAAAGGGAAATGAGGTAGAGCGGAGAGAGAGAGAGAGAGGGGGGGAGAGCTCGCGCCTGCTGATCGCCGCCGGGTCTGCCCGCCCGGGGGCAGTTTATGCCGGTACTACCGGGAACATCTAGCGGCACCAGGTGGTCGACGACCGTCTGTCCGCTTGCCGGTGACTGCCCACCGTGCAGCAGGCACCAGATGGTCGGCGATCGTGCCGTTCGCGCCGCGAATGACGCCGAAACTCGGCACTAACGGCGCCAATCGCTCCCGACGGCCCCGGCGAAACCGACCGTCGCGACGGGGAGGTTTGATGCGCGACGGGGTGCGTCGGAGTCGCCGGGGCGCGTTGGTGTCGCCGCCGCCCTGCTGATGGGCTGTGGTATGTGAGATAGGGAAGGGCCGCGGCGGGCGGCACTGGCGGCGCGAGTCGACAGTCGCTAATTCCTAGTGCCACTCGAGACCTGACCGACCGCGATCGCTGGGGCGGAACCGACCGAGTTTCCCTGTCACCGTGATTTATCCATCCAGTTTGGGCAGACGACGAAAAAAACACTACGGGAGGGACGTAACTGGGGCTCGGTGGTGGGACAGGTCATGACTCACGGTGTCTGTTCACGCTTCCCGCCCACTGCGCAGTCACGCCCGTGGCCCGTGACCCCCGCTGGCAGTCGGGAGCGCCGCGTCCGCCCCCGGCGCGCTCCGCCCGAGTGGCTCGAGTGGAGGGTGACTGGTCGTTAGCGGATAATGGGCCCGGGATATGCGTGTAGTTAGAGCACAATGAAACGGTCAGTCGCTCAGAGTAATGTGCGGTAAATGGTCGTTAAATGGCCGTGCTTCTATTGATTCCTCAATGAACGGTAAAATGATGGGATTATTGTTGCATTAGTGTATGTCGTCAATGTTCTGGGCTACTACATATTACATTTAGGCCCGCCTCCCTTGAGCTCTTGCTACGCAAGCGGAAGACGTTTGGTGCAGTGGATTAAATGGCCTTTTAACAGCTGATCAGTTTTAACCAAATTTTACCTTTTCTTCGCATAAGAAAGCTATGATTGAACATTATATTAACCCTCGCCCGTAAACGGCGATCTGCCACCTTCGCCCATGCAGGGGGGGGGGGGTGCGACCCCCCCTTGGCGTTTGAAAACGGAGCGTCGTAGAGCTTAGCGGAAAAGACCAACGGATTGCTCTCGCCGAGATCTCGCGATTGGTGGTATGTTTTTTGGTCCTAGGTCAACATTTGACCTACTTTTGACCGGTCAAAGGTCAAATTTTCGGAAAAATAGACTTTTTCAAATTTTCCGCGGCGATTGCGGCAAAACGGTGGGAGATATCGACTTGAAACCTTCACTATCGTGTTCCTTGATCAATTCTCTATCGTTTGGTATGTATTTCGTTTCCCTAGCTCTAAAAATGGCGCGTTGGGAGCGCCGGAAGTCGGCAAGGTCACAGTCGGCGGCAGAAATTCGAAAAATCAAAATTTAAATTTTTGAAATCTGATTGTATTTTTGGATTTGGGATGTCCATTTGCTCCCTATAGAAGCTAATATTGCTGCATATTCCCATTGAGGTGACAAGAATTAGCAAAATAGTGGTTCGGGCGCTTTTCAAAAATAGTACCGGACGCTGTTCCTCTTGTGACGTCATAGCTCCGTGACCTGACCTGACCCGGTCAAGTTTCTTATACCATATGATAGCCAATACTTGCCCCAACATGCATGGGAAGTTTCATCACGATCCATCAACCGATGTCCGTACCACCGGCAGGAAACCTCGGGCGTTGGCACTCAGTTTGTGAAAATCCGGCCGGAGGCTGTTCCATTTGTGACGTCATAACTCCGTGACCTGACATGACCCGGTCAATTTTTTTTATCAAAAGATGCGCAAGGTTTGCCCCATAAGGTACCCAAAATTTGGCGGCGCTGCGCGCCGCCGTTTTTGCACTATTTCCGAAAAACCTCAGGGGGGGTTGCACCAACCCCCCCCCCCCTACATGGGCGAGGGTTAACAAATTCATCCTTTTCGCTGTGAAATTTTGTTCCGAGTAGGTATATTTTAGAAATTCTTTTGACCACCTGAAGTAAAAATGTGTTTGTTTATCCCGACCAGTTTGTTTATGCCACGAACCCCTTTTATCCTAATTTCCTGTCCCACTTTGTTCACAAGTGTGCGGTACTCTAACCTGTTTACTCTCTGTTGGGCGTTTCACCCCATGGTTTCACCGAGCCCCGATAGTGATGACCGCGTCGTCAGAGCACACCGCACAGTGGGTCATTACCGCTACAAACTCGCCAACTCCGCCCGGCTACGGAAAATGGCCGGCAATAACGCGGCCACTGGGCCTCAACGGCCTCTTATCGGCTGCACCGGTTTACCGAATGGCCGTTTTTGTGCTCGAGTGACGCCTAGGGCGGTTGGATTATGCTTTTTGTGGTGTTTGAACTGTAAGTGGTCCGGTAACGGGCTGTGGGCAGTGAGCAGGGCGCTAAGGCTAGTGATTTGTTTTGCTCGGTTATCGAGGTGGATAACAGATACGGATGCTGCATGGGCCATGGAGTAGTTGGCTACTGACTTCTAGGATGAATTGGGCCTGCATTTTAATCAGGATTTAGGAAAGTATTATATGCAATGAGCCAGTAGCGGCGGAACACCTTCAATTAAGGGGGGGGGGGGCACTACCGTCTTTTGGTCCCATTCTTTCCATACAACGCCCATAGGGCTTATGTTAAAATGCCAAAATCAAAGGGGACACGGTGCCCCGGTGCCCTTCCCGTTCCGCCGCCTATGCAATGAGCTTATCGCTTACTCGCTTGGTTCTTTTTTGAGCCGAGACTCACGTCTCTCAGGCCATCGCCCGATCAGCCCGAACGACTAGTAAAAATGTCATCACAGTCGTCACTGCTTGCTGTGCGTGCAATGACGGCAGTACCTACCTTTACGTATCATAAGTTGACCACGGATGTGATCGGCCTGTGAGGTACTGGCTCCGTTAATTTTGTATTCTAGTATTCATCACTCTAAGATGTTTGGGAGGTTATTTTGTTATATATTTCTTGTCCATACCTACCTAGATGACTATGTATTTATTTCGTCGTGACGATACAAAACGACTCTTGATTGTCTCGATTCTACCTCGCGAACTTCGGATGACACCAGAAGTTTGTGAAAACTCAAATTCCTTGTTCTCCATCAGCCGTACGCTGGCCCGCTCAGCCTAGCGTGGCGGTTCCCCATGACCAGACAACACGAGTCGAATGACAGCGCATCACTGAGCTGAAAACACGGAGAAAACACGGCTGGTACGCGGCGACTGCAACCTGACATTCACGATATACAGAGGTGTGCAGAGGGAGAAACTGCGGAGTCTGGTGACTGACAGTTCCTCGGCCGCTCACGGGTGCTTTCCAAGACTTCCATCGGCCGTCTGCCGCTTCAGCGGTGATGTAACTACGAACTAATAGCGGCGTGATTATGACGGATAGCTTCCCTGAGTCATGCAATAGCAGCAGGTGAAGAGTCGTTTCACGATTTGTGCCAGAGTGATGTTATGCAATGGGAGAGTGGACGGCACGTTTTAGGTGGACATTGAGCGGTGTTATACTTGACGCGTGCGATGACTGGTAGATAATGATCACTTTTGGGTGAATGACGGGGAAGCGGGCGGAGAATGGGCTGGATAAAATTTGAAAGAGGCTAAGCGAGCCCAGAAATAGTCACTGATTTGCATAAACACTTAATTGCATATTGCAATACCTACTGATCAGTAGGTACAATTTAGAATGCTGTTCTCAGTGGCGTATATGATGGTCCGTCTTCCTTATTTATCAAGAAAATCGTTCTTATGTGGAAATCAGGCAGCTGCGAAGGCTTTCGTGACGGACTAGGGATAAAAAATCACCATTATATGACATGGGATGGTAAAGGAACTTTCACATCTGCAGTAGGTATGTGACCCAAACTGAACACAGGAGAAATCTAGTTTCAAACTAAATCGAAGGCTTACGATCAGTGGGCACTCGTGGTTTGTTGTTCAAACGACAGATCGGACCATCATCTGAGGGCACGCCCGTCCAATCGCAGGGCCCCCGCCCGGCTTACCAGCTGGGCCCGACGCCGACCTTCGCCTCAGGGCGAGGTCACGTGACCGGCCGGCGCCCCAGGCATGGGCGTTCAATGTGCTCTGCGGGTCGACCGGACACTCTCCTAAATGACTGGCAGTTGGAGAGCCTGCCTGTCCGTTGTTTTCTTCACATTGAGTAAACCAATCTCTGTTACCGAGCCAATATGTTATTTTGCCTTTTATTCACCTTTTACTGCACACCGACTGCAGGGGCTGAAAGTGATCTTTATGCTGCTCTTATTGCGGCGAGAAAGTGGCACTCATCCCCTTCCCCGGTGCTAACGAGGCATTAACCATCGTTAGCACGTCATTTACGACGCCGCTGATAGAACGTTAGCACCATCTGTCGTTTGCCGGGGGCTCTGGGGCCCCGGTTCGTGATTGCGCTGATAGGCCCGCTGTGAGATTGAGTCACGAAATGCTGCTCGAGCTGGGGCGGCGAGTAACGATACGTCTGCCGCTCCTTCATCTTCTACAGAGCCTTCTGTTAGATCCCGACAGGTGGTCCCGATCCAGCTGGTGGAACAATGCCACAAAGAATAAATGAAAATGAAAATAAATATGTTTCAATTATCTTCCTGCCTGTGCGGTTGGTTTAATTTGTTAATAATTGTTTTATTGGCGGTCTCAAAAGTCCGATGGGATAAGAGAGGGGACCATTCCCCATCCCTCCCTCTCTGTCACGCAAAAGAGCAGGGAGAAGAGTCAGAGTCAGAGAGACATGGGCTTTAGGGAACTTATTTAAGGTTGTGTCCCTCCCAAGACCAAAAGTATTTCGTTTGCTTCTTCTCGAAACCGCTATCACCTTTATTTGCTACCGATCAAACGATTGGCAACCCTAAATAAATTATTCTTACCAATCTATGGCTGGAACTGCCTTAAGCTTTATCGTAAGGCCGTACCGACTTGCCGAGTGTTAGTCCTTGGCCATTTTACGTTTCCTGTAAAGGATCAAACTATATTGCTTGAAATCTCGACCCGAATACCACACTGAAAACAATTTAACCCAAGGCCCGCGAGTAAACCGGTGTTTTGCGGGTACCCCTATCCGCAACCATTTTTAACCACCCTCCCAGGAGTACAGTAAGGTCCCATTGCAGTGTAGTCGTCCCTGCTCTCAGCGGACTTGTTCGCTGACAGCGGTTATATCCGCTCAGAGCAAGTACGACTACACCGCAATGGGACCTAGCACTACTCCTGGGAGGGTGGTTAAAAATGGTTGCGGATAGGGGTACCCGTAAAACACCGGTTTACTCGCCAGCCTTGGGTTAAATTGTTTTCAGTGCATTGTGCTTTTACCTTTCATTTTGGCTTTGTTTTCAAAATATTTAGGTTCACGCATTTACATGTAGTTTGGGATTGTATATCGTCGTATCCCTTCTCTGCGTAATAAGATTAATCGTCGATTCCAAGAAGCTTATGATTGCTCGTGACTCCATCGGAAAATACGCATCGTGAGCTACCCGAAATGAACAGATAACTGTTTTTCACACGAGCACAACCGAAGAATTAGTGCGCCTTCCCGCTCCGCTGCCTGTCTCGAATTAGAGTGAAACTGAGGCTCGCTGTTCATGCCGCTACACATCTGTCGATTAAAGTGACTACCGTTTTGTTTTCCAATTACCCTCACATTCTTCATGTCTCTGTGTCCCCGTTGACAGTTGCCGGTGCCCCCTTGCTCCATTGGGGCTGGCCGCCGGTGCGCATGTTTTGCCCCGTGTGAAAGTGCGCGGGGCGCGCGGCGATTCCTGGCGTCGCACACTGGTCGGAAACGCTCCAGCGCGAGGCCAGCGGCCTTTCCGCAAAAGTTTTTTGCTTGTTATTCCACAACTAGTGAAGCAAACTTCATAAAACTTTGCATACCTTCTCTGTCATATGTAAGCTATCATTTGGATGTCAAGCACTAAATATATGACGTGAATCTGTTAAGTTATGACGTCATAATTAAGTATAATACAGGATCTAGCACCACTTTAAGTCAACAAGGGAAATTGGGAGCTGCTATTCGGGCACCGGGAATGGTTTCATGCACTCCTTGCAAGGTCCAGTGCTTGACTTAAGCATTGTTGACTTTGCGTGACGTCATTTATGACGTCACTAAGGCCATGTAAGTTTTTCGTCAATAACTCCTGATCAGATGGAGCTAGAGAGTCGGGAAAGCCACCATTGGACTCAGGAAGACCTGCCGAATCGAATGATATGCGATATGACTTCCTTCAACCATTTTCGTGACCTGAGGGGCTCTGACCTGACCTTGACCCGAGGTTAACACCTTAACCCTCGCCGGCACAGGGGGGGGGGGGTTGATGCAACCCCCCCTAAGGTTTTTCGCGAATAACTCGCGTAAAAAGCGGTCGATCGCGACGAAACTTTCAGTACCCTCGCATTGATCAATTTTACACCTACCCTGAAAATTTCATGACCCTGACCCCAATGACCTTTGACCTGTGACCTCTTTTCCGTGACCATGTTTGGCCGAAATCGCGATTCGGCGTATGTCGGCTCGCATTAGCTGCGCGTTTGCAAGCTTTTCGTGGTTTCAGAAGCTCAAACATGTGATTTGATGTTGCTCCCATACATTAGGATGGGTGTCAAGGTCACCTGAAGGTCAGGTCAGGTCATTGACCTTTGGTGACCTCGGGTGACCTCGGTTCACTTTTTCGAGTTTTACATGTTTCTAGGCTAGTTTTTGGAGCTGAATTTTAATTTAGCAACCATTTGAACATTTACGAAGTAGTTTTGGCGCCTTCGTAACATGTTACGAAGCTGTCAGAGGCGGTTGACACGTATTACGAATACCCGTCACAACCCCTACCGGTTGACCTGACCTGACCTGACCCGACCTGGTCTAAATGCTTAAAGACATCATCTCTGATCAAAACTAATACAATATTCGTGATCAGCACCCCGGAAAACCACATAGCAGCCACAATTTACGACTTTCTAACAGGTTCCGATTTTCCCGGTTTTCGGGTCATTGACCTGACCTGGAAGGTCACCTGATGACCTAGGACCTTAAAATTGGGTATCATCGGCTTCCTCTCGTAACGGGCAACACGCTCGTTTTTTCCGCGAGGCTCTAGCTCAATCAGGGGCCAAACGCGAGAGGGGGGAGTCGTACCCCCCCCCCCCCTTGTGCCGTCGAAGGACGCAAAATGGCCTGTGCCGGCGAGGGTTAAGTTGACTTCACCCGACAGTGTGGCCAAATTGGTGATGTTGCGGGGAAAGTCGCCCCCAATGAAAAGTATAATGACATCCTCAGAAATTTTAAAATTACATCATCACAACGTTTTTGTTGTGAAAGCATACCTAGTGAAGGAATAAAGACTAAAAATGTTCCAATGTACGATTCACACCGTCATACTCGTACTGTCACGCTTGCAATGTTTTTTCATCTTTGATGACAATATTTGATTTTTTTTTTACTTTCCACCAGAGCTTGACGTCAGGTATAGTTTTTCCACATAACTTGTAAAAACTGCACCTAAAATGACACTGAAGACGAGTTTTTTTTGAAAATAGTGACATCCTCATACAACTTTTTTATACATCCTCCCCCTAACGCTAAACCAATTTGGCCACACTGTCACCCGAACACCAAGTATAGCATTCAACGCGCCTGAGCTAGACAAACACGATTATGCCAAAATCGCGGCAGTGCGACCATTTTTGGCAAAGTAATTAGGGGAAGTTGGGGGAACGCCGAAGACTTTTTTTCTGACGCCCGTAGCACGCAAGGTAGACAACATAAGCTATTCTTGTTGGCGTCATTCGAGAGGCCAGTCTTTTGCCTTTCAAACATACCAGGCGCATTTGATGAATTCGCATACCGTTAAGCGCACAAACTAAAAATATCAAAGAAGTGACTTTTTCGGCGTTGCCCCGGACTGCGGGGAAAGCCGAAAATGGGAGAAATGATCTACGGGGAATGCCGACATTGATGTTTTGCCATTTTATCTCAAACTTTATCCAGAATTGATCAAAGCTGACACGCGTTTTAAGAGCTTGAGGACGCGGTGCACACTGGAAGTTATAATTGTGTGATATAATAAAAACATGCCAGGTAAATCATTCCTTATAGGTAACAGGCCGTTGTGTCGGTTGAAAGTGTAATTTGTGTGACTAAAAATACGCGTTGCTATTCTACAGCAGTAAAGTCCACGTAGCGTGCTTTTAACACGTGCGTAATCGCACGTTTTCGGCATTACCCCAACCTGCCATACTTTCATTTGCAGGCCCATAACTTTTCAACGTGCTGTATAAATTTCAAATAGGCAGCACACTTATGCAAAGACATGCTAAAGATTACTTGACCGAATTGGCCAGACAAACGGTAGCATAATGAGTAAGAAATGCAGCTTCAAAGGCGCATGTAGTACAAGGGAAACGTACCTTGAAAACGCTCTTGGCGCCCTCACAGTCGAAGTATTCCGAATGACGACTCGTAACAAACATGCGATAATTGTAGTCACTTAAGCTTCAGAGCATCACTGACAGGTGGCATCCATGTCTTACGGTTTTCGAAATATCTCGAATTTCGGCTTTGCCCCAACTCCGGCATTGCCCCAACTTCCCCTAACCTAAAACCGAGCCCGTGCCTTGTGGCACTTACCTGACCTAAGAGGTCACTGGCTGACCTAAGACCTTAAAATCGGGTAGTACCTAATTTTTGCGTCTTATAACGGCACACAAGCTTGTTTTTTTCCGCGAGGCTCTAGCTCAACTAGAGGCGAAACGGCGAGGGAGTTGTACCAACCCTCTCCGGTCAATGTAGAAAACCAATCGGTCCGGCCAGGGTTAAATACCGGAATTGTGATCTAATGTAAAGAGACGGCCCAAGGTAACCCGACGTCAGTGACAGGTGTCCTATATTTGCAGCGTCTTATATTCACGAAGGCTTCAATTTCCACTTTCTTCAGCCGAGTGATGGTTGTCAATAGCAAGGCTCTCTAAATGCAAGCCGTAATCGCCACGCAATATGTGGAAGGCTTTTGATGTCAATACATACATAAATGCATACATAAAACGCGCTTTTCACAAAATTCATAAACTCAAGCGCATCTGTTTTTAATGACCAGTCAACTACGCATGGATGCGTGCAGGCCACACAGGTCAGCGTAAGCCGGGCGCGGCGGCCGAGCCGAAACTGGGGCGGGGCGGGCGGTAGTTGGGTAGGAAGAGCGGCTCCTGCAAATTTTGCGCAAATATGCGCAGTTAGCTTTTATGTTGCCCTGGTGTAAATTTAAATCCTACTTCATCTCACAAAAAATCAGAGTGGAACTAGATGGGACTACCTGTTGTTTCCTTACCTAAACTTTGCAGTTATATTCCAGAATCACTGTAGAAGAGCCTTCATAAAAAAGCTATAGTACATCTTAGTTAGGGAAAAAGTATACCAAAAATTTTGCACTGACCAGTCGGCAACTTCATAACGAACATTTTGATGCATAATATGTGGGATTTCAATTTAATGTCTGTCAGCAATAAGACTCTGAATATCCGGCTCAAGAAACCTCTTGCTCCGCGTCAGTTTCCGAGTTCTGGAATACCCCATCTTCGGGGGCTGATTACAGCTATTTTTAGTCACCCGGATTAGTTTTTTTGGCCTAAGTATAATAATTTGATCAATTTCAAATCGATCTATATAAAAAATCATCCAAAACTCCGGAATCGCCCATGGCCTCTCATGAGGGCGTTTCCGACCAGTGTCGGTTAAAAGTTTCGGCGCCGGCTCGGTGCGGTTCAGTGGAACGGTGTGGTGTGCTGTGTGCTGGTCAGACTGGGACGGAACACTGTCGGAGCACATAGTGGGAGCACGGAACAGTGAGCACGGAGGACGGGGCACTAGAGGAGCACCATGAACTGGAAGGTAGGTGTGCGACTGTCAGTGCCTAGGGTTGGTTTGTGGGGTAATGGGTTATGGTTTTACTTTGTGTACTCTGTTTGCTTTGTTTATGGTATTTTATTACTTTGCTTACAAGCATTTATGCATGCTGTCCCATTTGTTTGTGATGTGATGAGCATGACATTTAACCCGCGCCCTGGTGGGGTCTGTTTATAACGCGACCTGGTGGGGGGGGGGGGCTATTTTTTGCCCCCCTCGTATCTCCGAAACTACTGGACGGATCAGCGAAATTCAAACGGCGTTCAAAAGGCCTGTCAAATTTGTTGAGGGAAACCAAATTTCATTGACCTCGGGGTCACCGATGACGTCACAGGTCAGGTCAAAGATAAAATGTTTCACCGTTCACGGGTCATCTAGGGAATGCGCTATAACACCGAAGAAAACGCATTTTGTCGAGAATCAGCGATAGGGCGTCAGTTGCCTAGTACATATGTTGCTATGAGAGGTCACTGACAATACCAGGTCAGGTCACAGGTCAGGTCACCAAGGGTCACAGGTCAGGTCGCATGAACCTAACTTTAGGTACTAAGGTTGTGCGATGCATGTTTTATGGCCAATTTTTCATTTCCAACTCAATGGTGTTGGTTATAAGACTATCAGGTACGGCTTAGGTCACTTTCTGGTGAAGGTCAGGTCAAGGTCAGGTCAAAAAAGGTCAAATTTCAAAGTTGATAGTTTTGCATAAAATGGGTATTGATTCGATGCAGCTCGTCACGGGCAGTCTAATGAAGGTCTTTGTTTTGCGCTACGGGGTCTAGAATTGCTAAAAATTGAGTTTGAAAATTTGACGTCATCAATTTTGAACAGTTTTTTTCGCTATAACTTCGCCAAAAAAAAGAGGTATCAATCTGAAATTTGGTATGTGGATAGAAGGTGGTAAGTACTATAACATATGTTCCGGTTTTTGCGAAATTCAAAAAACTTTTTGGATTTTTCGGCTATTATACTCAAAAAATCTATTTTTGGATTTTTTTTGGGTCAAAATCCAAAAATTTCAAAAATCTGAGATAGCAGTTTTGTAGCCCTGTCAATTGTACAGCTTTTAAGTGTTTATCGTTTTTCTGCAAAGCTATAGGCCTGACAGCTCTTCCCGCGAAACCCTTTTTTGGGTCGAAAACGGCAGAACATGACGTCACTCTGACATCATTTCCGGCCTCACCTCGCGGAGTCCAACGCTCTTCCGACTGAGCTACGGGACCGGCTACGGAACTATGATTCTCATTTACTGAACGAAACCGGTGTAAGTACCTTGATGTTTTTGTTAGCAACCCGATGACCTCATGGATTAAGGTCATATTAAGGTCATATGTGCCAGTTCTTATGAAGTGCGCTAGCTATTGAGACCGGTTTGTATCAGGGGCTCAGGGGCGCTGCAAGCATTCCAAGTATTGCCAGTGTCCTTTGAAAATACCTGTCGTCGCTAATTGTCAGCTTTTTGGTGAGACCGTTTGCATTTCCTATACTCCACAGTTGAAAGTTGTTAGGATTGCTTCACAGCACTTGCCACCAATGTGTTTATGCATGGCGTCTTTTTACCAGCCTGTTAGGTACTTGATCGGGTACGTGCTGCGCTATTGACCCAACTTATGATGCCTAAATAATAAGTTACTTGCGCAATAGCCACCCAGTTACGTCTCAGCTGGCCTATGCTGGGCCCATTTCCGAGAAATCACGATCGTCCGTGTGACGTCCCGGTCCCGTGTGGACAAGGACGGTCTCACGTTCTTAGACTCGCTTTTCGTCGTCCTTCCTATAGCCGTAACACCGCGATAAAGCCTCATGCGCTCAACTGGGGGCTTATTTACCGTCGCAGTCGTGTGAATTACGAACTTCCCATTGCACTGTTATGATGGGAACAACGATGATTTGCGGAAATAATCGGCACGACGGCACGTGTCTCTTTTTGGGCATGACATACGTACCCAAATGGAAAATCATTCCTACACCTATTACGTGATGCAAGGTTGATGCATGATTCATAAGAGGGCGATACAAATGTCGCCATCCACAATCTCTATACATGTAGGTAAGTGGGTCTTATGAACCCACGTCAGAGCATGTGTATGTAAGTCGAGGGCAGCTGTCGTCAGCATCCTCCGTAACAACAGGGCTGGCCTCAAGGCATCAAGAGAAGTCAACGACTACACCACCCTCCGTGGCACCAGGTCTGGCCTCCGGACAGCCAAAGGGGCAGGCGACCATCCCACCCTCCGCGGCCCCAGGGCTGGATTCAAGACAGCTGGAGGAGCCGACAGCTACAGGACAGCCAGAGGGACCGCCGTCACACCGTCTGGGTGACAGGAGAAACCTCCACACTTCTCAGGTCACACACGACAGGGGTTGCGTTAGTCAAAACGGTGTGAGTACAAGTATGGAAACAATGGACAGAAATCTGCCATTACCAGGCCCTTCCTTTTTAGGTGTCACATTAATGGACTTGATGGAGGCGATTAGGTTGATGCAGTTCAGTATCGATCAGGTGCGGGAGGATGTAAGAGACATAAAATTGAGACAAGAGACACTGTCAAAGGAACTGTTTAAAAGCGGGCAAAATGTAAAGGGAGTAGATGCGCTGCTGTGTGACTCGTCGCCTGGAATAAGTCACAAAGGAACGAGACCCGTCGAGGCTAAACTATCGGGGGATGTAGAAAAGAGTTCGACTGATAATGGTTTAAATTCAACACATGGTCTGCAGGGGAATGGTCAGGCAGCTGTTGGTCGTCACACAGTCTGCAAAACGGTGTCTAATGTTTTTAGTGAAAATTCCGATGCTCGTAAGCCAGGGGAACGGGAGGTGCTAGTTTATGGAGACTCTCGGATCAGGTTCATGGATAGAGCGTTCTGTGAACGAAACCGGGACAAGCGATTGCGAGTGTGCTTGCCAGGGGCGAAACTTAGGGATTTATCTGATAGGTTTGATGACGTAATTCGAGGAAGTAGCCCTAACAGTGTTGTCATATTGCACGGTGGTGTCAATGATATTGGAAACACGCACTCGGAGGAACTCATTGATACCTACAGGACGGTGATCACAAAATTGGTTAAGTCTGGGAGGAAAGGCCTAGTTACTAGCATTCTGCCCAAAATTGGTGCTGGTACAGAATGGTCATCGAGGGCCATTGCGATTAACGAAAGGGTAAGGAAACTCTGTAAGAAAAACAATATAGAGTTCTTAGACTACTGGGATAACTTCTGGGATAGGAGGGACCTCTATTCGATGGATGGCTATCACTTAAGTAGGAATGGGGTGTTACTCCTGAGTGAACTTTATGAGAAAGAACTACAGCAGGGAAACTAGTGACATTTACAGGTCAGGAAGTCTCAAATAGAAATATCTCTAGGGACGTCCTCAAGTGTTTCTATACCAATGCTAGGAGTATAAGAAATAAATTCGGAGAGCTACAACTTTACATACTAACCGAGGATCTTGATGTGGTTGTTATAACGGAGGCATGGATCAATGAAAAGTTGTTAGGGGACCGTACACAAGATTATGATATTACTGGTTATGACATGTTTGTCTACCAAAGGAAAATCAAAGTAGGTGGAGGTATTTTGGTCTACGTAAAGAAAAATCTAAGACCTTTTGAAAGGAGCGATATTGGCACGTCCAACGACGTCGAATCTCTTTGGATCGATATCTTTCCTAACTTAGGCAAAAACGATAAAATAAGAATAGGTGCTTTCTACAGACCTCCCAATCAAACACAACAAACTAATCTTGCCATGCTTGACGAGATAGAAAAGGGCATTGTCAGTGAAACAATTCTTTTAGGGGATTTCAATTTGCCCAGACTTGTGGGGGGTCTAACATCTATTACTGGGGAAACGAGGCTATTCAGGGAAAACTTTGATGAACTATTTTTGACTCAACATGTTCTGGAGCCCACCAGAAAAGATGAAATACTTGACTTAATTTTAACCAACAACGAAAGTCTTATTGAAGATGTCACATTGGGTGAAACAATTGGTAACAGTGACCATGTGATTATAAGGTTCAACATTAAATGTAAATTAAAGAGAACAAGCATCAGACAAAACCTTACCCAAAATTTTGCAAAAGGAAATTATGAAGCTATTCGGGCATTTTTTAGAAGCATGAAATGGGTACGAATGCTTGAAGGGAAAAATGTTCACGAAATGTGGAGTATTTTCAAAACAACAATAGCAGAGGCCCAATATCTTTTTATTCCTATGAAAAGAAAGCTGTCAGGAAAACCATTAAAACCAATTTGGTTTAACAGTAATGTGCAAAAGAGTTTTAGTGAAAAGAAAACAGCATTTCGTCTGTTCAAAACAGCCCCATCGGCTGACAATAAATCGCATTATATCAAAGCCAGATCGAGACTCAAAAAGATAATTCGAGAGGCCAAACGAGCAGCTGAGATTAGATTGGCAAATGAATGTGGAGGTGATCTCAAGCGGTTTTTCGGTTTTTATAAATTTAACAGGCATGATCCAAGAATCGGGTTAATAGAAAAAGATGGGCAAGTTTATCATGAAGATAAGCTCAAAGCTAGGACATTTAATGAGCAGTTTTCAAGTGTTTTTACTGATGAGTGTCTAGCAAATATGCCAATAAGTAGAAATGATGCCAGACTGTTCAGCAAACTTACAACTATCGATTTAGTTCAAACCGACATCTTGAAACATCTCGAAAGCCTTAAAGCAAATAAGGCTTGTGGTCCCGATGCTATTTCAGCAAGAATACTAAAGAAAGCTGCAAAAGAGCTTTCCGTGCCTCTTTATATAATATTCAAACACTCATTTGAAACAGGTATTATACCTGAAGACTGGAAGCATGCGTACGTGGTACCAATCTTTAAGGGGGGTAGTAAAACTAAGGCTGAAAATTATAGGCCTGTTAGCTTAACTTCTATCGCTTGTAAAATACTCGAGAAAATAATAAAATGTAATATACTGAATCACTTAGAGCAAAATGAACTTTTATTGCCTTCTCAACATGGATTCAGAGCTGGACGATCGTGTCTGATAAATTTGCTAGACTTTCTCGAATATGTAACAGAGCTATTAGACAGGGGACAGAAGGTAGCAGTAGTGTATTTAGATTTTTGTAAAGCTTTCGACAAGGTTCCACATCAAAGATTATTAGTTTCATTACAGTGTCATGGCTTAGACGGTTTCCTCCTTAGATGGATAGAGACCTGGCTGGTAGGACGTAAGCAGCGAGTTGTTTTGAATGGACTACAGTCTGAGTGGGCGGAGGCAAGGCTAGGGGCGGAGGTTAAGAGTGGTGTACCACAAGCAAGGCTATCCACAAGGTACGGTTCTGGCCCCATTGCTCTTTATTATTTTTGTAAACTCTCTGGATAATAATTTAAGCAGTAGGCTTTGGAAATTTGCTGATGACATTAAGCTGGCAAAAGCAATTACATCAGACGAGGACATGAAAACATTACAATCAGATTTAAACATTCTTTTCAATTGGAGCAGAAAATGGCAGATGGAATTTAACGTAGAGAAATGCAAAGTTCTTAGCGTTGGGGTAAATGAAAATGATCGATATTATTTAAACGGCAGTCAACTGCAAAATGTTTTTGAAGAAAGAGATTTAGGTGTTTTAATCACAAATGATCTAAAATTCAGTCATCAATGTCAAGAAGCCCGTAAAAAGTCTCTGAAAATGTTGGGAGTAATATATAGAAACGTTAATTATAAAAGTAAAGACGTTATGAAAAAACTTTATTGTTCCCTTGTTCGTCCACATTTAGAGTATTGTGCACAGGCATGGTACTCGCCCTTTAAAGGGACCCTCCCACCTTAACATTAGTTTTGAGTTGAGATAGCCAAGTTTGCGGCCAGGCTCAGAAACCACCATTTATCCTGGTCGCAACCCCCGCAGCTTTATGGTGTTCAAGAAATTTCTTCCCTTTACTTGCAGGGTGGGACCAGCGTGGTCCCTATCTCTTAACCATTACGGGAATCTGATGACGTCATCAGGCTTTCGAACGTCCGTTAAATGTTTGACTAAAACGTTTTGTAGGACGCGATGGAATATGCTGCTTTGCGCGCAACAAATGCCGCACTTTCAAATAAAGTCGCTAGGAACAGCGGAGATCCCAAAAAGTAAACAAAAGTAAAAGTCTAATATCTTGAAAACCGGTGAATATTTTTCGATGAAATTTGGTAGATATTCGTTTTTGCTCTTTCTAAACCGAGCGACATCACTTTCATGCCAATTCATTAACTTCTTTGAAGGTGGGAGGGTCCCTTTAAAAAAGACGCCAAGTCTCTAGAGCGTGTGCAGAGGAAGGCCACTAGGATGGTGCATGGTTTTCGCGGGATGACTTACAGAGAAAGGCTTGTCTCGTTAAAGGGACCCTCCCACCTTCAAAAAAGTTAATGAATTGGCATGAAAGTGATGTCGCTCGGTTCAGAAAGAGCAAAAACGAATATCTACCAAATTTCATCGAAAAATATTCACCGGTTTTCAAGATATTAGACTTTTACTTTTGTTTACTTTTTGGGATTCCCGCTGTTCCTAGCGACTTTATTTGAGAGTGCGGCATTTGTTGCGCGCAAAGCAGCGTATACCACCACGTGCTACAAAACGTTTTAGTCAAACATTTAACGGACGTTCGAATGCTTGATGACGTCATCAGATTCCCGTAATGGTTAAGAGATAGGGACCACGCTGGTCCCACCCTGCAAGTAAAGGGAAGAAATTTCTTGAACATCATAAAGCTGCGGGGGTTGCGACCAGGATAAATGGTGGTTTCTGAGCCTGGCCGCAAACTTGGCTATCTCAACTCAAAACTAATGTTAAGGTGGGAGGGTCCCTTTAAATATGTTTTCACTCCATTACCGGAGAGTGAGGGGTGATTTGATTGAATTGTTCAAAATTTATAGAGGTATTGATAAGCTAGATTTTAAGAGCTTATTCACGATAAGTTCGAACTCTACAAGAGGACATGGATGTAAATTGGTAAAGAAATTTTCAAAAACGCGTTTAAGGCAATCCTTTTTTACTAACCGCGTCATTGATATGTGGAATAGCTTACCTCCTTGGGTTATTGATAGTTCCTCCCTTAACAAATTCAAACATAACGTGGATTTGTATTTTACGGAGCGTGGTGCGGTCTTTGACACCATTGAAGACGTAGACAACTCTGATAGGTTTCGTTGTTAGGATACACTCATTGCATTCATTGTCATGTAAATCTTGTTCAGTGTGCATGAATGTGTACATCACTGTGTATTTCATCCTTGTAACCTTGTTGGGCTCCTGTAGCCTGTTGTTACATTGTAATATATGTTATGTTATGTTATGTAAATTGCCTTGATTGGCCAATAACCATATTGAGCTACATCTGATATCTACCTATGCCACCCACTCAACACTGAAAATAAATGAATGCCATTAGCTTTATTACATCATCAACATAGCCACTACTATCTTTCATTGCCACCATCTAACCACTGTCATCACCGTCATTCCTGTATCGTCATGCGAGTACCCTCGAAACGCGCCGTCATGCCGTCATGACCAAAACGCACTGTCATTCCCGCCGTCATCTTCCACTCTGTCATTTGTCCCACCCTGCCATTCAGTACCTGTCATGTGATAAGCTATCGCTTGGTGGGTGAGAAACGATCGTGGTGTACCTGTGCTTGGAGTCTGATGAAGACAGGATAGCAGCTGTCGGGATAGCTGATAGTTCGTTTACGCTTGATACCGCCCGATGATGATGTCTCAGCTCAGATGAGTCTGAGATACCGCTTAGTTTTGTTTACTTTAGTTTAGTTAATTTTTAGCACATCATTGACGGGCTGACACCCAATTACTAATGTAGTCATGGATGTAACCATATGTTAAGCGATTGTGTCTCAGTGGATACTGAGACACCATTCGGTGTCTCATATGAAGCTGAGACACTGTTCGATGTCTCAAAGGACGACTGAGGCACCGTTCAGTGTTCCGCTCGACCTGCAGACGAGTGAACTGAATCGGTGCCGGTCGATTGGACTCACTGTCGCTGTCAGCAGCGTTTAGCTACCTGACGGAGTCCCGTCTCTTTAACAGTAAAAGTTAGTGGCTGTCTAGCGGGAGCAATCCACTAACCTGTCAGAACCTAAAGCCATCCATGATGCATGTATGTCAACATGCGAGTCGTCAGACAGTCCGACTCACCTTGCGTTTCAGTAAATGCTGTAATTCGCGTGAGGTGCATTAAAATACGAGAATCTGCAGTCCCACGGACGGATTGAAACCGGGAGAAATCGCTCTCGTCCGTCCTTCCCACATTTAGAGCTCTGTGGCTTCTGGTACTCGGTGGCTCAGCTTTTCCTTCTGTGTGGGAAGCATGACTCGACATTTTGTGGCTCGATCTTCGATGCCCGGAACGGCTTCTATTCTTCCGAGGAATTCGAATCAGTCTTGGTACAGAGGTATTCCGGGGTTATATCTGTTCACATGCTTTCTTCTGATCGTGAATGTGGTAAGGAACAGACAGATGTTGATTGTTTCCCGGTCTTTATCCAGTTTTATCTCCGTTACATTATAAAGTTATGTTTTTTTTTTCGCTTGCGACGTTTATCAATTGCTGGCTCTACTATTCACCTATGTTATGACTTTTTCAATGGGTACTTTATCTTTTCACCCACAGCCCGATCCGGCCAACACAACACTGCGGCGCTAGTAAATACGTTTTTGTCACGTTTGTGTAACAGAGCCGTAGCCCGGCGAGTTTTTCTCACGTATGGACTGCACCACTACATCTAAGAACGGTAATGGGCGACGTGAGTAGCTCACTACGCCCGCAGCTCCATCGTTATTCGCACCGCCCCAGCATATTGTGGTGGGCCTCAGACCGCACTATAGCCACCAGAGCAGTACAATTTTAAATTTCTGGTGTTATATACTAGGCCGCATAGGGCATGAACACCTGCAATCGTTGGCTATTGCCGAAAATGCTAGCTTCCAAACATGGGTTTTAGGACTATCGTCCTGCTTGCTGACGACTAACGGGTGTTTAGTCTAAGCTTTCGATGCTATGTCCGAAGCTTTGGTATTCATTTGCCCTCCCTTCGACCTGCTCCCGGTCGAGAGCGAATGAGGAAGAACCTCTCATGAGAAAGGGGCTCATTTTCAAGCCTTCATTTCCATGGTGGTGCCATTTAGACCGGTGTCTGGTTCAGCTCTCTCCGTCCTATAGCCTGTGTGACTCGTGACCGAGTGAGGCGCTCGCCACCGATTCCCGCACAGCCGCTATTTAATGGCCAAGGATGAGAGCGGGTGGCCCGGCGGAGCGCCGTTACCATCACGCACACTGCAGGGAAGCGTGATGTCGCTCCCATCATAACACGCCTCGGTGCGTGTTGAGCCAGGCCCGGGTCTTTGGATATCACTGCGGTTGTGACGTGTGGAAAGTTGACGAAGGACGCTCTTGCATTTGAGAATTGCCGTGGGAGGCTGAATTACAACGTCTTTTGTCAGTCAGTCATGTCGCAGTCTGAACATTTGTTTACTGGTCATTAACTCCTTAGAATAAATGAGCCATGAGACGATTTTCCGTACCGGTGACCTATAGAACATTGCCCCTGTTTCATCAGTCCTCTGTGTTCTGTGACTCGATCCCCTCCCTCCGGTCACACCAAACTACGCACTGACGCCACAGTGACACCGTAAGTGACGCGCATGACTCCGTGACGGAACAACAATCGTCACACACCGCGGCCTAAACACACGGCCTCACCACACGGTCTCACCACACCGTACCATTTGTGGACTGACGAATAACTACAGTAGGGCGTGAGGGAAAAGGTGAAAAACAAGGGTCTGTTTGAAATCTATTGGACATGAAAAACATAGATTATTATTGGTTCGGATTTACCACCTTTTAAAAACGACGTTAAGAATGGTCGTACACTGGCTTTTAGTTCTGCACCGTCTGACTCCTCCTCCCTCTCCAAGTGCTGCTCTTTCTGACCTCCGCCCTCTCTCCTCAAGTTATGCTCTATTTGACCTCCTTCCCCGCTCCCTCAGGATCTGCTCTGTCTAACCCCTCCCCTCTCCCTCAGGTGCTGCTCTGCCTGCTGCTGGCGGTCATGCTCCTGGTAGACGCTACGCTGGCGGAGCCGATGCGGGGCCGCGGTAAGCGCGGCCGCGGCCGGAAACGTCCCCAGAAGGTGCGCCGGCCGCACCGACACCGCCAGAGGCCTCACTCGCGGCCGCACGGCCGGCCTCTGGTCTACACTCAGCCCGGCAACGAGCCAGAGGTCAGCTACCTGCCGCCGTCACCCACCAAAGAGGCGCCCGAAACCAGCTACGGTCCGCCGGAAACGAGCTACGGTCCGCCGGAAACCAGCTACGGTCCTCCTGAGACGAGCTACAAAGAACCGGAAACGAGCTATAAAGAACCTGAGACGAGCTATAAAGAGCCAGAGAAAAAGCCTGAGACGAGTTATAAGGAGCCGGAGACGAGCTATAAAGAGCCCGAGTCCGAGTATGGACCTCCCAAGAGCTTCACAAGCTACGTTGAACCCACATCAAGCTACAAAGAGCCGGAGACTAGCTACAAAGAGCCAGAAACTAGCTACAAAGAGCCCGAAACTAGCTACAAAGAGCCAGAGACTAGCTACAAAGAGCCAGAGACTAGCTACAAAGAACCTAGTAATAGCTACGAGCCACCTAAAACCAGCTACAAAGAACCTAGTAATAGCTACGAGGCGCCTAAAACCAGCTACAAAGAACCTGAGACCAGCTATAAAGAACCAGAAACAAGCTACAAAAGGCCTTCGACGAGCTACAAGAAACCAGAGACAAGCTACAAGAGACCCGAACCCAGTAAGAAGCCTGAGACTAGCTACAAAGAACCTGAGTCGAATAAAAAATCGAGCAGCGATAGCTATGGACCGATCTCCAACAATCTCAAGGGAGGCTTCGGAGATATCAGCTTCGACGATTTCAGCTTCCCCAGCTTCCCGAATTTCGAGTCGTTCAAGATCAACTTTGACTCTGCGCCGGCGCGTCCATCCTCCAGTGGAGGGTCCTCCGGCGGCGCGTCCTCCGGCGGCAGCTACAGCGCCCCGACGCCGGAGCCGAGCTACCAGCCGCCGCTGAAGGAGGCCCAGCTGCCGCCCACCTTCTCACCGGGATACCAGGCCCCGGTGAGCAAACCGGCGACGGAGAGCCCGGCAAAGGGAGGGTACCAGCCGCCGGCGACTCAGGCGCCGAGCTACCAGCCGCCGGCGACTCAGGCACCGACCTACCAGGCTCCACAGAACTCCTACCAGCCGCCGGCGACTCAAGCACCGAGTTACCAACCGCCGACTACGCAGGCACCCACGTACCAGGCTCCGCAGAACTCTTACCAGCCACCCAGTAACCCAGCACCTCAGAATAGCTACCAGCCGCCAGCCACACAAGCGCCTACATACCAGGCTCCACAAAACAGCTACCAGCCGCCGACGACTCAAGCACCCACTTATCAGGCCCCACAGAATAGCTACCAGCCGCCCGCCAACCCCGCACCACAGAATAGCTACCAAGCACCCAGTAAGCCAACAGCCCAGAATAGCTACCAGCCGCCCACAACACAGGCGCCCACGTACCAGGCTCCTCAAAACAGCTACCAGTCGCCGGCGACTCAGGCACCGAGCTACCAGCCGCCGGCGACTCAGGCGCCGAGCTACCAGCCGCCGGCTACTCAGGCACCCAAATATCAGGCACCTCAGAATAGCTACCAAGCACCCAGTAAGCCAGCACCCCAAAACAGCTACCAAACACCCAGTAAACCAGCACCTCAAAACAGCTACCAGCCGCCCAAAACACAGGCACCCACTTATCAGGCCCCTCAGAACTCTTACCAACCGCCCACTAACCCGGCTCCACAGAATAGCTATCAAGCACCCAGTAAGCCAGCACCCCAGAATAGTTATCAGGCACCCAGCCAGCCAGCACCCCAGAATAGTTACCAGGCACCCAGTAAGCCAGCACCCCAGAATAGTTACCAAGCACCCAGTAAGCCAGCACCCCAGAATAGTTACCAGCCGCCGGCGACACAAGCACCTACATACCAGGCTCCTCAGAATAGCTACCAACCACCCGCCAACCCGGCTCCCCAGAATACCTACCAACCACCGGCGACACAGGCACCAACTTATCAGGCTCCCCAGAATAGCTACCAGCCGCCTAGTAGCCAGGCGCCTCAAAATACCTACCAACCGCCTACCAACCCTGCTCCCCAGAACAGTTACCAGCCACCGACTAATTCAGCACCCCAAAACACTTATCAACCACCGAGTAGCCAGGCACCCCAGAACAGTTATCAACCTCCTACCAACTCTGCCCCACAGAACAGTTACCAGGCACCGAGTAAGCCCGCACCTCAAAACACCTACCAGCCGCCAGCTTCCCAGGCCCCACAGAACAGTTACCAGCCACCGACTAACTCAGCGCCCCAGAACAGTTACCAGCCGCCGACTAACTCAGCGCCCCAGAACAGTTACCAGCCGCCGACTAACTCGGCGCCGCAAAATACCTACCAACCGCCGGCGACACAGGCACCAACTTATCAGGCTCCCCAGAACAGCTATCAACCACCCAGCAGCGCCGCGCCACAAAATAGCTACCAACCACCCCAGAACACCTACCAGCCACCGACCAACCAGGCACCCCAGAACAGTTACCAGGCACCCAGTAAACCTGCACCCCAGAATAGTTACCAAGCACCCGGTAAACCAGCACCCCAGAATAGTTACCAAGCACCCAGTAAACCAGCACCCCAGAATAGTTACCAAGCACCCAGCCACTCGCCGGCAGTGAGCAGTTACCAGCCGCCCACCGCGAGGGCGCCCACCTACCAGCCACCTCAAAACAGCTACTCGTCACCCAGCAGCTCAGCAGCTCCTCAAGACAGCTACCAGCCGCCCAGCAGTTCAGCAGCTCCCCAGAACAGTTACCAGGCCCCCAGCAGTTCTGCAGCTCCCCAGAACAGTTACCAGCCGCCCAGCAGTTCTGCAGCTCCTCAAAACAGCTACTCGTCACCCAGCAGCTCGGCAGCTCCTCAAAACAGCTACCAGCCACCGAGCAGCTCGGCACCTTCCGGTGACAGTTACTCGTCTCCGAGCAGTCCTGCAACTCCCGATGACAGCTACCTGTCGCCTCTGTCTGAGGAAATCCCGCCGTCCGCCCTGTCTCACACAGTGATCTCCGCTGCTAATGTGCTCACTGATGACGCGTGGCTGGCCAGGGCGTGATTCTGAGCTGCAACGGGCACTTATGATCGGGAAGTGTGAGTGTGTGAGCCTCACAAACGCCGGGACGGCGAGTGACGCACGGGGATGCCGACAGAGCTTCTCGAGCTTCTCAGTGGATCATTTCGGACCGGTGTTTATTGCATGGGTCGTTATCTGATGGGATGTTATTTGATAATATCAATGATTATCACATAGGTTTACCTGGTAACACGTTATGGGATAATATCAGTGATTATCTCGTTGGATGTTAATTGATCGGATGTTTTATGGGAAATATCGGTGGTATTCCCATGAGAGCTAACCTCTGGGCTGCTGAAACACGGTACGATAATTGCTCAGAATCACGAAGTGTGCGAGTTACATGTTACATGATATTGTGAGTGCTTGTTTTTATAAGAGTTTTTCTGGAGACAGAGCTGACGCATGCACGTTAATATCTGCTGTTAAATGTCGTGAATGATGTTGCGGTATTTTACATATCGTATCAATGCAAAAGACGTCGTGTGAATATGCAATAAACATTATAGCGTCATGTTTGTTCGCTTTTTCGCCAGCTGTGGAGGAGAAAGAAAAAGTGAAAAGATAAATGAAAGCTCGAATCGCATGAACGCCTCCACAGAGGGTGTATGTAAGCATTACATGGAACAGATCATATTATCGTATATTTGTAGTTCACATCGTTTTTGTGTGACGAATCACATTTAATCGTGCAAGCCTCCTTAACCCTCGCCGGACCTATTGGTTTTCTACATACGCGCCGGCCGAGGGGGGGGGGGCGGGTACGACCCCCCCCCCTCGCCGTTTCGCCCCTGGTGGAGCTAGCGCGTCGCGGAAAAAACGAGCGTGTGCGCCGTTACGAGACACAGAGATTGGTACCCGATTTTAAGGTCCTAGGTCAACCGGTGACCTCTGAGGTCAGGTCAAGTGCCCCAAGGTACGGTTCAGTTTTTGGTGAATAACTTCGCAAAAAACGGCCGCAGAGCGCCGATTTTGGCAGCATCGTGTTCGCCTCGCTCAGGCGCGTCGAATGATATACTTTTTGTCCGGGTCAGGTCAACTTGGGGTGTTGACCTCAGGTCAAGGTCAGGTCAGCACCCCCAGGTCACGAAGTTGGTCGAAAGAGGTCATGTCGCATATCATTCGATTCTGCAGGCCTTCCTGAGTCCATTGGTGCCTTTCCCGACTCGCTAGCTCAATTTGATCAAGAGTTATTGACGAAAAACTAATTTGACCTTGATGACGTCATAAATGACGTCACGCAAGGTCAACATTGCAAAAGTGACGCTCCTAACCTTGCAAGGAGTGCATCAAATCACGATTCTGTGTGCTTGAGATAGTTGGAGATCGTTCCCGGCGCCAGAATAGCACTTTTCATTTTTCCCCATTGACTTATAATGGTGAGGTCACGAAAATGACCTGACCTCATATGACCTTTAGGAAAAATCCGAGATATACAAGTTGTGGGACTCATAATGGATACTAGATCCTGCAAGTTTCATTTCCCTGTGACATTTCCTCTGGCAGTGAGGGCGTTGCGAAGTTGCGACATCTGAAGACCGTGCAGAGGTTCACTTATGACGTCATAGGTCAGTGACCTGACGTGACCCAAAAATGCGGTTGGTGTCAAAAGATGCGGCTTGGATCAAAGGTCAGGTATGCCAAGTTTCAGCTCTCTATCGCCAGCGTGTTCGGAGCTATCGCGAAAAAACCCTATGGGGGGGGCGGCACCCGCCCCCCCCCTCGGCCGGCGAGGGTTAACCCTCGCATGTGTAGGGGGGGGGGGTCGGATGGACCCCCCCCCCCATGGTTTTTCGCGAATAACTCGCGTAAAAAGCGGCCGATCGCGACGAAACTTTCAGTACCCTCGCATTGATCAATTTTACACCTACCCTGAAAATTTCATGACCCTGACCCAAATGACCTTTGACCTGTGACCTCTTTTCCGAGACCATGTTTGGCCGGAATCGCGATTTCGCGTATGTCGGCTCGCACTAGCCGCGTGTTTGCAAGCTTTTCGTGGTTTCAAACGTTCAAACATGTGATTTGATGTTACTCCCGTGTGTGTCAAGGTCACCTGAAGGTCAGGTCAGGTCATTGACCTTTGGTGACCTCGGGTGACCTCGGGTCACTTTTTCGAGTTTTACATGTTTCTAGGCTAGTTTTTGGAGCTGAATTCGAATTTAGCAACCATTTGAACATTTACGAAGTAGTTTTGGTGACTTCGTAACATGCTACGAAGCTGTCAGAGGCGGTTGACACGTACTACGAATACCCGTCACGACGCCTACTGGTTGACCTGACCTGACCTGACCCGACCTGGTCTAAATGCTTCAAGACATCATCTGTGATCAAAACTAACACGATATTTGTGATCAGCACCCCGAAAAACCCCTTAGCAGCCACACTTTACGACTTTCTAACAGGTCCCGATTTTCCCGACTTTGGGTCATTGACCTGACCTGGAAGGTCAACCAATGACCTAGGACCTTAAAATTGGGTATCATCGGCTTCCTCTCGTCACGGGCAACACGCTTGTTTTTTCCGCGAAGCTCTAGCTCGATCAGGGGCCAAACGGCAAGGGGGGGGGGTCCAACCGACCCCCCCCCCCTACACATTAGAAGCTGGCAAACGCCGCACACATGCGAGGGTTAAAGTCTCAAATCGGTCTTACATTGTCGTAGTCGATGCACTGCCAATGATAAACGAATAAGCGATCGCTTTGTTTCTGTAGATTCTATTATCTGAAGAACCGTTTAATTCAGCGCCAATACCTAGTGCTGGGGGCGTTATCAGAATGAAAACGCGTTAGTTCGCGATAAGCGTAGAACATCGCACAGTGGGTTGCTAAATGTAGAAGATTCCTTCGCAGAGATGCAAACGGAACCTGCATTTGTCGACTCTAATGCTGCTTTTACTTTCGATAATCTACAGGCTGGAGTTTGACTTGACGGCGATTCCTTCAATTTCCACACTTGCACCCTGTAAAAGTGAACATTTATCAGACAACCTGCACAGCTGAAAAAGTTTGCATAGAATGGCTGCTAGGGAAGAATAGAATGACGGCTAGTGTGTAATGATAGCTTCGTTATTCGTAGACGGCCTACAAATCACTGTTTTCCTCACGTTGCCCACAAAATGTCTCCTCCCTAATCCCTTACCATCGGAAGAGCGGCGGCCTGGTAGGCCACTCTCGCTGGGAAGTCTCCGGTGAAAACTGAAACAGCAGGCCGTGTAAGCTGAATGGATGAGAGCGGTGAGCACCAGTGCGTGCAACTGGTGCGTGAAGTGGCGAGTCATACTGACACTTCGATATTACGACTCAGCTAATACCGCTTATGACGTCACCTGACGGCAGGCGGGATTGACTCTCACCGTTTCCATACGCAGGCTCCTGATGAATGATTGCACGTCTTTGCAAAATACCCGTATGTCGCGTCATGCAGGAGCAGGACGGAAACCGTATGTCATGGATGTCATGGATGTCATGTTCGGCTATCGTTATGCAATACCTACCTGTTGCAAAACAGACGCAAAACGACATGTGGTTAGGTGTTATATGTCCAAGCTCTAAGTGGACTCGTATTTCATTTTGACCCTCGCCTGTTCTGGACCTTTTTAAACACTATGCACGTTTCTGCCTGGTGACCCGATACTTACAGGTTTTATAGACGTCGTTCACCTTTGCAAAGTCGTTCATATCGGCCAAGAGCACGGTCAGCTTGACAACTGGAAGTGCAAAAGGCGAAACGTCATTTGAACACGGATTTATACACACCGTTTGAACTTTGCTCGGTGTTCCCTGATGCATTCGGCCGGGCCTGATACTATATAAACGCTTTTGCCTTTTACGATTCGTTCATCTTTAGGATACTGTGCCGCAATGCTCAGCTGCCTCGCGGAACAGCATGCAAGACATTGCTCGGCTTCATTGGTGATGATAAGACCATGGGATTGGGAAAAATGTGTATCAAGCAAACAATCGAATGGTACGACTGCCATAACAGCTCATCTCTCCCCGGTCAATATAAAGCCACAGTGACGATCACGGCTAAAATACAAGTAGCCGACAGCGTCGCTCACCGTCTGTAAAGGCCATGCCGGCCGCCTCCAGAATGTGACCGACATTCTCCATGGCCTGTCGGGTCTGAGCCTCTACCCCATCCCGCAGCTGAATGGTGGCCGCGTCCAGACCAATCTGGCCAGAGATGTAGAGCGTGTTGTCCGCCAGCACCGCCTGACTGCGTGCAGAGGTCAGAGGTCAGGTCAGAGGTCAGGTGAGATGGTCCTATGGGAACTCATCACTACTTATTTGGTCATAGAGGTCATGGTCAAGTCAGGAGATGCCACAGAACCAAAGGAGAGGCCAATACAGGAGACGGCATGGATTATGACAACAGGGTATGCAGCTCGCTGAATGAAACGACATTTTCGGAAAGGCTGCTGATTTGGTGTGCCGAAAAGAGTGACCAGTGTGTGACCTGAGAAGTCATACCCTACGCACTTTCAACCAAAACAGGACAGAACAGGACAGAACATGACTTACGCGCGACAGATGTTATGATTTGATGAATGTGTTACGTCTTACATATGACTTCCCAGCTACTCCATCGGCTCTCATTAACCATTCCATGGATGTGAATACCTTCATCACGCAGCTGCTACAAACTGTCAATCGTTGCGTAATGCCTTGAGCCTTTTCCTTTCGCTTACCTACTTTTCACTTCCGTTCATACGATGACTAGTCCCGATATTGAACTATCCCCTCTTACCTGTAAGGAAACTGCGGCGCCGCTCCCTTGTGCGTGCTGATGATTTTCTTCATGGCTGGGATCCTGACGTGAAGCTGATGGCGGCGAAGTGACGTTGGACGTGCGGTACAGAGCAGAGAGAGGCACCGTACTGTAACTAGACGGTGATGGTGGGGCAGGCCTGAGTCCGATCCGGCACTGGTCCCTGGGCCTGGTCCGTCAGTGTTTATTATAAACACAGACTGAGACGCCATACCATCTGCCGACAACTAGACCCACTCTGCTCTGCGGTGGGGTCAAAAGAAGGGCTGGGATAATTGTTGAAGGGGAATTAATGCTTTTAGACACTTAACGAGAAATTTGAATACGTTTCGCCTGGTAATGAATTTAAATGCAAATTTACTTGGGCTGACAAATCTATCTCTCAAATGGAGGGTTTTCGTTTGTCACGTTAACTTGTAGCTGTATAGAATAATAAAAACATATATTTTTAGGTATGTGGGGGTCCAAAAAGGTTGTATGCATTTTGTCAATCATCGGAAATCTTTCTACAAATGACTCGCGAATGTTATAAAAAAAAATCATGACCCTCAGCGTCCCAGCTGTTCTGGCCGACCGTCCCGGCGCGTGCTGTGACAGCTGGCCCCAGCGGACTCTCACCTGTGTCACCAGACAGAATTCACATCCGACCGCACGCTGGCCGTCATCTGACCCCCCCCCCCGACCCCGCCCACCGGCACTGCTCGGCCCCCACCGCCTCTTCATGAGCGCGTGACCCATTACAAGGGGCGCGCCCAAGAGCGTTTATTCTGGGCGCTGAGCTAGCGTTATTCGTTCATGCCTCGGCTTTTTATAATGAATGTAATTAAACTTAATCGTTATCTTCGTCGTCTTAACCTTGTTTAAGACCGTGACTGACGATCCCATTAACAACCCTGGCCCCGCCGCTGCCGGCAGCGCAGCCGCCAGTTGGCAGGCTCGTGTCCTTGATGCTGGGGGCTCGGCCGTCCGGCTGACGGGCGGGCGGTGGCGCGGGGGTCGGCAGTGTTTGGGTTAGCCGGGCCGGCCGTGGGGCGCGTGGTGTGGCAGCGGTATACCCTCCCCCTCCACTCTGTGCCTGGTGTACTCCGTCTGTGCCGCGTCTGGTACTGCTGTGCTCACGCCCACCGCCAGTGGCCCTATCGCAGTCGTCCCCCAGCTGCGACCATAGGAGGTCAGGTGTCCCGCGCAGGCCGGCTCGTCATGAAGCAGACCATCCACACGGATAAGGCGCCGGCCGCCATCGGGCCCTACAGGTATGGAACGGCCCGGGTTCGACCGAGATCTGAATCCATTTGAATAGCTTAACTGCGGCCGAGAGAGGGAAGCGTGCCGTCAGATTACTACGTACTGCTGGCGTGACGTTTCATTTTGTCTGAAACTGACAGGCGGAGTGGCCCACTTGAGGTCTCATTGTGAAGCGGAATATCGTCATAATCGTGGCATATCACCCTGGTAGAAGTGTATCAGCAGGGCGGGTGTAACTTTATCCGATTCGTCGGCAGATTATAGGGGATGAGCCCTCGAACCATAGCTAATAGTGGTGTGAGGTGCTCGCCTGAGCTTTATGTGGTTCGTTTTCTTTTCCTTTTTTACCTGACCTCTCAATTAGTCAGAATAGGAACTATTCGTGACCTAATCTGTAACCCAGACGCACTAATCTGAATTCTGAGCTGACCTAATATCTGACCTGACCGGCTATTACCAAAGTGAAACGGACAGGACAGGACGGTGGCCGTCATTCAGGGGTCATTGACCGGACCGGTGACCCGACGTCTCTGACCAATGCTGGGCTGCTTCGGTTTAGACAGTGTTACCTTATGCGAAGCCCAATAGGTGACATTTATCTGACCTCTTATCCGCATCTAACTAGACAGAACTGACCTGACCTGATCGCAGTCAGGCGATGCTGAACTTACCTCTGACCTGACCTTTGAACCGCAGCCAGGTAGAGCTGACCTCAGGGGCGGATCCAAGGGGGGGGTCACATGGGTCATGGCCCCCCCCCCCTTGAGGCCCGGGGGCCCAAAGACCTGCCAGGGGCACCACCGGCCTATCGGGGGTATCACAGTCCTGACAGGGGCACCACAGGACCGCCAGGGGCACCACCGGCCTAGAAGGGACACCACGGGCCTGGTGCCCCTGGGCCCTGACAGGACTGTAACGCCCCTGACAAGCCTGAAGTGTCCCCGGCAGGCACGTGGTGCCCCTGACAGGCCTGAGGCGCCCCTGCAAGGCCGGTGGTGCCCCTGGCAGGCCTGTGGTGTCCATGGCAGGCCTGTGGTGCCCTTGCTAGGCCTCTGGTGCCCCTGACAGGCTTGTAATGCCCCTGGAAGGACTGTGGTGCCCCTGGGCCCTGACAAGCCTGAGGTGCCCCTGACAGGCCCGTGGTGCCCTTGTTAGGCCTGTGGTGCCCCTGGCAGGCCTCTGGTGCCCTTGCTAGGCCGCTGGTGCCCCTGGCAGGCCTCTGGTGCCCTTGCTAGGCCGCTGGTACCCCAGCGCCCGGAGAGGACTGGTGCCCCTGAAAAGTCTGAAGTGCCCCTCGGCAGGCCCGTGGTGTCCCTGACAGGCCCAAGGTGCCTCTGCGAGGCCGGTGGTGTCCCTGGCAGACCTCTGGTGCCCCTGGCAGGTCTGTGGTGCCCCTGGCAGGTCTGTGGCGCCCCTGGCAGACCTGTGTTGACTGGTGCCCCTGCTAGGTCGCTGGTGCCCCTCACAGACCTGTGGTGCCCCTGGGCCTTGACAGGCCTGAGATGCCTGGCTATGACAGGCTCGTGGTGCCCCTGATAGACCAGTGGTGCCCTTGCTAGGCCTGCAGTGCCCCTGGCAGGCCTCTGGTGCCCCTGCTACCCCTGCGCCCGGAGAGGACCATGGTGCCCCTGAAAACCCTGAAGTGCCTCTCGACAGGCCCGTGGTGCCCCTGGACCCTGACAGGCCCAAGTTACCCCTTCGAGGTCGGTGGTGCTCCTGGCAGGCCTCTGGTGCCCCTGGCAGGTCTGTGGTGCTCCTGGCAGGCCTGTGTTGACTGGTGCCCCTGCTAGGCCGCTGGTGCCCCTCACAGGCCTGCGGTGCCCCTGGAAGAACTGTGGTGCCCCTGCCCCTAGGGGTGCTCATGGGGCCAACAGGCCCGTTGTGCCCCTGACAGGCCTGTCGTGTATACTTGCTAGACCTGTGGTGCCCCTGCTTCCTGGCAGGCCTGTGGTGCCCCTGGCGGGCCTGTGGCGCCCCTACAAGGCCGTAGGTGCCCCTGACAGGTTTGTGGTGTCCCTGGAAGGACTTTGGTGCCCCTGACAAGCCTGAAGTGTCAAGGACAGACCCTTTAGACGCCAGGGTCAAGTTCGTCGGACTGACGATTTGCTTACCTGATAACGTTCCTGGTAAGTACTCACTACTCAGCGTCCACAACATATATACACATAGCACATTCATATATACTTGCTTACAATTGGTAAATGTGGTTGTGGCTTAGAGTTAAGACACTGACTAAAAATAAAAAAATAAAAAAAAACTGAAAATGGGGGCACCACCAAAATAAAGTGGACGAAATCCGTTGAGTTTTTAATTTTGGGTATAGGTAGGGGCACCACTTCGATTCATGACCCTCCCCTTGGAGTTTTCCTGGATCCGCCCCTGGCTGACCTGACCTGACCTGTATCCCACAGTCTGACAGTGACTTTACCTCTGACCTGGCCTGTATCCCACAGTCTGACAGTGACTTTACCTCTGACCTGGCCCGGCCTGTGTCCTACATTCAGACGGTAACCTGAGCTGTGACCTGACCTGTGACCGGCAGCCAGGCGGTGCTGGTGGACCGGACGCTGTACATTTCCGGCCAGCTGGGTATGGACACGTGCGGCCAGCTGCAGGAGGGCGTCGAGGCCCAGACACGCATGGCGCTGGAGAACATGGGGCACATCCTCCAAGCGGCCGGCATGAGCCACAGCGACGGTAAACCACCGACCGCGGACAGTCGACTGGGGCTGGTGGGACGGATGGGACGCCGTGGGACGCCGTGGGATGGGCGGACGGACATATATCCTCCCTGGGATAGAAGGGTGGGGGCGGCGGCGCGGGATAGATACCTAAGGCAGTCGCGGGGGACATATAGACACAGTGGGACTTGTCAAATGGGCATTCCGGATCGGGGAAACTGTGAAATGTTCGGAGGGACAGTCCCATTTATGGTTCTTCCGATTTGCTGTAGTGATATATGATAAAGACGGCTTCAATCCTCTGGTTTATTATTCACTTTGATTCGTTTGTGTGCTTTCAGTTGTCAAGGCGACCGTCCTCCTTGCCGATATGAACGACTTTGTGAAGGTCAACGATGTTTACAAGACATGTAAGTTGCCGTGGACGGGGTCGGGGCCGGTGTTTGTTATTTCTCAGGACATGTGTCACAGTCGGACATGTGTTACACAACGGACATGTATCCCGCTCGGCGCTCGCTTACGATGTGGCATAGAAATATGACAAGTACGACCGGCATTGCCGTAGGTTGTAATCAGAGATCCCCGTAGCGGGTGTGACCTCTTTCGCTGATACTAGTCTGACGGGGGCCGTGATAACAGAGGTGGTGGCCTAGGTTACGAGCGACGATGTCTTCCCGAATAATCAGAGTTTAATTCATTCCGTAACTGGATCACTCCGTAATTGAGTCGATCGTTCCGTTTCAGTTTTCACCGAGCAGTTCCCTGCGCGTGCCGCCTACCAGGTGGCAGCACTGCCCAAGGTGAGATTTCCGCAACTCTTGGGAGTGGGACTAACGGAAGGATCGACGATCTCGAATCTAGTGACTACCTACTGACTGAACTTCTGCTGTTCACTATTCAATTACAGATCTCGGCTCAAGAATATACCTATATCATTCCTGCTCTGTAAAGGGCTCATCCACTGGTTAAAAGAAGCAAAAGAAGTATCTATGCCTACATTTGTTCGGTAGATGACGCTACAACGTGCGCCCGTAGCACCGACTCGAGTAGGCGCACAGCCCAAGGCCGTATAACAGCCTACATTATTGCCAGTAGATGGCAGGGCGATAGCGGCCTGCAGCTATACTGTCCCGCATTACACCTTGCTTATATAAATACCGCTAGATGGCAGTACAATAGTGCGCCTGCAGCTACACTGTTCCGCATTGCACCTAGCTTGTATGAATGCCGCTAGATGGCAGTGGGATAATGCGCCTGCAGCTATACTGTCCTGCATTGCACCTAGCTTATATAAATGCCGCTAGATGGCAGTGGAATACTGCGCCTGCAGCTAAACTGTCCCGCATTGCACCTAGCTTATATAAATGCCGCTAGATGGCAGTGGGATAATGCGCCTGCAGCTATACTGTCCCGCATTGCGCTTAGCTTATATAAGTGCCGCTAGATGGCAGTGGGATACTGCGCCTGCAGCTATACTGTCCCGCATTGCACCTAGCTTATATCAATGTCGCTAGATGGCAGTGGGATAATGCGCCTGCAGCTATACTGTCCCGCATTTCACCTAACTTATATAAGTGCCGCTAGATGGCAGGACGATACTGCGCCCGCAGCTATACTGTCCCGCATTGCATCTACCTAATATAAATGCCGCTAGATGGCGGCACAATAGTGCGTCTGCAGATACCGTCCCGCATGAAGCGTAGCCTATATAAATGCCGCTGGATGGCAGTGTGATACTGCGCATATAACTTTCCAGACCGGGACTAATGCGACGTCTTCTGACCCAAGGTTTGCCCCCCCCCCCATGTCCCGACTCCCCAGGGTGGACGTGTGGAGATCGAGGCTGTGGCTGTCAAGTCGGCCTAGATGACGCCCGCTGGATGCCGAGTAATACCACACACTGGATAATGGCCCGGTCTGGTGCGGTGACGGTAATCAACTGTCATGGAAGGGTGATAGATGTGGCGGCAAGTGATGTGATAAGCGTCAGGTGATGTCACGTGACCTCAGGCGCACCAGTCGAGAGTCGAGGACGGAGAGGAAGACCGGCCTCTGCCGATTTGTCAGTGCGCAGCGCCGATGATGTTAGGCTACATTTGTTATTTTTGTCATTTCAATTAGAATGCATTAGTTATTCGACAATCGACATTCTTCCGGTTGTTTGTTGACCTGGTACCAAATACGAGCGCCTGAAGCGACCACCAGTCAGTAAACGCCTAGGACAGCTAACAGCACCATTATGCTGTGCCATTGTAACGAAAACACAAGAGAATATGGTGTATACACAATCCGGATGTGTAGCCTAACTCCATATTACGTGCACACGGGACGCGAGTGACACGTGAAGCAGTGATCGTGTATTCTCCGCCTTTCCATAGGTATAGGATAACAATAAAACTTACCACCAACAAGGCAGTGAACAAAAGGTAATCAGATGACACCAGCACTATACAGCTACAACGTTCATCCCAAGGGTCGAAAAACGCATAACAAAATACCACCCATATGTAGCAGAAACATTGCACTCAGCCGAAGCAGACAAATGAAACATATGTATCGAAAACAAGCAGACGGATCCTCTAGTTCCGGCTAGTCCCGGCTAGAGTTGGTTTTGATGCTTCTCCCCTAATGCTACACCCATCCACTAACAATAATTATAATCAATGTTGATCACTGATTATCAATTATCGTTGGTATCACTGATACCATCGAAAAAAATGAATAGGCCATTGCTGAAATACTGCTACCCTTTCTTACGCTCTGCTTAAGACGAGCAACCATCGCTTTATTGTTCTTCATGGGCATTATTCAGCGAAATTACGATCGATTAAAAAATGATGGAGCGACCTTTCCATAACGACGGTTCTCGTGATCCTTTGAAAAGCGACTTAGGGGAGGGTCGTACTAAGAAAGACTATCATTTGAGTCGCATTGTCACACTAAGACGTGCACTACTACTATAGATCTCGCGCCACTCAGGCAGGGAGCGGTGGAAGCGAATACCATTCAATGGGAACGCTGGTGTAAACTACAATCATTGTGGGAGGAAGCCATCCCGTAAAACTCCGAACGTGGGGTCCAGCGGTGTGTGGACAGTCCACGGAGTTAGCGGTATCGCTTAGCAAGTATCGCACTTACCAAAACAACTAGCTTATGGGCGTTGGAAGGCTTCATGCTCATCGTGTTCCAACTAATTCCTGAAAATATATAAAACCTGACACAGGTGTTATTACAATGATGGGACACTAAATGCTAAGTAAACACACCATCTATCCCTACAGCCCACTACCTATAGTTGATCTGATGGTTCGCAGTGCTAACGTGTCGGTATTACCACCGAACAAGCATGAATATCATAATATGCCATAAACGGACAGGGGGATATCTTACGGCGGGCGAGTCGGTTACACGGCCTCGGTGCATGGTACCATTACACGAATCAGTGTCAGGGTCAGTTTCAGTAACGCATGTCGGTGTCCATTGTCGGTGGCCATTACCAGCTGTCAAGCGAAGAGGCTGAGGTAACCTAGCCTCTGCCTGTGCTCAGTCAGTACCCGATCAGAGTGTCAGTCAGCGGTGTTACGTCAGTGATACGTCAGTCATGTTACGTCAGTGTTGCGTCAATGTTTTGTTGATGTTCTGTCAGTGGTGTATCAGTAGTGTTTCGTCAGTGTTCTGTGTGTTCCGTCAGTGTTTTGTGTGTTCCGTCAGTGTTCCGTCAGTTACGTCACTCGTCAACATCCCGTTGAAGATCCGTCAATGTTGGCATTCCCTCAGCTGAGTGCTACATCAGCAGTATTCCCTCAGCGCCCGTCAGTGGAGTCCGGCCGGCCAGAGGGCGTGCGCCAGCAGCGGCGTCAGACACCCAGTGACGATGGTCATCAGCAGGTTCACTGAGTGGTTGTCGAGCAGCGGGCGGCCGCTGATGGGACGCACACCGGCCCCGGGACGCTCCACCACCACTCCCTTCTCGGTCACACCTGGGGAGGAATAGAGAGAGAGAGGAAGGGATAAGAGGGACGGTCCATCACCACGCCCCCTCAGTCATAACAGCATCACACGTACGCACGGGGAGGGGCACGGATGGGTGTTTCGGTCTCCGAGTCTCACAATCACTCAACACTGTCACATCTCCGACTGCTTATCCCGAGTTTAACCGTGTTCATGTGTAGGCTTTCTATGGTATTGAGATGATGGTTTGAGTTTAAGGACGCGTCGGCGACGAGCGTCATTTGGCGCAGCTCTATAGTATTTGTCTATGGTATCTGAGCGAGTTTTCCGTACCCGAGAATTGCAGCGTGGCTCCCAGCAGCGAGTCGACGGTGCTGCCCAGCAGTCCGGCCAGCAGTCCGACGGTCACCAGCGGCCACTGGGGCGGCCGGGTGGCCAGCGAGCGGTCGCCCAGCGCCGCCAGCTGTGTCAGCCAGCAGGCCAGCCCGACCAGCGCGCCGCCCAGCAGGCTGGCCAGCGTCCCGGCCAACGACACGCCGCCGTTGGTGCCTGAAGAGCGAACGGGCGGGGGGGGGGGGGGTGTCAGAATACATCGGAATGATTGCTATCGACAATGTAGGTAGGTTTGAATAATCAAAACTGATAGAAAGTCTGTGAATCTTTTTTATGTAAAAAATATGGGACAAGTTTAAGTTGCATTGTTCCCAAGATTGCTGCACCACTGACAAGCATAGCATCCTTACCCTACCAATAGAGCTCTTACCGATATCGGTAGCCAGTTATCATTCTAGACTGATGATACCGGACCCTCCCGCTACTTTCCTTCAGTTTCCACCACAACCACCCGCCCTGACCGTGACCACATCGTCTCACCGGTGGGCACTTTTCGCAGGTTGGTGATGAGTCGCGGCTGACCCCGCGCCAGAACCGTCCCCAGCTCGGACGCCCACGTGTCTGCGTTAGCCGCCGCCAGCGACCCTGTGACAAAGATCATGTGATCGGCTCCGACACCCACGTGTCCGCGTTAGCCGCCGCCAGCGAGCCTGTACAAGTAGTCAGGTGATTCAAATCAGGCCACAGCACCACGGTAAATATAGTATATATGTTGTCCAGATTGGAGTTATAATCTAGAGTAGCAGAGAGGGATATTCGGTCGAACTTAAATTCTTCAACATTCTCAGCATTTAGACGAATACCGTAAACTCAGCATGGTCGCTAGTATAATCTATTGATCCACTGACACTTCCACCCCGTCCTCCTCTCTCTCTCTCTCTCTCTCTCTCTCTCTCTCTCTCTCTCTCTCTCTCTCTCTCTCTCTCTCTCTCTCTCTCTCTCTCTCTCTCTCTCTCTCTCTCTCTCTCTCTCTCTCTCTCTCTCTCTCTCTCCTCTCTCTCTCTCTCTCTCTCTCTCTCTCTCTCTCTCTCTCTCTCTCTCTCTCTCTCTCCTCTCTCTCTCTCTCTCTCTCTCTCTCCTCTCTCTCTCTCTCTCTCTCTCTCTCTCTCTCTCTCTCTCTCTCTCTCTCTCTCTCTCTCTCTCTCTCTCTCTCTCTCTCTCTCTCTCTCTCTCTCTCTCTCTCTCTCTCTCTCTCTCTCTCTCTCTCTCTCTCTCTCTCTCTCTCTCTCTCTCTCTCTCTCTCTCTCTCTCTCTCTCTCTCTCTCTCTCTCTCTCTCTCTCTCTCTCTCTCTCTCTCTCTCTCTCTCTCTCTCTCTCTCTCTCTCTCTCTCTCTCTCTCTCTCTCTCTCTCTCTCTCTCTCTCTCTCTCTCTCTCTCTCTCTCTCTCTCTCTCTCTCTCTCTCTCTCTCTCCTCTCTCTCTCTCTCTCTCTCTCTCTCTCTCTCTCTCTCTCTCTCTCTCTCTCTCTCTCTCTCTCTCTCTCTCTCCTCTCTCTCTCTCTCTCTCTCTCTCTCTCTCTCTCTCTCTCTCTCTCTCTCTCTCTCTCTCTCTCTCTCTCTCTCTCTCTCTCTCTCTCTCTCTCTCTCTCTCTCTCTCTCTCTCTCTCTCTCTCTCTCTCTCTCTCTCTCTCTCTCTCTCTCTCTCTCTCTCTCTCTCTCTCTCTCTCTCTCTCTCTCTCTCTCTCTCTCTCTCTCTCTCTCTCTCTCTCTCTCTCTCTCTCTCTCTCTCTCTCTCTCTCTCTCTCTCTCTCTCTCTCTCTCTCTCTCTCTCTCTCTCTCTCTCTCTCTCTCTCCTCTCTCTCTCTCTCTCTCTCTCTCTCTCTCTCTCTCTCTCTACCCCTCTCCCCCGTCCGTACCAAGCACCGCCAGGGCGAGCACGGAGCTGTGGAAGTGCTCGTGGAAGTCGATCGGGTGCTCGTGGCAGCCGCACTCGATCATGTAGAGGCAGGCGAACTGAGCAGCCGCTCCGCCGTTACAGAGCACCTGGCGCCAGTTGCGCTGCCCGCCTGTCGGTAGTTGGCGGTGGGAGGGAGTGTAGACGGGGTGAGAATCGGAGCAGGGAACAGCGCTGGTGAACGGGGGGGGGGGGGGGCTCACAACTGTACGGTGATAAGTACAAAATATTCAGATAACGACCGCGATTTGGTAAGGTTCGTGATTAACCCTCGCCCCGTTGGGGGGGGGGGGGCAATTTGCCCCCCCCCCCTGTGGTTTTTCCTGAATAGCAAGAAAACTCAGTACCTTCCCGGGCATCAATTTGACACCTTCACACAAAATTTCAAGTCTTAGGTCACCTTAGGTCAGGAGTTATTGAGGTCAAACTGAGGTCATGTTCGAGCAAAAATGAGCAAAAAACATGCAATCTTGAAACGCTCACCAAATCTACAGCTAGGTACCAAGCAATTCAATGTTCTTTATATGATCATGTAGACAAAAAGCGGCGCTACAAAACTGCTATCTCGGATTTTCAAAATTTGGGGTTTTTGACCCCCGAAAATTAAAAAAAAAAGATTTTTCTTTAGAAAACTCAAAAAAAATCCAAAAAATTCCCGAATTTCGAAAAAAAACGGAATATATGTGATATTCCCTGCGCTCTTCTATATACATACCGAATTTCAGATCGATAGCTCGTTTTTGGCCAAGTTATAGCGATAAAACTGTTCAAAAATGATGACGTCAAATTTTTTTTACTCGATTTTTAGCGAGTTTAGACCACGTAGGGCAAAACAAAGACCACCATTGAACTCCCCGTGACGAGCTGCATCGAATCGATACCCGTTTTATGCAAAAATATCAACTTTGAAAATTGACCTAATTTGACCTGACCTTGACCTCACCTTGACCTGACCTTCACCAGAACATAATCTAAACTGACCCCAAAGGCTGCCTGACCCACATAATCGTATTTGGCATATAAAATGGACCATAATACATGCATCACATGATATTTTCATATTGTGACCCTCAGTGACCTGACCAGTGACCTCTGTGACCTGACCTGGTATCAGTGGCCTCAAATAGCAAAATATGTGTTTGAAGAACATTTCCCCATAGACGATTTTCAATGAAATGCATTTTACTCCATTTTACAACGCATTTCTTGAAATGCCTGTAAACGGTGAAAATTCGACCCTTGACCTGACCTTTGACGTCATCGGTTTGACCTAGGTCAATGAAGTTGGGTCACAAGGTAGTTCCCTGATGGGGCTATCCAACACCGTTTGCCGCTTGTCGCTAGGTTGCGTGGTTCTCGAGATCTTAGGGGGAGGGGGGCAAATTGCCCCCCCCCCCTCCAACAGGGCGCGTTGCTCGGCAGAGCCCAACGGGGCGCAGGTTAATATCCCGATGCTGAATAGAAGTGCTCAAGCAACAAACTTGAAGTTGCAAAAATCAATATGTTTGCCAGATCACACTGATTATCAGTATACATCACTAAATAATCAGCTTCGAAGCATCCCAACATCGACATACCTAGTATCGCGATAACAACATTGCAACATCGGTTGCTTGTAAGTTGTAAGTACATACCTTCTTTAAAATCATCTTCAAACTTTTGTTTTTGCTTACTCCTAAACTTGGTCGCCTTCGATGATGAGAGGAAGAATGTGAGAAGCATAGCCAGGAACGTCCAGTTGGCCAGAGTGAGCAAAAAGCCGACTAAAAACCCTGAGAACACCGGCATGTGCGGTCAGCAAAGCAAATAAGGAATCCAGTAACAACGAGGGGCAATTAAATCACCGGGCAGGCCTATAGCGAGACGTTAATACTGTACTTTAGCGTTATAGCGTAACAATCAACCAACGATCGAAAGAACTGAGAACTTATGACGGTGGATAGGTATCGACTACGACCGATTAACGACCGGCCACTCTACAATCGTCCAAGGAAACTGACAGGCGACAGACAATTAGCATCATGCTCCGATCGCACTGGTGCTGCCGACTGACGGTGGCCACTCACCGGCGGCGGCGCCGCTCCTGTCCAGGCTGCCCTTCCTCAGGCCGTGGTGGGCAATCGCCACCGGCACCACCAGCGCCGCGATCCAGCGCACCGACGAACATGTCTCTGAAACTGGCCCGTTTAAAGTCGGATAACTCCTCTAGCATACCTTCAGCAGGAAGAAAATGTTATTTGTGCAGGGTCAAGCTGCAGATGTGACTTTGAAAATAAAATCATACACGCTGGCCTTTAGAGGTTGGTATCAGGCAATGATTAAGAAAATAACTCAGAGTAGGGAACCAAAGGAGAAGGTTCGAAATTGGAGCAACCTTGGTAATTACAAGTAAAAAGCAATTCAAGGGCAGGTTCATGAATCATCAGAATTATCGTGCTATGATGCAACTATTCATCCTAAATAAACACCAGGTCATCTTTTCCTTACCATCTCCAAACATCCAAAGACTTGCATAATTAAATGCCCAAAAACCAACAGACAGAATTAATGCAATGCAATAAACTGCAATGATCATTATCATATGCAAGATCAATGGACCAAAATTTACCAAAGCCCTCCAAACCTTTTAATATATCAGGCTTCCAGCAAGCTTAAGTTAAGATGTTCTTAGAGACAACTACTTTCACTAGATTTTCTTGTATTAGGTATCAAAGTTGTATGAAACTTTCCACGGTTTCAGGTTTCTTATGCAGAAAATTAGAGCTGAAATTGAGACTGTCAATGTCAATGTTGGATAAAAGAACAGTGATTTATATTAGAAGAATAGGGGATAATGCAACACTTTTTTATTTATTTAAAGGGACCCTCCCACCTTAACATTAGTTTTGAGTTGAGATAGCCAAGTTTGCGGCCAGGCTCAGAAACCACCATTTATCCTGGTCGCAACCCCCGCAGATTTATGGTGTTCAAGAAATTTCTTCCCTTTACTTGCAGGGTGGGACCAGCGTGGTCCCTATCTCTTAACCATTACGGGAATCTGATGACGTCATCAGGCTTTCGAACGTCCGTTTAATGTTTGACTAAAACGTTTTGTAGCACGTGGTGGTATATGCTCCTTTGCGCGCAACAAATGCCGCACTTTCAAATAAAGTCGCTAGGAACAGCGGAGATCCCAAAAAGTAAACAAAAGTAAAAGTCTAATATCTTGAAAACCGGTGAATATTTTTCGATGAAATTTGGTAGATATTCGTTTTTGCTCTTTCTGAACCGAGCGACATCACTTTCATGCCAATTCATTAACTTTTTTGAAGGTGGGAGGGTCCCTTTAAGGTCACATAAGAGCAAGTCCAACTCACTTCAAATGCTCATCATAATTATGAATATATTATAACACCTAGTATTGCAATTCAAATCAACGATATACCTAAGCTGTTTTTAAAACACTTGAATTCAAAAACGATATTTCATTAGCTCACTTAGCTGTGAATAACTGTGGAGCACATTACTTAATACAGGTATAGGCACCATTCACATTTCAAATATAAACTTATTAGGTAGGTAGGTAAGGAGACAGGTATCAAGACAGGTGCCTTGTAGCTTTATTACACCCTTTATCCATCTATTTTGTAGGGACAGGGAAGCATCATGCAAATTTGGATAAAGACTCTTGCTGCTTTCATCTAGGCCTACTGTCCTTTCTTTTAGCAAGGCTTCTGTCCAAGTGGCTTTCTAGACAGGTACTTGTCCATTGTAAGTGTGTGTGACTGTGTGGTCTAGCGGATAAGGTGTCTGTCTCCTAACTCAGCGAGGGCAAGCTTTTGACCTGAAAGCTCCCTGTTGTTTGACCAGCATTCCTAAATTGGTTGGGCCAGTTGGTACCTTCCTGGCGAGAGGGCCATGCTAGTACTGGGAGGACTGTGCTACCCAGGGTATATAGAACAACGTGCTACCTGTGGTACATTAAATTTTTTATTCTATCTATCACCTTCACCAGTGACTCAGGCACAGGCAAGTCCAAGGGGTGGGTCTGTCAGTGACAGACCCACCCCTTGAAGAGTGACAGACTGTCACTCTTGTCTTTGTCTTGTAAGCACATTTCTAGTGAAAACGAAAAAAAGGATATATCTAAGGTAAAATGCTTAACACAGGAAAAGAGAACGCCTACACGCTTGCAGTAAAAAATATATGAAACTTATCATGGGCTCTGGTATTAACTGGATAATTCGCCAGCTGACGCCGTATGGTGGCGCTAGTGGAGCAGCACCATATGACGTCAGCAGAAAACACCGTGAGCAGCTATGAAATGGGAGCGAGCACCACGGAAATATCGAAAGGTGATGGACATGTACTGATTTTGGTCATTCAAGTACCACCAACACCATACAAAAACCATATAATATCATCAAGACTGATTCTGAAATCGATTCGTTCGGGTATTTAAAACACATAAAAAATGTTTGTTACCGAATTCTGAAACAGTATAAGGATATTCTTGTTCCTTACTTTTACTTTGTGGAGTACTTTTACTTGCTTTCTAGTGCGCCCATCACTATCTTGAAATCTGGATTGCAACGCTGTAGGAAAACTTTTTTTCATTTGTCATTTCTTCCACTTTTGAGCAGTGATAATTTATTTGGTTTTATACATTAAATAATGAATAAGGCTCCTAACTTTTAAGGGATCTGCAGTGGTCCAGAGAGCAAAATCAGATATTTTCTAGAAACTTGAGGCCACTATTTTTTTATATGCTAGATAATATACAAATATTGACATGTAAAGAATAATACGGGTGTATAATTCTGCAGAAATATAAATTCAAAGTATTTAAATTTTTCAAGAACCTTTTTAAAATCTTCCATAATGACTTCTTTCAATACTAGGTGGAAGCAATTTCAGTTAACAATAAAGCAGCACAAGGCAGTACCTTGAGCTGCGATGATCCATAACCAATCGGCACCTGCAATTTGATTGATCTTCGAGATGTACCCTGCCTCTGTTCCCTGACTTTCCCTTTTCGTTGTACCGGGTGAAGTGAATATTCTGTGAATATTCTTCTGAAAGTCAGTTTTTAGTTCTACATTATGTTGTCAATCAGATTTAATTGGTTCAAAAACCGTTGTATCATTCGCAGTCTACATCTCCACATGCGCACCCATACATGCTCAAAATTTTCACTACGTATGTACTATGTACCCTGCAGCGTATCCTGATGAAAAATGTTTTGTTGAGATCAGAGACACTTCCCAAGGTAGGCCATAGTCCATGGCCATATATTTAAGTCAAAACAGATGAAACAGATAAACACAATTCCAATCATCAAGTCAACCAGCATCGACAATCTGCACATAAGTTCTAAACCTATTGCAAGACTACTTTGTATTCAAACTTTGTATTGCAGAAGGGTGGAAGCTGCATGGAATTATGCGACAATTTCAGCGTGCATCCACGCTCGAAAGAGCAGGGTTAATTGTAACAATGTCAATACCATAACAATAACGTAATTGTAGGTGTTGTGATTCGGTTGTCTCTTGTCTGTGCTGGCCATTGCGCGGGCGGTCCAGCGGCGGAACTCGGCTTCGCCGCCGTGGCGCGCTGGCAGTTGCTTCTTCTTCTTCTTCTGCATCCCACCGCCAACCCGCTCAGGGGGGCGGCGGCGCAGGCGGGTCGGGCGGCGGCTCGGTCCGCCCAACATCCTCGATGAAGGTAACGACCTTCGTCGCCGGGCCGCCGAGGACGTCGACCAGGCGAGGGTCGACACCCCAGCGGCGGCGGCGGGCCGCCTCATAGGCCGGACAATCGGTCAGTAGGTGCGCCGCGCTGTCGGGCTCCCCGCACGCGGGGCATTCGTCGTCGGCTTCCGGGCCAATCTTGTGGAGCGTGTCACGGGTCAGCGGTGATGTGCCGGTCCTCAGCTGGGACAGCGTCACCGACCCCAGCGCCAGGGAGTCGTGGCCAGGCGTGGGGTCCGGGTGCGGGTGGGCAGCGGTTGCCCTCTGTCGCGACAGCTCCCGGACATGGCGCGTGACGGCGGCCCGCGCACTCGACAGGTCGATCGGTGCGCTGTCTTGGTCGCCCGCCGTGGCCTCGCCAGCCAGGCGGTCGGCGGTTTCGTTGCCGTCCAGCCCGGCATGGCCTGGCACCCACTGGAGCACCGTCTCGATGCCGTTCTCGGCGAGGGTGCTCAGCACTCAGCAGCCTCCACACCTCGGCGGCCAGGGCCATGGTCTGGTTAGCTGGGCCGCGGCCGAGTAGTTGGAGCCCAGACCTTGAGTCGGTGAGGAGGCGGACCGACTTGGTCGATGCCAACTCCCCGTCCTCCAGGCCGGCCACAGCCGCGAACGCCTCGCGCATGGCGGTCAGTTCTGCTCTTAGGCTGAAACAGACCGCCCCTGCAGGAGCGCGCACGGTCTCTTCTCTGTTGAGGTGGTGGAACTGGATCAGCGCCTGCGCCGCCCTGTTCCGTCCGCCGCGAGCCGAGCCGTCCGACCAGATAGTGACGTCCGGGTGCGGGAGCTCTGCAATGGCTCGCAGGGCAGCTTCCCTGCGGACTGCAGGCGGGTCCGACCGGCGGGTGGCCACGGGCAGGTCCACCCTGAAGGTGATGTCGCCGCGGTGGCCCAGCCATGGCGGGTCGCAGCTGTTGAACACCAAACCTGTAACACAATAGAATTGCAATTGTAACAAAGACCTGCATGGTCAGCACACATCTGCAGTGACTTTCATTCCAAGTTGGTATGAATTGGCACAAAGTTGGGTCATGGTAGCAGACGTAGCACAAGCTGTTGTGATATGCCATACCGTAGGACTAGGTCGTAGGTTGTAAATTTTAGGTTTAAGGCTGTAGGTTGTAGATCAGGTTAGGTAAGGTTTGGTTAGAAAGACCCATTCTCGTGCATCGGGCAGCTTGTGCTACATCTACCTTACCAATCAATACCCAATTTGAATTCCCAAAATTGATGGCAAACAGGATTTTTGTATAACAAGTGTGGTTAATTGTTCTAATCCCCGCTGCAATGTGAGTTGTTGTTGCTGTTTGTATCTTATCACTCTTGTAAACTCATTCATTTGGCACTTGTGGGCTCACTTTCCCGTTTGGATGTGTTCTCATCCATCGGGCGAGCTCTTTCTATGCGGGTTCCTTCCCTTCTCCCCATCCCTGCATTCATTTTGGCTACTCTCAGACCAAGGGAACCCCAAACAGGTGAGTTGAACAGGTGAGTTGAGGGTAACTGCTTTTCTACAATCACAATATTGGAATTCATATAGGTAGGTGTTTATATGTTCAGAAAATGACACAAAATATGACACAATTATAGCTGCAACTGGATAATGGATACCAACCTCAACTAAAAGTTTCTGCAGCCTTATAACCTAACAAATGACTAAATTGCCAAAATAAATCCCTTAGTACAATAGCTTGACTCTAAAATAACAGAAATTTTGCATGCAGACCCTGAAATGGAGGGTTTATGAAAAGTAACAAAAAAAAACATTCACTAATATCATTTCATATGTAGCATAAGCGCCAATACTATGTAACGGAAGTTGGCACAGATTCAGCACAGATTCAGCACAGCACAGATTCGGTAGGGGGAAAAAAGGCCCCGGTAGAGGGAAACCTTTATGACCCGTTTTCCCCTAGAAATGACGTCACAAAGAGGTAAAAATGGGTATCAATCGAAAGCTCTCGTTTACCCAGACACAGTCCTGCAGGAAAATTCCACTTTTTTCCCATAGGAAAGTTTTTACGGGAAAATCAAAATTTCGGGTCAATGGGGGTCCCCCCCGATTTCGATCAAAATCGGCACACAGGTGCCCCACCACCAGCCGAGAAACTTTCTCCAAAACGGTCCCCGTTGCATTGACGTTTAAGGCCCTTAAAGCCCCGTAAACTCGTAAAAAATCCGTAAATTCGCCCTTGTACGGCCAAAAACGGGGCGCTAGGGTAAAAATGGGTATCAATCGAAAGCTCTCGTTTACCCAGACACAGTCCTGCAGGAAAAGTCCACTTTTTCCCCATAGGAAAGTTTTTACGGGAAAATCAAAATTTCGGGTCAATGGGGGGTCCCCCCCGATTTCGTTCAAAATCGGCACACAGGTGCCCCACCACCAGCCGAGAAACTTTCCCCAAAACGGTCCCCGTTGCAATGACGTTTAAGGCCCGTAAAGCCCCCTAGACTCGTAAAATATCCGTAAAATCGCCTTTGTACGGACAAAAAAGTGGTGCTATGGTAAAAATGGGTATCAATCGAAAGCTCTCGTTTACCCAGATACAGTCCTGCAGGAAAATTCCACTTTTTCCCCCATAGGAAAGTTTTTACGGGAAAATCAAAATTTTGGGTCAATGGGGGGTCCCCCCGATTTCGTTCAAAATCGGCACACAGGTGCCCCACCACCAGCCGAGAAACTTTCCCCAAATGGTCCCCGTTGCATTGACGTTTAAGGCCCTTAAAGCCCCGTAAACTCGTAAAAAATCCGTAAATTCGCCCTTGTACGGCCAAAAACGGGGCGCTAGGGTAAAAATGGGTATCAATCGAAAGCTCTCGTTTACCCAGACACAGTCCTGCAGGAAAAGTCCACTTTTTCCCCATAGGAAAGTTTTTACGGGAAAATCAAAATTTCGGGTCAATGGGGGGTCCCCCCCGATTTCGTTCAAAATCGGCACACAGGTGCCCCACCACCAGCCGAGAAACTTTCCCCAAAACGGTTCCCGTTGCATTGACGTTTAAGGCCCGTAAAGCCCCCTAGACTCGTAAAATATCCGTAAAATCGCCTTTGTACGGACAAAAAAGTGGTGCTATGGTAAAAATGGGTATCAATCGAAAGCTCTCGTTTACCCAGATACAGTCCTGCAGGAAAATTCCACTTTTTCCCCATAGGAAAGTTTTTACGGGAAAATCAAAATTTTGGGTCAATGGGGGGTCCCCCCGATTTCGTTCAAAATCGGCACACAGGTGCCCCACCACCAGCCGAGAAACTTTCCCCAAAACGGTCCCCGTTGCATTGACGTTTAAGGCCCTTAAAGCCCCGTACAATCGTAAAAAATCCGTAAATTCGCCCTTGTACGGCCAAAAACGGGGCGCTAGGGTGAAAATGGGTATCAATCGAAAGCTCTCGTTTACCCAGACACAGTCCTGCAGGAAAATTCCACTTTTTTCCCATAGGAAAGTTTTTACGGGAAAATCAAAATTTCGGGTCAATGGGGGGTCCCCCCCTATTTCGTTCAAATCGGCACACAGGTGCCCCACCACCAGCCGAGAAACTTTCCCCAAAACGGTCCCCGTTGCATTGACGTTTAAAGCCCTTAAAGCCCCGTAAACTCGTAAAAAATCCGTAAAGTCGCCCTTGTACGGCCAAAAACGGGGCGCTAGGGTAAAAATGGGTATCAATCGAAAGCTCTCGTTTACCCAGACACAGTCCTGCAGGAAAAGTCCACTTTTTCCCCATAGGAAAGTTTTTACGGGAAAATCAAAATTTCGGGTCAAAGGGGGGGTCCCCCCGATTTCGTTCAAAATCGGCACACAGGTGCCCCACCACCAGCCGAGAAACTTTCCCCAAAACGGTCCCCGTTGCATTGACGTTTAAGGCCCTTAAAGCCCCGTAAACTCGTAAAAAATCCGTAAATTCGCCCTTGTACGGCCAAAAACGGGGCGCTAGGGTGAAAATGGGTATCAATCGAAAGCTCTCGTTTACCCAGACACAGTCCTGCAGGAAAATTCCACTTTTTTCCCATAGGAAAGTTTTTACGGGAAAATCAAAATTTCGGGTCAATGGGGGGTCCCCCCCCCGATTTCGTTCAAAATCGGCACACAGGTGCCCCACCACCAGCCGAGAAACTTTCCCCAAAACGGTCCCCGTTGCATTGACGTTTAAGGCCCTTAAAGCCCCGTAAACTCGTAAAAAAATCCGTAAATTCGCCCTTGTACGGCCAAAAACGGGGCGCTAGGGTAAAAATGGGTATCAATCGAAAGCTCTCGTTTACCCAGACACAGTCCTGCAGGAAAAGTCCACTTTTTCCCCATAGGAAAGTTTTTACGGGAAAATCAAAATTTCGGGTCAATGGGGGGTCCCCCCGATTTCGTTCAAAATCGGCACACAGGTGCCCCACCACCAGCCGAGAAACTTTCCCCAAAACGGTCCCCGTTGCATTGACGTTTAAGGCCCTTAAAGCCCCGTAAACTCGTAAAAAATCCGTAAATTCGCCCTTGTACGGCCAAAAACGGGGCGCTAGGGTAAAAATGGGTATCAATCGAAAGCTCTCGTTTACTTAGACACAGTCCTGCAGGAAAAGTCCACTTTTCCCCATAGGAAAGTTTTTACGGGAAAATCAAAATTTTGGGTCAATGGGGGGTCCCCCCCGATTTCGTTCAAAATCGGCACACAGGTGCCCCACCACCAGCCGAGAAACTTTCCCCAAAACGGTCCCCGTTGCATTGACGTTTAAGGCCCTTAAAGCCCCGTAAACTCGTAAAAAATCCGTAAATTCGCCCTTGTACGGCCAAAAACGGGGCGCTAGGGTAAAAATGGGTATCAATCGAAAGCTCTCGTTTACCCAGACACAGTCCTGCAGGAAAAGTCCACTTTTCCCCATAGGAAAGTTTTACGGGAAAATCAAAATTTTGGGTCAATGGGGGGTCCCCCCCGATTTCGTTCAAAATCGGCACACAGGTGCCCCACCACCAGCCGAGAAACTTTCCCCAAAACAGTCCCCGTTGCATTGACGTTTAAGGCCCTTAAAGCCCCGTAAACTCGTAAAAAATCCGTAAATTCGCCCTTGTACGGCCAAAAACGGGGCGCTAGGGTAAAATGGGTATCAATCGAAAGCTCTCGTTACTTAGACACAGTCCTGCAGGAAAAGTCCACTTTTCCCCATAGGAAAGTTTTTACGGGAAAATCAAAATTTTGGGTCAATGGGGGGTCCCCCCCGATTTCGTTCAAATCGGCACACAGGTGCCCCACCACCAGCCGAGAAACTTTCCCCAAAACGGTCCCCGTTGCATTGACGTTTAAGGCCCTTAAAGCCCCGTAAACTCGTAAAAAATCCGTAAATTCGCCCTTGTACGGCCAAAAACGGGGCGCTAGGGTAAAAATGGGTATCAATCGAAAGCTCTCGTTTACCCAGACACAGTCCTGCAGGAAAAGTCCACTTTTTCCCCATAGGAAAGTTTTTACGGGAAAATCAAAATTTCGGGTCAATGGGGGGTCCCCCCCCCCCCCGATTTCGTTCAAAATCAGCACACAGGTGCCCCACCACCAGCCGAGAAACTTTCCCCAAAACGGTCCCCGTTGCATTGACGTTTAAGGCCCTTAAAGCCCCGTAAACTCGTAAAAAATCCGTAAATTCGCCCTTGTACGGCCAAAACGGGGCGCTAGGGTAAAAATGGGTATCAATCGAAAGCTCTCGTTTACCCAGACACAGTCCTGCAGGAAAAGTCCACTTTTTCCCCATAGGAAAGTTTTTACGGGAAAATCAAAATTTCGGGTCAATGGGGGGTCCCCCCCCCCGATTTCGTTCAAAATCGGCACACAGGTGCCCCACCACCAGCCGAGAAACTTTCCCCAAAACGGTCCCCGTTGCATTGACGTTTAAGGCCCGTAAAGCCCCCTAGACTCGTAAAATATCCGTAAAATCGCCTTTGTACGGACAAAAAAGTGGTGCTATGGTAAAAATGGGTATCAATCGAAAGCTCTCGTTTACCCAGATACAGTCCTGCAGGAAAATTCCACTTTTTCCCCATAGGAAAGTTTTTACGGGAAAATCAAAATTTTGGGTCAATGGGGGGTCCCCCCCCCCGATTTCGTTCAAAATCGGCACACAGGTGCCCCACCACCAGCCGAGAAACTTTCCCCAAAACGGTCCCCGTTGCATTGACGTTTAAGGCCCTTAAAGCCCCGTAAACTCGTAAAAAATCCGTAAATTCGCCCTTGTACGGCCAAAAACGGGGCGCTAGGGTGAAAATGGATATCAATCGAAAGCTCTCGTTTACCCAGACACAGTCCTGCAGGAAAATTCCACTTTTTTCCCATAGGAAAGTTTTTACGGGAAAATCAAAATTTTGGGTCAATGGGGGGTCCCCCCCCCGATTTCGTTCAAAATCGGCACACAGGTGCCCCACCACCAGCCGAGAAACTTTCCCCAAAACGGTCCCCGTTGCATTGACGTTTAAGGCCCTTAAAGCCCCGTAAACTCGTAAAAAATCCGTAAATTCGCCCTTGTACGGCCAAAAAAGGGGCGCTAGGGTAAAAATGGGTATCAATCGAAAGCTCTCGTTTACCCAGACACAGTCCTGCAGGAAAAGTCCACTTTTTCCCCATAGGAAAGTTTTTACGGGAAAATCAAAATTTCGGGTCAATGGGGGGTCCCCCCCGATTTCGTTCAAAATCGGCACACAGGTGCCCCACCACCAGCCGAGAAACTTTCCCCAAACGGTTCCCGTTGCATTGACGTTTAAGGCCCGTAAAGCCCCCTAGACTCGTAAAATATCCGTAAAATCGCCTTTGTACGGACAAAAAAGTGGTGCTATGGTAAAAATGGGTATCAATCGAAAGCTCTCGTTTACCCAGATACAGTCCTGCAGGAAAATTCCACTTTTTCCCCATAGGAAAGTTTTTACGGGAAAATCAAAATTTTGGGTCAATGGGGGGTCCCCCCCGATTTCGTTCAAAATCGGCACACAGGTGCCCCACCACCAGCCGAGAAACTTTCCCCAAAACGGTCCCCGTTGCATTGACGTTTAAGGCCCTTAAAGCCCCGTACAATCGTAAAAAATCCGTAAATTCGCCCTTGTACGGCCAAAAACGGGGCGCTAGGGTGAAAATGGGTATCAATCGAAAGCTCTCGTTTACCCAGACACAGTCCTGCAGGAAAATTCCACTTTTTTCCCATAGGAAAGTTTTTACGGGAAAATCAAAATTTCGGGTCAATGGGGGGTCCCCCCCGATTTCGTTCAAAATCGGCACACAGGTGCCCAACACCAGCCGAGAAACTTTCCCCAAAACGGTCCCCGTTGCATTGACGTTTAAGGCCCGTAAAACCCCCTAGACTCGTAAAATATCCGTAAAATCGCCTTTGTACGGACAAAAAAGTGATGCTATGGTAAATATGGGTATCAATCGATAGCTCTCGTTTACCCAGACACAGTCCTGCAGGAAAATTTCACTTTTTTCCCATAGGAAAGTTTTTACGGGAAAATCAAAATTTTGGGTCAATGGGGGGGTCCCCCCCCCGATTTCGTTCAAAATCGGCACACAGGTGCCCCACCACCAGCCGAGAAACTTTCCCCAAAACGGTCCCCGTTGCATTGACGTTTAAGGCCCTTAAAGCCCCGTAAACTCTTAAAAAATCCGTAAGTTCGCCCTTGTACGGCCAAAAAACGGGGCGCTAGGGTAAAATGGGTATCAATCGAGAGCTCTCGTTTACCCAGACACAGTCCTGCAGGAAAATTTCACTTTTTCCCCATAGGAAAGTTTTTACGGGAAAATCAAAATTTTGGGTCAATGGGATTCCTTTACAATTACCATATGCTGAAAATGATATTTAACGCGATTTAAGGCGATTTTACGGATATTTTACGAGTCTAGGGGGCTTTACGGGCCTTAAACGTCAATGCAACGGGGACCGTTTTGGGGAAAGTTTCTCGGCTGGTGGTGGGGCACCTGTGTGCCGATTTTGAACGAAATCGGGGGGGACCCCCCATTGACCCGAAATTTTGATTTTCCCGTAAAAACTTTCCTATGGGGAAAAAGTGGACTTTTCCTGCAGGACTGTGTCTGGGTAAACGAGAGCTTTCGATTGATACCCATTTTTACCCTAGCGCCCCGTTTTTGGCCGTACAAGGGCGAATTTACGGATTTTTTACGAGTTTACGGGGCTTTAAGGGCCTTAAACGTCAATGCAACGGGGACCGTTTTGGAGAAAGTTTCTCGGCTGGTGGTGGGGCACCTGTGTGCCGATTTAGAACGAAATCGGGGGGGACCCCCATTGACCCAAAATTTTGATTTTCCCGTAAAAACTTTCCTATGGGAAAAAAGTGGAATTTTCCTGCAGGACTGTGTCTGGGTAAACGAGAGCTTTCGATTGATACCCATTTTTACCTCTTTGTGACGTCATTTCTAGGGGAAAACGGGTCATAAAGGTTTCCCTCTACCGGGGCCTTTTTTCCCCCTACCGAATCTGTGCTGTGCTGAATCTGTGCTGAATCTGTGCCAACTTCCGTTACATGCCAATACTGCCTTCATTTACAATGTTGCTACTGTTTTCCACTCACAAACGCTGCCCTCCCAACGCCCTCCGTGGACAGCAGCAGCAGCAGTGAAACGTCACCCGTGGTGTGACATCATCACCCATGACGTAATGGAAATCCAGTTGTTACCAAGGCCCCTTGGCCCTGTTTCACCGGTGATAGCAGCAAGCTGCTATCACGTTTCGCGAGCTGACGTCATGTCGTGACGCCATACTGTTGTCGTAATGGGTAGTTCCGGCGCACGATTGCCGCGACCTTGGCGGCGGCATTAAGTGACGTATGAGCCTAAAAGTAAGAGTTTACGCAGTCATGATAGTATATATATTTTTGATATATATTTTTTCAATATGATGTATTTAAAAGAAGTTGGGTTTAGGAAAAATTTTGACATTAACTTCGAACATTTAGCTGATGACGTAGAACAATATTGCGGCAATCGTGCGCCAGAATTGCCCCTTACGTCAGCCGTATGACGTCATCACATTACGTCAGCTCGCGCAATTTGATAGTAGCTTGCTGCTATCACCGGTGAAACAGGGCCCTTATCATTGCCAAGGCCGTATAAATCATTGCATACCCATATGAGACGCTAAACTATGTCCATTGTCCACGTAACCAAGGCTCCTTATAGTGAGCTGTTCGGAGCCAATGGCATTTGATGCTTTTGCCATATATGGAAGATGTCCGTCAACCTTGCAGCAGGCTGACATTCGAGAATCTGCTGCTCATAGCAGCAGATGCAGCAGATATTCATGGTCAGATTCAGAAATTCGAACATAAATAGCTCAAACCTAGTTGTCTTGTCTGCGCCAGAAGTACATTCTTGTCAAGGACTATAGTTTAATACGTGTCTAAAACAGAACGTTTTTTGAGAAAAGGATAATCATATTCATTGCAAAACGTTCTGAAAATCATCAAAATAAATATACATTTTTTACTGATATTAATCGAAAAAGACGTGTTCACGTAAGTTTACATTTCTCCGGCTCGTCTCTGCTGCGCCACATGCCGTTCACCACTGAGATAAGCTGAAGAAATACGCAACCGAAGTCGTGACGTCACGATAAGTGGCTGGGGCATAATCAGCTGACGGCCCCGTGCTAAAGCAATGGGGCAATATTTTATGTAACGGAAGTTAGCAGGGATTCAGCAGGGGTTCAGCAGGGATTCAGCAGGGATCGACGGCCCCTACGATTTCGCTGAATTTTGGTGGAGAGGTGCAGAATGGTGTCCTCTATCGAAAATCCTAGTGCCAAAATGCGGGGAATCCATCAGGGGGGCCACAAATCCCCAAAAACAGTATGCCCTCAGGGCACAATCGACGAACTTTGAAAACCCTACTTCTAGCCGTCAAAACAGCTAAAAATGCACGTCATTCGAAAGAGGACAAAATTTTACGTGCAACGGTACCAAATTTAGGGGGCTAGCGCCCCCCTGAACCGAACAAAACAGCTTCAAATATATGGGCCCGGGAGTATGCCCTCGGGGCATAAATAAACGTTTTCAACCATTTCAGGCCTATAACATCGACAAAATCCAGCAATATGCACATCATTGGAAAGAGCGTAATTTCCCAAACAAAAAACCCAAGTAACATTTTTCGATGGGGCCCACCTGGGGCCCACGGGACCCAATTGAAATTTGGGGCCCAATGGGGCGGCCCCTACGATTTTCTTCAAGATTTGCACAGACACTCTCCTGGGCCCCCTCTTCAATCTGGCTGAAGAAACCTACCGGGGAATCCAAAGGAAGGGGCCCAAAGAGAGCCCCAAAGAGGCCCTTTCTAAGTATTGCCCCTAATTTCGCGACCAACCCCGGCAATATGCACATCATTGGAAAGAGCATAATTTCCCAAACAAAAAACCCAAGTAACATTTTTCGATGGGGCCCACCTGGGGCCCACGGGACCCAATTGAAATTTGGGGCCCAATGGGGCGGCCCCTACGATTTTCTTCAAAATTTGCACAGACACTCTCCTGGGCCCCCTCTTCAATCTGGCTGAAGAAACCTACCGGGGAATCCAAAGGAAGGGGCCCAAAGAGGGCCCCAAAGAGGCCCTTTCTAAGTATTGCCCCTAATTTCGCGACCAACCCTGGCAATATGCACATCATTGGAAAGAGCGTAATTTCCCAAACAAAAAACCCAAGTAACATTTTTCGATGGGGCCCACCTGGGGCCCACGGGACCCAATTGAAATTTGGGGCCCAATGGGGCGGCCCCTACGATTTTCTTCAAAATTTGCACAGACACTCTCCTGGGCCCCCTCTTCAATCTGGCTGAAGAAACCTACCGGGGAATCCAAAGGAAGGGGCCCAAAGAGGGCCCCAAAGAGGCCCTTTCTAAGTATTGCCCCTAATTTCGCGACCAACCCCGGCAATATGCACATCATTGGAAAGAGCGTAATATCCCAAACAAAAACCCAAGTAACATTTTTCGATGGGGCCCACCTGGGGCCCACGGAACCCAATTGAAATTTGGGGCCCAATGGGGCGGCCCCTTTGATTTTCTTCAAAATTTGCACAGACACTCTCCTGGGCCCCCTTTTCAATCTGGCTGAAGAAACCTACCGGGGAATCCAAAGGAAGGGGCCCAAAGAGGGCCCCAAAGAGGCCCTTTCTAAGTATTGCCCCTAATTTCGCGACCAACCCCGGCAATATGCACATCATTGGAAAGAGCGTAATTTCCCAAACAAAAAACCCAAGTAACATTTTTCGATGGGGCCCACCTGGGGCCCACGGGACCCAATTGAAATTTGGGGCCCAATGGGGCGGCCCCTACGATTTTCTTCAAAATTTGCACAGACACTCTCCTGGGCCTCCTTTTCAATCTGGCTGAAGAAACCTACCGGGGAATCCAAAGGAAGGGGCCCAAAGAGGGCCCCAAAGAGGCCCTTTCTAAGTATTGCCCCTAATTTCGCGACCAACCCCGGCAATATGCACATCATTGGAAAGAGCGTAATTTCCCAAACAAAAAACCCAAGTAACATTTTTCGATGGGGCCCACCTGGGGCCCACGGGACCCAATTGAAATTTGGGGCCCAATGGGGCGGCCCCTACGATTTTCTTCAAAATTTGCACAGACACTCTCCTGGGCCCCCTCTTCAATCTGGCTGAAGAAACCTACCGGGGAATCCAAAGGAAGGGGCCCAAAGAGGGCCCCAAAGAGGCCCTTTCTAAGTATTGCCCCTAATTTCGCAACCAACCCCGGCAATATGCACATCATTGGAAAGAGCGTAATTTCCTAAACAAAAAACCCAAGTAACATTTTTCGATGGGGCCCACCTGGGGCCCACGGGACCCAATTGAAATTTGGGGCCCAATGGGGCGGCCCCTACGATTTTCTTCAAAATTTGCACAGACACTCTCCTGGGCCCCCTCTTCAGTCTGGCTGAAGAAACCTACCGGGGAATCCAAAGGAAGGGGCCCAAAGAGGGCCCCAAAGAGGCCCTTTCTAAGTATTGCCCCTAATTTCGCGACCAACCCCGGCAATATGCACATCATTGGAAAGAGCGTAATTTCCCAAACAAAAAACCCAAGTAACATTTTTCGATGGGGCCCACCTGGGGCCCACGGGACCCAATTGAAATTTGGGGCCCAATGGGGCGGCCCCTACGATTTTCTTCAAAATTTGCACAGACACTCTCCTGGGCCCCCTCTTCAATCTGGCTGAAGAAACCTACCGGGGAATCCAAAGGAAGGGGCCCAAAGAGGGCCCCAAAGAGGCCCTTTCTAAGTATTGCCCCTAATTTCGCGACCAACCCCGGCAATATGCACATCATTGGAAAGAGCGTAATTTCCCAAACAAAAAACCCAAGTAACATTTTTCGATGGGGCCCACCTGGGGCCCACGGGACCCAATTGAAATTTGGGGCCCAATGGGGCGGCCCCTACGATTTTCTTCAAAATTTGCACAGACACTCTCCTGGGCCCCCTCTTCAATCTGGCTGAAGAAACCTACCGGGGAATCCAAAGGAAGGGGCCCAAAGAGGGCCCCAAAGAGGCCCTTTCTAAGTATTGCCCCTAATTTCGCAACCAACCCCGGCAATATGCACATCATTGGAAAGAGCGTAATTTCCTAAACAAAAAACCCAAGTAACATTTTTCGATGGGGCCCACCTGGGGCCCACGGGACCCAATTGAAATTTGGGGCCCAATGGGGCGGCCCCTACGATTTTCTTCAAAATTTGCACAGACACTCTCCTGGGCCCCCTCTTCAGTCTGGCTGAAGAAACCTACCGGGGAATCCAAAGGAAGGGGCCCAAAGAGGGCCCCAAAGAGGCCCTTTCTAAGTATTGCCCCTAATTTCGCGACCAACCCCGGCAATATGCACATCATTGGAAAGAGCGTAATTTCCCAAACAAAAAACCCAAGTAACATTTTTCGATGGGGCCCACCTGGGGCCCACGGGACCCAATTGAAATTTGGGGCCCAATGGGGCGGCCCCTACGATTTTCTTCAAAATTTGCACAGACACTCTCCTGGGCCCCCTCTTCAATCTGGCTGAAGAAACCTACCGGGGAATCCAAAGGAAGGGGCCCAAAGAGGGCCCCAAAGAGGCCCTTTCTAAGTATTGCCCCTAATTTCGCGACCAACCCCGGCAATATGCACATCATTGGAAAGAGCGTAATTTCCCAAACAAAAAACCCAAGTAACATTTTTCGATGGGGCCCACCTGGGGCCCACGGGACCCAATTGAAATTTGGGGCCCAATGGGGCGGCCCCTACGATTTTCTTCAAAATTTGCACAGACACTCTCCTGGGCCCCCTCTTCAATCTGGCTGAAGAAACCTACCGGGGAATCCAAAGGAAGGGGCCCAAAGAGGGCCCCAAAGAGGCCCTTTCTAAGTATTGCCCCTAATTTCGCGACCAACCCCGGCAATATGCACATCATTGGAAAGAGCGTAATTTCCCAAACAAAAAACCCAAGTAACATTTTTCGATGGGGCCCACCTGGGGCCCACGGGACCCAATTGAAATTTGGGGCCCAATGGGGCGGCCCCTACGATTTTCTTCAAAATTTGCACAGACACTCTCCTGGGCCCCCTCTTCAATCTGGCTGAAGAAACCTACCGGGGAATCCAAAGGAAGGGGCCCAAAGAGGGCCCCAAAGAGGCCCTTTCTAAGTATTGCCCCTAATTTCGCGACCAACCCCGGCAATATGCACATCATTGGAAAGAGCGTAATTTCCCAAACAAAAAACCCAAGTAACATTTTTCGATGGGGCCCACCTGGGCCCCCATTGGGCCCAAAATTTCAATTGGGTCCCGTGGGCCCCAGGTGGGCCCCATCGAAAATTGTTACTTGGGTTTTTTGTTTGGGATATTACGCTCTTTCCAATGATGTGCATATTGCCGGGGTTGGTCGCGAAATTAGGGGCAATACTTAGAAAGGGCCTATTTGGGGCCCTCTTTGGGCCCCTTCCTTTGGATTCCCCGGTAGGTTTCTTCAGCCAGATTGAAGAGGGGGCCCAGGAGAGTGTCTGTGCAAATTTTGAAGAAAATCGTAGGGGCCGCCCCATTGGGCCCCAAATTTCAATTGGGTCCCGTGGGCCCCAGGTGGGCCCCATCGAAAAATGTTACTTGGGTTTTTTGTTTGGGAAATTACGCTCTTTCCAATGATGTGCATATTGCCGGGGTTGGTCGCGAAATTAGGGGCAATACTTAGAAAGGGCCTCTTTGGGGCCCTCTTTGGGCCCCTTCCTTTGGATTCCCCGGTAGGTTTCTTCAGCCAGATTGAAGAGGGGGCCCAGGAGAGTGTCTGTGCAAATTTTGAAGAAAATCGTAGGGGCCGCCCCATTGGGCCCCAAATTTCAATTGGGTCCCGTGGGCCCCAGGTGGGCCCCATCGAAAAATGTTACTTGGGTTTTTTGTTTGGGAAATTACGCTCTTTCCAATGATGTGCATATTGCCGGGGTTGGTCGCGAAATTAGGGGCAATACTTAGAAAGGGCCTCTTTGGGGCCCTCTTTGGGCCCCTTCCTTTGGATTCCCCGGTAGGTTTCTTCAGCCAGATTGAAGAGGGGGCCCAGGAGAGTGTCTGTGCAAATTTTGAAGAAAATCGTAGGGGCCGCCCCATTGGGCCCCAAATTTCAATTGGGTCCCGTGGGCCCCAGGTGGGCCCCATCGAAAAATGTTACTTGGGTTTTTTGTTTGGAAAATTATGCTCTTTCCAATGATGTGCATATTGCCGGGGTTGGTCGCGAAATTAGGGGCAATACTTAGAAAGGGCCTCTTTGGGCCCTCTTTGGGCCCCTTCCTTTGGATTCCCCGGTAGGTTTCTTCAGCCAGATTGAAGAGGGGGCCCAGGAGAGTGTCTGTGCAAATTTTGAAGAAAATCGTAGGGGCCGCCCCATTGGGCCCCAAATTTCAATTGGGTCCCGTCGGCCCCAGGTGGGCCCCATCGAAAAATGTTACTTGGGTTTTTTGTTTGGAAAATTACGCTCTTTCCAATGATGTGCATATTGCCGGGGTTGGTCGCGAAATTAGGGGCAATACTTAGAAAGGGCCTCTTTGGGGCCCTCTTTGGGCCCCTTCCTTTGGATTCCCCGGTAGGTTTCTTCAGCCAGATTGAAGAGGGGGCCCAGGAGAGTGTCTGTGCAAATTTTGAAGAAAATCGTAGGGGCCGCCCCATTGGGCCCCAAATTTCAATTGGGTCCCGTGGGCCCCAGGTGGGCCCCATCGAAAATTGTTACTTGGGTTTTTTGTTTGGGATATTACGCTCTTTCCAATGATGTGCATATTGCCGGGGTTGGTCGCGAAATTAGGGGCAATACTTAGAAAGGGCCTATTTGGGGCCCTCTTTGGGCCCCTTCCTTTGGATTCCCCGGTAGGTTTCTTCAGCCAGATTGAAGAGGGGGCCCAGGAGAGTGTCTGTGCAAATTTTGAAGAAAATCGTAGGGGCCGCCCCATTGGGCCCCAAATTTCAATTGGGTCCCGTGGGCCCCAGGTGGGCCCCATCGAAAAATGTTACTTGGGTTTTTTGTTTGGGAAATTACGCTCTTTCCAATGATGTGCATATTGCCGGGGTTGGTCGCGAAATTAGGGGCAATACTTAGAAAGGGCCTCTTTGGGGCCCTCTTTGGGCCCCTTCCTTTGGATTCCCCGGTAGGTTTCTTCAGCCAGATTGAAGAGGGGGCCCAGGAGAGTGTCTGTGCAAATTTTGAAGAAAATCGTAGGGGCCGCCCCATTGGGCCCCAAATTTCAATTGGGTCCCGTGGGCCCCAGGTGGGCCCCATCGAAAAATGTTACTTGGGTTTTTTGTTTGGGAAATTACGCTCTTTCCAATGATGTGCATATTGCCGGGGTTGGTCGCGAAATTAGGGGCAATACTTAGAAAGGGCCTCTTTGGGGCCCTCTTTGGGCCCCTTCCTTTGGATTCCCCGGTAGGTTTCTTCAGCCAGATTGAAGAGGGGGCCCAGGAGAGTGTCTGTGCAAATTTTGAAGAAAATCGTAGGGGCCGCCCCATTGGGCCCCAAATTTCAATTGGGTCCCGTGGGCCCCAGGTGGGCCCCATCGAAAAATGTTACTTGGGTTTTTTGTTTGGGAAATTACGCTCTTTCCAATGATGTGCATATTGCTGGATTTTGTCGATGTTATAGGCCTGAAATTGTTGAAAACGTTTATTTATGCCCCGAGGGCATACTCCCGGGCCCATATATTTGAAGCTGTTTTGTTCGGTTCAGGGGGGGCGCTAGCCCCCTAAATTTGGTACCGTTGCACGTAAAATTTTGTCCTCTTTCGAATGACGTGCATTTTTAGCTGTTTTGACGGCTAGAAGTAGGGTTTTCAAAGTTCGTCGATTGTGCCCTGAGGGCATACTGTTTTTGGGGATTTGTGGCCCCCCTGATGGATTCCCCGCATTTTGGCACTAGGATTTTCGATAGAGGACACCATTCTGCACCTCTCCACCAAAATTCAGCGAAATCGTAGGGGCCGTCGATCCCTGCTGAATCCCTGCTGAACCCCTGCTGAATCCCTGCTAACTTCCGTTACATCAATATTTTGCCGGTCTTTCCCAAGAAAACTGGACCTAGTTAGATAGTTTTAGTAGCTGAATTTAGGACAACGATGTATGATCTATTTTTCTATGAAAAAAATATTGCAAAATCTAACAACGCAAAGCACAAAATTTCGTGAAAACCTAATTGGCGGCGAAGTTGACGCAGAAATACAAAATAGTTTAGATCAAGAGGTTTAAAATAATGGATTTAAAATAAAAAAGATTTTCAAAATAACTTATTTGGTGAATTTTCTCCTTTGCTATTTACAAATAAAAAATATTTATCCAGCTCAAACTCAAATATGTCAAACCTTACGCATCACAATCCTCCCGACGCGATCACAGTTCGCATCTCAAGGTCATGTATTTGGTGCGTCAAGTTCGCCGCCCGTAACAATTTCGCGAAATTCGGTCCTTTCCGCTTTGAAACATAGCATTTTTGGGGCGTAGAAAAATAGAATATACTCAGTTTACCTAGAAACTGGCCCCCAAACTATCTAACTAGGTCCAGTTTGTTCTAAAAATGCTGATAAAATTTCGTCCCATTGCTTTAACACAGGGCCGTCAGCTGATTATGCCCCAGCCAGTAGTCATGACGTCACACTTCGGTTGCGTATTGAAATTTATTTTTGGATTATTTTTGTTGACTGCTATGTAGCAGGGCCCTATGTAGTTATGATCCAGGTATTACATTTTATGTGGCTAATCTTTATGAGGAAGATCTCATTCAAGTGTCCAAGGCCCAAGCCTTGTCATTAAATGTACCTAGGTAAATTGGAATATTGAACCTTTATGTTAATTAGAAAACGTTTTCAACGTTTGATTATTTTTGTAGTTTCATGTGCTTTGTCATAAAATAAATTCGACAATTAGGTGCGTCCCAAATCCCAAATTACTACTCTCAGAGTCCAGAATGCAATGATGCTGATTGCTGGTGTGCGCGGATGCCGGATTTTGCGCGGATAGTTGCGGGTCGTGACGATACTACCAAGGCTATGTAAACCAGGTAGAACGCTCCCGGCAAAAGTGTCAGAAAATGGATTTGGCAACCGCGATTCCGGACCAAACAAACTCAGGCTGCCATGGTAACTGCAAATTTGACATGAGTAGGTACCTATTAGTATTTAAAGCTGTTTTTCAACCAGTTGCTTCAGAAAAGGGAAATGCATTTTTTTGGAAAGTAGGAAATATATCATCAGATCTGCCAAAAAAAATCCCCTTTTACTGCAATTTTCTCCTCAGAAATGAAAGTTTCTCAACTTCATAGCAAAGGTTTAAAGTTCTGTATGTTGAGAATTTTTGGCTTAGTTGGCATGGATTGGTGCCATTTTGTCACCTTGTCTGAAATGACTCATCAATTTTGCTGCCATGCCTTACAGTCCAGTCTGCTATTCAGTAGGTACCTACACATGTTTTGCTAAAGACTGATAATAATAATCAGGCATTTCAGTGCTATGCTAATTAGCATGAAAAGCTTTTGCAGTTTTGTTATTTTTTAGTCCTTTCAGATTTTTTGGCATACCCTAATGCATGCAAATGAGCCCCAGTCCCCTCTTGGGCCAGCTGGGGTGCTTTTAGACAGTGGTCACTGGTCAGTAATGGTGCATGGATAATTAGTGTGGTAATTTTAGAGCTAATTGATGGTCCAGAGAGAACCACCCATTTATAGTTTGTTGTCTTCTTTACTTTGCTTTTTTCAGTGTCTGACATTGTCAAGCCTGAAAGGGCATGTTGACAGGATCTTATTTTGGTGTGATTCCTATTCCTTGATATTTGATAAGACTGGGCTAGTGACGGATGTTTCAGCCCAGACTCAGGCAGAATCCAAGCAATCCATGCAGTTCAGTTATATTTCTGCATTAGGCTAGTTACCCCAGTCCCACACTCTGTGACTGCTCCATATATGATTGTGTGCCTCCCAAATGAAGTTTATTAATGAAGTCCACTAGTAACTTTCCCCCTCAAGCATTTATATGACCATCTGGTTTAGGTACCTTCCTTATTAATATGGGTTGGCCGTGGCTGCTGGCATCCAGTATCCCAAAATTCGTCGATTTGGGTGGGAATTGACATCCAAAGGAAAATAATTTTGTACTCTCATCTCCATTTTTAAAGGCTCTTTTCCACTCCCAGTTTTTAATGACAGCAAGCATTTGCGTGGATGGTGTTTTTACATCCTACAATCTGTCACACTTGTATACCTATAAATGTGCGCCATTGATCCTTTTCCACTCTTTTTGGGCCTTTGTGACTGACAGTTTTCCACTCTTATCCCCCTTTTGGGTAAGGAATTTCCCCCTCTGACACCCAAGCGAAAATACAATTTTGGGACACTGCTGGCATCCATCATAAAACAAGCAAAAGAAAATAGTTGATACCCTTTCTAGCCTGTGTATGCTGAGAACCATAAGGAGGTTTGATATGTTATGTGTAACTTGGTTATTTGTCTACTGCTTTACAGCTGCAAGAATATTCTGAACCTCAAGTCTTGTTTGAATATTGGTAAAAGGTCCCTTTCAATTTGAGGCTATGTTTCTTATTTTGAATTCCTGATAGTTCTAACTTGCCTATAAGCAATGCAGAAAACAGGAACAACTAAGGAAATGTTTATCATCAAAGCCCTTGAGAAGATTCTGCAAGAGCGAGAAACCAAGAAGCCCCATCATTCTCAGCTGAGAAAAGCCTGCCAGGATGCACTGGGTAAGTTATGTTCTTTTTATTTTATTTGATCAACTTCTATAGGTCAATAATTATTTTAAGATAGTGACCATTGCCCCCCCCCCCCCAAAAAAAAAAAAAAAAACATTTTCTAGTAGGTGCCTATCTATGTTTGGTTAGTAAGGATAGGTATTTTTGTTATTTTTTTCATTTTACATTATTTTCAAGTTTGTTTTATAAATTTAGTTTGAACCTTTTGATTGGAAGGATTCACAAGGACAGAGTCCCCGCTAAGCGAAGCTTGTTGGGTTGACCCTGCCCTCTACCCTCTGATCGCGCAATTTCTGGTCTATGGCAGAATTTAGAGTCCAAAGTTCAACGTGCACACATAGCCGCGCACGGCCGGTCCCCTCACTGACTTCGCCTGGCTACGGCCTGCCACCAACTGCAACCATACTTGTCAGGAGGCCCATGAACGTCAAGCGCCCGTCGCGCTTCGAACCCGGACTATTGTAACCGGGAACGCGTGCTCTCACCACGCGGAGTCCAACGCTCTACCGACTGAGCTACGGGACCGGCAAAGATGTCAAAAAACCGGCAAGGTGTCAAGAGTACCTAAATATTGTTGCATGTGCCCATTTATCCGACCTTCCCTGACCCAGTTGGTCCCCAACAATCAACTATGGAAGTTTTACCTGCCACTGTCACCCTCCCTCTGTCCCTCTCTGCCACCGACACCCTGACTGTCCCTCTCTGCAGAGGAGGCCAAGGCGCAGTGCCAGCCGGCGGCAGCGCCCGAGGGCGTCAGCTCGGCCCTGCCGCTGCCCAGTCAGGATACGGCCGGCGGCGGCTTCCAGGCCGACAAATACCTGCTGCCGTTTGAGCTGGCCTGCCAGTCCAAGTCGGCCAAGATCATCGTCACGGCGCTAGACTGTCTACAGGTGGGTACAGGGAACTGAAAAGGTGGAGATCGGTGAATGCTTAACTATTGTCTGCCGACGCATTTCCGCTTTATATTTAGCCCCAACCATGCCAATTCCACCGCATTAAACTATGGCCAGCGACCGTGACTAAAGTTCCCGTGTCATGAGCCCGTCGCTCAGCCGCCACTTGTGTCAGATGTCTGCGGTTTTGTCCCCGTTCGTTCCACTCCCGCTCGGGGCGGGTCGGTGGGTGGCAGGTCGCTGGGGCTTCTTTGATGGCTGAATCACTGTGTGCTGCTGTGAGCGGGTGTTTAACGGGCGGTGGAAGAACGCCGGTGTGCCGTACAACTGTGATGCAGTAGCACGATGGATTTACAGGCGTGCTATGCAATTGCAGTGAATCGACGCTTTGTGATGAATCGATGATATTGTTTGATGTATGATGTTCGCAGAGTACCGAGAGTTTTGTGAGGCCTTTAAGTTCACACTATCTATTCCATTCACAGTCAAGTGCTTGTAATTCAGTGGGCTGGAACTAGTAAGAACGCTAAATTTTCCTCGATCGTAACACCAATCGAGGCACGCCAACTTTAACCCTTTCTTCCTGACCCTCCTGCAGAAACTGATCGCCTACGGCCACCTGACGGGAGACCGGCCGGACCCGACGTCACCGACGGCAGGTCAGCGCCAGATCGACCGTATCGTACAGACCGTGTGCGGCTGCTTCACCGGCGCCCACACAGACGAGGAGGTGCAGCTGCAGATACTGAAGGTACGGGGAGTTGGCACGCATCCACAACACTGAGTAGTGACGCTGCTAGTGAGGTGATCGAGGTTTTTGCGCTGTTATTCTGGTGATAAATGTAAATTTTAAGAGGTTGCGAGAAGATTGCCTGAAAGTCTGTTTTTTCTGTCAAGTGTTTCTAATTTCTCGAAACTCCACGTCGAAAGATAAAACGTAGGTCACATCCGTGAAACGTCACAAGTCTTTAAGAAATACCGACTCCGTCCTGACAGTCATTCTACGTTGCTGTGGTGTCCTCCCCTCACACATTTTCTAACCACTCGCTCTGCTGCTGTTTTCTCAGGCGATTCTGACGGTTCTAACATCCCAGTATGTGGAGGTCCACGAGGGTACTGTGCTACAGGCCGTCAGGACGTGCTACAACATCTACCTGGCGAGCAAAAACATCGTCTACCAGACCACGGCCAAGGCCACGCTCACACAGGTCGGTGACGGTGACGTGGATGGGTGGCTGTCGATCAGAGACTTGTGTCGCTACAATGTCGTGTGTAATCTATTTTGTCATAGGCCACTGTCAGTGAAGCATTCCATTTGTTTCGACATTGTTGTTTACACTGATGTTTGTTGTTTGGTAATGCAAAGATGATTTTGGCTCTGTTTGAATGTCTCGACTCTCGTCTTTCAGATCACTATGGTGCTGATATCATTGCCTACTTTGGGACATGAGCGTATCATTCATACCTTGCTAACAAGGGTGTATCAATAAGTGGCGTTGTAAATTGAGCCCTTTGCGGAACCTGGAACCCACTTCCCATCGAGGAGCCGTACCTTATCTCCTCCCTTCGCCCCGGCAGGTCATCAACGTGCTGTTTATGCGTATGGAGACACAGGCCCAGTCGGCCGAGACGGCAGACACCAACGGTCAGGCCGAGTCCGCGGACGCCGGCGGCGACGGCGGGCCGCCCGGCGCCCCTCCCGACGACCCCACCTCTGCGGACGGCGCGGCGGACGGCGCTCCCTCGGACACCCCCGCCGCTGCCGGGGAGGGCGGCCCTCTGAACGGCGTGCCGTCCAGCCCGCCGGCCGGGGACACGGCCTCGGCTGGCTCGTCGGCCGACGGGCCGGCCGAGCAGGCGGCCGGCGCAGAGCCCACGGCCGAGACGGTCGTCCGGTCCATCGTGGAGGAGCTGGTCGACAGCGCCGTGCCGTCCGGTACGTGCGGAGGGTGGGATGGGATTGATTATGTATTTTCCACGACGAGCTCACTGGCGAACCAGGTACCAGTGGTGTGGATTCATATGAAAATACGAAGAGAGCATATGGGTCTGGAAATGGAAATACACTTCTCTATTTTGAGTCGTGTTAAAGCCATCATGGCCATGATGGCGCGTAGCTACTTTTGTCCACTGTTTCCAGTACCTAGATTGCCTCATGACTGTGGTTGTTTTCTTTTCAGAAGCCACAGCGTCTGTAAGCAGCGAGCCACGAGAGAACGGTTCGGAGCGCTCCAGTGCTCCCAACACGCCCAAAATGAACCGCAGAATGTCTCAGGTGAGATCAATGTCCAATATGTCCAAACCAGACTGGTGGAGCTGGTCGCGAGCTATCAACATGATCCGCGGTGTAATTACCCGCGCCGCCCTCTTACATGTTTTTAATCGCTGTTCTTGCATGGAGAGGAGTTTTACATCCATGTTCTCTGTATACTTATATCTTCAGATGGCAAGAATGTTTGATGTACAGGTCTCGCGAGATTAAGCGGTAGGTTTTGCACTTTTACATTTCCGGTTATATCTCAGAAACTAATCGATCTACGATGAAGCCATTTTACACGATCATGGCCGGCTCGTTACCCAACAAGTCGATCGCATCTTCAACACTTAAAAGTTTAAGACGACGAAGATATAGCCTGAAGTACACTAAATTTTCTAGGTGCAAAACCTACCGCTAAAACCCGCGAGACCTGTACCTTATCATTCGCGACTTCCAGAGCACACTATCCCTCACTGACCGTCTCCGCGTCGTCTGTGTCACCAGGGAAGCGAAGATGCCAGCGAGAGCGACATGATGACGGCCAAGTTCTCTCACATCCTGCAGAAGGACGCCTTCCTGGTGTTCCGCTCGCTCTGTAAACTGTCCATGAAGCCGCTCCCGGAGGGAACGCCTGACCCCAAGTAAGTGGGCCAGTGTTGATAGACGGGGCAGGGTTGATGTCGGGAGATGGTCTGTTTGTAGGAGCATGTCTTGGTGGCTGGGATGAGATCAAGGAAATTCTTCTAGCATGGACTTTGATTTGGTTCACTGCAATGGTTTTGGTGAAGCTGCGTGTTTGAAGAATTAGGTATGTTTGAAGAGTTTGTTTGAAGCATTGTGTTTTAGGAACGAATACTTGGGATTCATTTCAATGTTCTGCAAGTTGACTGTAATTTGCGACGTACTTTGGAAGGCATTGTTACTACTTAGAATGATATTGATCGCGACCCTCACTAAGTGTATAAATTCTCTGCCGTCATTGCCCAGCCTCGGTTTCCATACCGATATAGGTCGCCCGGCATCTCTCCCACCTAACGCCGCAGCCGTGTCTAACACTGGAACGTCTGTAGGAATGTGCTGAGCCGGTAAACAAACGGTCGGCTCCACTGAGAGCACGTTTGGACTCCGGTGAACACGGCGGGCGGCGGACCGCCTGGACAGAGTCCAACGGTCCAAACTGCCGACAAATCGCTGCTAACAGTCCGGCCGGATGTTGTGTGTGGTAATGGGACGAGCTAGTATAGCAAATCGTGCTGGTTCTGATTTGTGGTACATTTTCATTCGGCAGTCCGTATTGATCAAATTTCAATTGCCCTTATTCCTTATGAAGGTTCGTATTCCGTATTATTCCTTTTCGTATTATTCCTTTCGTTTGTGGTCTCGATGGTCTTAGTTTGTGGTACGTTAAATTCCGCGCCGATGAATTCCACAGTGGACTTGTCGGCAGTTTGCACAGTCCAAACAAGCCTGCACACTGCACAGTACAACTACACATGCTCATTTTCCCATATTGAGCTCTTTCATCACACGCCAGTCCAATGCCGCTATCGTTTCCCCGTGCCCACTACAACTGACAGCGAGTCGCGATGGCTGTGATACGCGCTGCCCGCCACCCACAATAATCTGGGTCACGGCGGGCGACTGTTGACCGATCTGCTGTGGCGATACGGCCGTGCCGAGTGCCGACCTGGAAACGATACCAGTTCGGAGTGTTGAACTGTCCACTGGGCGACCTTGACGGGTAGTAGGTACGCAGGTAGGGGGTTATAACTGGGTGTCGTACCGGCTGTCAAACTCTCGTCAAGCTATATGAAAGGTTTACAACGTGCGGCCTTGATCTTTGTAGTGGTTTGGTGGCGCATGATGATGTGCGATGAGTGGGCGGACTAAATAATAAGCCCGTGTTTGCACATTGCATTAATGGTTAAAGGCTTATAACCTTCAGCCCTTATCTATGGTAGCAGTGAGGGTCAGTCAAAAGTTGCGCAAGCGGAGTCGACCTTAAAAAAAGACTGTTGTTGGCACGTGTTTATGGTGCGGCAGCTGGTAGTTGGCGGTGTTTCGCGTGGTGTGGCATCACTGGCGGATCCGGGGGGCGGGGGGCACGGGAGCCTGAGGTGCCCCTGACAGGCCCGTGGTGCCCTTGCTAGGCCTGTGGTGCCCCTGGACCCTAGCAGGCCTGTGGTGCCTCTGGCGGGCCTAGGGTGCCTCTGCACCCTGCTAGGCTGCTGATGCCCCTGGGATCTGACAGGACTGTGGTGCCCCTGACAAGCCTAAAGTGCCCCCAACAGGCCCGTGATGCCCCCGACAGGCCCAATGTGCCCCTGCGTGATGCCGTGATGCCTGCGAGGCCGGTGGTGCCATAGAGGTGGTGCCCCTGCGAGGCCGGTGGGGCCCCTGACAGGCCCATGGTGCCCCTGCGAGGCCGGTGGTGCCCCTGCTAGACCGGTGGTGCCCCTGTAAGGCCTCTGGTGCCCCTGACAGGCCCATGGTGCCCCTGCGAGGCCGGCGGCGCCCCTGGCAGGTCTCTGGTGTCCCTGACAGACCTGGGGTGCCTCTGACAAGCCTGTGGGGCCCCTCACAGGCCCGTGGTGCCCTTGCTAGTCCTGTGGTGCCCCCGGGCGCCAAGGGGGGTCATGACCCATGTGGCCCCCCTTGGATCTGCCACTGATACATAATATATTGATTTGTAAAGGCGTTATGGCTTATGCAATATGCAATTGCAGGCACTTGGTATCCCTCACTTATCCCTCATTGGGGGCTCTGGCGGGCTCCTGAGGGCCCACGTCTATCTCCGGGAGCCCTAGACAGGCTCTTTTGGGTCCTTTCAGTCCACTATAGCATAGGAGGTCTCCATGCGAGTCCTATACATCTGAGGGCGTACCCTGACGTCTGAGGTACCCAACTGCAGCTCCAATGGTCTCTTACACTGGCGGATCCAGGGAGGGGGCATTTAGGGCCATGCCCCCTTCCCAGAGGCCTAAAGTGGCCCGTTTGCCCCCCCCCCCCAAACGATAATGAAACATAGTTCAATCAGTGCGTGGCTCAGGAGCCGAGTTAGACAGGGGGTGTTTTACCACCTTCCGGCCCGCAAAGGGACCCAAGCACTGACAAAAGCAATGGTAAGTGTTTACAAAGTAATATAAAGGCATGGGTCGGGTGGGCTACCATTTATATATTTTTCTTTTTAGTTAAAAAATATGCATAGTGTCAGGGGTGTAACGAAAAATAAGTGGCCTAAATCCGATGAGAAAACAGGATTTGGGGTTACCCTAGGTTTGGCTCCTGCATGAGTTGCCCCCCCCCCCCCCCAAAAAAAAAAACGCAAGCCTGGATCCGCCAGTGTCTGCAGGTGTCACAAACTTCGCTCCTACTGTGTAGCTAGCGTACGTCTCACGAGGTCCCTGCTGATCCTCTATGTAGATACAAATATCACAAACTCTGCCGTTTCCCTGGTCAGGTCGCACGAGCTGCGGTCCAAGGTGCTGTCGCTGGAGCTGCTGCTGTCCATCCTGCAGTCGCCCGGCCGCGTCTTCACCTCCAACGAGATGTTCATCACGGCCATCAAGCAGTACCTGTGCGTGGCGCTCTCCAAGAACGGCGCCTCCTCGGTGCCGGAGGTGTTCCAGCTGAGCCTGGCCATCTTCCTGGCGCTACTGGCCAACTTCAAACAGCACCTCAAAAAACAGATCGAGGTACGAGCGTAATCTGAGAGAAGGAGGGCTAGGTGGGGCGAATATGAGGTCAGGAGGATTTGTGGGTGGTTTGATTGGCTGGCTTTGTTTGAAATAGTACGTCGTCTCATGAGTCGATGAGATACACAACAGTCTACATGCCTGATTCATGATAATTACTACGTGAAATGATAAGTACAGCTGTACTGTAAGTACAGCACTGTAGCAACTGACGCATGTCGTGTATTCACACTACCGCGCCGTGGCAGTTTGTCGCCGATAAGCCATAAATGTTATCTTATCGACCTGGCTCGACTGTGCCTTCATCGGCACCGCGAGGCCTCGAACGCCGAATACTATCCGTGAAAATAACTCGTGCTCCTTTGGAGCCGCTACAGGGGCGCCAAAGGTCAAAGGTCCACCAGTGCACACCGTGTGCAAAGTTAGCAACTGTTCGCTGATGTATATTGCGGTGATTGCAGTGACAGATTCGGGGTTAAATGATCACCTGTCACCTGTCGGTCAACTTTTTGGCGGGCTATTACGAAGAGTGGACCAATTTAAAATCCCCGATAGTTGTGTAACTTTTACCGCTGTTTGATCGCCCATACTGTGCTGTTCGAGCATTAAATTGGCAAATCGTCTAGCCTGTATTATTTTAGGGCAATCTCTTGTTCTTTGAAACCACGATAGTATCCAATTTGTTGTCTAATGTTATTTATCGTTGTAATGTACTACAAATCCACGTATCCCGTCTCATTCTTTCATTAGGTACCTCTTATAATGAATGTCCGGCCGTTATAACCCGCCGCCCACCGCCTCGTCTTAGGTGTTCTTCAAGGGCATCTTCCTGAACCTGCTGGAGACGCCGAGCTCGTCGTTCGAGCACAAGTGGATGGTGATCCAGGTGCTGACGCGTATCTGCGCCGACGCCCAGAGCGTGGTGGACATCTACGTCAACTACGACTGCGACTTCGCGGCGGCCAACATCTTCGAGCGGCTAGTGGCCGACCTGAGCAAGATGGCGCACGGCAGACAGGTGCGGGAGGGATGAGGGAGGAGGGAGTGGATGGGGTGCGGTGCGGAGCTTGTGTACGGAGGACTGGTGGCATAGGGAAGACCTGGACAGTGGTCGCATTGGTAGATAGTGATGAGAAAAAGGCAGCGTAATGCTGACTGGAGATATGACAATTATTAGTGGAAAGGTGTGATCGAATCGACGAAAGCCTTGAGGCTTGAATCATCTTCAGCTTTCACATAAGAGTCAGCTCTCTAATATCACGGGTGCCGCTGTACTGATCCGTCGCCTGCAGCCCGGCTCCCTCCCGTAGTCTTGACCCGCTGTCCGTCCTTCCCGTCGCCCTGACCCTCCCCTCCCCCACCCCCCTCAGACGGGTCCGGAGCAGCTCGGCGTGACCGTCACCCAGGAGCGCAGCATCCGACTGAAGGCGCTCGAGTGTCTGGTCGGACTGTTGAAATGCATGGTCGAGTGGAGCCGGGAGCTCTACGTCAACCCGCACTCGCAGACCAACCTCGGTACGTAACGCGATGGCAAACTGTTTAGAGTTTGCAGAATCTGCTATACATTACACGGCTGACGATACTAATCTCGATATAGAGCTAAAGCATTCGCAAACCATTTACATTTTAATCGTAATAAACCAGTATAGCGCCTTTTGGGGCGACTAACGGAGCGAGCGAGGGGGTGAGTCTTGCACGTGCGAAATTTCGAGGGGGTACCTCCAACTGACTTGTGCACGGCACCCTACTAACCGGTCTCTGGCGATGTGCCAAATTTGAGCACAATTGGCCCAGCCGTTCTCGAGATCTGGAAGCGGCACCCTGCACGTGCGCACGTGCAAAATGGGTCCCAACTGACTTGTGCACGGCACCCTACTAACTGGTCCCTAACCGTGTACCAAATTTGAGCGCCATCGGTCCAGCCGTTCTCGAGATCTGGAAACGACCCCTGCACGTGCGCACGTGCAGCAGCACCCCCACTCTGGCACATGGATATGCAGTGCCTAGTGGGTGCCTACCTACATGCCAACTTTCAGCGCAATCGGCCAAGTAGTTGCCGAGATATTGCAACAATTACAAAAGTGACACCTCTTCGTTTTGCACGTGGCACGTGCATAAGGGGTCACCCACATGCATCGGGAATAGTCCAATACTCGGTAGAAGGAATGAAGCTACCCTACAAAAATTACCGCGTGTAAATCGGTCAAGTGGTTGCTGAGATATAAGCCTCGCAAAAGCGTCCGCACGGCCGGCCGGCCGGCCGGCCGGCCGCTCATACTCAGAAATTTCCGTTAATCTAAGGAAAGACTACGCTCGCTTCGCTCGCTCCGTAACCAAACCATAATTACTATTTAGCTATGTCATTTGAAGACAAACACGTTGGTGTATAGTGCATTTTTAAGCAATTCATAGTCAATTGACTATGAATTGAATTCATAGTCAATTCAATTCGTAACCATGATGACCAAGGAGGGTGCGTACTGCATTTGCCGACCAGCCTTGTTCTTAATACCTTCCACCGACTTGTCCCAATGGTATGTCAACCACTCTGTGTCTGAGTCCATGTCTGTGTGCCAACAGAGACGGACCGAGAGACGGCTGACGAGCCCGTCCAGCCGGCCTCCCTGGCCACCTACGGCAGTCAGAACAGCCTGGCCAACAACACGCCGCAGCAGTACGAGTCGCTCAAACACAAAAAGGAGATCTGGGAGCAGGGCATCGACATGTGAGTACTACGGGCAGAGGTGGTCGGTGGTGCGCGGTGGACTGAACGTCTGAACGTATGAGTGAGATGTAGGATATAAGATTCTATGTGTAGGATGACTGATAAATGGCTCCGGCCTAAGCTGTGAGCTTGCAGTTTCAAAGGTCCGAATGCTTTCACGGCAAAAGAACGATTGGTCCTAATGTTCTCCATGTGCTCGTCAGACTTATTGAGGTTGTTTTTTTTTTCATTGTCGAGTGTCCTCTACGCTGTAATTAAGCCATAAGTTTCCACGCTCACCTAAACAACCCCACTTAAAGATTCGGCTCACCCAAAGCCCCATCAGGCTGCCCTTTGACACCTTCCCGCTCTCTCCCTCCCAGGTTCAACCGTAAGCCGAAGCGCGGCCTGGCGTTTCTGCAGGAGCAGGGCCTCCTGGAGGCCACGCCCGACTCCATCGCCGCCTTTTTCCACGACGACCACCGGCTGGACCGGGCCGTGCTGGGGGATTATCTGGGGGACCCGGACCAGCACAACAGAGAGGTACGTGACGTGGAGGGAGGGTGGGCTGTGCCGTGCTGGTGGATTATCTGGGGGACCCGGACCCGCACAACAGAGAGGTGCGTGATAAGATGCAGGGAGGAAGAGAGGAGATAAACAGAGGAGGAGTAAAGAGTGGAAGAAAGGGGAGGGGAGAAGCTTGATGAACAAGGCTTTCACATGAAATTGGTTGAGCTTCAATTAGGCGAAGACGTTGCTGGTATAGATTTTGGTGCTAATGTCGAGTGTAAACCGTAACCATGACCCGGACTCTCGTGACACACTCAAATAAGGAACCTGTTCAAAGGCGGCATCGCCCTCATCATGCAGCCTTCCATGAGTATCCGACTGTCGTTCTGACCCGTCCGTCCGTCCTTTCCGTCCGTTCAGGTGATGTACGCCTACGTGGACCGTCTGGATTTCAACGACCGGGACTTTGTGGCGGCGCTGCGGCTCTTTCTGGACGGTTTCCGCCTGCCCGGAGAGGCGCAGAAGATCGACAGACTCATGGAAAAGTTCGCCAGCAGATACTGCGAGTGCAACCCAAAGTGAGGAACGCTATGGGCTGGAGGGATTGGGTGCTTATTGTTTAAGTAGGGAAGGCTGGCGCTCGGAGTGGTCTGAAGTGAGATTCAGGGCGGCTATGGCAGGATAGTGTGTCGGTAGGCAGGCTGCAAGTGTTGGTCATTTGATGATTTTATTGCCAGCTGTATATGTTGTTGTTCTGGCCTGTGGCTAACGGCGTCTATTCCGTGTGTTTTCAGTCAGAACCTGTTTGCCAGTGCCGACACGGCCTATGTGCTGGCCTATTCAATCATCATGTTGACTACCGACCTGCACAGCGCCCAGGTCAAGGTAAGACGATGTGAACCACTGCTTCAGTCTGTAATAGTCTAGTCATTCTGATGAGTGATGGTATGACAATGGATTCATTTGACTCTACTCCTATACTCCTATACTCCTAGACTCTACTACCTATATTAGCTGTTGTCATAATCGTACGTGTCTGAATCTTGCCGTTCTGACGTTGTGCCGTCCTCCTGCAGCACAAAATGACCAAGGAGCAGTACATCAAGATGAACCGCGGTATCAACGACAGCAAAGATCTGCCCGAGGACTACCTGTCTCAGATCTATGACGAGATCGCCGGCAACGAGATCAAGATGAAGGTCACGGCCAGCGCCAAACCCGGCAAACAGGGTCAGTACGGCGGAGTGGGGGAAGGTAGAGGCTGGAGCACTGGTTTAGGGTATAGGACGGAGGGGTGGAGTGGAGGGTGGAAAGGGGAAATGAAGTGGGTGGCTCTGCAAGTGGACTTAATGGTGGGTAGCTGAGAGTCTGGCTGCTCTTTTTTGTAGCTCTACCGATTGTTCCTCGATTTTGCAATTCTTTTGGTACGTATTTTGAAAATAATTCATTGGAGCATAGTAATGGTGACCTCGGCACACTCACAGCAGCGGCTTACAGCCTCTGCCAGCTCCCCGGCCGCTCCCCCTGACCTCTCCCTCTCCCCCACCTTGCAGTGGCCCAGAGCGAGAAGCAGCGCCGGCTCCTGTTCAACCTGGAGATGGAGCAGATGTCGCTGGCGGCCAAGTCGCTGATGGAAGCCGCCAGCCACGTGCAGGCCGAGTTCACGTGCGCCACGCACGTGGAGCACGTGCGGCCCATGTTCAAGCTGGCCTGGGCGCCGTTCCTGGCTGCGTTCAGCACTGGTCTCCAGGACTGCGACGATCCGCGCGTGGACGAGCTCTGTCTGGACGGGATCCGGTGTGCCATCCGCATCGCGTGCATCTTCCAAATGAAGGTAGGCGGGTGGAAGGGTAAGACGGACGGGGTGCGGTTGGGATGACCCAGGTTGTGCCCTTTTCCTTTGATATTGCGAACTGCATTGGATTGATGCGTATTGACGCGCAGATGAAATGAATTATTTGTTGCTTGACATTTGATCTTGTCGTAGGTGCAACATTGGCGCTATCATACGCCGGAAACAGACGTCAGGATTTCACCATCAACCCTGCCCGTCAATATGTTTACCTGTAACCTCCTGCAGCGAATATCTGACGGTGACCCGGTCCCCCTCGCCTCGCCCGGCAGCTGGAGCGTGACGCGTACGTGCAGGCTCTGGCCCGGTTCACCCTGCTCACGGCCAACGCGGCCATCACCGAGATGAAGGCCAAGAACATCGACACTATCAAGACGCTGATCTCAGTGGCGCAGACGGACGGCAACTACCTGGGCCACTCGTGGCTGGACATTCTGCGCTGCATCTCGCAGCTGGAGCTGGCACAGCTGATCGGCACGGGCGTGCGGCCCGGCCGGCTGGCGCACCCGGCCAAGGGGAAGACGGCCGACGGAGGGCACGGCTTCCACTTCCTGGAGAATATCGACTGTGAGTGGCTGGTGGGGGATTACGGGGAGATGGGACGAGAGATGGGCGCTAGCGTTTGATAGTAACGGGTTACACTGTGATTTGATTTAATGAATGAGTGCCGTTTTTAGATTCATCGCAAATACGAGACTTGGCGATGATGTAAAGACTGAAGAGTTAACTTTTCATGCACCGACTTGGCGCGTATGCCGCACTTTTCTCATCTGTGTTTTATGTTAATATCTCCGCCTCATTACTCACCCGCCGACCCCGCTGCATTGTTTTGTCGCCATCCCTATCTTTCTAACCACCCTCACTCTCACCCGCTGCAGTCACCGGCAATGCGGAGCGCCGCCTGGCGAGCGTGGTCGAGTCGATGGGTGAGACCAACTCTCAGAGCGTGGTAGTGGCCGTGGACCGGATCTTCACCGGCTCCATCAGACTGGACGGAGACGCCGTGGTCGACTTCGTGGACGCACTCTGTCACGTGAGTTACGGACGGGGTGATGAAACTGATGACCCAGGTGTAACTGTGTGGAGAGAATCTGTTGGTGATAAAACTGATGACCCAGGTGTTTGAAGTGTGGAGAGAATCTGTTGGTGATAAAACTGATGACCCAGGTGTAACTGTGTGGAGAGAATCTGTTGGTGATAAAACTGATGACCCGGGTGTTTGAAGTGTGGAGAGAATCTGTTGGTGATAAAACTGATGACCCAGGTGTAACTGTGTGGAGAGAATCTGTTGGTGATAAAACTGATGACCCAGGTGTAACTGTGTGGAGAGAATCTGTTGGTGATAAAACTGATGACCCAGGTGTAACTGTGTGGAGAGAATCTGTTGGTGATAAAACTGATGACCCAGGTGTAACTGTGTGGAGAGAATCTGTTGGTGATAAAACTGATGACCCAGGTGTAACTGTGTGGAGAGAATCTGTTGGTGATAAAACTGATGACCCAGGTGTAACTGTGTGGAGAGAATCTGTTGGTGATAAAACTGATGACCCAGGTGTAACTGTGTGGAGAGAATCTGTTGGTGATAAAACTGATGACCCGGGTGTAACTGTGTGGAGAGAATCTGTTGGGAGATTGAGCCAGCCATGATAGACGATAAGTCTTCCTCCTTATAGCTGTAATACTAGCTAAGCCTAGTCATTAGTATGATATGTCGTCAATATTTCAAATACTGCTCTGGTTACTAGAAAGGATTTAATAGCAGTATTATAGCTGTTTAACCCCTACCTCACCCCACTATCGCTCTGATCATCCCTATCCGCCTCTGCCCAGGTGTCCCGAGACGAGCTGGCCCAGCCGCAGCCGCGGATGTTCTCGTTGACCAAACTGGTGGAGATCTCCTACTACAACATGGGCCGCATCCGGCTGCAGTGGTCCCGCATCTGGAAAATACTCGGAGAACACTTCAACAGGGTGAGAGAAGGGTGTGGGGAGCAACGGAGTAGCGGATAGATTTGACATGGTGTTGGAGGCTGCATTGAGTTTGAAGACTTGCTCGTAGCGTACTTGCGTTTCTCCATGCTCGTCTCTTATGACTTTGACTCCTACATTCAACACTTTCGTGCACACTTTACCTTTCTTTAGTTATGGTTGGAAGAGACAACGAAAATCATGGCATTTACTGGCACCGCTGGCACTTATAACGTTGTCCTTTCACTCATACCCCCTCTGTGTGTTCTAGGTGGGCTGTAACCCGGTGGAGGAGATATCGTTCTTCGCCGTCGACTCGCTCCGCCAGCTGTCGATGAAGTTCATCGAGAAGGGAGAGCTGGCCAACTTCCGCTTCCAGAAGGACTTCCTGCGGCCATTCGAGTACATCATGAAGTCCAACAGGTCGGTTTCAGCGTAGTGATCTTCGCTCTTAAACTGCTGACTGATTCCTGGAGTCATTGCGCATTATGAACACCGTGTCTTTGGTTATCTCATACGAGGGAACGCGGCCACAGAAAAAAGAATTACTTTAATTTACTTAATTAATTTAATTAATTACAAATACCCAAAGTAATAGGAAACGTTTCAGTTTTGGCATTTTGTAACTGCATGACCACACGATTAATTATGATTTCCATAATGATTGCTCATCCCCTACTTTTGTGTCGCAGAGTAACACAAGTCAATTATCACCAGCTTCACATCTCCTTGCGCGCTATCTGACCTAAGTGAGCAAATTACCTCAGTAGTTTCGGTCCCTCCACACCCATCAACTAAGCTCGCCCTGTTCCCCCTCTGTCAGGTATCTGCCTCCCTCCCGTCTGCCTCTCTAGTCTGTCAGGTCCCCCACTATCCAGGACATGCCGTGGTTTGCTGCTCACCATGTCCCGCTGAATGATCCCCCCCCCCCCCCTCTGTCAGGTCTCCGACCATTCAGGACATGGTGGTGCGCTGCGTGGCGCAGATGGTCAACTCTCAGGCGCGCAACATCCGCTCCGGCTGGAACAACATCTTCAGCGTGTTCCACCTGGCGGCCTCGGGCATGGACGAGAGCGTGGTCGAGCTCTCCTTCCAGACCACCGGCTCCATCATCTGTGAGTGATCAACGCCGAAGGCGACACCAACGACGTCGCGGACGGTCTGAACACAGTGCTTGACTCAATTTATTTTATTTCGGGATAGAGAAAGGTCGTGTGGGCGTAGTTTTGCTAGCTGAATAACAGTAATTGTATGTTTGTGTATAGCTTAGTTATTTCTATAATCATTCCCTAAATATTGGGACAGAAAATATCAATGATAATTTTTCTCAGCGCACACCCATGATAACCATATGCATTTTTAGGTTTCGCGACTGGTCCAATCCTTTTCATTGATTCTTCATTCCGATCCCGAGCTGCCTACTCTGACACCATGTCGTTCGTTTTCTCCACAGCGACGGTGTTCGAGAACCACCTGGCGATCGTGATCGACAGTTTCCAGGACTCGATCAAGTGTCTGTCCGAGTTCGCGTGTAACGCCCAGTTTCCCGACACGAGTATGGAGGCGATCCGGCTGATCCGTAGCTGCGCGCGCTACGTGGCCGACTCGCCGCACCTGTTTCGGGACCACAACATCGAGGACAAGACGATCCCGGAGGAGGACCGGGTCTGGGTGCGCGCCTGGTTCCCCATCATGTTCGAGCTCTCCTGTATCGTCAACAGGTACGGCGGCGGAGAGGGTGGATGGAGGTGCCACTGTGTGTACCTACATCCTGGTGTTTTGTGGTTTACTATTCGAATGTGTGATGCTAAATAATATTGTCATTAATTATTGGACTCATACATTGTTACGACTTACGAGACTGTTGTTTTACTTCGGCTGCTTGGTTCTTACAATTGACTTTAAATGAATCGAAATATGCAAGCTCGGTAAGGTGCTTCAGATTCTGTCATGGTACTCAACGTGGTTCACCGAGGTAGGCTCGTGTATCATTTCTGACTGCGCCCCGTCACCTCGCCCGTCTCTGCCCCTCCTCAGGTGTAAGCTGGACGTTCGGACGCGCGCTCTGACTGTCATGTTCGAGATCATCAAGACGTACGGCATGACGTACCGCCAGCACTGGTGGAAGGACCTGTTCCAGATCCTGTTCCGCATCTTCGACAACATGAAGCTGCCGGAACAGCAGCTGGAGGTGAGTGGGAAGCGGCTGCCGCCCCCGGAGGTACGCGGCAGAAGGTGCTGTTTGTCGGCGACTCAGTCTGTCAGTCTGTTCTCACTGCCTTTGCTGCTTTCACGCGTCTTATGTTTGTCTTTGTCGTCCTGCCTTAGATGGTTTACTTTAAAAGAGACGAGAGTTGAGCGCATTGTATTGGTGCGGCTCTTGCGTAGTGTTTTGTTCGTTCTGTTAATTATGTAGTATGTGTTCCCGGCCATCCGGGCGCTCTCGCTTGATCTGAGTTTGTTTTGTTGGGAGAGCGTTACGTTTTGGTATTGTTTGCGGCTGTTACTCTCTCCTTGCTCTTTACCTCTGTCCCGGGCGGCCCGTCTTTCTCTGGGCGTAACTCAAGCGAGGCATGGTATATCGGTCACAGAAGGACTGACTTCGTAACTTTATCTGTTCCCATCTTCACCGAAACCAAATACCGACCGTCAAAAATACTTGTATATGAGCAAAATATTACTGCTACACTGACACACTCACCACTAATTTTCAACTGGTGCTGGCTTAACCGTTTCGTCTTTGTAAGTTTGTATGGGCGTTCTTGAAGCTCAACCAGCTTAAACTTACCCACGAGAGAGGAATTTAGTTGTTAGAGTATTCGGGCCTCAGTCCTATAATGAACCGTAGAGGCAGTTGTTGAGGTTTCTTAATTCTTAATCAGTTGAAGCCCAGTGTTTTATAATGCTAGAGACGTTTGCACAATGTTAGAACGGAAGGCTTTCAGGGAATTTCTAACGGGTTTTACTGGTTTTGGGCTGGAGAATGGTTGGCTCGCATGTATTTTGCTGCTTGGAACAATCGCGTCACACACCAGTCCGGGTTCTTTTATTTTTCTTTTGGGAAGACTGGCTTCAAAGCAAATATATCCGGCCTATGCAAGGTAGTCTGAATTTCCCGGTTGACAGCGCGGCTGCCACAGGCGTATGTCCCCCGGTAGCAGGCTGCGGTTGGAGCGCGGGCCGCCCGGGACAGGGGGCCGTCGTGTGCCGCGCCAGTCGCACCCTGTCTGATTCGGCTCTCTTCTTTAACAGATTTTCGTGCACCCCGACAACCAGCTGGATGTTAGTACTGGGGGCTGGCAGCAGCCGGGGGCGGCGGGGAGCCGTGCCGTCCCTGCATGTGGCCCCTGTCCCAACTGCATGCTGTGGGCGGTGGGGAGGATCCTCGCGACGATCCATTACCCGGGCGGGTGCAAACTGCACCATAATCCGAGCCCATGGATGGTTTTGGATGCCTGCACTTGCCCGATCGGTTATTTATCACTCCAGTCCTTATTTCATGTCCCTTTTATGAAATGTTCCTTTTCCAGGACTGTTTTCGCCGTCATTGCATTTTGTCATCTGGTTCCTTTAGTTTTGTCCTATGCCTGATAGTTTTCACTAACAATCATGCCGATATTTCGGCATCGCCTAACCCAAACTCCGCTACTAACACCAAACTGCGAACCGATTGCAGCTGGAACCATGTAATATGTATCGTTCTTTGCCGATGACTGTTGGATTTACAGAGTGAATTAATATATTTTGAGGAGTGGTTGCTGAGTTTCAAGTAACGCTAACACATTGTACCGATAGTTATGCCTGTTGTGCTGTTTTATATGCATTTTAATCAACAATTACTCATCGCACGGCATATATTAATCGATTCCGTATTTGATCAAACGCACCTATTGTTACGGTTTGCTTGCCAGCCGTAGACACCATGTTAGATCCATTTTACCCAGTCATAAACTGCCAACTTTGAGTTGGTCGATTACTACACCTTTTTTCATTAGAATTAATCTTTATAAAATTCAATTTAATCTTTGGAACATTTGATTTAAAACATGAAACATTCATATTAATCTATGTAAAATTCATTTTAAGACTTATAAAGTTTGATTTAAAACGTATAAAGTCCTATTTAAACCTTATAAAATTCATTTTAAACCACGCACACTTGCATAGCAAAGCCGCCCTAGTGATCCACAAGTACGTTACTCATGGGTTGGAGTGAAACGTGAGTTTTGATTTACTGTTCTCGTATAAACCTGTATCTCAAGTTAAGTATCTACCTTACAGGAAAAGTGGAAATGAAATATTAAAAGGAATTATGAGGTACTTAGTATTGGAAAGGAATGGACTCCAGTCTCCATAACTACTTTGCTTGGAACATTGAAAATGACTTGAATAAACGTAAACGGAAACAGTTTTTTAACTATATATGACAAATTAAGCACTCGCACGTATTGGCGTTTTTACAGCCATAAAGGTAATGTGTGGGATAGATAGGACTGCAGCCGTTCAGCCCCTGATCGTCCTAGAGTTTCCAGAAAAAAAACGAGTGTATTGCTCGTCACCAGAAGAAGCCCGCGATCTTTCCCCTCGTGTCATTTTTTACATTCATGGCCAGATCAAACGACCCTAATGCTACAACTTCACAGATAGGTTTTCTGGAGTATCTACCATTTGGGGCTCCTGGCTCTAAATTTGGTTATCATCTTATTCAGTAACAATGTATTTGTGCATTTGGGGTAGGCTGGGTCAGGCATGGTCAAGTCAGGCGTCCCGATTTCTTAGTCAATGTGTTTAATGTTTATTGAACGCTATTGACAGCTTTGCCACATGTGGCATCAGCTTCAATGTAATTTTCCATAATAATCCCCAAATGCTTAAATGAATAGTAAATTCGATACCAGTTTTGAAACACCCTTAAATGCTGCAAAACTGCAGAGCTAATAAATTCAATCGAAAATTAGGTTCTGCTAGAACCCCTAAGCATAATTGTTTTCGGCTCCTTTGGGCGGCTTCGTGGTTTATGGTTGCCTGGTTTAAAATGAAATTTATAAAGTTTAAATACGATTTTATAAGTTTTAATGCAAACGTTATAAGTTTTAAACCAAACTTTACTTAGATTAAAACTAATGTTACATGTTTTAATGCAAATGTTCCAAAGATTAAATTGGATTTTATAAAGATTAATTCTAATGAAAAAAGGTGTAGTTACAGCCTGAGCCGCTGACCCAATGCTCTGGTTTCATTTGGAGCAGAAGGCCGAATGGATGACGACGACGTGCAACCACGCCCTGTACGCCATTATCGACGTGTTTACGCAGTACCACGACACGCTGCAGCCGATACTGCTGGAGCCGCTCTACAGCCAGCTGCACTGGTGTGTCAGGCAGGGTACGTAACAGACAGGCACTGTCAGACAGGGTACGTAACAGATGGAGCCGCTCTACAGCCAGCTGCACTGGTGTGTCAGACAGGGTACGTAACACTCAATAAGCCAAGATAGTCAGCCTGTGGTGGCTGGTAATCAAAATCCGACCATCTGCTACCACTCTCCACTCCAAGAGGTCCCATCAATCAGCTTTGGTCCCGCATATTTTAATTTTGAAGTTTATATCCCATTCCGATGTTAATCCCTCATTTCCTAATCAACCTCTCAACTCTCTTCATCCCGTAGACGACTTGACCATGTGTGACCTGCCCAATCAGCTGTCCCTCCCATCTGTACACTCACTGACCCCGCTCTCCCTCCCTCAGATAACGAGCAGCTGGCTCGGTCGGGCACCAACTGTCTGGAGAACCTGGTCATCTCTAACGGCGTCAAGTTTCGGCCGGAGACGTGGGATCAGACGTGCCGCTGCATGCTGGACATCTTCAACTCGACGATCCCACACCAGCTGCTCACCTGGAGGCCGGGCGAGGCGGGAGAGCCGCTCACCGATCCAAAGGTACGTTATCGGGGACAGAGGATACCGCGGATTAATGTGGGAGGGTTAGTGGAGGCTCAGGTCAGGGGTAAGGGTACAGACTCAGCCGGATGTTCTGAGCCTTCGTTGGGTCTTGATTGTAGTCCTGTGAGAGGTTTACTGCTCTTTTTTTTAGTCATTTACCTCGAATGTGAACGTTTCCGTTCACTGCATATATTGTTAATTGTGACGCGACTCCGTCTGACCCCATCTATGCGCGCTCCCTCAGTCCCCGCACAGTCCGACCGACTCGCCGTCCGAGATTATGGGCCGGGCAGACAGCATGCACAGCATCAACAGCATCGGGTCGCAGACCAACGACGACAAAAACAGAAAAATCATGAAAATGAAGGTGAGCTGGCACGGGCGTGGCGCTCACGCGCAGACTTATTAATGTGTTTTGATGAATAGAATAATGAGAAGTAAATGCCTAAAGCATACACGCAAACTGCCGCTGTCAACCCACCAAACTGCTTAAAACTGCTTTTATTTGTCGACTGGAAATTAGGCTACAGTCGATGTTTCTCTTTGAGTCCGATACTCTATGTTTTTAAGGTGAATAATTGAGGAAACTGAACTAGAATGTGTAGGATTTCCATGCCATTGCCACAAGCGACACTCAGCTGGCGCCGAAATGTATCTGCTGTGTCGTCCACTCCTCTCTGACGTCTCATCTCTCCGTGTTTAAGGTGCACCAGGACCACCAGCTGTTCGCCGGTCTGCTGATCCGCTGTGTGGTCCAGCTGGAGCTCATCCAAACCATCGACAACATCGTCTTCTTCCCCACCACCTCACGCAAGGAGGACGCCGAAAACCTGGCGCAGGCACAGGCCGAGGCGCTGCGCCAGCGGCTCTCGGACGACGCCCAGCAGCGCGAGGACCAGGGCATGTACCCGTACCTGAGCGCGCCGCAGCTCTTCCAGCTGATCGACTGTCTCATGCAGAGCCACCGGTTCGCCAAGCGGTTCAACGCCGACCACGACCAAAGGAATCTGCTCTGGAGGGCCGGTAAGAAGACGGAGGGAGGGTGAATGGGTGTGAGCGGTGTTGGGAAGTCGTTTGAGGATTGGTTTTAGCTAGGTCTCTCCTATAGTATATATTATTCTCTCTTTTCTGTATTGCTCTGTGCTCTATTCTGTCTTTATTTTCTCCCTCATATTAATTTAGATAGTGAAAGCCATTTATAACTCTTTCAAAGGAATAAAGCTGAATTTTTTTTTACCAAGCTCTTGGTCTTGAGCTCCTTCTTTTCCATGAAACTGCCTGACATTTCAACTAACGCCCCTTCCCCACTCTCCGCAGGTTTCAAGGGTAACGCCAAGCCGAACCTGCTGAAGCAGGAGACGCAGAGCCTGGCGTGCGCGCTGCGCATCCTGTTCCGTCTGTACACGGACGAGGCCCGGCGCGCCGAGTGGCCTCAGGTGCAGCAGCGGCTGATCGCCACCTGCCGCGAGGCGCTCGAGTACTACCTGAGCCTGCAGTCGGAGGCGCACCGGGACGCCTGGGTGGCGCTGCTGCTGCTCTTCCTCACCCGGGTGCAGAAGATGGATGACGAGCGGGTGAGTTCCGCGGGCGGGGGAGAGGGGAGGGGAGGAGGGAGGGTGGGATGCAGGGGGTTAGGCGTTAGGCTGGAGGCCGGAGGGTCGGTGTTTGGATTAGAAGATGGATAGAGATTGTTTGGTAAGGTGAGTTGGAGCGAAATGGCAACGAATTCGGCTTACTTAAAACACCAGTTGTAAACATTGCAGTTGTTATCAAACGGTACTGATAGTGAAGGAATGTAGGGTTACTTGAAGGTGAATATGAGATGGTTAGCATGTCGACTGAAATATCGTGAGTCGTTCCGTTACAATCATTGTTATGTCAACCGGTGGACGCTAAGGTATGCAGGAGTACGAGCCTTATCTTACTATTTGCTTTGTGACCCACGGCACTTGTTGGCGTGTCTTTATCAAGCAACCACTTCACTCTATTGGAGTACAGGGGCCACCTGTGTCGGGTGGCTGATATCTCACAAATACCAGACGCCAGCGTTGTTTGAACGCAGTCATGTTCTGTTTACTCTAGTTATCTCTCTCAGAAACCCCAAAACACCGGGTGTATTCTCACGGGTCGTTGAGTACTGGCTCTGTGTCGAGCGGTGTTGAACGATGTGTCATACCTTTCAGCCAGCACATCTGGTCTTCAACAGTGAATGTCTGTGTGCTGTGCTTATTTGTGTGCTGGGTACGAGGGGTGGTAGCAGTGAGTGTTTATGAATGTCTCGCTAGAGAAGCTACCGCTGCCATAGAGCCGCTGCTGCGAAGTCACAGTGGAATTTTATAGCTGTGCTGGACGAAGTAATTGGTAATCCATGGAGGTCATAAGCACTTTCTTTGCCTTTAGCACTGTTTTCTGCTCCGTTTGTCCCCACACCTTCTCGGGACATGAATTCAACACTGACCGCGGCGCCCCTCCGTCCCCAGTTCCGGGCGCACGCCTCCAACTATTACCCGCTGCTCTGTGAGGTCATGTGCTTCGACCTGAAGCCCGAGCTGCGCGCCGTGCTGCGGAAATTCTTCCTGCGTATCGGCCCCGTGTTCAACATCACACCGCCGGCAGCGACCACGTGACCGCCGGCGACCAATCAGCGCTCGCCGACCGACAGAAGAGGCCTGTGATTGGTGGACGGGACGGCAGTGTGAGTGGGTGAGTGGGTCATGTGACTGAAGTCAGCCAATCACTGTTGTGTGTCCGGTTGTGGAGGCTCGCGATTGGTGCGTCGGCCGGTCACGTGATCAGTGGTCGGTCAGCCGCGGCCGCTCGAAAGTTTTTTGATCGAATGGAGCAGCGTCGGCTGATTACAGACAGGCCTGTGCTCGTCGCCTTGCCATAGTCTATCATTGGCCAACGGACGACTGGCGCCGTCTGTGATTGGCTAATTGTCGACGGACGCCGTCTGTGATTGGCTAACGGACGACTGACTCCGTCTGTGATTGGCGCACGGACGGCCGACAGAGCTGGAAGGGCCGATGATTGGCTGCTAGCTGAACAAATGAAGAGGAGAGTGTGAGTACAGAGAGGTGCCGTTCGCCAGGCCGGCGGTGCCCGTCCGACTCGCCCAGGTGCGCTGTCGGGTGGCGGGTGAAAAAATCACTGCGCCTGTGATCGTGTATAATGTATATATACTTATTATCATTATTATTCCCCAATAGTGCCTGCTGTAGACACAGCTCGGGCGTTGGCGGGCGAGTATTCCGTTATTTATGTTGATTATATAGGTGATTATTCTGACGGGAACGTCAGACTGGTGATCATCCGCCATCCATAGGCAGCACGGGACGTATTTATTGGAGTACGTAGCGTAGGACCGGGTGAGGTTCTGTAGTAACCTGTGCCGGTGACCGCGTCAGGATCCGCCCGCCGGACGGAGCGGCTGGCCGGGCACCGTCTTCAGGCGGGGTACCGTGTATCGTCCAGGATTTCGTGCAATGCCACCCCCATACAGAACTGTGTTGCTCGTGTGAGAGGGAAGTATACACGCGTGTAGCACTGTTCGTAGTGTCCGTGTGATCGGGCCCCAATAGACTACGGGCTACTGAAATGTGTGCAGTTTCAGCGCCCCGTGGGTCGTTGGAATAGGAGTGGTATGGCGTGGCTGATAATTCAACGATGAACTGATCTTCTATTCGAGCACTTGCTTATAACTGCGGATGTTTGTTTCCTGTCGTTTTAATCAGTTGCTCGTGAATTATATAGTCGTCAGTCATATTTGTTGCGCTAGACACACCCCAGAAATTGCCGAATTACCTTCTGTAGATTATTGTGCTCGCTCGGCGTATACATAGGTTCGGCGGCCGGTGCTATCTTACTTCATGACCCCATGGCGCCAGCTCTCCTGTCTCTGAAGGTGCACTGTGGGCCGACCCAGGTCAGGTCACGGCCCGCTCGGCGCCGTACGACAACTCCCATCCGTCCTGTGTGTAGTGGCCGGCCCCGTCGAGCCGTGGAGCGCCACCTGTACAGAGGGAGCTACTGAGGGGTGGAGCACGCGCCTCCAGACCGCAGGGGGGTGGCTAGTCGCCGGGCTGACCGCTCCAGATACATTCCTGTCCCGCTATATATAGTGTGAATAGTGCAGTGTGGAACCAATGATGAGCCTCAGTTATGCTTACACATTTGAGTGTGGATGAATAAAATTATGCAATCACATTGCAGAGTTTGACTGGGACGTGGAAAATTCAACGAAACGCTGAAACCTTCGTGGCTCATTGTTGTTATTTGTGCTACGTTTGCAAGTTAGTGGGTCATTGTGTGCTCAGCAGTGTACAGCAAACGTCCACATAACCCGTTTCCCTTATCGGTATTGATGCCGTGTATGCACATTCCTATCGTGCTGTGTAATGCCCGTGCGTCTAGTGCCCAATGACCGTAGTGAAATGTGTCGAGTTTGTTGAAATAATCTGATCCGGTGATGACTGGAAAATGTCTCGTGTCTTCGGCACATGGTGGCTACATTTCAGTCTCAGTATACGTTGCACTGCAGCATCTGACATTGGAGACTCCTGTGATGGGTGCAGACGCATGGTTCCGAGAAATCCACCGGTCATCGCCACGATGTGATGAGTCACCTCACCGATCTCCATAGCTGCCTCCTGACACGCAGTTACAGAGAATTCACCGGGCACTTCTCATAACTCTCCGCCATTCCTGGACCAGCCCGCACGCACTAAATTCGCCCCTCGTCTCCCAATGCCACAAACACTTGTCACCTTTCCCCGCCTCGAATTCAGTCAGTTCCTGGAGCCTGTCACTATCCCTGAATCACGTGCATAAATCAGTCTATCTCCCCGATTCCTGCTCTCGGCCCGCCGTCACGCGTTCTGCGGAAGGCCGCGGTGGCGGCGGCGGCGGTGCGTTTGGGTTGGCGCTGGGGCCAGTCGGTAAATAAACAGGGTCGGCGCCGCACCCGCCCCTGCGGAAAGATGTCCAAGGTAGGAGCGGCCGGGTTTGGTGACGTCACAGCTAGGGGTAGAAAGGGGTCATGGGGTGCGCTGGTATCAATTGTGGCGTGTAAAGATGACATGCTCTCAATCTCTGTGAGTCGGTTGGAGGTCACGGTGAGACGCCCACGCCGCCTCCCAGGGTCCCCAGGGTATCGCTTCTGCAGAGCAAGGTCACAGAGGTTACCCCGTCCCGCGCCTCGTGACTCTTTGGTTAGAGGGTCGTCACGGAACGGTCTCGGGGGGGATGCCAGCGAGTGCGACCATGGCTCGAATGAAGCCGTCTCGAGACGTGCCACTGGTTCTATGACGAGACGTACTATTTATGCAGCCTGCTGGTGTTTGTGGAAGACCTGAAGTTGTCCTGAGCCATTTCATTTTCATACATGTGATGGACTAAGCATAAGTGCACACTAACCCGCGCCCCAGTGGCGGTCTCAGCCAACTTCGCCCTAGTGGGGGGGGGGGGGCATATGTTACCACCCACCTCTAACTCAAAAACTAAGAGGGCTAGAAAGACGCGGTAAAAAGCAGTCGATAGCTTTCAATGCGTACGTTTGAAAGTATTTCGGTCATTTTTCATCTTAGAGCAATATTGGGGTCACCAGAGGTCATCAAAGGTCAAAATTTGCGAACTGTCATCATATTTTTTAGAAAACATGCCATTATCTCAGGAAATATAGTAGCTAGAAAAACGCATGGAACAGCAATCGATAGCTTTTGAGCTCTTCTTTTGATAAAGTCATTATCAAAATTGACCTCAGGTCAACGGTTTAGCCTCCAGAGGGCAAAAACTCCAAAGATAGCTGTTTTTACGAAAAGTGTTTTTCGACAATAACTTTCGACTACAAAAAGCCACGACATTTCTATTGCCAGAATCGTGTTCCTCTCGCCGAGACGCGTCGAATGAACTATAATTTGACCTTGAAAGGTCAACTTGAAAATTTGACCTCAGGTCAAGGTCATGACCTGACCGGAAAAGGTCATGTTGCATGTCAGTCGATGCGTCTCAACAAGACAAACACAATGAGACCATCCCCAGCGTTCTATCTCTTTCCAGTCGCTAGTAATTGGCAAAAGTCTGTTTGTAGCCTCAAATGACCTCGGATGACCTTTCTAGAGGCTATCAGCAAAATGAGACCTAGGTCATCACGGGTGGTCCAAATCATTGTGATTCTGAAATATTTGGACTGTTCCTATGCGTACACACGGATCTAGAGGCATTTTCATTTTTCTCCATTGACTTGTAATGGGAAGGTCACGCCACTGACCTGACCTTAGGTCACGGATATAAAAATCCGAGATATACCAATTGTAGGCGCCCATAACAGCATGCTATCCACCAAGTTTAACCCTAGAACGCCTAGGGGGGGGGTTGTATCAACCCCCCCCCCCCTGAGGTTTTTTCGAAGTGCACGCTAAACGGCTTGTCGTAGCGGGCTGAAATTTTCAATACCCTCTGGGGCAACCTTTGCGCATCTTTTGCCGAAAAAAAATTGATCGGGTCATGTCAGGTCACGGAGTTATGACGTCATAAGAGGTACAGCCTCCGGCCGACAGTTACCAAACGTGTGCGCCGAATCCCTAGGTTTTCTGCCGGTGATACCCACATTGTTTGATGGATCATGATGAAACTTCCCATGCATGTTGGGGCAAGCATTGGCTATCGTGTGGTGTAAGAAAATTGACCGGGTCAGGTCAGGTCACGGAGCTATGACGTCACAAGAGGAACAGCGTCCGGTACTATTTTTGAAAAGCGCTCGAACCACTATTTTGCTAATTCTTGTCACCTCAATGGGAATATGCAGCAATATTAGCTTCTATAGGGAGCAAATGGACCTCCCAAATCCAAAAATACAATCAGATTTAAAAAAATTAAATTTTGATTTTTCGAATTTCTGCCGCCGACTGTGACCTTGCCGACTTCCGGCGCTCCCAACGCGCCATTTTTAGAGCTAGGGAAACGAAATACATACCAAACGATAGAGAATTGATCAAGGAACACGATAGTGAAGGTTTCAAGTCGATATCTCCCACCGTTTTGCCGCAATCGCCGCGGAAAGTTGAAAAAGGTCTATTTTTCCGAAAATTTGACCTTTGACCGGTCAAAAGTAGGTCAAATGTTGACCTAGGACCAAAAATATACCACCAATCGCGAGATCTCGTTGAGAGCAATCCGTTGGTTTTTTCCGCTAAGCTCTACGACCTTCCGTTTCGAAACGCCAGGGGGGGGGGTCGTAACAACCCCCCCCCCCCCCTGGTCGTTCGTGTTATGAGAAATGGCCTGGTCGTGCGAGGGTTAAAACCTTTCTGACAAACACTGCAGGCTGGACGTGATTGCAAACTTGTTTTTAGGCTTGGTCAGTTAACTTGACCTGGTGACCTGACCTGACATGACCTGGGGTCAAAAATTTCACACATTGTCCAAAATTGATGTACCAAAAGCTACCCCAAGCGGCGCGGCGCTACGCGCCGCGGTTTTTTATTCACACGCAAAAAACGCGACAGGGTGGTAACATATGCCCCCCCCCCCACTGGGGCGAAGGCTAAACAACACATGAACGCGGGGCTGTTTATTAATTAACATCTTATCGCTATTATTAAGTACGAAGATAAAGTCATCTGCCGGCTGTCGTTTCCCGTTTGTCGCTTGCACTGGGCCCGATCTTTTACCCTCCTACAGCAAAGCGTCATGGCGCATTGCTCGTTCACTCGTCACTGCTCCGATTGACCGCGGTGCCCCCGTTTTGGTCAGCTCGCCCAGTGGTCAGTCCGCCGCCGAGCTGGCCGAGTGTCGCCGAGCGGTCAGATAGCCTCGGCTGTGGGCGGGCCGGTTTGTAACGTTTTGTTTTAACACGGCACCTGCACTCGTCAATAGGGCGCCAGCGATCTGTTCGATACAGAAAACATGGGAGAAACGCTCTGAATAAGCCGAGCCACTATGGTAAAAACGCTGTAAGCCGTGCCCGTTAGAAACGCCAGTGGGTGGCGAACATAAGTGACTTATCCATATACCGTATACCGTGGCGTGAAAACCTAAGTAGGTGTGATAGTATCATAGTGAATGCACGCGTGACCGATCGGGGCGAAAGTGTCCATCAAGTCACACATTACTGGCCGATAAAGCTAACAATAAGGAAGTATAGAGCGCTAGGACGGTCTTTTTATCGATGCATTTTGACACTTCATTTCCTAGTTGGCTAGATACGCTACCGAAAAACTGCGCAGATATCCATATGCGACTGTGAGCAAGAGCGCACAAAGCAAGAGTCTGTAGGATCGACCAAGCCAAAAACGACCGTGTAATTTCGAAGAAATGATAAATCAATAGTAAAATAAGTATGCGCACACTTAAAGGTGAGGACTTTCCTCATGAACTGAAGGATTGCAAGTGCCTCTGCATGCATGAATGCTGTTCAACAAAACTAGCCTGTTGCATATTGCAACTGATGGCCCGAATAAACATTAGCGGCATGACTGCATCTGCCGTGCCGGGTCCCGAGTGGCTGTGGCAGCACCTCCCGTCCCAGTGTGGAATTCCCCGTCCCTGAGCTACCCCAAGCGGCGCCGCGGAGGCACGCGGTTAGCAATGTGTTGCAGACCCCGGGGGCGGCTCGGGACTGCGCAGTACCTATAATGATACGGACCTTGGGGCCGAGGATGCCATGACGTCATCGGTCGTATGTTGTTGCGCAATGGATGCATGTATCCCCCTTTACCCTACGACATTCATGCCTCCACTTTATCTGCCACCCGTTTACATTTGGGAGAGTACGGCACGAAACAGCATAGAACGGAGAAGCTGTCACGTGAAAGCGCGCAATACGAGCTGGAGTGGTTATCGGCTGTGGCGTTGGATGTGTGACCGTTTATATTTACTACAGTGACGCAAGAGACTGCCCAGCTGGTCTGAGAGAAATGGTTCAGTGACAAACTCCATTAGATGTTTGTCGCCTGCCAATAAATAAACAAAACCAATCAGCCCTAGTCCCAGCGAGAACCAGCACGAGAGGAAGTGGTACACATTCACGTTTCGAGGATAATTACGCCACAAAACAATAGCATCAATGACGGTGTGATTTGGGAGTGACATCCGCCGTTTGGGATTTATTGGAGAGCGGTGTTGAGGTCACGGGTCACGTCAATGCCACACGGAACCGCTCGGGATATGTGTGTGGTCATTGTCATATCATGGGAGATGCACCTCGCTCTACAGGTGTAATATGAACGTTTAAAGGCGGCTGTTTGGGCTGTGACTCTTCCATAAAATATAATTTATAATTATTGAGAGAGAATATAGCTACCAAAGCACAACAGCACGGGAAATTATACAATATGCATGCATCAAAACATTTTTCATGGATGGGTATACATACTGATGCATTGCACGGAATGTCATAGATTATTCTACAGCAAAGACGGTTTAGCCGAAATGACTGATCATCATTCAAACGTGACTGGTATTTGGGTCATTTCCTTGCCAATCACGCTACAGTTGGGCAGGTATCGTTACGCCGTATATTTATCGGTGCCGTTTGGATTCCCACGATTTGAAATGCCCTATACCGAGCATATTGGGACATGAGCGTTATACGGCATCTTATGTGAATCACTTCCCAACGGACAAAGTCGGCTCAAATTCAAACATGGACGCCTTCCGGTCGCTTAGGGCGTGCCAGCTCCAGAGGATAGTATCGGAACAGACTTTACCAATCGTTCACGGCCGTGGCTCCAATGGACGGCTCATATGCTCCGCACTTCCACTCCGGAAGTTAGACATCCCATGCCCAAACGACTCGAGCCCTCTTCCCGGACTAATGACTTTACGTTCGGCCTTTTCAAACGGCCTAGCCTTGCCATTCCTCGACGGACGGTTTCTAATTTGAACGGTTTCTAATTTGTCCTTTACCTGGATTGGATAGCGAATCGTACCTATCTCGTTTCCTTGCTGAATGATTTGAACTAGGATACCGAATATCTTACCAGATGATCGAGTTCCCGAGACCGGAACTATGGACATCTCCGCCGGATATACCGGACGGTCGGTCAGTCAAAGTGCCGTCACAAAAAGCCCGGCATAAAAAAAACGCCTGACAAATGACAAGAAGCCGTTCGCCACGCGTCATTTGTCGTGGGATCGAGCAGCCCCACATACCGCCTCTCGGGAGCGTCCTGTGCCGTGTCCATCCACTGCAGATGCGAAGTGGAGTGCCGTGTAGTTGCTGAGTGCCGAGTATCCGGTATGGCTTGTTGTCGTGTCCCCAGTCTCGCTGAGCGATAGGTCACTCGGATGCACCCAGCGACAGTTGTTTTTTCGGCGGTATGCTGACAGGAGGGATTGCAGCGATCGGAACACATGCACGACCGTAAACAGCGGCGTCGGTGACGTCTTACTTGTCTCCCCTGACATTTCCTCCTCGTAGCTCGTCTCCTATGACCTTGTCTCCCGGGACCGGGACGAAGACATTGCCTCTCCTGACATCACTATCTCTAGTCCTGTCTGTTATCACTCCTCCCCCGCTGACTTTGTCCCTTACGAAACTATCCCCTTTGACCATTCCGTCAGCCTTTGACTATTCCTCTGACCAGCAGCGTCCCGCCGTCACCTCCCCAGCCCGGCAGCGCCACCGCTCCAGCGCCGCCGTCCCAGCCCGTCCCAGTCCCGTCGAACCTCGCGGCGCGGCGCGGTGCGTCAGTGCCGCCAGTGTGGTGCCAGTGCCGGTCGGGGGAGGTCCAGCGGTGCTCCTCGCGCGTGTGTACGACTCGATCGCACGGCCGCAGCGATAGGAGACTGGACTGAACAGGACCTCAGACGGCACTGGAGCTGCAGGGAGACGAGGGGGACCGTGACAGGTGAGGAAACAACTCGTGGACCGTCGGAGCTGAGACCGGTGCACGGTGAGGAATGAGACATTTGGATGTGGGCGTGTGTCCTAAGCCTCGACCTTTACCAATAATTTTGGTATGAAATATCAGGCTCATAGTGTAAGGATGCTGACAAGAGTAACCGAATTTTTTATTACAGTTGCACTAAAGAGCTACATCATGAAATCATGAAATAAATCATGAAATAGTAACTCTAAAATTTTGGTAAGCCACCAGAGTTAGAATAAACTAAAATCCCTATCCATATAATTCGAGCCGTGACGCCTGTTTCGCCGGTGTTACACCACCGACTCAGACTGTGGCCTTCAGCGGCCGCACGGGGTGCCATCCATCAGACCCGCGGTGTCGGGATGGGAGCACGCCGGGCCAGATAGCCCATCGGTTAGCGCGAGAAGCTATACCATGGGCCGAGCCGCCGAGAGAAAACGATGACTCGCCCCGGCACCTGCGCGTCGCGCCTTATAGGCGAAACTCTGTCCATTCACATTTGTTTTAGACTGACGATTTAGCGGCGTGTGATAATGGAATTTCGGCTGATGTCAACGTTATTAATGAAAGCTATTGTAACGGAAATCATTAGAATGTCGTAGATAACTTTAATGGTCAAAGATGGATACTTAGGACGTTTATCAATTATCAGGACACGGGATTTGCACCCAACATATATCAATGCTGCCGGATTAGGGTGGTATTTTAAATAAACGGTGATCGCAACCTAATAAATTAAAGCCAACATATTGTTTCTTATATGTGCAAATGACTGGTAATCATATATTTACAAACGTTATATTGAAGACAGCGACTGAACGTAATGTAAATGGAGTCGATTGTCGAATGCGTAGAATTCGACTCGATGGAATCGTATCTCGATTACACGAATAAATTTCATATACAACGCCAGGCGGTCCGTGTCATATAACTGGTCCGAGCTGCACTTTGGCTCCACGGTCCCCGATTCGATATCAATGTTTATCGTTTTCAACACCCGATCAAAGGAACCCGGTCGTACAACGGTTCTGGTCCGCCACCGATGGAATGGCTGTGATAAGACTCGACACCTGTGTACAGCTGCACCTCCCGCTCATCGACATCCTCTGTACAAGGAACCGCACCGCATCGGTCACCTCCCGTGCACCTAAAAAAGATGTCCAATTCCTCCCGCGTCTCCCACCCAAATGCGCCGTCGAATGAATAGAAAGCACCCAGATGACATACAAGTGGCCCGTTTGACAGACAAAACCCGGCACGTCCATGTTGAGTTATGGGCGAGTGGTGAGATTAGGCATGCAACGGACGCGCTGTATGACATCAGCGACTGTTTATATTTGGAGGCGCGGCGCGGTCGGTGGCACTTGAGGCCCATTTCGACCCGGCGAGCTCACCAAACCTGTCCGGGTTCCGGCTGGAACGGCCTGCCGGCCACGTACGTATTGAATGTACGACCGCTACTACTGCAGCAGGTAGTAGCGGCGATCCAGGCGTTATATGTATGCCCGCTCAGCAGCACGTGAGTACAATGACGGCCTGCCGCAGGGTACTGTGGTGGGGCCGGCACTTTTTAAAGGGGTGAACATGATCCGTCCGATCACGCACACAGGCTCGGCCAGGGGCCGGTGCGACGGACCGTGTTCACCGACAAATGGCAGGCTCGCAGGGGCGGGAGTGCGACCGCCAGGCTGGTGTTAGTTGTTCGTGCTGACGTGTATACTTTTTACTTTTGATTTTTGTCAGTCTTTGTCGACAACCGTTTGCTGATGGGTGGAATTCTTGCGGTATATTCGCGATATCAAAGTTAAGATATTAAAAGCGGTCACTTATTTTCACCAGTGATAAATGATTGATGATAATGAATTCCATTCAGCATGACCGATACGTTTTTAGAACTTCATATAGTGTCACGCAACCAATGCAGCTTGAAAGCGCATAGCTTGTTCCAATGTCCCTTTGAAGCATTATTTCGAAAGGGTTCCTGCTTGCAAAATGCTTGCCAGGCTGCTCCCATACACTCGTCTACTCCATCTCAATCTAGACGGGGTCACGGAAAACTCCCTCCCGTCCCGTCTCCACTGTGGGTGGCCGGAGCGGTGGTGGTCCGGGTCTCCACCATCGCCAGCGATCTCGGGCGTCATCACCATCCCACTGCCGGCTGACGGTGCCGGCCCACATCCTGATCGGCGCCGGTGGGCCGCTGCAAACAATCCTGCACATAATCTCTCCGTTTTTGCAGCGAAAACAAATTGAAAGGCAGACTCATGGTGGTCGGACGTGTAAAAATGGCGAGCTCAAGCTGGGCGAGATCGGCGTGCGATTTATTGTCTGAGGATTTCCATTGTGGATTGGTATCGGTCTGCGTTATTGAGATATGGAGACATTTCAGGGATTATGGCAGCGGTTTCATAGCCTATCGTGCAAGTTAATGGAGGAAAATGGATAACTCATGCTCAACGGGTATATTGTGTTGATAGATATAGGCAAACGACAGTCGACACGTTTCTTTTGATCCATTCGCGATTCACGTGCGTTGCATTTCAAGAAATTCTGTGAATTACGAGTGCCTGCTCATCAGTGGGCGTTGCCGAGTGCCGACATTTTTATTTGTGGAGCCAGCTGGATGATGGATCAGGGGTCTGAGTCCTTGGCGCTGCTTATATAGGTGCACTTCGCTCGGTGTGGGCTTGGTGTTCGTGCTCATTTTGACCTCTCGACTCACGCCTGTATTTGTACGCGTACTTGAAGTTCGTCACTACAATCTTGTTTGGGTTTTAACTATACTTTAATTCGCTTCTAATAACACTGAGCGTTTTAATTACGGAGCGAGCGAAGCGAGCGGAGTCTTACGTAGAATAACGGAAATTTCTGAGTATGAGCGGCCGGCCGGCCGTGGTCACGATTCTGCGACGCTTATATCTCAGCAACCACTTGACCGATTTACACGCGGTAATCTTTGTAGGGTAGCTTCATTCCTTCTACCAAGTATTGGACTATTCCCGATGCATGTGGGTGACCCCTTATGCACGTGCCACGCAGGGGCGTCGCCACGGCTCCCCAACTTGTACGGACACATTCTGTCAGCCGTAACACTCGTCAGAGGCGTAAACCCACGCGGGCCCGTGGAGGGCATTTTTCGCCCTCCTCCCCCCACCCCGAACGAATAGTTGCAATAGCCCACGAATGCCTAGGGGTTTCGAAAAAAAATACAAACACATTTTTGATACATACATTAGGGTAGATGGCAGGTCAGCGACCCCGAGCTGCGTTTTTTTTTTTGCAGAGTTCTTCAGCAAAGAAGGTACTAGACAGTGGTACCAACGCACTTAGTCATATCAAGATGCCTCGAATGACATAAAGATAGGTTATTTGAAACGGTCAAGCCTTATGTTAACCTCATGTGACATCGAATAGCCTTTGGTTGACTTTTACACATGATCAGTCTCATTTGCTGTATTTGAAGTCGCTGGTCACGATTTTGTCATTTTCTTTTGCTCTAAGCATTTATTTAGTTTAGAGCCTCAGGATGACAAAAGTCACAGAATTATTATGGCTGACGTATCAGTGAAATGGTCTATAGAATGATACAGAGTGTAACGAAATTATCCGGACACCTTTCTTTCCGCTGTAATTACGAAACAAGACAACATGAGGTTTGATGTTTGACAACCCTTTGATGATGATATAGCAACCTTTCGTAAGATCATATTTAGAAATGCTTAGAACATTCCAGCTACTGGGTTTTTAAGCACAGTGGGTTTGATGTGGACCGACGTCGTATTAGCATGTGCATACATACAGTTGGGCGGTCCTGGTGGCGGGTGTCCCCTTATTCACCTCCTGCTGGACAAAAGTCCATAAGATCTCGATGGAATTAGGATGAAAACTATTTCCAAGCCGGAGTCCGTTAGTCCAGAAGGATAAGAGCTTCTCCCGGCGTCACTTCTCATTCTCCTACGGACTAATTTGTCTGACAGGATGTTGCTCCGGTAATACTCGTCAGTCGTCACTGATGGTGGTCTTCTGTCAATGGGTTGGTCAATGCACAGCTGGAACATCGCACAGCAGCTGAATATGCTCCAGATCTGGAGCTTGGCCAGATGCTTAACGACGGTGACGGCCGGCACGTTTGAGTTACTGGCAGCCAACACAAGGCCGCATTGGCGGTTCAAAGGACAATACAGCGCGAATAGCTACCCATTTCACCACACCACCTTGCTTATGTGTTCCTTCGACCAGTGGATGCGTCTTGACGTGAGGCCAAAGGTGGTGCACTGGCTTATTTTCCCGTCAATTTCGTTGTCTTTTTCAGTTTGATGGGCAGAAGAACCAAGGTAAGGGGCGGATAGCGGTGGTTGAATTCAAGTCAATCTGCGTCGGCAAAGGGTGGCTTTTGCGGTCGCAGCCGGGCTGAGTTCACCAATCAAGTCCCAGCTTATTACGCCTCAGGCAGATGTGCAGTTGGCTGCTGCTGATGTCCAGCTGCTGGCAGACCAGTTTCAGGCTCATTGCCGCAATGCCACAAACATGCTTCTTAACCCTCGCCGGCACAGGTCATTTTGCGTCCTTCGATTCCCGCTTCTAACATCAGAAAAGAAACTGTGCGAACAGATATGGCTAACAAATATGTGTCCGGATAATTTCGTTACACCCTAAATACTAGTAGTAAATACTCTTGCGTGACATTGACTTTGGGGCTGCCTTGGATCGTAGCTTTACCCACAAATAAGGGGTTGATAAGCGTTAAGCTACTTCAAAACATGTGCAAAGACTGCTTTGCAGTCGTCGAAACTTGTACGGACATTCCGTACAAGTTTTCGGGCCTTCCAAAACTTGTACGGACACTGTCCGTAGTGTCCGTAGTGGTGGCGACGCCCATGGTGCCACGTGCAAAACGAAGAGGTGTCACTTTTGTAATTGTTGCAATATCTCGGTAACTACTTGGCCGATTGCGCTGTAAGTTGGCATGTAGGTAGGCACCCACTAGGCAATGCATATCCATGTGCCAGAGTTGGGGTGCTGCTGCACGTGCGCACGTGCAGGGGTCGATTCCAGATCTCGAGAACGGCTGGACCGATGGCGCTCAAATTTGGCACATGGTTAGGTACCGGTTAGTAAGGTGCCGTGCAAAAGTCAGTTGGGACCCATTTTGCACGTGCGCACGTGCAGGGTGCCGCTTCCAGATCTCGAGAACGGCTGGGCCGATTGTGCTCAAATTTGGCACATCGCTAGAGACCGGTTAGTAGGGTGCTGTGCACAAGTCAGCTGGAGGTACACTCGGGGGCAGATTGATGTTCTACAACTCTTTATCCACCGGGTTCCTATGGCTCAGCATTGGCAGCAGCCGCCTGGTACCGGTAGACTGTGCCGCTTCACTTACTTGTCAAGCGGCACAGCCTTACCCACCCGTATGACACCGGTCTGGGTCGGTGGCTGGAAGGTGATGTGGGCCGCCTGTGACGTCCGCGCAGCGGTGAGGGCCGAGCCCGGAGGCATGGCTCGGGTCGGCGCGGCGCGGCGGCTGGCGAGGGCTGGGGAGTGAGGTGAGGTGGGGTGGGAGCACGGACATCGCGCGGCTGAGCGAGTGCAGTTAACTTTCGCGTCTCAAGGCGCCAATTATTCTACCTAACAATTGTGCTAAAGCAGTTGTTAAAATGTCCTATCCCCAAGACAGCGCCTATCATCATACTTGCAATGCACATTACGACACACTTAAGCGTGGCAATGGGACAGCCGATAGAACTTATATCACTCGTGCATCGAGGTGCGGAGCTTTATTTTGTATAACATGTTAGTATTAAGGCCTTGATTGAGCAGATTGGTGTCTATTGTTTCGCACGGCAATCGTCCAGAGACGTGGGAACTGGGGGTTATGAGTAGTGCCGCAGCCAACGCCCCAATTTAAAGCGATTATTACTGTTGCTCTAATATGTGGTCGCAGCCCCCAATAGCAAACCGTTCCAACTAGGAGCCAAAAAGTCGGCCACTCAGGGGGTTCGAACCGGGCTTCTCTCACCGGCCAATTCACGACACGAGCGTTCATCCACTGAGCTACCGAGAATCGTCCTCGCCCGCACAAAACAAAATGACATTCACCCGCTGACCGCCAATGACAGTATTGTGACATTTGATCGCGTTTGACCGCAGTGACTGGTCACTGGTCTCGGCAGCTCAGTGGAAACACGCTCGCTTCGTAGGGTGACCGGTTGGAGAAACCCGGATCGAACCATCCCAGGTGCGCGACTTATTTGTTCCTAGATGGAACGGTTTGCTATTGGTGGCTGCGACCACACATTAGAGGAACAGTAAGAATTGCTTAAAGTTGGGACGCCGCGCTATCCAAAAACCCCAGTTCCCACGTCTCTGGACGATTGCTGTGCGAAATAATAGACACCAATGAGCTCAATCAAGGCCTTAATACTTATCTGTTAAAAACAATGTAGCTCCGCAACTCGATGCACGTTTGATATAAATTCTATCGGCTGTCCCAATGCCACGTTTAAGTGTGTCGTAATGTGCATGGCAAGTATGATGATAGGCGCTGTCTTGGGGATAGGACATTTTAACAACTGCTTTAGCAAAATTGTTAGGTAGAATAATTGGCGCCTTGAGACGCGAAAGTTAACTACACTCGCTCAGCCGCGCGATGGTCCGTGCTCCCACCCCACCTCACTCCCCAGCCCTCGCCAGCCGCCGCGCCGCGCCGACCCGAGCCATGCCTCCGGGCTCGGCCCTCACCGCTGCGCTGACGTCACAGGCGGCCCACATCGCCTTCCAGCCACCGACCCAGACCGGTGGCATACGGTGTGGGTAGGCTGTGCCGCTTGACAAGTAAGTGAAGCGGCACAGTCTACCGGTACCAGGCGGCTGCTGCCAATGCTGAGCCATAGGAACCCGGTGGATAAAGAGTTGTAGAACATCAATCTGCCCCCGAGCGTACCCCTCGAAATTTCGCACGTGCAAGGCTCACCCTCTCGCTCGCTCCGTTAGTCGCCCCAAAAGGCGTTATACTGGTTTTAAGAGTACGGGTCTATATACGTCTAAAGTTCGTAGTTAAAAAAAAAAGTTAAAGTTAAAGTTCGTATATGCGTTAAAGTGATATACATTTTGCGTCTAAAGACGCATGAAGCATTTCGTTTCTTGTCCCGACCACCAGGTTTAGTTATTTACAGCCGAGATCGGCCGGGAGGGCCTGCAGTTAGCCACCGTTGTCCATGCACCTCCCGGGGCAGAACTGACAAATAAGTCAATCTCCCATCGCCGCCGTACAGCCCACCGAAGTGGGCGCCTGGACCGTATGCATATTTCATGAACGGTGAGAGATATAGCTCCTGCTATTTCAGACTAGGTTGTGGGGATTACAGAAACTTGTTTACGATTCGCGCCATTCGACATGGTCTGTTTGACTCACCGCTATTTATGACCTAATATAATCCCGTCACGGCCATTTCTCGTTTATTACATGGGCATTAGTTTATCGCTGTTTCCGCATGGAAGTAAAACATCGCATAGCTGTCTGTTCTGGATTCATGATTGTGCAACATCATACAGAAGGCTTGTATCAGTGTTTGACGCGCATTTATGGTTGCACAATGTGTTATGTGCCTGGAGTTTTATCATTCATAAAGTGTGCACTTACGGCTTGCGTACCTACTCATGAAATTTATCGGCCGAGTTCAGTTGGTGGACCAACATTGCACGCTGTAGTGTAGCTCAGGTGACTCACGGCTCGCTATCATTCGTTGATCGGTGATAATGTGTCACCAATCAATGATCATTGATCTACGGTTCACCGGCCGATCACCGATCCATCATTGTTCGATTGCCATGTTTCTCTGGGTGCTCGTCTATCTCCGATCTCGGTTTGTGCCCCGATGACCGCGTCCCGGCCATCGCTCACTGTTAGACGGTCATCTGACACTTAATCTACCCACTCATCTAACGTTTATCAACCCGTTCATCTGATGTCGCTGACCGATGTTCATCGGACATTTTTCGCTGACCGCTGACCACTGGCCCAGCTGGGCATGGAGTATCTGACCACGTCAGTTGTTGAGCAACTCCACCGATAGATGCACATTGCACAGGTGCTCGGTAAGATAGTGGTCTGCTGTTACCTCAGCTGCAGATCACTCACCGGGGCATCGTAGTTGCCGATTGCGTAAAACATACAGTCACATGACCGCATGCATCTTTGCCGACGGTCAGTTGATGAACACGTGAATTCCGATGTCTGGGGTGAGAGTGGCAGGTAAACTTGGGCCTCTCGTCTCGATATCGCCACGTTTTCGATTTGATGCATACAGCGGCGTCTCGCCGTCTCAAATGTCTGGCGCCCCCTCCCCGTCTTGCAAGCCGACTCAGCCCCCCTCACAGGTCGGCAGCTGGAGTCGGATTCATCTTGATCGCTCACCTCCGCCGCGCGTACAAAGTCCACCAACGGCCACCGCGCCTCCCCCCCCCCCCCCGCGTCGGGGCCGGCGCGTCTGAAGCGCCCCTGGCCCGGCCCGGCGCGGCCCGGCGCCCCCACCCGGCGCGGATTATGTTTGATCGACGACGAGGTGCTGACAGGGTGGGCGGGCCTCCGGCGCCGCCGGGCCGCCGGACGATCGGCCGTTGGACGAGTAACGAGCTAAACACGAGCTGGGGATGGCCTCAGCCGCCGCGCCGGATCCCCAAGAGGGAGCGGCCTGCACCGCGCAGAGAGTCCAGCCGATACGCCGGGGAACAGTTTCGTCATCTTCTGAGCCTAGGTGCGACTGACGGCCAGTTCTTGACCTTCTGTACGTGAAGGTGACGGCGGCGGTCACCCTGAGGTGCCCCTGGAGGTCAGGAGGTCGCCATGCGGCGGTAGCTCCCTGGAGGCCCCCACGGAGTGGCGTTAGGCGACACGCCCCGTGCCGACCGGACCATGAACGCTGCAGCGCCGCCGCGCCCTGCATAGTAATGTGCGCGCGAGCGCCGTCTCGATTAGCCGAGCCCGGTTAGGCCGGTTGGGCCGGTACAGTGGCAAAGTCTCTCCGAATGTGCTCGCCCCAAGGGTATGACGTCACACTCCTTTTGACATCGCCGGTGACGTTGGAGAATGACGGCGACTCGGCCTAAGTCAGCTGACGTCCCAGTGAATCCGGCCATGCAGCTGACGTCAAACAATGTCCCAGTGACGAGTTTTCTGGAACTAACGTCCGTTGATATTCCGATGCCGTTTCGGTTGTCATTGGGTCGTCTTCGAGCTGTCGTGTAGTCGCTTTGACGGCAGAGGGATGGCCAGGGTTTGAATGGGCTCGAGCATAATCCATGGCAGCACATTGCACTTTGCAAGACATTGCAGCTGTCCGATGATGGATTGAACAATGAACATAGCAAGATTCTTGCGCAAATTTTAACTTACGTTTAAACGGATATGTCCCAAGAAAATAAGTGATGAATTCGATGATGAAAATTTATAAAAAGGAATGAAACTTGGATAGGTATAGGTACTGCTAAGACTAAGCAATAATGCATAGAAAACTAACCAGAATCATTAGGATGCAGAAGCGCGCGTTTCCGTTTAATTAAGAAACATGTCCTCGCATTTAATTAACAGCCGTGTATGTAGCTACACATAATAACTGCTATAAATCGAGGATGTCGTTTGGCTCCAGCCAGGCGGGATGCGCGCCGCTCCGTCGCGCTGCATGGCTCAGGTGTAATGAATATTGCCGAGCTAATTAATAAAGCTCGGCGAATTTAAACAGTGGAGGTCGTAAATCTGGAGGGACGGCAGGTCGGCTCAGCAGCCAATTTGACACCCACTTGGCTCGGCGGGTCTCATGACCGTAACTGAGGGACCTGGAAAGGTAAAACGTTTAGGTATTGGGGCCCTGTAAAGGGCACATGGCTGTACGCGAGCGGTTGTCGAGTTGTCACAAATAGTCACCACTTGATAGTCAAACGTAAATTAACCCGCGCCCCACTGGGTCTGCGTATAACACGCCCTACTGGGGGGGGGGGACTATTCATAGCCCCCCCCCCTAACTCCGAAACTACTGGGCCGATCATCAAAATTCAAACGGCATCTGATAGCCCCGGAAAAACTGTCGAGCGAAACCTAATTTCATTGACCTCGAGGTCACCGATGACGTCACAGGCCAGGTCAAAGTAAAAATTCTTAGCATTTTGGCTTGTTCACGTTTTGGGCTCTGGCCGCCGTCTTACAAGTCAGATCAGGCTCATTTTTGGTTCACACACTCGTGAACAGATGCTCTAGATACCCTGAGGGTACCAAGCTTGTACTTTGATTTTCAGGTCAAGGTCAGGTCATCACAGGTCACGAAAATATTATATCATGCGTCGGTCACGTGACACATGTTTTATGGTCCATTTAGGCCAAATATTTCGAATTTGATGTCGTCTGTGTCATTCGAGGTCATTTTGAGTCGAATTTAGCTTAGGTCAGGTCACTTTCAGGTCAAAAAGGTCAAATTTTAAAGTCATAATTTTTTAACAGAAAAGGTGTCTATGGGATGCAGTTTGAGCTCAGGAACACGATGGTGCTATTTATGTTGGCGTACTATGTCAAATACGTGGTGAAAAATTGATTTGAAAAATTAATAATTGTGAATTTTTTTGCAATAATGCGTATAACTTGGCCATTTTTGAAGATATTTAGCTAAAACTTGCTGGAGTTAGTCATAATAACGCGTTCTATCACATATATTCCGTTTTTTTCAAAAAATCAAAAACTTTTTGAAAAAAATGTAAAAATGTAAATTTTGAATTTTATTATATAAAATTTTCGAAATTTTCAAAATTTCGAAAATCCGAGATAGCAGTTTGATAGCGCAGTCTATTCTAAGTCCTCTCATGCAAAGAAATTGGATCTAGCTTAAAAACTGAGCCCTTTGGAGCGATTGCCGTGGTTCAATGTTTTGCGTCGAAATCGGCCGAACATGACGCAACTCTGACGTCATTTTCGGCCGACCTATGGTAGCTACGAAGTTCAAATTTTGACACAAGGTGTCAAATTGATGCAGCCGAAGGTACTGAAAGTTTGGCGTCGATACGTCAAGCGGTTTGGAAGTTATTGCAGAAAAACGGGAGGGGGGGCTATAAATAGCCCCCCCCCCAGTGGGGCGCGGGTTAATAAGATGTCACTTGGCTACAGTAGTCGATTAGAAAAAGTCAACGTTTAGGGCAGTACTCGAAGTCAAGCAAAACTAACTGCAACAGCCATGAGCCAGCGTCCCAGTGCAGTCGATGTCGGCAGTGCTGCTGCTCCAGTGGTCAAGGCCTTTCAGTGCCGGCGGCGGCGACCGATCGGCCCATTAGTATGTATGCATCCCGTCGTCCGTTAGGTGCTGGGCGGGGCTGAGCAGCCGCTGCCACTCAACAGATCGGTTACGTGACCAGGGTGCCCACAAATGGACCTGACCTGACCTGACGTGACCCGGGCGCGGCTGATCTGGTTTAGTTTCACGTGACGTGCGCACCTGACCTCCCAGCTGACTGTGCATGAAAGGTTCGGAACGGACCGTTTCTGACCTTCCCGCTCGTCACTACACCTGTCCGGAACGCACCTCCTCCGACCCTCGGCCGGGCGGTTCGGCGCCGCCAGCGCTAATGGCCTTGGCTGACGACTCGGCCGATAAATATTCAAACCGAGCTTCGGCCGGCGTCGGTTACTGGCGTCCGGCGCGCCACTGACTCCGCTGCGGCCTGCACGCCGCGCCGCTACCGCTGACGGGTCGCGTACCGGCGCCTGGAGAGGTGAGCGTCGGCGCCGCGCGCGCGCCTGCACCCGCAGCCACCCCGGCACGGCCGCAGATCTGTGATCTAAATGCGGCCCATTCATGGACGGCCGGCGCGGTCGACTGAGCGGGCCTGTTCAGATCGCCGTCCCGGCCGCTTCATCTCTGCCGGCCCGTGTGGGCCCACTCGCAAATCTGGCGCGGCGCCGGCGCGTCCGATCACATCGGCGACCGTGTGTGATGTGATCAGCGCGCTATGCGGGCCGTCCGCCGCAGCTGCGGACGACGTTCAACACACCGGGTCTGAGCTGGTCCCCGAGGGGCATGGGAGGCCCAGCTCCGCATGCCGGGCACCCTCAGAAGCTGCCGCCGCGGGGCTGACGCGCGGTTCGCGGGAGCTACGTAGCGTAGTTTCATGGTGTCTTCCAAGTATCTATACGATGTCTCCTTGCACCTCGTAATGTCTCTGGGTGTCTTGAGATGTCTCGCAGTGTCAACTGTCCCACAGTTTCTAGCAGTGTTCCGTGGCATCGGACAGTGCCTTTCCGATGTCTCGCCGTGTCTCACCTCTCTCGGTTCCTCTCGCTGCCCCTCGCTTCCTCCCTTGTCGCCCGCTGTCTCCGAGTCAAGGTCAGACATGGCTCGGGAGCCTCTCCTTCGACCGGCGACCGCCTGGTAACGCCGACCCCTCACCTCTGCTGTCGAGTGTCGAACAGGGACCGGCCGCACCTCACACTCCACTCCTTCCCCACAGAGTTATGAGTGAGGCATTATATGAACTCGCTGTGCTGTAACTCAAACCGCCCACGCTACTCCAGTTTAAATTGACAGCCGTTTCAGGGTCTATGGTTTATGATTAGCACAGATAATATGCTGAAATGCATGCAGATACTGTCACGCGAAAATATATGAAGCACAGCCACAGTAACATTTACTGTGGCTATGGCACAGTTATAGTAGCAATTTACCGTAGCCTGACACTGAACACTGAACAGCCGCGGGAAGGCTCTTCTTGATGCAAGTGTCGTCTTATAAACTAAACCATCACTTACGTGTAAGAGCATTCCATTACCCTGCTGCGTCATGTTTCACCCGTGGCCCGACAAATCTTCCTCCTCCACCCTGCACACTGCACAGGTATCACCCATCTACCAGCGGCGGCATCCACTTCCAGCGGCGGCGCCCTGCCCAGTAGCAGCGCCAGCTCGTGCCGACCTGCCGTTTTCCTTATAACGCACGGGTGCGCTCCTCACCTCCCCGGCCGGGCCGCGGGGCGCCCGCGCTGTCCGTTTTCCTGACGTGACGCGCCGTGCACGGTTGCCCGATGTTGCCGCTCGTGCAGCTCGTCCGCCGGGCCCGCCCTCGCGGGGGCGGCTGACGCGGTCACGCCATCCACCGGCGACGCTTCAAATGGTGCTCCCGACGCAGTGATATGACCTGTAGGGGAGGGTGCGGGCGTGCTGAGGTCGGGGAGGGTTCGTACGTGGTTATCGTGGTGGTTCTGGGCTGACGCCCTGTATTCGCTAACCTCCGGTGACATCGCCTTCGTCGGCGATAAATGTCGTGCTGTTGTTCAATAGACACTAAATGGTCATGAAGTAGCCGCACCCATGAAGCTTCAATAAACAAACGAAATGCTCATTGTCATTCTGAGCCGACGCCTCGCGCCCGCCACTGATGGCATTATGCCGCTGATATTCGACATCATTGTTCCTGCGTTCTTGTCTTCTTGCATCAGTTCACCACCAATGTATCGAGCCAATGACGAGTCTCATCACGTCGTTAATGTCCTCTGGCCACTGAAGTCACGGATCTGACGTCACTGATGTCCTCTGTCCCCTCCGCCGATGTCCGGCAGGCTGTAGTGAGCGGCCCTCGGGCCCTGAGTTACGGCTGTGTTGTGGTCTGTCGAACCCGACACACCCACGCCAAGGTGTGAGGGAGCCGCGGCTCAGGGCCGGTGGGTGGCCGTGAGGGGTGACGATGGGCTCAGTGCAGATGGAGGGCGAGATGCAGTCAAATGAGCTGGTGAGAGAGCTAGATAAGCCAGTGAGAGTTCGACCGAGAGGGACCAGCTCGACAGCTTAAAGTGACCGAACTGCAGTAGATGACAAAAGTTAAAGGGTTTCGATCATGGATTACGCTCATGGTATAGCGACGTGCGCTTCTTTGTAAGTTATTCACGCGGTTCCGTGGTCACTTCAGGTCACAGCGACGTTGGCACCATCGGTATCTGCGCACCAGCTGAGTGGAAATGGGGAACGGCCCGCGGTTTGAGTGCACTGCGGACGGAACGTGAGGTCAAAGTGTGGTCACCTGCGGTGATTATATGTCGGGAAGGGTTGTCAGCGGTCAGAGGCCGGCGGTTTTATGCCAGGCTATGTGGTCAGCGGTCGTTGGTAGTCAGCAGTGGTCAGAAGTCTGGTCAGTAGCCAGCGGTCAGAAGTCAGCCGTCGCCTTTCTGCAGCTCGGGGGTTTCAGGCACTGATTGGTGTTTGGTGGTCGATGACCGGTTCAACGACCACTCATAGTCAGTTGGTTAGAAGTCAGTGGTCGATCGCCAGAACTCGTCACTCAATGGTCAGAAGCTCGCTGTTTTGTGCATACAATGGGCACCGGGCGGCGACGACCGACGGACGGGACCAGTTTATCTTGGAGGCTGACCTGACTGAGACACATGTTACTCCCTCGGAGCCGCCCGCCGGACCGGCAGGTGCTGTTCAGTGGATCGCTGTCCAGCAGGCTGCTCTGCGGAGCTGACCTCATCGCCAGCTACTCTCTGTTCGACTCGGGGATTCCCGCCCGTCTCTCCCCGACCGGCTGCAGCTGCCCATGCCGAGCGATCTCCATCGGTGAACTCATCGGGTTGACCTCGGTCGCCGTCCGACCCTTCTGACCCCTATGACCTCGCCTGTCCCTCCGGCCGTCTGACCCTTCTGCCCCTGTGACCTCGCCTGTCCCTCCGTCCGCCCCGTGACCCCGCTGCCCCCTGACCCGCAGGTCGCGGTGACAATAGTCCGTGTCGGTGCCCGGCTCAGCGACCCCACAACAAAAGACGCCCGCGGCGACGGTGACGTCGGTACCGGTCACGTGACCAGTGTCGGCACACTGCGATCCGCCCACGTGACCTCCACTCAGTCTGATGGATCAGTGGGACTCTCTCCGACCCGCGGGGTGGAGGGGGGACCGTGACCTTGCCTAATGACTGATCCGGTGCGGGACCGGGCTGGCGGCGCTCCCAGCACTGGCGACAGGTCACTGTGAATGGCGTCCGCGGCCGCTCGTGACTCGGCCCGATCACGCCGAGTTTGACGGTGCACAATCTCCACCCACGCGGCCGTGGGCGGCTGAATGGGGTCGGCCGGACCCGCGCCGGACCGGCCGCTGCTCGTGGACTTTCCCACCAGGTCCGTGCGGGCTCAACGCCGCGCCCCAAACGGCTCACCAATCAGCACGGAGTGCTGTAAGGGGCTGGGCTTTCCTGGGCCGTTTATAAATATCAGCCGCAGATGCATCGCGGTATGCAAAAATGTGTGACATATAAGCGGTGTCGGCGAGTTGGCTTTGAATGCGGCTGACCTCAGTGACGTCAGAGGTGCTTTTAAGTCATTGTGACGTCATTAGTCCCTGTTGTGGCCACTTATGGCACATCATGAGACAAGCAGAGGTCATAACTAACCAGTAGACCGTCGACCAGCTGCTATGGGTAACCCGGCACGACCTGAATGCTGATGTGTTGATCTCACACCAAGATGTATGCATGCTCTTCGCTAAGCCGCTGCTTGTATTCCTGGAATTACGGGTCAAACGGGACGACAATGCGGCAAAGCACGCCAGCGGTTTTCTCTCGGAGATACGTCCTCCAGATCGAGAGGACGGAACCCGTCGGCTTTCTCCGTCCTCACCGATGGAGGACACTTGAGCGGCACCCATTCCGATCACGAGTGTCCCACTCCTCGCGAGTTGACAATGGAGGACCGGCGGCTCTGGCTGCAAATCACCACTGATAATCACCACTCCTGATCACCTGGTTCGACCTCACAGGAGCCGTCCTACACAGCCATGGCCCCGGGCGAACGTAAAACCACGGCGAAGGGTTCGATAAACGAGCTCCTCTCCCCGCAGCGGTACGATCAGTAAGACCGGCTGCAGTGCCGGGCTGTTGGGGGCCCGAGGGTGGCGGTGCCAGCCCGGCACACGCCGAACAGGGATGAGCCGCCGCCCCGGGCTCCCCTGCACCTGTAGACGCTCCCGGAGGGCGGAGGCGGTCCCCAATCACACCTCTAACGACCGCCGGGGTCAGAGGTCAGCCCCGCTCCGGCGGCGCAGTCATCGCCAGCCCCGCCGCGGGCCATCCAGTGATTGAATTCCTCGCTCCTATGGGCTCCTGCATTTGTTCCTCGATTATTTATCGCTTATAATTTATCCGATCATTATTTATCTCAAGTTTATGTCAGCCTTCTCCCGCCTTTTCTTCGTTAAGCTTTCATTGCCAAGAAAATAAGCAGCTGTCTCTTTAAAGGTAGTGTGCCACCTTTGAAAGATTTCCCATTTTATTTTTCCTAGGATAAGAAGCTTCTGTTTTTACCTAATATCGCAAAGAAAATCAAAAATGGGCCTGGAATAGTGCCTTTTTCGCCTAAAAGTTTATCGGTTTTTCGATATGTATAACAACTGTAGTGGGCTGACCTGCAAACAGGCGTCGGCAACAATCGCGAATGCGGCGCACATGTGACAATAAGCAAAGGTCATTATAGAGTTACGACGTACGGAAATGAGTTATCAGCTGTCTAATCGTAGACAACACAATGTCGAGCCTTAAACTGTAAGCCTGTATTGGTATTGTTTCTTTTATTTGGCTCTCGAACATTATTTATGGTTTGAAATATGATTTTATGTAAAATAATTGATATGAAAAAGCCGTCTCTTAACCCGCGAGTTGCTGGGGGGGGGCGTTAAACGCCCCCACTCTTTTCGCCGGGCCATAGCATAAAAACGGCGCGCCGCAGGCGCGCCAAATTTTGGGTACCTGTAGGGAATTCATTGAAGTTTATTGTGACAAAGTTTCAAAAAAATCGGTCGGAAATTTTTTGAGATATCGAGGTTTTAGTGACGTCATGATTTCTGAGTTTTCGACCAAAAACAGCATATGTTCGAAAAATCATATAAAATCACAGAATAGACATACAGACATGCCGTAAACGCCATTAGACTGTTAATACCATGAACAATCAAATGGCTATCTTCGATTATTGATTATCGTTTCGCATTTTCCAAAATCTTGAACTGAATCTTGGCAATTTCTCGTGACTACTTCACGACCATGATACATGCATTTCTTAAATTGAACTTTTTAAGCCAAACACGTACATGTATGATAAAATGAATGTCACCATCGTGTTCTACGCCCCAAATTACCCATAAAACATGTGTCACAGGCTGCGAATATCAGTTTTTATTTTCGGGGATATGTGCCTGCCCGGTTGACCTGACCTTGACCCTGACCTATGCTTGACTGACCCCTGCATGGAGCCGACACTCTTGTAGGCCTTTATGGTGGATTGTGCACCGTTTTGACAGAGTTTATGACGAGAGACTCCCATTGCGAAGTCCTGAAGTCCATGCTACTGAAAGCCCGATTTCAGGTGTTTGACCTGACCTTGACCTGACCCGTGACCTCAAAATTCAATTTTAAAGTACTCATCTGAAGCGTCTCGTCGCGTTCTTTCGTTTGCCGCCTCGTGCGTTTCGCTGCGCCTATTGGTTCTCGAGTTATCGGCTGGGGGCGTTTAACGCCCCCCCCCAGCAAACGGTGGGTGGCGAAATACCCCAGCAACTGCCGGGTTAAGTTATGACCCCATTTCACCACACGCAAGTGGCAGGAATGACAATGATCAGCTGACGCATTTTTCTTGGCCGAAGTCAGAGCGCGCGGCCCGACGCACCACCACCGCACCACAAAGTATGAGCAGAAGCCGCGCCCAAAGCCAGGGCCCCGGTAACGTGAGGTAGCCGAGTCGGGGCAGCGTGCGCTGACCCAAGCCGGGGCCGCAGCTTTGGGCGCGGTCTACCGCATCCCCGCGGGCAGCCCCGGGCTATCAGATGACACCGGGAGGACGCGCGGCCCCGGCTTGGGTCAGCGCACGCTGCCCCGACTCGGCTACCTCACGTTACCGGGGCCCTGGCTTTGGGCGCGGTCTACCGCACCACCTAACAGGCGTGTTCGAAACCGCAGGAGATGATGATGAACGGGTTTATCGAAACTTGATTGGATGAGCATATCGGTAATAGCGATTTCAGTGTGTGCATTTATTGTTCATAGTGGTGTGAAATGTGGTTGGGGTACGACCGACAACCCGTCGGGGCGAATTTCGCACTGGGGTACTCAAAATTTGAAGAATTTAAGACGTTTCCATGAGTTTTGAAGGTATGGATAAGTTCTAAAAATCCGGTTCTCCTTATCTGGGCCATTAACTCCATATGGTCCAGGAAAGCTGGCACACTACCTTTAAATAAAATTGCCTAGAACTGTTACTTCTTGGTCTCCGCAACGACTCAGCTTTGTCTCAACTTCTTTGAAATTCAGTTTTCTTTTTGTGGTTATTTCATCTCCGTTAATTCTTTTCACTCCTCTTGACCCATGGAAGCGTGCTCACTTTGACTTCTGGATGCTGCCTTTTATCGTTTTTGTCGTCTCCTATTTGGATGTCTGTCGGTATCCCGCCTTCCCTTTTGCTTCATTACACTCCTCTTCACCCCTCTTAGCTCCCGTTCGCTCCCAGTCAGCCGCGGTCGGGCTGCGATGCAACGCAATCAGAGATGATCGCTAATTTGTCGTGGCTGGCCGCGCCGGAGCGCCGCCCGCCGCCCGCCGCCCGCGGCAGCCGCCAGCCGCCGAGGCCGCGGACGAGGGTCGGCGGCCGCGGAGAGCTGGCGCAGCTCGGCGCCGGGCTGCGGAGGCCCCGGCGCGCTGCCGCGGCACCCACCGGCGGCGATCACGTGACGGCTGACCTTGGGTCATGGATTGTTCGGTCGGCGGCGGCGGCTGGTAACCGCCCGGGGCCGGCCCGCCGGGTGCGAGCCGCTCCCACAGCCCTCCCGCCGGCCTCACTGCGCTCAGCTCGCACGGCAGCGGAACACTGGATCAGCTGCCGCGGTTTGGGGCCAGTGACTTTTAAAATGACGTGGTTTTGGGGCCAGTGACGTTTCAAGTGCCGTGGTTTCGGGGACAGTGACGTAGGCGGAAGTCAGCCGTCATGTGGAGCAGGATTCCGGACCTAAACTGCCGTCACTGTGCCGCCGCGCCGGTGAGACCCACAAGGCCGCCTGTGATGGCCACTAATGATGACCTGCCATCAGCGTCGAGTCGGGCGATGTCAGCGAGCCGCCTCACGTGCCTTCGGGTGTCAGGAGCCGCCGGACGTGCCTGTCGTGCCTTCAGGTGCCAATGAGACGCGGGACGTGTCAAACGGTTATCATGAGTGTCAGCGACTAGCGAGGGACACGCCGATAGCTGAGCTGTCCGGCCGGGTCTGGGTGGGACATTGCGTGAGGTCTGCAGTTTGTCACTCCCATGCCGTCTGCCACCACACTCCCAGACAGACTGACTTATGACATGTCTTGGTGACGAAGCCGCCGAGATCAGAAGCCTCCAACAATAAACAGACACGTTTTCCGTACACCGGTTGTTAAAATAACTGTGGACGCAGCGGCGCTGAGGGCTACAGAACGAGGCTGTCGACTATCCCGCGACCGATCTGGGGCTACAAATTGACTACGCCCAGAGGCACACACGCGACAAGCGTCACGCGCGCATACAAATATGAAGGGCGACGGACGGGAGCCGAAAATGGACGGGGCTGCCGTTGGGCGTCTGATAGCACGGCTGACAAATTGGCCCGGAATTTCCCGTTTTGGATACAGATGTCGCATACCAACGGAATTCGTTACGAGGCGACCATGTGATCGGGGCTCTAGATGAGAAGTTACCTATTAATTCGAAAGCGCATTATCTTAAAGGGGCCCTCCCACCTTCAAAAAAGTTTATGAATTGGCATAAAAGTGATGTCGCTCGGTTCAGAAAGAGCGAAAACGAATATCTACCAAATTTCACCGAAAAATATTCACCGGTTTTCAAGATATTAGACTTTTACTTTTGATTACTTTTTGGGATCTCCGCTGTTCCTAGCGACTTTATTTGGAAGCAATAGTTTGGCAGCTGAAAGTGCGGCACTTGTTGCGCGCAAAGCAGCATATACCACCGCGTGCTACAAAACGTTCTAGTCAAACATTTAAAAATCGTTAGATATCTGCGCTGACGTCACACATTCAGAGGGGTATTCCTATGCATTAGCCCCTCTGAATCAAAATGCTGCAATTTTGAAATTCAATATTTCCGATTTAAGGCATTTCTCGATGTTGTGAGTGCCGAAACCGGTAATTGTGAGCCAGGGACCCCATTTTGGCTATCTCAACTCAAATCATAGGCACCGGGGCACCGTGCCCCCCCCCCCTTGAATTCTGCAAGGGGGCACCAATAGCAAGGTGCCCCCCCTTAAATTTGATGCATTAGTACCAGGGGCGGATTCGGAAAAACTCCAAGGGGAGGGTCATGAATCGAAGTGGTGCCCCTACCTATACCCAAAATTAAAACCTCAACGGATTTCGGCCACTTAATTTTGGTGGTGCCCTATTTTCAGTTTTTTATTTTCTTTATTTTTGGTTAGTCATGTGATGACTGGTGCCCCTGCTAGGCCGCTGGTGCCCCTGGAAAGACTTTGGTACCTACCTACCCTGCCCCCTGACAAGCCTATGGTGGGCCCTGACATGACTTAGGTACCCATGGGCCCTGACAGGCCCGTAGTGCCCCTGGCAGGCCTGTGGTGTCCTTGCTAGACCTGTGGTGTCCCTGGGCCTTGGCAGGTCTGTGGTGCCCCTGGCGAGCCTGTGGTGCCCCTGTTAGAACGCAGGTGCCCTTGACAGGTTTGTGGTGCCCCTGACAATTCTAAAGTGCCAACGACAGGCTTGTGGTGCCCTTGACAGGCCCATGGTGCCCTTGCGAGGCCGGTGGTTCCCCTGCGAAGCCGATAGTGCCCCTGGCAGGCCTCTGGTGCCCCTGGCAGGTTTGTGGTGCCCCTGGAAGACCTGTAGTGCTTTTGCTAGGCCGATGGTGCTCCTGACAGGCCTGTGGTGCCACTGACAGACCCGTGGTGCCCCTGCTAGGCCTGTGGTGCCCCTGTCGGCTGTCAGGCCTGTGGTGCTCCTGGCAGGCATGTGGTGACCCCAGGCCCTAAGTCATGACCCATGTGACATCCCCCCTGGGATTCGCCACTGATTAGTACTGCGATGGCTTCTTGGGAATTTGATACCTACATGTAGGATAAATGGAATTTATCAAACGACAATAAGGAAGAGGCAAACACATAGGTACTTGAGGATCAGCTTAATGTTAACCACACATACGGGGGTGAACTGCCATTTTCGTTTAGTAAAAAAAAAAAAATCATCGTGCCAGGGCTGTGACGAAAAATAAGTGGCCTAAATCCGATGAGAAAACAGGATTTGGGGGTACCCTGGGTTTGTCTCCTTGAGCTGGTGCCTCCCCTTGTCTCAAATCGTTCCGCCGCCTATGACTCAAATCTAATGCTAAGGTGGGAGGGTCCCTTTAATTCCAAATGTAGACAATTCAAAATAATTAGGGCATGCATAAGCATAAAAAGTAAAAGTTTCGAAGCATCAAAGGTAGTCGTATATGTTATCCTATACAGTGAGCCAACAGGCAGCAGTGCGGCAGCAATTTGGTCTATGTCCAGAATGCAAGTCAATTAATTAAGCACCAAATGACATGCAGTGTTTGGATGCTTATGCAGCCTTTTAGGCCTTGGCTTGGCTGTGCAATGTGCATCAAGCGGAACGGCAAGGTAACTGGCGGCATACACGGGATTTTCCGCAGCAGAAATTATGAATAATGTCGTAATTATTCTGCATTCACACAATCCCTTACATTTATGTTCATTTTCTATTCAATCTAACTCTCTCCTCTTTCTCCTCTCTCTCTCTCTCTCTCCTCTCTCTCTCTCTCTCTCTCTCTCTCTCTCTCTCTCTCTCTCTCTCTCTCTCTCTCTCTCTCTCTCTCTCTCTCTCCGAGCGATGATGAGGCGCTTCTGACCACATCCGCAATGTCCGACCGCCGCGCCGGTTAGACGGAATAAGAATGAGGCGCCGGGTGTGTGCCCTGCCGTTGTGCGCGCGCGGGCGGGCCGCCCCACCGCGGTGGCGGCAGAATGCGTGCAGTCAAATGACGTGCACATTGTGCGACCGGCGCACGGCACGTCGGTAATGTGGCTACCGCTGCGGGCACGTGTCGCGCGCCGGCGCTCCGCAATGGATGTCTCCATCGCGGCGGGGCGCCCGTGTTCCTCACACCTCTCTGGTCACGACGCGTGCGCCGCCGCCACCCTCGCTGCAGTGCGTGCTCCCGTTCACCACACCTCGCTGAGGACTAACCGGGCTGCGTCTTTGCGGATCACCTTCTCAAACGGCACACCATCACGGGCCAGCTAACACGAACGATGGAGACATTTCAAACCGGCCTGACCCCGCTCCCAAACCGGCATGGCGTATCGAGCTCCCACCAGCTGTCGGCAAAACAAAAGTGCTGAAGGTGATTAAGCGCGTTTATCCTGTTGAATGCCACTTGATATCTTGAAACAGCCCATTGAGTAATGAATCACTTCTGGCGGTGACAGCCGCCGCTCGACGCTGCGGGCCTTTCCACGCAGCCGTTTGGTTAGAGGCTGGTCGGCCGTAACGAGCGCGGCTGGGGGGAGAGCCGAGAGGCCGCCTTCAATGTCACCGCCGTGCAGACCACCCGGTCACCGTATACCTTCCTCGAACGGCCCGCCTGCGGCGTGACGCCACCGCGTACCGGGTCACGCCGGCCGAAATTGGCCCATCACGCGGCCGCTATGGGTGCTTCGTTATCTTAGCGGCCGACACCGGCCGCTGGCCACATCCAGACTACCAATTGTGTGGTGGTTCAGCTGGGGTAACGTGCTTTCGTTTCGGGATAGTGCTCTCGTCTGATGAGAACAAATTGAATTTGCATTACAAGTGGTTCTTAAAGCTAACTGAGCGTAATGGTTAAACGGGAACCGGTTGTGTTTTGTTTGGTTATGGCGTGCTTCTGTTATGACGAAATCGGGATGTGTTTCGGGTTGTAAAATTAACTGGTGAAACGTCCCCTCCGGGTTTTATTTGCCTTAAATGTCGCCTGTCTTCCGGATGAATTGTGATGAAACGCGGCGATAGCATTAAGCTGTCGTCCCGGCCGCAAAATCACCTGACAGCCGCTTCGTTAAAAAGTATACAGAAGTTTTATCGGTGTCCGTCAGAGCCGGTGTGGGCGAATGGGCGTTGGTTGCTATAGTGGCGGGGGATTTAAGCTGCCATTATCGTAACAGCCTCGGTAGCAGCGCGGCCCTCTTATACAGTATCGAAACGGTATCTCGATAATTATTGTAAGTAACGTAACCACTAGATGGCATCATCTTCTCAGTATCTAACGTAATCCTTAGCAGAAAATGCCAAAATAGTCATCACTATCGAATCCATTGTCTTGATAGCATTCCAAGCAAACTGTCTGTGGTGTGCGACGCGCCCATAATCTCCAGTACAATGGAAACCACATTGCAAAGTTATCATATTTACTACAAAATAACTGATACCGCGGCGCGACCACATCTGGCGTGCACGCCCAGTTCCCTGTAAAGCCAACAGGCGCTACTGAAATCACACGAGTGCAGCAGCCAGCTGGAAGTGATCGGGCGGCTCCCCATCGGTCGTTCAACTGAACCCTCCTCGCCAGACGCGGCCGCCAGCCGTCCCCGCGCGCGGCCGGACACTCGAGTTATGCTGCCGTATGTTACCTGCGCCTTTCATCGGGCCCGTTGGGACCCGGCCGCAGCGCCGACAGCTCGCTGTCTGAGGGTCTTCTCCCCACCGCGGTTCGGCGGCCTCCCCGTCGCCAGTGCTTTATGATAATCTTTCCTAGAGGTAGTCTTGTGGAAAGAAATGCGTATTCAGCGGTTTCAACCTTTTTGGGTTGGAAAATAAATAATCCATAAACAAACCAAACGGTGCTTCTTGTCATAATTATTGAACGGTGCGCTGTGCAGCATAATGATTTATCGTTCAATCTCCTTCACATTCTCCTCATCTCATCTCATTTTTCTCCTTTATCGTTCCCCTTCCTCTTCTAACTCTCTCCTCTCGTTGTCTTCCCTTCACCGTTCAGTCTACGCTCACCACCTGTGACGCAACGCGGCCCGCGCCGAGGATCGCACTGTCATCGAAATCCATCGCGCCGCTGCACCAACAATGCATCCTTCATGCGAGCGGCGTGCCGTGCACACATGGGCACCGTCCGGACGGCCGCTCGGGCGCTGTCTCCGCGCGCTGCACGGTAGGCGATCGGGCCGGTCTAGCCTCGCGAAACCTCAAAGACACTTTTTTCCGAAAATTGGAAAACAACGCATACTAGTCGACAGAAAATTCATCAAAGATTACGATTAGTGCATTTGCATGGCTCAGGAGACATTTTTTCGTAGACAAAAGTATCGTTAAAGACAGCGTTCCGTAACACTTCATAAGGGGGATAATCACAGCCGATTTTTACGCTCTTTGAATATTTTGCGGAACGATGAAATTGCTAGGTGTTGAGCATCCATTTTGCATGGAAAGTGAAATTTAGATGTTAAGACGATTCCGCCATAGAAAACAAGAAGACAAAATCAGTTCAAAATGTCTTATAATTAGGTTAATTTTTATATTTTTTCTACCGCCGAACATTACGTTCACTGAATTAACTAAGCCCAGCAAAAAAAGTTTTACGAGGATGAACTAAAAATAATGCTGTATCGCATGCACTAAGACACTATCTATTAGGGGAGCCAGTGAAAATTTTCAGCCACTTGCAGCCCTGGCATCCAGACACTTTTTTCTTCTAAGGGTTGGACGTGGCTTGGTGCACTTGGGCACAAGTGGTAAATGCCCCAAAAGGTGTTTTCGCGATAGCTCAAAACACCCAGGCAATAGAGAGCTGCAACCTGGCATACCTGACCTTTGATGCACGCTAGATCTTGTGACACCAACCGCACTTTCAAGTCAGGTCAGGTCACTGATCTATGACGTCATAAATGAACCTCTGCACGATCCTCAGATGTCGCAACCTTGCAACGCTCTCAGTGACAGAGTAACTTTCACAGGGAGGTGAGACTTGCAGGACTTATTGTCCTTCAGAGGTCTTACAACTTGTATATCTCAGATTTTTCCTAAATGTCACATACAGTCAGGTTGGTCACGTGACCTCACCTATAAGTCAATGGAGAAATATGAAAACTGTTATTTTGGCGCCAGGAATGATATTCAATCGTCTCAAGTACATGGAATCGTTACTTCATGCACTCCTTGCAAGATCTGATGCTGCATTTTTGCATTGTTGACCTTGCATGACGTCATTTATGACGTCACTAGGGTCATACGAGTTTTTCGTCAATAACTCCCGATCAAATTGAGCTAGAAAGTCGACAAGGTCACCAATGGACTCCGGAAGACCTGCCGAATCGAATGATATGCGATATGACCTCCTTCGACCAACTTCGTGATTTGAAGACCTCTGACCTGACCTTGACTCGAGGTCAAGGTCAGGCTGACCTTACGGTGGCCTCACCTGAACAAAAGTATACCATTCGACGCGCCTGAACAAGGCGAACACGACGATGTCAAAATCGTGGTTCTGCGGCCATTTTTTGCGAAGTTAGTTACCAAAAACCAAACCCGCTGCTTGGGTCACGTTATGAAATGGGGCCTTGCCGGGCGAGATTTACGCTGTTTCATGATATGTATGAATTGGTAGGGCATAATCGTTTGAATAAAAAATTGGTTTGGAAGCAATTTTCTACGAAAGTATACACCATTTCAATGTCCTACCCAGCTCATATCGTCATAAATTTCGACCTACCCTCAAAAGTATTCATGCGTTTTTTCGAGCAGCAATTAGGCAAATTGCAAGCTCGCCACAGAGCACAAATCCTATAAGAGATAGTCCTTATTTAAAACATATGCTCATTGGATATTCAAGAAGGTTGCTCCTAAATATTGTGGTTCTAGCTTCAAAAACATGGATGTTATGAATGCCGATAGGTTTCGCGAGGCTACACCGGCCGGATCGCCCACTGTGCGCTGGCGAAAGTAGCGGCGCCCGGCGCGGCGCGGCCTCTGCGGGTTGGGTTACCGGCCAATGAAGTTGTTGACGAGGCCGCCTGTCTGCGCGCCGTGAAAGTAAGAGAACAAGACGGGCCGAGTGGCGTGCCTCGGCCGCTCGGTGTCCTGTTTCGCACCCGTGTCAGCGCTGTGTCAGAGCCGTGTCACGGCGTGTCAGCGGTGACCGGTGACACGACTCGGGCTGTCGGCAGCTGCCCGTCCTCCCACGGTGAGTCCAGGTGGACTCCCGTGCGGCTGACAGGTACCCGGATTGTTTGTCAGTTTTCGCAGCTGCTGTTGGCTGAAGCTTTAGCTAGACTTATGTTAGACTGTAGGTAGACATTGACTCGCTAGCTTTTGTATTTCAGTGGGCATCTGCTCCGGATGAGGAGTCAGGAGCGTGGAAAAAGCTTTCCCCTAAAATAGCCATGCACAAACATCGTAATCTTGGTGCTGTTGCCTTGAGAATATTACACAATAGAAGTTGGAGCAACAAAGAACATTGCTGGAAGAATGTTGAAACTCATAAATTATGCTTCTGAACAGGTGAAGTGGGTAATGATACACTCGGTGCATCGCGCCATAGTTATCTTTCAAGAATTCGTATTGCGGTACAGTATCCTTTCAGGCGTCTGTATTGCGGAACAGTATACATCAAGGCGTTTGTATTGCGGCGCAGCATACCTATCACCGATTTAACCAGTCTGTTGCGCTGCCGCTAATATAATCGTTCTTTTCACTTTTGAATGCGAAGATCATGTTTATTGATCAGTAGCTCTTTTTCAACCTAAAGTTTTGAAAGCGCTGAGTTATGCTATCCTTTGCATCTAGGTAAGTCCGCATGCATTCCGAGCGCATCGCGCGTCCATTCTTTTCTGAACGGGCAGTAACAACTTCCTAGCCACCAATCCTGGAGCACGGGTCACCAATCACCAATCAGTGGTCACCAATCACCAATCAGCGGCCACCAGTCACTGGGGTTATCAGCCGGCGGTGGGGCCATCGGTCGCCGGTCGTGACTGCGCGGCCGGGCCCGCGTCGCGCGCTGCTCCGAATGCAGAGTGCGCCCACTGCCGACCGCCACAAATGGTAACGCTCAATGAGCGGCAAAGGGTCGACCGGCCCGCCCGCCGACGCCTGAAACAATGCTCCGCCATGACCGGACAGAAACGAGCGTGACGTGTCTATATGTGTGTCTGTGTGGGTGCCGTTTCTGCTCGACGCATGCATGATAGTGCTGAACTTTATACCTATGACCTCGTTCATTACTGCTGACTGCTTTATTTGTGTGAACGTGCCCGATATCCTCAGTCACCTGTTTATTACGTTACGTATCTTTCATTTGCTGTTGCGCGTTTTGCAATTCTTGTGCTATAAACATTACAACATAGAGTATGTCGGAATCCAACTTGCATCAGTAGTCTGAACCAGCAGCTGTCAGTTGTGTGACAATTTGACAACATGATAACCCAATGTTCAATAGAACGCACCTTCACGCACGCAAAGTCACCTCGAGAAAAAAAGAAACATGCGGTCACTGTGCGCCCCAATGTCCAAATATGTAGCTTTATCGCTGGTCATCCCCTACCGGGAACTTTGGATCCCATCGGGACGTCTGATCAGGAGCTGTCTCAGGAGCTGTCTCAGGAGCTGTCTCACAGCATACCGCGAACCGCGTCTCCAAGTGGACTATCTCCTGGTTCAAATAACGATCCGCCGTCCAGGGCCGCTTATGCTAATTGTCAATGTTCGATTCAGCGAGGCGTGATACGCTAATTCGGCGAACTCTGGCGGTGAGCACGCGACTGCAGACGTGGGGCAGTGATCCGCGATCCTCACTGATGAGCCCTTAGTTTATGTATGCGTGATTCGCGGAAGGGACGTCCAGCTTGCAGTCACCATTGCACAGAGGGTGGAGGACTGGTCCATGTCTGTTCTCGTGTCCGTTAGCGCGACGTTGCAGAGACTGTATAGGGTAGATCTCCCCTGTAAATGGGACGTAGGCGGCGGCTGTCCGTGGGGTGAGTCTCTGGTGTAAATGGGACGTATTCAGTGTGAGCGCGGCACGCCCCGCCGAAGCCGGGCCTCATGGGTGGCCGTGGCGAGCCGTGCCGTGCGGGGCCGAGCGGCAGCCCGGAGGGGCCTCCTCCCAGCTGGGGGTGCCACGCCACGCCGGCGCCAAACCGCGAACCTCGGGCAGCCGCCGCAGCGACGGACCTGAGCGCAGAGGGAGAGCTATTCGCCTCGAGACAGCGAAGTGGGTGACATCTGGTGGCAGGAATTTGCATAGGAGGAAGAGTGATGCCGAGCGGCGACGCGCGCGCAGTTACACGGCGAGAGTACGATGGAGAAGAGGAGTGTGGGAACTTAAAGTTGTAAGGGGTTGATTATGAAGTTTACATAACAGATATGATATGGTCTATAATGCCTCAAAGTGTCAGACTCTTCGATTAGGTACCTACCAAGCAAATGATTTCCGATAGGCCCATCTTCACGCTTGGTGGGTACTAAGCTGGAGAACACCAACGAACAAAGAGACCTAGGAGTTATTGTTGACTCCTCGCTGGATTTCAACAAACGTATTAAACCTCGCCCGTTAGGGTCTTTAGGGGTCCGTTCGACCTCCCCCGTAGGGGAGGGGGCGGGGGTCGAACGGACCCCCCCCTCAGTTTTCCGCGAAATACTCGCGCAAAAAGCGGTCGATCGCGACGAAACTTTCAGTACCGTCGCGTTTGTCAATTTTACACCTACCCTAAAAATTTCATAACCCTGACCCTAATGACCTTTCACCTGTGACCTACTTTTCGAGGCCATGTTTGGCCGGAATCGCGATTCGGCGTATGTCAGCTCGCATTAGCCGCGCGTTTGCAGTCTTTTCGTGGTTTCAAGCGTTCAAACATGTGATGATGTTGGTCCCATGCATTAGGGTGGATGTCAAGGTCACCTGACGGTCAGGTCAGGTCACTGACCTTTGATGACCTCGGTTCTTTTTTTTCATGCACTAACTAATCTACGAAATAGTCCGCCGCCCATGAACAGACGACCAGGAGTGTCCACCCACGGTCCCGCACGACCATAGAACCATACGTTAACACCAAAAACAAAAATATGCAAGTCGTGACACTCCCTGCTAAGAAAAGGAAAATAACAAAAAGAAGCGAAAAAAAACCTGTGCAGCCAAATACAGATGCAAGTAGTGTTATGAGTCATGCATACAAGGGGCGGAAAGAAATCAAAGCTAAAAATAGCTTTGACTAGACACTACGTTTTTTTTTTGTTTTTTTTCTTCAGTACCTATACATTCATACCTTGGTTAGTTACACATTCGCACAGGGAGTTGGAACAATCACACAAGGACATGGGTATAAGCCGGTAGCATGCAGATCAAAAGGTCGGTGTCGGGTCCTGGTCATGTTTCAGCATGGTCAAGTACCCACCGAAATAGGCCACCCAGCTAAGCAAGCTTGTTGCTGGGCGAGCCTAACTCGGCAGGCGGGGTAGATGAGGGGCAACATGCAAGTTATTCTAATATTGCTTTCTCTATCGGAGATAGAGACCACTACGGTATCTAAAACTTCTAGGACTTCCTCTTGCGGCAGGCGCAAAAAAAAATCCACAAACGCACATACACAACATAAACGGCACATGACACATTGATACAATACAAAGAAAGTGATACACATATGACCAAAACGGCAAACGACACTACCATAGGTACACAAATTATCAGTGGGTATTACCAAAATATTCCATTTTGGTATGACTGTAAAAACGGAACACTGAAATGTACCACCTCTCTCTCTCCTCAACTAATTTTAACAAGACACTACTGAAAAAAAAACAGGACAGAAAAAATAGAAATAATAGAAATGGAACGCAGACCGCGCAGACTAGCCCCACGTCCCCGGCGGCAGGCGCCGAGGGCCGGCAATCCGACCCCGACGGACCTATGCGGCAAACACAGCACCTCGACGCCCGCCGCGCAAGGTCGCAGGGCCATGAGGGCCTTCCTACCAGAATATCAGTAAGAATCTAAGGTAAGGTTAGGTGCATATGAATATCAGTACGAGTCTAAAAGAGAACCTCTTATTATATTTTTTAGCTGTCTTTTGGATGCCGGAATTGTCTGTATGTTCGGAAACATAGGACTGATTATTTGGTTCCAGAGCCTGGGACCAGCCCATCGTATGGTGTGTGTATGGTATAGTTTTTCAGTGAACATTTCATTGAAATGATGAGCTGAGCGCGTGACTCGGTCTGGTTCAGCTAAGGTAAAAAAGTTATCTAGGGATGTGGGCAAAGTTTCATTTAGCTTACGATGCAGTAAAAGTAATGATTGCTGTTTACCGATGTCGGTAAGACGAAGCAGCTTCAGCTTTTTAAAAATAGGGGCAGTGTGAGCAAGCCTCTCACTACCATCAATCAACCTAATGACTCGTTTTTGTAGGGTTTGTAGTTTGGTGATGCTAGTACTGTAAGTATTACTAAAGATCATGCAACAATAGTTCACATACGGTAAGAAAAGGGCATTGTATAGCAGCAGCAACTGTTTGCTGGTAACAAAATACCGGACTCTGCTTATAAGTCCGACATTTCGGCTAAGTATCTTGGTGAGGTGAGCAATGTGCGATTTCCATCGCATGTCGTCATCTATATACATACCTAGGTATTTCACTGTTTTAACAAACTTGATGTTGTTACCAGTAAGGGAGACGGTTATTGTTATTTTATTGCGCGAGTTATTGTAAAGCTGACAAAATGTTTTGTCTGTATTGATTGAAAGTTGGTTTGCTGCAAACCAATTTGAAATTCTAGGCACAATGTTATTTATCAGTGACTGCAGTTGTCGCTCATCTTTCCCTTCAACGAAAATTGCTGTGTCATCTGCATACAAATATGCATTAAAATTGGGAGATATTGAAGGGAAGTCATTAATGTAAATAAGGAAGAGGAGTGGTCCTAAAATCGATCCCTGTGGCACACCGATATCGATGGGAATGAGGCTAGATCGTGAGTGATCTATCTCGACACACTGTGTACGGTCCTGTAAATATGATTTAATCATCATATGAGCCTGCCCACGAATGCCATACCTATATAGTTTTTGTAGTAAAATATTCACATTCACAGTATCCAAAGCTTTGCGGAGGTCTAGGTAAATGCCACATACAACTTTGCCTGCTTCAAATGCTTCAGTGATCTTATCTTGCACCAAAAGGATGGGCATATATGTGCTCATGTTTTTCCTAAACCCAAATTGATAGCTACTTATAATTTCGTTACTATCGAAATAGTACTCTAATCTATTAAATATTATTTTTTTCTAGTATTTTAGACAAAAAAGGCAAGATACTGATAGGTCGGTAGTTTGAGAACCTGTCTTTACTACCTGTTTTATAAATTGGCTTGATAACTGCTCTTTTCAGGGCGGATGGAAACATACCTTGGCGTAAGCAAAGGTTAAAAAAGAAGACAAGCTGCCTTAATATTGCACGGAATGTCGATTTGAAAATACGAGCATTGATACCATCAATTCCACCGCCAACATTATTTGTGTTAGTAATAATGTTTTCCGGTTCAATCTCGTTTATGCCTTCAAAGTGTGAAAACGTATTTCCTATTTCATTAGGAATGTTAGCAATGGGGTCAATGTCGCTTGGGGGTATGTTATCTTTAAGTTTAATACCGACGTTAGCAAAATACGTGTTGAAAGATTCGGCAATGTTCTCAGCACCAGTCACCACATCCTCATTAGTTTTAAAAGTATGTGGAAGCCTGTGCTGTGGTACATTTCCTTTAGTCATTTCATTTAAAATTTGCCATGTTTCTCTCGGACCAGAATCTTTCAGAGCATTCTGGTAATACGTTTTCTTAGCGTTCCGAAGAACCTGTGTGAAAATATTTTTATATCGTTTATACTGGTTTACATTATAAGCAGTAGGCGTTTTCTTTTTTAGGCGGAACAGATCATTTTTCCTGTTGATAGATGCCAATATAGCAGGTGTAATCCAAGGCTTAATCGGAGTTTTTTTCCTCGATGGTATGTAACTAGGTATCACTGTACCTAGATATTCCTGAGGTATAAGAGTCAATGATCAGTTTACACGCATCCTCGGCATTTGTCAATTGACAAATATCAGTCAGTTCGTTTTGCAAATATAATTGCAAGTCTGGTACTTTGTTGTAGTTAAAAGAGGTTACAGTCTGTCTCATACGAATATGAGAGTCGTTCGCCTGAAAAGCACAGTCGATGAAAACTGGAAAATGGTCAGATATATCATCAAGAATGATACCCGAGTTATTTATGATCGATAAATTATTACAAAAGAAGTTGTCCAGGAGAGAGGCACTATCACCCTCACCCAGCCTTGTAGTCCTTGAAACACAGGGAAGGAAGCCATACGATAAAAACATGTTAGTAAAATGTTCAACATTTGAATCCGAAGACGCTTGAAACATGTCAAAGTTAAAATCCCCAGCAATTAAGACATTTGATGACTTATGACTGAGCTGATCAAGCACAGCAGCCATTTGATCCACAAACTGTGAACCTCGTGTGTTTGGGGGTCTATACACTACACCAATAATGAGTTTCAATGAGTGATGAGTACACTCAACAAATATATGTTCAGCATCATCTACATTACTCAATGTAAGGACAGAAGTTGAGTTAATGCATTCATTGCATACATATAGTGCCACTCCACCACCCATTCTATCCTTGCCACTGCTAAATACTGACGTATATCCTTCGATATGTCTAAACTGTTCGGTGCTCGGGTCCAGCCACGACTCTGAAACACATATCATGCTCCAGTGCTTACCAGTCGTATAGAGAAATGTTTGAAATTGTTCAAACTTCTCATTTGTTTTTCGAGTTTTACATGTTTCTAGGCTAGTTTTTGGAGCTGAATTCGAATTTAGCAACCATATGAACATTTACGAAGTAGTTTTGGGGCGTTCGTAACATGCTACGAAGATGTCAGAGGCGGTTGACACCTACTGCAAATACTCGGCAGGACTTCTACTGGTTGACCTGACCTGACCTGATCCGACCTGGCCTAAATGCATGAAGACATCATCTGTGATCAAAACTAGCATGATATTCGTGATCAGCACCAAAAAAACCCATAGCAGCTACCCTTTACAACGTTCTAACGGAATCCCAATTTTCCCGATTTTTGTGTCATTGACCTGACCTGGAAGGTCAACCAATGACCTAGGACATTAAAGTAGGGTATCATCGGCTTCCTCTCGTCACGGGCAACACGCTCGTTTTTTCTGCGAAGCTCTAGCTCGATCAGGGGCGAAACGGCAAGGGGGGGTCCAACAGACCCCCCCTCCTTATACGTTCGCGGCTGGAAGAACACCAATACGGACGAGGGTTAAGCTATGCACTCAACGAGCATATGCCAGCTGGGGCATGGTAAGGAGAACATTTGAAAAGCTGAGTCCGGCATTGTTTAGCCTCGCATACACAACATTTGTTCGCCCTCACAATTCAAGTTGAATTTTGCCCCCAAGTTTGGTCCCCTTATTACCTTATAAGAAATCTAATATGAAGAAGATTGAAGCAGTTCACAGAGCAGTTATCAGAAGAATTGTGGGAATGCAAGGGTTAAAGTATCCAGAACGGATGAGTCGGCTAGGCTTACCACCCTAGAAGAGAGAAAGACAACGGGGAGACGAGACTCACAAAATCCTCCATCAGCTCCATGAGTGTGAACTATTTACCGAACGAAACCGAACAGAGTGAGATTAACTCAAATTGCACAAGCTCCACCACTAGACGATGACGAGGGAAAGGTTTTTTCACGAATAGTCCTAAATAAATGGAATTCGTTAAGCCACCGAAACATCCAAATTCCAATCTATATTACAACCAAGATATGAGAAACATCAAGCAGACCGACAAGATTGGCCCAGCCCAAGTGAAACCAGACTGACGCAAAAGAACATGTAATTTAAAAAAGATGTGGGCCACAACATAGACCTCGCCGTTTTCTTCTAGAATCCAAAAAACCTTGACTCTTGATTCTGATTCTTGTCCTCGCTGTCTGTCGATATGAGAGGTGGCTATTCTGCCTTACAAAAGCGTGAATATCAATACTTTTAAAATAATGATCAAAATGCTGAAAAGTCCCACTCAAACCTCCTTAATCACCCTAAAAACTAATGTTCCTATCTTGCGCGCCGCACTCAAAACGTATACAAGCCTGAATGTCTCATGCGCGCCAGGTTCGCTATCCCTCTTACTACACTAGCGCCACCCTCGCGCAGCGGCGAGTCTCGAGGCGAATAGTGACCGGATAAAGACGGGCCAAAAATGGGCCGAAACGGACCAGAAATGGAGGGAAAGCGTGAGTTTTATCGACGGCTAATTAAGGACGGCTGAAAACGGGCTCCGCCAAGTGTAGACTAATCGATAATGGACGCAGACGTTGTGTGCTGAAGAAAGGCTTATTGAGTCCTTGAAAACATAAAATAAATAAACAAACCGAATGCAGTCCTGAGAAACCTCTCAATCATTTCCGCGCCCGTAAATAACCACCGGAGCAGCGTTCTATTTTAGCGTGAGAACCGACATGATACCTCACGTGCGGCTTCAATTTGTTCAGCTCTCCGTGAGCGGCTTCTGGGTTTCACAGTCATGTACCCAAACACTCTCGGTAGTCACGGCGAGCTCCGGGGAATCGCAGCTCTGCACGCCACGCTCCGGCCCCGCTATCTACCGAGACGCTCGTAGTTGCTAGCTCGTCGAAGCGATTATTTTCCACTCTCCCGTGCCATTCTCGAACAAGTTGTCGACGCCTGCGACGGCGACCACTACCAGTCTGTCTTCCAGTCTGCCTGGTTATCTGTCTCTCTGACCTGTCCCCATGTCCACCGACCGGCCGTATACGTCAGGTTCTCTGTCGTATGGTCGCCCACGCGCCGTGTGCGTCCGCCGATCTGACGGGCCGCCGGGCGCTCTCATGGACGGGGACACCGCTCCGCCCTGCGCGCCGCGCCCGCATCGCTCAGCCGCGGGATCAGAGGCGGATTAGAGCTCCGCACTGATGGCATCAGTGACGGACGGCGACCGGCGACCGGGTTGGTTCCCAGGGACGGCTAAAGGGTTCTTAGGACCGACCACTGACGGGTTCAGGGGGCCACTGAGGGTTCAATGAGAGGGGACTGTCGACGATGCTCGTCAGTAATTGCGGTTTCCAATGAGGCTGTTGAGTGTTACCGTTCTCGCGTTTCTGACGATCCCGAGACAAACGGTTCTTGGGCCTACTAACAGTTCAAGCGGTTCGTTGATGGTTCCTATTTTCTACAGACACTATACTGAAAGCTCCCAGGGACGTCTGACTGTCCGACCCTCCAGTATTGAGATAAATAGTTCAAGAAACGCAAGGAACCAGGAACCACCGCATTACGGCATGCGAAGATGAGCTGGAGTAAGGGTAGCGGCCTTTGAGCGAACTTTCGTGCAGGGTAAGGCGTAGAATCATGCAGGGGCCGTGCCTGCTAGGGCCCAAGAGCTCTGGCCTCTGACGTCATCAAGAAAGGAGTAGCCTCGGCCCTCAGGTGACAGCTGAAAAATTATCGTCGGATCCCGGCTCGCCCGTAAACGTACATTTATTGGTGCAACCCGATCTGGTCGCCCGTGCCAAGCGCTCTTATGTTACATACTTAAATAGACATCGGTCGTCAAGTTTCAATCACTTCATCACTGTAACCTCAGGTACGGTTTTCGGATGAGGCCACTGCTGCATTAGGCCGAGTTTAGTAAGTTAAGCTGCCGGGCTGGTCTAATCCTAAATGGCTCAATCCGTTGATTGTGATTTCCGTGCTCTTGAAATCTAAGCGTTGAATATATTTGAAATTCAGGCGTTCTCATTTTCACATGTTCCTGCACCTCTTTATAAATGTTGCTTAGGCACTTAACTCAGACAACATGCAACAGCTTTGCTAAGGGGCATAGGACCTATCAGTGAGCCTCTCCGGTTACAAAGGTGTCGTGCATGGCACGTGCCCCCGGAACAATGTTAATCAGCGGCGCTTCAAAGCTCACTTACCCTCCTCCGGCTGAGAACTCCGTTGGTACGAATCGGTGTCATTTCTCTCTCGCGACAGAGCTGACGCCGTTTAGCCGCTTATCACCTGGCTGACGCATACAAGAGCGAGATGGGACCAGTTTGAACCACCGGGCGTCCTGCACCGCTCCCTCATCCTCGTGTAATCCTGATTTATCTGCCGCCAGTCGAGGGGCGTGGGTGTAACGGCGGCGTGAGCGGCCACAATGCCCATAGCACGGCGAGCGGCACTGAGCCCCGGGGGCCGTCTACCGTCCGGCCTCTCCCATGTTCTTTGAGATGATGAACTCCGGCTGCTCCAGTGATGTCAGACATTAGGAGCGTCTGGTCAGCGGCGCCTGCTCTGCAAACCGCCACCAAATTTAGATCGACTGCCGGGCGGCGGCCGCTCCCGAGAACGATGAATATGACGTCACTGTTCTGCCAGAGCGTATTTGTCCGGATTGCATGTCGGAAAAATCACTCCTGCTCGATACACTACAGGAGCACGGTATGGCGAGTGACGCGATACATCGGGGGAAGGATGGCAAACAGGAGCGGCCGGCGCAGGGCGCATCAAAAACCACCGGTCCGCCGTGCTCGTGATTTCTCAGAGTGTCTGTGTCGTGACGACAGGCCACTTATCTGGTCTCCAGACGCCCACGACAGGACCGCGGGTGTCCCAGAGGGCGGCCAGCCAGCCGTGTTGTGACCCGCAGCGGCGATGAGCTAACTGTTTACACGCCGTGGAGACAGGTCGTACCGAGAAACAAGATGGGAGAGGATAACACGGGTCACAAAGGGGTGATATGAATGTCCCGGACCCGCGGACAAACAAAAACACGCCCCTGATAGATGTTGGACGGAATTTGAAATAGAAAAGAGGAAGGAAATTGGTACAATTCAGAGAAACAATGCGGAGAAAACAGGGTACCAAATGAAAAAAAAACAAGTATGCTGCGAATGAGGAATGAGACAAAGGAAGCTCGCGAGTGAAGGAGATGAGATGAAAAAGAAAAAGAGAAAGGAAGAGAGAGAGAGGGAGAGAGAGAGAGAGAGAGAGAGAGAGAGAAGAGAGAGGGGTCTCGTCTCATCTTGGTAACAGTGCAGGCTCTACTGTACCACCTGGGTCCAGCTCCTTTCGACAATAGCCGGGCGGGCGGCTGCCCAGTGCCCAGTGCCCAGCCCATACGGGGCCGGGCTCATTCTCATGCAGCGTCGGCCGCCGGCGGAGAGCAGCGCTCCGTCCAGAACGGATGGCGCTCCGGAGCCGCGGCGGCACAATCGCCTCTCAGTGCGCGGCCGCTGACACAGAGAGTCGGACAGCCACGACGGGGAATCGGACAGCCGGAAAATGGCCGCTGGACGAGCTGTTTTGGGCCGTTGTCTTCCACAGATGCCCGTCGATTTCCACACACGTCCAAGCTCACGTCTCGAAATGTCTCGAGTTTGCTCGGAGCCCGCCCGGCCGGCCGACCGCAGAGGGCCGTGTCAACAAGCGGGGACGACGGAAACGAAGTGGGGGACAGGTGCGCTGTTGTCGGAATAGCAGAGATGGGCGAGTCTCCAGCCAAGGCGTACTTACACTTGGCGACTGGAGAGGGAGTGTTTGTTTTAGATGGGCGGCTGCTCGTTGCCGAGTCTCAATATAGAGGTGTGAAGAATGGGATCGCGTTTGTTTGAATTTAGCGTAGGAATGCACTCGAGAGCTGAACAGGGTGGAGCTAGGATTCAATAACCAACCCGCTGTCAGTGTCTTCAAATCTCACTCCTCTCAAAACCAAATACGGTCTCGCAACAGGTCCTAGCCCACCGCGGATTCCAGAGGCGCTTCCGTCACCAGATCGGACCGCGATTTCGGCCAACACGCGTCACTCGATCGGAGCCTGTTTGTGCTTCGACACGTCACCGCTCAGAGGCAGTTGAATCGAGCATACGTCACCCGCGTCGAAATGGTTTATCTGACGCCGGTCCGACATATACGGCACCCGTGGACAAATGTGTCGGCCCGCCCTCTCCGACAGCGCGCAGCCGCTGGAGACTCAGTAGCGGCGGCGGCCGCGACTCAGCCCGCCCCTGAACTAGCACCAGTCGCGGCGGCGGTCCACCTGGCTCCCTCCCCTCGCCAGTATGATGTCTGACTCAGTGCCGGCGCCTGTTCTCAGAAGCAGTGCGCACCGCCGGTGCCGCGAACACGCCTGGGTGAGACTCCCCGCCGACAGGCGCCGTCGCCGAGCGCTACGATAGCGCGAGCTGGGCCTGTTTGTTGACTGTGGTCGCGCGGGAAGCCCAGCTAGCCCCGCTGCGCCCAGCCCCGCCCCGCTGCGCCCAGCCCCGTCCCGCCCCGCGCCCAGCCCCGTCCCGCCCCGCGCCAGACCGCACGGCAGAGCGGCGGCGGCAGCGTTGTTTATTGTGACCACGGGCGACATAGCTGTGCGCTCGTGCGGTCAGAAAGGATCTGTCACGGCGGGCGGCGCCGGCGAGGACCGAGGTCGGGACTAACATTTAAACTGGCCAGCGCAACACGGGTGGTGGGCTTTTCTGTGGGTCCTGCGCGGTAAAGAACAGCACTGCAGAGGTGTAAGAAATGACGACCGGGGGCGGCGACAGCACAGCGGGAGGACAGCGGCGCCAGAGGCGGTGACAACATGTTTGACGTGCTCTCGGCTGGATGCGCGCGTCCACACAGTGGGTGGACCTCACCGGTGACACTCGGCGTCTCTGTCTCTGTCTCTGTTTCACGACTGGGCAAAAACGACGGCCGATGGGACGTGTTTGCTTTGGGCGGAAATGTAAACATGGAGTGGATGGTGTCACGGTTGACTGGCGATGCTTGATTCGTTCCACTAGCAAAGGCAAGACGCAGTTGTGGATTGCATGTTCCTGGAACGACGTGGATGGCACAACCCGGTGTTTGTCGACAAGCCTCACCGACACTCGGGGGTGTGCCATAAATTCCCTGGCGGTCAGCGACGGCACCAACTTAGCTACACCCCCGATAGTGGCTGTCACAGCCTGCAAAGCTGGCGTGGAGCAGCACTCTTGTGCTTATGTATGTCCCCGATGAGCTCGGATCTAACTTCGCGTGTCGACGACGGCACTGTACCTTGAATCTGGAACGTCGTCTCGGTCTATCTGCAGCACACCTGCGCACACCGCTGCATTTGGCATCCTCCTGAGAATAGTCCTCCCGCCCGACCGATCCAGCCCACTGACATAGGTACTCCAATGGAACTCCCCGTGGTGGACTCTCCTGTGGACAGAGTAGCTCTCCACCTGGGGACCTGCACCGTGTGCAGTGTTCGCGTGCCGAGCGTCCCTCCGTCGCTACCCGGCAGTGTCGGCCCAGCACAGCCCGGTAAGGAGGCGCCCCTGCAGGGGGTGAGGAGCAACAATATACTCTGATGCAGACCACGTCAGCCGGCGCCCGGCGCGGCGCGGTGCGTTCGCGGAACGCTGACCGTTCGAAATATGCCATCTTAGAGCTGGACATAAATACTGCATTTGAGCTGGGGCGAGCGGCGAAGCCCCACGTCTCTCCATTAACGTACGAACGTTCATGAATTTAAGGCGTGTATGGTGAGATAGGGGTCGTTCACAGCTGAATATGAAGGTATTTCACTTCTCGTTGGATTCCCCTCTTTCCTTCACGGAATCATCCTGCTTCTAACATATGAGATATTGTTTAGAGCGCCATTTCACGCGGGACCCTCCTAGCCCGTCCACCCTGCCAGCTCAGACCCCGTGTCGAGCCGTACCGTACCGAGCCGAGCCGTGTCGCCGGTGCAGCTCGGCTCGCTGTCTGGTCACCACATGGCGCCACACACTGTCCCCGTCGGCTATTTACGGCCCTGCACGCGGCACGCGCACCGCGCCGCCGCCGACGGACCGACGTCGTCAGCTCGTCGGAGATGTGCGCCGGTGCGGCTCATCGACACTGTAGCGCGAGCGGAGGAGACGGGGACGATAATTACGGGGGAACTGCAGCGGTTGCAGACTGCAGAGGATATCACTGACGTCTGCAACGTGACGCTCAGCTGCAGTGTGTGAGGTTGAGGCAGTCCGAAATCCGTATAACCCGGATTCCACGATAAACTGGTCCCGATAATGTTAGGTTACATCATGTGATTGTCGTGACAGCTGGATGGTGGACCTCCCAGGTGTTCGGTTCGATTTCCAGGAGCCGAGTACCTATCGCTCGATTGGAATTAGCACCAGTGCAGAAGTGTTTTCATTGTGCACCGCCCTTTGTTAGGCTGCTAATGACTGAACTAAAATAAGCTTATCGAGATGTTTATGGCAACTTCCATGTGGACTAAGTCCCACATCACGATAAGGAAATAGGAGTGGGTTGGCGAAATGCGCTGGCTCTCCCAGTTCCACCGTTTATTCGTTTTATCGGTTCATTAGTTTTACATATCGATCCTCCAATCAACGCCGCAATCTTTGTGCCGGCAGTCACACCCAGTTCAGATAGCGACCGCACCATCTGGAACCTATCACACTCGCGCCGCTTCCTCCCGCCCGCCGTGCGCCGTTTCTACCCCTCAGCAGTTTGTGTGTTTATGTAATTTATACCCGTCTCATGTTCTTTGTCGCCCGCCGATCGGTGCGTATAGGCGACGGGATGATCTCTGTCGACGCCGATCGCGTCCGACTGTCAGCGCCTGTCAGCTGTCAGCAGCTGTCAGCTCCTGTCAACTGTCACCGGCCCGAGAGACGGCTCGGACCACCGGCGGGGGACCCGGCCGCGCCGCTCCGTAAAACCCACCCGACCGGAGTGCCGCGACCAAAAATGCGTGACCGGTTGGTCGTATATCTGTCGGCCAGGCAGCCCGGACAGTCAGATTCCTTTCCATGCAGTGAGCGAAAAGATATGCAGCGGTGACTTTTCACGACCGTGCCGAGTAGCCAACCGCCGTGGTGCGGTTTCGCGGCTCCAACCCGCTCGTGGAACCGGTCGACGGTTAATTCTGGCCGGTGATGGGCCCACTCAGCGGCGAAGAAATGCGCTGCCGACCAAATTAAACAATGCGGTCGCTTTTAGCGGGCGGACGCTTTGTTTGAAGAGGCCACCTGGGGCTATGTTCCCAGGGCGGAGAGTGTTGATCGGGAGAGGAGCTCGGGCACTCGGTCTCGGGTCAGAAGAAGCACGAGAGCTCGGAACAGCAGCGCTCGGAGGCTGGCGAAGGGCGTGGTGCGCCCGGTTGTGTGGCGGTGCTAAGTAGCGTATCGCCGGGTCCAGCCCCGATAACGCCGTGTATACCGTAGGTGACATGTTTGGATACGGCCGGTCTGAAGAGCAGCAACGGCGCGTTAGGCGGCACGGGTGGACATCGATAGCAGCGCCTCTATCGGTCACTAGGGAAAGCTGGGCTGTAGGCGACGAAATACCGGCTGAGTTGTCACACGTTGAATAGGTTTATAGACATCCGTCTTGTGAAAAAGTTGAACTTTTGCCTTCAATATTTCTACAGGCAATTTTAGAAGTGTCTTCACATAGATTACAACACCGTTTAGATTATTGTATTCACTTAAAGCCTTCCCTATTGTTCTTGATGATGCGGGAACTATTTCTAATTAGTGTTTCTAGATTAATAAAAGAACATATTGTGCAAACGATGAAAAAACATAGATGGAAGATTTTAAATGCAATTTTCTCTAGCAATTAATGGTAAATTCTCTACAGATCAAGGAAAAGATGCATGCTAACTGATAATTTAAAGTTCTTGGGGCCAGTTGTTTTCTTCTTTTCTTACGGCGCCCCAATGGCCGCGAATACACTTGTGATAACGCCTATCGGGGAAGCGGTGGGGGGAGACAGAGAGGCTGAGCGCGCACGGGCAATAATAATGCGCGTAATTAGGACATAAGAGAACTAACTATATATCCTCCCAAAGGTTTTTAGCATTGGAATGCTTCCCAATGCTTCCGATCAATGCTGTTTGGTTGTACAAAAAGTGCCAAATCTTTGCTCTGTGAATAAGTTCTCTCCCAAAATATGATTTCTGCTTAAACCTTTTACTTGAAACCGGCATTTTTATTGGAGACGATCCACAATTTACGGTTGTATTTGAAGTTTTTATTGTAGTACGCCAATTTACTTTTAAATTCATATTTTCGAATATCGTGCATCGCTGTCTTATCTGATGAGACACCCGTATCTAACCACACGATGGCTCGATGAACTTAGAGATTACCTATATTTTACAAGTGTTGCTTTATAGCGCATGCACAGCTAGTGCATGCTGCGCACACAGGCGCGTACCTTCAGGTGCGCACATTTAGAGATTACAGATCATGCACGGTCAGATCAAATCTCATGGACAAAAGCCCACTGACCCTACGAGAGTAGTTTCTCGTTTAACGACCAAAGGAGCGCCTCGGTGGTCACGAACCGGCAATTATCCGATCGGGTATCCCGAAACGCCGTCTCAAACCCACGAATGCACAGACATCAGATTTTAAGATGTGCTATATCATGATGCAAGTTCAGGAGGATGAAATGAACTCTTTATCAAAATCTGGATGTACAGGGTGTCCCATAAGTTCGTTCTCACCTAAATTTTACGTTTTTAGGCTCTCTTGCTTAAAGGCACGCTGAAATTGGTTCGTTACTGAGCTTACGTGGTTGCCATGGCTGGTAGAAATATGCTCCACAGTAACTAATTTATGTAGACAAAATAGTTTTTGCTAGAGAGCCCGTTTCCTACACAGACGGCTAACGCCGCAACATAGAGGTCTCCAATACGGGTACGTCTCGGTATTTAGTCAGCACGTGACCATTCGCGACGATTGAGGGTGATTGACGCCTACCAGTCTGTAGACAATGTCCATCGCTAACTGGACGCACAGTCAGCAAGTGACACCGATGATTTGTCGGGAGTTAATCATTGCAAGTTTATCCTCTTTTTTGTCAGCTCTCAGGAGTGAGCCATGTGGCCAAAACTGTGTGGCGCCAAAGTGGCCATCAAAAAGGTCAAAGGGTTGGGAAGTTGGTAAACAGACTTTTCAGGATGGATTACCAGCTGTCTAAGAGTGTTCTTTCGGGGTACATAACTCAAGGTGACTTAAGCTTTGCTTACCGGAGGGCTCAAAACAGTCAAAAACGTCTTAAAATGGCCAAACATGAGTTTCGCTATGCCTGAGGCTAAAAAAACTAAAGGGCTGAGGACATCAACCAGGTCATCTGGACTAACTAGTCCACGTTCGAGATGAAACACCCGTCCAAACCCGAAAACAACCCCATAAGGGCGAAGGAGGAGGCCTCCGTTTCGTCCCGTTATGTTCCTATGCGAAAGGCCAAGGTCACGGTATTGTGGGGTTATAGGCGTCCAGACGCTGACCAGGTTGCGAATGGTGTCCCAGAAACAGCTTTGGGAAGCATAATGCTTTTCCAAGAACATCTAGGAGGAGTTTCAACCCTCAAGCTTAACTCGAACCGCGAGTATGAACACATTTATAGAGGAGAAAATGGCATCCGAGAGGTCGTAGGCCCATCTTCAGGCAAGACAGTGCATCAGTGCACAGGTCAAGCAAAGCTTAAAAGCGGTGCAAGGAGACTGTGACAGGCGTTTGTGGCAAGACCACCTGCCAGGCACCTCATCGGATCAAAATTTCATAAAAATTTGTTGGTTATGCTGAAAATTAGGCTCGTCGAAGCGTAGCGCTGTTCCAGCCTCGAGGAGCTCACGACGCATGTCAAGTCAGTCTGGATTAACTTTAAGCCTGCTATGCAGCCAAACATGCCGGTTTGCATGCCGCAGCATGTGTTCATGTGTTTGCCTATTAAATGGGGAGCACATTGAGGGGTCACAAATATATCAAGACGCAATGTACTCTGTTTCACATGCAAATATAATGTGAGAACGAACTTATGAGACACCCTGTAGGTATATCTGTTGATCGGAAACCCAGGCGTTCGGTCTGTGGCCAAGAGCGGTAGACTTAACCCTCACGAAGTCTGCTAAGGAACACGTCTCGTCTCGTCTTGGAGGCCTGCCGATATGCCATCGTGTTTGGCCACCTGGCACGCGCTGCGAACACCCCTGATGATGGATCGCACCTCTCTGACCACAGGGAGCTCATCGATACGCCCGCGGAATTTCCGGCGCCGCTCGCCAATTATGCGAGTCAGAGCGGCCATCTGTCTTGGCGCTGTGATGACACGGTTAGGTGTCCGGTATGCATATTCAGCGCGGTGATCAGTCGCGGCGCCGCTGGGGTAACGAAACGGGACGCCGTCATGCAGTCAGTACCTAGTGATCGTGTAGGTATGACCTTAGGCGACCCGCCGTGCAATGTGGAGATGTGCTACACAGAATCGCCCCGTCACTGCTCCGGTGGAAGTTCGTTCGTTTGCCGGTGACCTGAGACGGACGGCGGCCAGGAAAGCTGCCTCGGAGAAATCACAACATCAGTGTCATCGTGTTTTCCTCTCGTCTTGGACAAGATCTCCAGATGCAGCAGGTCCCGGCTGTGCGGTTTCTTCTTAGACCAATCAACACAAAAACCACAGCTGCACCGCCGGACCAGCGATAGCCCGAAATGTCCACCGCCCACCATATCTCGCCTGACCTCCCAGTGACCCGTGTGACCTCCGCGGCCAAAACCAATCGGACCGGTCAATATATTCGGTCGCACGCCCCCACCCCTCCCTCCACGCGCAAAAACTCCTGAACCAGCGGCGCGCGGGAGTTGGTTTTGGCGCGTGTTTTTCGGCCGGCCCGGCGGGGTGCCTTTTGTTTCAGGTGGCCGTTTATGGCCGGCGCACCCACAGGAGTTCTGTCAGCGGGCGTCTACGCGTGTCGGTGTTACGCCGCTGACGACAGCTATTGTCGGGCGCACGATCGACGAGTTTTTTTTTCAGTCTAAAAACGGCCCGGACGTCGATGTGAATTCGCCGCGACGTGAGCGGACGTGGGCGACCAGCGGGTAGCCCCGGGCCGACAGTCGGAGGAGGGGAGGGATGGGGAACCAGGGGAGTTGATGTGTCTGAGTGGAGCACTGATTGCGTACTCCGACTCGAGTTAAAATGTACCCAGACTCTTGAACTATTGCAGCGAGATGCACAAAAAGACTCCGTTCGAAAGGCGCATAAGTTGAACGGCGTTTTAGTCCGGTACAGCGCTGGCCTCGCATGAGTTGAATGAAAATCAAATAACTTAACCTGGCAGTTGCTGGGGTATTTCGCCACCCACCGTTTGCTGGGGGGGGGGGGGGGGGGCGTTAAACACCCCCAGCCGATAACTCGAGGCGCAGCGAAACGCACGAGGCGGCAAACGAAAGAACGCGACGAGACGCTTCAGATGAGTACTTTAAAGTTGAATTTTGAGGTCACATGTCGGGTCAAGGTCAGGTCAAACACCTGAAATCGGCCTTTCAGTAGCATGGACTTCAGGACTTCGCAATGGGCGCCTCTCGTCATAAACTCTGTCAAAACGGTGCACAATCCATCATATAAGGCCTACAAGAGTGTCAGCTCCATGTAGGTGTCAGTCAAGCATAGGTCAGGGTCAAGGTCAGGTCAACCGGGTAGGCACATATCCCCGAAAATCAAAACTGATATTCGCAGCCTGTGACACATGTTTTATGGGTAATTTGGGGCGTAGAACACGATGGTGACATTCATTTTATCATATGTGTACGTGTTTGGCTCAAAAAGTTCAATTTAAGAAATGCATGTATCATGGTCGTGAAGTAGTCACGAGAAATTGTCAAGATTCAGTTCAAGATTTTGGAAAATGCCGAAAATCAATAATCGAAGATAGCCATTTGATTGTTCATGGTATTGGCAGTCTAATGGCGTTTACGGCATGTCTGTATGTCTATTCTGTGATTTTATATGATTTTTTGAACATATGCCGTTTTTGGTCGAAAACTCAGAAATCATGACGTCACTAAAACCTCGACATCTCAAAAATGTTCCGACCGATTTTTTTGAAACTTTGTCACAATAAACTTCAATCAATTCCCTACAGGTACCCAAAAGTTGGCGGCGCGCCGTTTTTATGCTATGGCCCGGCGAAAAAAGTGGGGGCGTTTAACGCCCCCCCCCCCCCCCCCCCCCCAGCAACTCGCGGGTTAACATTTCATAAAAACCTGAGCCCTCGAGATAACGAATGGCATCTGCATGCCCAGAAACCCAACTTGTCAGTTGTCTCCACCATATTGACTTAGATGACGGACTATGTGTCAGAGTGGCCCTTCATCAGCGTTACAGCCAATATCAGCGTCTTACAGCCAATATGAGCCTGTGATGGGCGATGAGAGATTATTGGGTCGAGTACGTGACCAATGAGCGGTTTGGTCACTCGGCTGAAGAGCGATGGATTTAGGTCAGTGAAGGCCCTCCTCCGCTGTAGGCATCACCCTGACTGAAGAAAGGCATATGGGGTTGATAGCGTCTAATAGACAGAGGCAGAAGCGAGGGTGTAGAAACTTATTGCTAAAACTCAAAATGCGGGGCCTACATAGTCATTCGACTTCCACAAAACTGGTCATAAATGGGGAAATATGGTGTCACATGAGGCGTATACCCTTCATTACGAGTTAAATGAAGCTGTCAGATCATTCCATAATCTCCTAGCCATTTGATACCCAATAATTACTGGGTTCTGTTATCAGGGGATCGGGGTGGCTCGGCGGTCTCGTAAACCATCAGTCCCAACTCATCGGAGACATTGATGGGCCTGGACCGATAAGCGATAACCACCCGCGCATCTAATTATCATGTTCAGCTGAGTGAGGCGTCATTTACACCTAAGTCATGGGCTAACGATCCGTCGCTGCCGAAAGGTTTCATTGCCAGCTATCGCCGAACCGCCTTATCTGCCCAAAGCGATCGCCGATGCCACAAATCCTAACCCGGACTTCTGTCTCCCTCAGATGGTGGAATGATGTAACTACAGCTTGGCAGCGCGTCCGCTAGATGCCAGCACCGTGCGGCGGCCGCAGCGGTGCGCTGCCGCCGCCGCCGCGTCTGCCGCAGCCGCGCAACGTTGACGACCTGATCCGGGACCTGCAGCGCATCAACCTGTCTCAGTGTCTGGACCAGCTGAACACGGACATCAGTCAGCTGAACCAGATGGAGCACCAGCTGGGCTCCTGGACCGGCCTATACGTGCGCTGTCCCGGCCCGGAGCCGGACGATCTCGGTCACGACCCGGCCGACAAGAAGAGCTCCTCCGGGTACAGCACCGAGAGCGCCTCCCCTCCGGACAGCCGGGATATTAGTGACGAGGCGGCGGGCGTCTGTGTGGACGGCGCCTGCTGTGAGACGGAGGTGAAGCGGCGCCTCTCGGACGATGAAGATGACGCGGGGTTTGTGAGAGAGTTCGGGGACCTGGCCGCCGCCCGGCCGCGCTACCACTCCGTGCGACTGCTCGGTACCGGAGGTGGTCCGCTGAAGTTCAGCTCGCCTCGCGCGCCGGCCGGTGTGGAGGGGTTCCGTCCGGCGGCGGCCAGTACTCCGGCTCCGGCTCCCGGGTCGGTCCGCACTCCCCGCTCGCCGAAAACGCTCCGGTTCGCCGCCACGGCCGAGCTGATCGCGCCTGATTCGCCGTCCCGCCGCCAGGTGGCCAGCGGCGCACCGCGGCCGGGGATCCTCCGGAGCAGCGGTCGGCACGGCGGCGGCGGCGGCGCGGCGGGCAGACAGGGGGCGCCGAGCGGCGCTCAGGCCCGGCGGGAGAGTGCTGAGCGGGTCACCCGCGCCGTCTCCGCGCTCAGCCGGCTGGATGCCGAGCTCAACGGCTCCGTGGGCCGCACCTACGGCACTGGTCAGTTCGTCAGCCCGCGGCGACGCGCCTCGCCCGGGCCCCGCCCGCCACCGCCGCTGGACCCCCTGGTGCTGGTCCGAACCGCCACCGACACGGAGGAATCGGACACCGAGGGGGCCGACCTCCCGCCGCCGCCGCCGCCAGCCGACTCCGGCGAGCCCGACCCGGTGCGGTGGCGGCGCCCCAAACCGGCGCCTCCTCCACCGCAGCTCCGGCCGCCGCGCCGCAAACTGGCCTGGCTGCTGAGCTGCGCCAGTCGCCGGCGGAGGCCCTCCCCTCCGTCCGCCTACCTGAGCGCACCGCCGCCCGCCGCCGCGCCCGCCGCAGCGCTCTTCAAGTGCAACCTGTGCAAGGCGCGCTTCCCCGAGCACGTGCTGCTCGTGGCGCACGTGCACGAGCGGCACGTGCGCGTCCAGGTGCGGCCCAAGTACAGCTGCGGTCTGTGTCCGGCGCGGTTCTACGCCAGTCGGTTCCTGGCCAAACACTGTTCGTACCACCACGCAGCCGCGGGCGACAGAAGGACTCAGCAGTACGTCAGGATACGGCGGATCGTGTGACGGGCCGCGGGACAAAGAGTGACCTGAGAGTACAAATTGCGCGCGCGGTGGGTGTGCGGAGCCTGTCCCTCACTCCGGGGTCTGAGTGGGGAGGGGAGGACAGCGTCTTGATGCGCCCGGAGGTCGAGTGGTCAGAGGGGAGGCCGCCGCCGCGACCAGTGGAGACGATCAGCCTCGCCGGGCCGATCAGTGTGACGTCATCAGATGGATGACGTCACACACTGATCGGCCCGGCCGAGCAGCCTCAGAGGCGAGGTCCGTCAAAATAACCGGTGAGTCCAGCAACGGGCGAATATGTGAAAACAAGATCAGGTACATAAAACTGAAAAGTTTTATGCACTGAAGGATTCAGATTGTGGGTTAATCTCTTGTGAGGTGCATATTCGAGAAAGCAGAGTTTGACCTCTAGTCGCCCTTCACTGCCTCGTATATCATGTCAAGCTTGCCATTGTCGTGCCAGGTCGTCTCGGTAGTCAAAATGGCATGAAGCAACGGGCGCGTCAATCAGCCGTTTGGTCTACATAGGTAGTGTTCCTTTGTCGATATTCCCATACGCTTCTGACAACCGCCTCCCATCGTTTCAGATTCGATGTTACCTGCCAAACTGAGAGGCTAACGCCGAGTGCTGACGACCACTGGCAGGCAGGCGTCAGCCATACGAGCGTCCATACGACGGAGGACGAGAGCGGGCCAAAACGACTGCAGCGTCATCTATAAAACAGGTAGACGAACCTGCCCAGCTATAGATGTCAGCACTATCCGAGCTGTAGCGCTCGCCGCTATCGAATTATGCTACTCAGCTTTGATGAAGGTGAACGCAAGGAACCATGTTCATCCGAAAAAACGGGCGCCGATTTGAACGAGTATGTCACGTCGCACACGCCATTTTCATTCATTATAATCACGCGAATGCGAGTGTTCGGGTGTGTTGAGGGCGAGTATAGTCATTGTTCTGCGCTTATGTGAGCGACCTGGCGTCGAGGGGAGCGGTGACCCGTCGGCCAACGGGCAGCTGGGAACGGACTAGTCGCAACTGTAGCGTGTAGCCGGGTAGCCCGGGCCGTGCCGTCGGCGGGCGGGCCACAGGCGCCGGCCCGTTATTGTGCTACGCGTACTTTTAACAATAAATTCCCCAAGCAAAGAATGTGCCGTGTTTGTTAGGGTTGGGTTGGAAAGGATTGTTACTTCCTAGAGGTTACCCTTGAACATGCTTCTGCTTATTTTTTTACGTGTAAGCTGATATAAAGGCCACAGATGAATGGCAACTATGGACTAAAAGTATATCACTATATTTGACACCGAAATAACGACATTATCTTCAACACAAAAATAGTTAACCGTCAAAAGCACTGGCCCAACACATCAAAGTCACTTGTCTTAATATTACGTAAGATTCTCTTCTTACAAGAAAAAGTCAACCATTCTTCACAAATATTGCGACGTCCATAGTCATATCACAACTTCTCTCAAAATAGTTTGCACCAAGCAGCTCTCGAACAGCCATGCACCCTCAGTGGCACAACCATATCACTGGGTAGGATCCAGCTCACCGACCTCAGGTCTCTGCTTTACGGCTTCAGAAAAAGGGCCCGGCAGTCTGTGTAGTTCCTACAGCCGAGCCCGGCCGAACTTCAATGGCTGTGCTTTATCCAGCCTGTCTTAATTACCAGAGGAAGCCCATTCATAGCAGCACGATTTCAGTCCTCCTTGCGCGGTAGCCCGACCAGCGAACCACCGCTCCAACGACACACTAGGCCTATTCCGGACCTCGAGCAACCACAAGGTACCACAAGTTGACGAAGCATCCATCCCACCCTGACGGATCACCCTGTCACTCTGCCCGGACCTGCCGGGAGTCGCACACAGCCAACCCTCCCCTCTCCCTCCCCCCAGTCGACCTCGAACCTAGTCGCGCCCCTCACTCCCTCCCCCTCCCCCAGTCGACCTACCCGGGTCAGTCTGCCTCCACCACGGCGTCGGCCAGCCGCTTCCTGAGCAGCGCCGGGTGGACCACCATCTGCGCCAGCTGTCGGAGCGGCAGGTCGACAGCGGCCAGTCCCAGCTGCCGCAGCTGCCGGCGCCGCAGCTGCAGCGGCCCCAGCGGGTGCTCGGTGCCGCGCGCGTACCGCTCCGGCGGGTTCAGGAAGAGGCAGAGCCGGCGGCCGTCGCCGCGGCGGCACGTCAGGTCGGGCAGGTAGAGCGGGTGGAGCGGCAGCTGCGGCAGAGGGCCGGCCGGCTCCACCTGGCTCACCCCGAACACGGCGCGCAGCTGAGGAGCCACTGTGTGCGCCAGACGGGCGGCCCGCGCGTCCCGGGCCACGCTGCGGGCGCTGAGGTCTCGCGGCAGCATCGGGCCGCGGTAGCCGGGACACTCGAAGGTGAGCGCGCAGTCCAGCGCGCTCAGTTTGGTGCGCAGGCGCTGGGCGTCCGGTCCGCCGGCCGGGACTCGCTCCAGGAAGAACGGGTTGAACACCTGCCGACGGGTAGGAGTTGGAGGGAAGGTTAGAGAGGACCAAGGGACGTACTCATGACGGTAGTGCAAACTGCAAGATATTCCGTTCAGGAAAGGCATTAGTTTACGGCAGGCAATTACAAAAAAAAAAACGAATAAGCGGGTACGAAAAACGAAAGTCCGCGGTGGTGAGTGCGCATTAAACTGTAACGTGGTCGGACATCTATTCCAGAAAACCTATAATTAAAAATATTATACAGCGAAAAACTTCGCATTTCTAACAAAACGAGAGAACATGATCGTTCGCTCACCTGTCTGAAAAAGTTCAACGGGTAGCGGCGCAGGTAGACGCAGGCCAGGCAAATGTCGAGCACCTCCTCTGCGGAGAAGGCCGAGAAACTCTCCGACAGGTGACGCTCGACGGCGGCGAAGAAGCCAACCCGGTCGCGCGGCTGGTGGTCGAGCTCTCCGAGCGCGCGCACCACTACCGTGACCTCACCGGGAGGTGGGGGCGCCACCTGCAGCAGACGCCAGCCGCCGCCGGCGGGGGAGGACGGGGAGGCAGAGGCGACGTACTGACTCTGGTGGGAGACAAAGTGGTCGCTGGCCGTCTCCAGAAGCACCTCCGAGCGGATGTTGAAGCGCAGAGCGAAGGTGGCCAGTGCGGCGACCGTGGCCGTGAGGAGGTCGGAGCGGCCGCGCGCGCGGCAGTACCGCTCCGCCACGCGCTGCAGCGTGTCGTCACAGTGTCCGGCCGCGCAGAAGAAGGCCAGCGCCACCTGCAGGTGCTGCTCGCTCAGCTGGTGCAGCGAGAGGGACGTCCAGCGCACGAGGATCCGGCAGAGCTCCAGCGAGCCCAGGCCGGCGGCGTGCACCGAGTCCATCACGGAGCAGGCCGTGTCAGGGGTCAGCTTCCACCAGAACGACGGCAGCTGGTCCATCAGGGTGTGGAACACCACCTTGTTGCTGTACTTGAGCAGCGGCAGGATGGAGCACAGGTCAGCGATGTTGGTCTCATCGATCTGAGATGCAGTGATTTTGATTCCTTGCCAGAGATGATCAGCTATTGCAGATTTAGTGCCATTCACAGCATGAAGGCTCTTGATGACCCTGGCAATTTGGCTGATGGTTAGCATCCCTGTGGCAGCCTTGTCAATGCACTGAGACTGCAACTCTTGCCACAGGTTATCCAAACTCCCAAGAGGTTTCAGATCTTTCATGAATGTGAATGTATTTACCAGAGTTTCATTATCTCCACCATCCAATACTGTCCTCATCAGCTTTTGGATGACTGCCTGCCTTGCAAATGTCTTATCAGCTTCAGATGCATCTTCTCTGCTCTCAAGCTGAGCAATTCTGATCAGAGCCTTCAAGGCAACAAATGGGGTGATCCCCTCAATTGTAGCTGTTTCAAGAAGGCGGTATATGTGTCCAACCCTCCCTGTCCTTGTCAGAGCACCAACAAACTCCTCTTCATCACTGGTGGGACTTTTAACTTCTGTCAACTCGCTTTTATTTTTGCTCACATTATTGCTAACAGCCTCACTGCCTTGAACTTCATGCGAGTTGACAGGACCAAAGTTTTTGATTATGAAGGAATGGTCACTTGTATGACGAACCAGCACAGGAAGTTCTTGTACGAGGAGCCCATCTTGCAACAGTATAATGGAATTTCCAAATTGATTTGATGGTCTCAAAAGACTTCTCACTTGTCCGATGTGAGGCTTGAACATTGATAAATGCCTTCCAAACATTTTCGAAGTTCACTGAGTCAGTGCAACTTTAAAAGCAAACCTGAAATAGACCCACACTGATAATGTAAATGACAAAATTACATAATGAAACAAAACCACGGAAAATGATAGCACGGTAGAGCACCCAACTTACGTAATCAAAGTGGACTAGATCAAATATTTTAACATTGGCTCGCAAATATTTTAACAACCATTTGTCTGCATGAGCCTGTTAAAGAGGAATGTAGATGAGATAACTTTATCAAGCAAAATTATCACAACTACACCTTCAACCCCAGCTTCTCTTTACCCGCGCAACGCGATCGACCTAAATGATCTAATCTACGCACTTCACTGAACTCTATAATGGCACTTGAAATATGTTACGTAAACAAACAATTTAATTTAGTAGACTTTTTCCATTATCTTTTGACGCACATTAGACGTATACTATACGAGGTCTTTTCGACTTTCTTTTTCAAATGACGTAAGTCTTACAAATGGAAAGCATGCTCTTTGTAAAGTGCTCTTCTTTGGATATTAATTGCTAAGAAGAAATAAAAAAACAGAAAAAGATTTACTTGAGCAAATGTTTGCTGTGGAAATTTGTGAAAAATATGTACAGTTCAATAAAGCATTGCCCCAGACTCAGTGGTGCTAAGCTGCCAACATTCAGATATTTGTTGAGGTGCTTATTTTATCAACTGAATTTTAATATTTATCAAAAGTTTTTTGTTGTTTTGAAATCCAACAAATTATAAAAAAGTATTTATGTCCGCCATTTCTTGCAAAATTGTTAATTAGACGTCACTTAGTGAAAATAGCAGTTGCGCTATTTGCTTCGCGCTTGTCAGGCACTTTTAATACATGTATGGCGCAGCAAAGACGCGCCATAGCCTGTGCGCGGTAGGTTGTTTCCGTTTCCACTGTTTCCACTGTTGTTTGTTGTTTAGTGCTCTGGCGAGGAACATCTTGTTATAATAAAGTATAATATTTGTTATGACCTTTTCCTCGAATTAAGAAATGTAAAAAAGTCGAAAGTGATGTATTCTAAGTGAATTTTCGCCCACAGGGCATCGTCAGACAAGCAAATAGCATTGAGCAAACATGTACAAATGTCAAATTGTCTGACGATGCCCTGTGGGCGAAAATTCACTTAGAATACATCACTTTCGACTTTTTTACATTTCTTAATTCGAGGAAAAGGTCATAACAAATATTATTCCACTGTTGTTTCTTAAATATAAAAAAAGAGATTAATTATTTTATTCCGGTAACGTTCAATAACTGTGAATTGGGCTCCCGCAAGAAAACTTAATCGTTCATCATCAGTGCGTCAGTCTCTCTCATTTTTGCAGTATTTGGCCAAACATTGAGCGTTTGGTGATTGGTGGTTGCTGTAAAGCAGTTTCCATCGATTTTTTAAAAAATAAATTTAGCTCGAATGTTTGAATGGACGGATTGACAGAGCCGGAGTCCACGCTAAGCAGAGCTTGTTGCGTAGACCCCGACCCCTACCGTCTGATCGCGCAATTCCGGGTAACGGGAGAATTTAGATGCCAAAGTTTAACGTGCCCTTCAAAGCCGGACACGGCCTGTCCCACTCAACTGACTTCAACTGGCTGCGGCTGCTCCCACCAACCGCAGACCATCCCCGTCAGGAGTCTCATATATCGAGCGCCGGAGCGTCTCGAACCCGGGCTCTCACTACCGGGAGTCCGATGCTCTACCAACTGAGCTACGGGACAGGCATTCAGAATTCAGAATTCAGAATCAAATGCATGCTAAGTAAAATAGGTACCTACTTCAAGGTTGAATTTAACCTGATTCTGCTTGCCATCGCTGGTTCAACTAGCATTAATCGCACAAACGAATTGAAATAAACAATAAACTGGTGCGCTAGGAATGGTGCAGAAGCACCATGCTTATCACTTATGCAGCTGAGGACAGAGCACCAAAACCAAATACCAATTGAATACGAATTCAGGTTAAATTTGTTCTGCCTACTAAAGAGTAAGGAAATATTAGAAATCAGCTTCATTCCTTGCCTACATTCTTTGATGTTCCAGCACTCTTTATCCAGACTGGAAAAATGCACGTTATGCTGAATATGTCCGGCGTAGTGGCGGGATTGCGGCAAAAATTTCAGCGCACGTCCGGCATAATTTCATATGCACCGAATTCAGCGGATGGCGGCAGCCGAATTTTTCGGCGCAGGGCGGCCAGATAATTTTTTGGTAAATGTCGGTCACCGAGTTAAGTCCACACGCTGGTCAATCTAGCAGCAGATTCGCCCCGCGGGCGGCTCTGGAGAAGGTTCGGGACGAGACGTCCCTGCCCCGGTCGTCGAGTGCTCGAACTGGCGAGCCGCCCTGAGTCTACTCAGCGGAGGAGCAGCCGCTGGCCACCCAGGGAAGGCCTCCACCCTCGGGACGAATATGGGTATGGAAGACCTTAATGAACATTGCTGAGCGTCGTGAAGTAATACTGCAGTCAGGGTCCTGCCCACTGCGGTATCGAGGCCGAGGGGTATGCACATGTGAGGGCCGCAAGACCGACGCATGCCAGCCCTTTTCGGAAGAGGCAGTGTGTCCAAAATTGTAATGATGCGGGGAAATCCGCCCATAATGAAAAGTATAATGACATCCTAAAAATACAAATAAAAACATCCACACAGCAGTCACGACTCATAATAACAACCTCGAACCCAAACATCTAGGAGCAAGAGAAACACAAACCTCGCAAACTCTTACAACACGTCAAGACAACCATTCGAATACCCCTAATGTTCAAATATATGACCCAACTTAAACCTCATTTAACATCCCGAATATCAGAATACCTTCAAAGTTTTATCAGTATTTAATATTTCTACATCATTTTCTCGTGACATAAAAAGGGTCGAAGTCAAGTTTTATTAAAATAACGACATCCTTTCAGGCCTTTTTTCTACATCTTCCCCTAACGTAAAATGAATTTAGCCACACTGGGAAGAGGAGATGGAGGCTCAGATCAGAAAACTGAAGATGAGGAAGGCCCCCGGCCCAGACGACATCTGCGCCGAGCACCTCTCACATCTGGGCCCCGCGGCGCGGGGAGCCATCCTGGCGCTCATCAATCGCTCATGGGACACTGCGCTCATCCCCTCGACCTGGAGAAGGGCAACGATCATCCCGATTCCTAAAGCGGGCAAGAACCCGGGCTCGGTAAGCAGCTACCGCCCTATCAGCCTCACCAGCCACCTGGCGAAGCTGGCCGAGAGAATGGTGGCTGCTAGACTGACCTTCGTGGCGGACAAGAAGCACCTGATTCCGCCCGAACAGGTTGGTTTCCGACGAGGCCGAGGCGCAGAGGAGAGCCTTGCCAGACTGATCCAGACTGTTCAAGACGGCTGGAACCGGCCGAAGCCACGAGGACGCCCGAAAGATGGTACTACGGCCGATAAGTTCGTCCTCCTGGCTTTCGATTTCAGCCGCGCCTACGATACCGTCGATCACCGAATGCTCTACTCGAAGCTCCTCCATCACCTCCCGAGGTGTATGGCCACGTGGGTGTTCGGCTTCCTGAGGGACCGCCGGGCCAGAGCTGAGGTGAACGGGGTGCGCAGCTCGGAGCGCCCGTTCCGCGCGGGCCTGCCACAGGGGTCGGTCCTGGCCCCTACCCTCTTCACCCTCTGGTCCGCCGACCTCATCGAGGACCTCCGTCGCGTCTCCAGGACGTCCGTATTCGCCTACGCGGACGACACGGCGACCCTGAGCGCGGGCGCCACGATGCCCGAAGCTACGGCCAGAGCGCAGCAGGCAGCGGACACCCTTGCGGGGTGGGCGCGCCGCTGGAAGATGAAGATCGCCGGCCACAAAACGCAAGCCCTCGTCCTCTCCCAGTGGAGTAGAGATGCCGTCGACTTCAAGCTCAGAGTTGATGGGGCTGAAGTCAAGGGAAGCCCCCACTTGAAGCTCCTCGGCATCACACTGGACAGGCTGCTTCACTTCGGCGAGCACTGCGCCAGCCTGAGGAGGAAAACCAAACCCCGGATCGCCCATCTGCGCTCCATGACGAACCGGTCGTGGGGTCTGCAGGAACAGCAGCTCCGGACTGTGGCAAACGGCTACATCAGAGGAGCCCTCGAGTACGCGGCATCGGCATGGCTACCCGCCACGCCTCCTGGACACGTTGAGCAGCTGGACCGCGAGCTGCGATCGGTGGCTCGTGTGGTGACCGGCTGCACACGCTCAACCCCGGTAGCACCGCTCATGGCGGAGGCCGGACTGCCAGCCGCTCAGGTCAGGCGCGGTACTCTGGCCACCAGGATGCTCTGCCTGGCGAGGTCGCTACCTGAAGACGACCCACTGCGAGTGATCGCCGACCAAGATCCCCCCCGCCGACTGAAGTCGACCACTGGATGGAGACGCCTAGGGAGAGAGGCGCTTCGAGCCTGCTCCTTGGAGGACGTGCCGGTGGAGGAGCGTTTACAAGTGATGCTCCCCCCCCCCCCCTGGTCTGCCCCGGGAGCTGTTAAGATATACCCGACTATGAGCGGGGCAGCCAGCCGAGACGCCCCCGCCACGGTTCGCCGCCAGACCGCCGAGAACCACCTCGCCACCTTCCCAGAAGCTGCCGCCTGGATCTGGAGCGATGGTTCGGCGGAGAGCGGCACGACAAATGGCGGCGGCGGCGCCCTGCTCACACTCAAAAACGGGGAGACCAGGGAGATCAGGGTCGCTGCAGGACGCCTGTGCTCCAGCACCCGCGCCGAACTATGCGCCATCAAAGCGGCGCTGGAGGAGGTCAGCAACCTATCAGGCGCCCTGGCGGAAGGACCCGTGGTCCTGTGCACCGACTCCCAGGCGGCACTGTCCCTGTTGGCCGGAGGTGCGGGATCGCAGACCACCCCGATGGGAGCGGCGATCTGGGCTCTGCTGCTAAGCATCTCCGCCAGACACCAAGAGGTGATGCTGCAGTGGGTGCCCGCGCATTGCGGTATCCCCGGAAATGAGAAGGCGGATGAGCTGGCAAGGGAAGCAGCCGGCCTCCAGCAGGAGGCGCCAGCGGACGTCCGCACCATCACAGGCGCCGTGGCCAGGACGGCTGCACAGGCATGGCGCAGGTCATGGCCGGACTCTTTCTTCCGGCGCATTTGGGAAGACCGGATGCCGAGCCCGGTCTCCGGCGTGAGCAGGAGCGAGGCGGTGGACGTCCATCAACTGAGGGCCGGTCACTGGGGTATGGCCCGCCAATACCTCCACCGCATCGGCCGCCTCCCGACGAACTCGTGCCCCGGCTGCCCAGAGAAGGGCTGCCCAGCGGCACGATGCATCGTGTGCAAGGAAGAGGCGGATACACCGGAGCACGTGCTGCTCCGGTGCCCGAGCCTCGCTGGCCTCCGCCTTCGGCTGCTCGGCAACATCCACGCGGAACCTGCGCAGCTGCGCGACGGCGACGTCGTCGCGGCCTTGGCCCGCGGCTTCAGGCGCCATCTGGAGCCGCTGGCTGACGGGCGACCCTAGGGTCGCCCGGGAGGAACAACAACAACAACAACAACAAGGCCGAGGGGTATGAGAGCGAAGACGACCTGGCGAAACAACGGCCACCCTGGGCCTGCCCTCTGACGCCCGCACGCTGACCCGGATGCTTCATTGTGCGGCCTCGCGTCAATGGCGCGACAAATGGTCCGATTCATTATTCAAGCCACTCCTCGGGAGCACGCCGCCGCTCCCTATCCCCGGAGAGGACCGAGAGGACGCCGTTTCGGTGCACCAGGTGAGGGCAGAGGGCGGGGCCCGAGCCAATGGGGCCGCTCGCTCCAGTACCTGCAACGAATCGGCCGGCTCCCCTCTGAAGCGTGCCAGCAGTGCCCAGACAAGCGGTGCACACTGACCCGCGGTGCTCTGCGCCGTGTGCCGAGAAGAGGCTGATGTGCTGGGGCACGTGCTGCTCCACTGCCCGGCCCTTGCTGGCGCCCGCCAGCCTCGTACACCCGGTCCGTCGATTTTTGTGGCCCCGGAATTTTTAGCAAGGGCCTTGCTTCACGGCACTACGCTACAGTGCGCTAAGCGTATTGTGGCATTGGGTTTCCATGAAAATAAAAAGTTATTCGGACGCTCAAACATGTGAGTGTCCAACGCCCTGGGATGCTCTACCTATCTGGTTGATATAGCCTTGGTCGGTAGATGTGCACATGTGCTTTATATAAAAGTGGTTTAATTTTGACGCAAATAAGCAGAAGCACCCAATTTTCGGCGCAAATCATGACGAAATTTCAGCGCAAAATCGCTTGCGCCGAATTTCTGTGCATGAGGGTCTCACGGGCGTCCGGCGTAGTGTATGGATGTTTTCCAGTCTGGCTCTTTATGAGAGGCCGATGAGTATCTCTTTGCTTGTTGTTAGATGCAGTTGCAATCAGTTCAAGTCGGTGAGGGCCAAGGCAGGTGCTCACCATGCCTAGTAGATGCACACCATAATTATAGATATTACCATAGTGGATGGGAAAGAGGCATAGGGAGCAGATGATCTTGGAATGCTGCCTATTCTCAATGTCATACATTGAGAATAGGCATGACATTGGCTGGGCAACTGGGAATGACTGACTGACTGACTGGGACTGACACTGACTGGCTGACTGGGCGCAAGTCCAGTCAGCTGGCAGCGTGCCAGGTCCGAGCTGGCAGGACCGAACTGCCGCTGACACGGGAGCTGTCAAGGCTGCTCGCGCCACCCTCGGCGCGAGGATGCTGGCGCGCGCCTCTGCACTGCCCGCCGAGGACCCGCTCCGCGAGCTCGCCGAAGCCACCGTCCCCTGCCGACTCCGCAACGTAACAGGATGGCGCGACCAGGGAAGATGGACACTGGGCATCCAAGGTGTCGCCGCCTCCTCGGTCGAGCCTATGGTCGCCGTACCGCTCCCGCCATGGACCTCACGCGAGGGGATTTCCATCTCCTGCGCCGTCCCGCCCGAGTGCGTCCGCAGCGCCGGCGAACACGCCCGCCGTGCAGCGGCGGAGGCACTGCTGACCGACCTCCCCGGAGCGGAGCGGGCGACCTGGGTGTGGTCCGACGGATCGGCGGACGGCGGCACCGCACGCGGAGGAGGCGGCGCTCTGATCGCTCTCCCGACCGGCACCGAGCACACGGTCAGAGCCCCCGCCGGCTCTCTCTGCTCAAGCACACGAGCCGAGCTGGTGGCCCTACGAGCCGCGCTGGAAGAGCTCGCCAAACCAGACATCTCACCGGACCCGGACAGGTACCCGACCACCATTATCTGCCTCGACTCCAGGGCGGCGCTGCAGACAGTGGACGCGGGCCCGGCGGCACAGGCAAGCCAGCTGGGTGCTTACATCTGGCGGCTCTTTCTACAGCTTGCCAGCAGCGGACGCCGCCTCCACCTCCAATGGGTCCCGGCCCACTGTGGCCTGCCTGGCAATGAACGAGCCGACGCCTTGGCGCGGGAAGCCGCCGAGCTAGACCAGGCCGGCGCCCCCCCTGGACGTCAGGAGTATCACCCGCGCCGCCGCCAGGACTGCTCGCCGCTCTTGGCAAGAGAGCTGGCCCGACGGCTGGTACCGCTCCATCTTCACGGATCAGACTCTGCCCGCGCCGGTCCGGCTTGACAGTCGAGAGGCCGCGGTGGACGTGCATCAACTTCGGGCCGGCCACTGGAGCATGTCAGCCCAGTACCTCCACCGTATCGGCCGCCGGCCGACCGCCGCCTGCCCCGGCTGCGCGGACGCCGGCTGTCCGGCCGCCCGGTGCCTGGTGTGCGAGGAGGAGGCGGACACCCCGCAACACGTCCTGCTGCGCTGCCCGTGCCTCTGCGGGGCCCGCCTCCTCGCCATGGGCAACATTCACGGACGCCCCACCGACTTGAGACGGGACGACGTGGTGGCGGCCTTGGCCGCCGGCTTTCGGTCCTTCCAGAGCCGAACGACTACGCCCCGGTGACGGGGCCGAGGGGAACACAACAACAACAACAACAGGCTGCTCGGTAGTAGGTAAAGCAGGGGTCACACTTGTTTTTTGCAACCAAGGACTAGGAGAGGCGACTGTAGGTTAGGTTGTAGGTTTTAGGTTTTAGGTGGTATGTTTCAGGTTGTAGGTAAGGTTAGGTCAGGTTTTGTTAGGTTTGGTTTGCTTTGGTTTAATTAGAAAGCATCTCTGGGTATAGCACCTAGTTTCCTTGGTTGCAAAAAAAAAACAAGTGTGGTGCCTGCTTTACGACTACCGACCGCTTGTGTGGCAGCGATCCTGGCGGCCGAGTGCCGCAACTATGATTGTTTTTTTTTTTGTTTTTAAATGTGGATGTATTTTATTATAAATTTAGTCAGAACCTTTTAAACAGAAGGATTCACAAGAACAGAGTCTCCGCTAAGCAAAGCTTGTTGCGTCGACCCTGCCCTCTGCCCTCCGATCATGCAATTCCGGTTATATGGCAGGATTTGGAGTCCAAAGTTAAACGTGCGCACATAGTCACGCACGGCCGGTCCCTTCACTGACTTCGCCTGGCTATGGCCTGTCACCAACCGCAACCATACCTGTCAGGAGGCTCCTAAAAGTCAAGCGCCCGTGGTGCCTCGAACCGGACTGTCGTAACTGGGAACGCGTGCCCTCACCACGCGGAGTCCAACGCTCTACCAACTTTTGTAGCTCTTCTTTAGATCCTCTTGAGCCTTTTGACATGCTTCTGGAGAAATAGGGACCAAGCTTGGTTGGCATATTCCTTGAAAGGGCCTATCAGAGTTTGGTAGATTGGCTGGAACATTTCCTTGTCCATGAAGGTGAATGCCCACTATGGAGTTCGCTACTGCTGCTGCTCTCATCACCTGCTCTGATACTGTGAGGCCTGGCATAATTGTGATTCCCAGGTCCTTTTCTTTGACAGGTGAAGAGTTGGTGAGGGGCAATTCAAAGAAAATGATGAATGTTAAGATAGTTGACAAATACCATTTCTGAACCACATGTTTTCTGTGTCCACAGTTTGAGGTGCTCAAGACTCCCAGTCCCAATACCTTCACATATTCTGCTGGTATCTCGGCACTCTACCCTTTTGTCTCCACACTGCCAGTGCTCGGTCCCTTGAGAAGCTCGGCCTGAAGGAGCGCAGCCTGGTGCGATGACCATGTTTGGCACGGGCGGGCTGGGCGCCTCGTCGTCGGTGTTCGGCCAGACGGCGGCGGCCAGCACGGCCAACCCGATGAAGGACATCGAGGTGGTGTCGCCGCCCGACGACTCGGTGTCGTGTCTGGAGTTCTCGCCGCCGGCCGTGCCGCAGACCTTCCTGGTGGCCGGCAGCTGGGACAACAATGTGAGTCGTGGGGGGGGGGGGGTGGCGACGGATGTTGGAAGGAGAGAGTGATAGAGGGTGCACCGCTCTGAAGATTGTGATGCTGAGCGATGATGACTTTTGAAGTCCGGGCACCCTAAAATTATAAATTAACACCATGAGGGTGGAGCGAGTTACCAAGTGATACGTGACGATTGTTTGTTGTTGAAATGCTCAGAATTACGAGGAAATATGTATCCTTTTTACCTTGTTCGTTGTCATTCCGTTTTTAACGTGTTTGATGATATAATTTTATGTTTATGGTAGCATAGTTTTCTACGATGCTGAACAGTTTACTGTCAGAATTGTTACGCATTAGCCTTTTGTATTTGGTTCTACCTTCGTGCCGTCTTTGACCGATCATCCACCCTCGTTTTTCCCGTCCGTTCAGGTGCGCTGCTGGGAGGTGGATCAGAACAGCGGCAAGACGCAGCCCAAGGCGCAGCAGACCATGGGCGGCCCGGTGCTGGATGTGGCCTGGGCCGACGACGGCACCAAGGTGTTCATGTCGGGCTGCGACAACACGGTGCGCTGCTGGGACCTGGCCAGCAACCAGACCGTCCAGGTGGCCCAGCACGACGCGCCAGTGAAAACCGTGCACTGGGTGAAGGCGCCCAACTACACGTGCATCATGACAGGATCCTGGGATAAGACGCTCAAGGTAGGAGGGTGTGGTGCTTGTGATGGGCTGGTCATAGGCGGCGGAACGATTTGAGACAAGGGGGGCACCAGCTCAAGGAGCCAAACCTAAAGTACCCCCAAATCCTGTTTTCTCATCGGATTTAGGCCACTTATTTTTCGTCACAGCCCTGACACGATGATTTTTTTTTTTTTTTTTTTGCTTAACGAAAATGGCAGTTCACCCCCGTATGTGTGGTTAACTTTAAGCTGATCCTCAAGTACCTATGTGTTTGCCTCTTCCTTATTGTCGTTTGATAAATTCCATGTATCCTACATGTTTCCATCAAATTCATCAAATTCCATCAAATTCCATATATCCTCCATGTATCCATCAAATTCCCAAGAAGCCATCGCAGTACTAATCAGTGGCGAATCCCAGGGGGGAGGTCACATGGGTCATGACTTTGGGCCTGGGGTCACCACATGCCTGCCAGGAGCACCACAGGCCTGACAGCCGACAGGGGCACCACAGGCCCGCCAGGGGTACCACAGGCCTAGCAGGGGCACCACGGGCCTGTCAGTGGCACCACAGGCCTGTCAGGAGCACCATCGGCCTAGCAAAAGCACTGCAGGTCTTCCAGGGGCACCACAGACCTGCCAGGGGCACCAGGGGCATTATCGGCTTCGCAGGGGAACCACCGGCCTCGCAAGGGCACCATGGGCCTGTCAAGGGCACCACAAGCCTGACGTTGGTACTTTAGGATTGTCAGGGGCACCACAAACCTGTCAAGGGCACCTGCGTTCTAACAGGGGCACCACAGGCTCGCCAGGGGCACCACAGACCTGCCAAGGCCCAGGGACACCACAGGCCTAGCAAGGACACCACAGGCCTGTCAGGGGCACCACGGGCCTGTCAGGGCCCATGGGCACCTAAGTCATGTCAGGGCCCACCGTAGGCTTGTCAGGGGGCTGGGTAGGTAGGTACCACAGTCTTTCCAGGGGCACTAGCGGCCTAGCAGGGGCACCAGTCATCACATGACTAACCAAAAATAAAGAAAAAAAACTGAAAATAGGGCAGCACCAAAATTAAATGGCCGAAATCCGTTGAGGTTTTAATTTTGGGTATAGGTAGGGGCACCACTTCGATTCATGACCCTTCCCTTGGAGTTTTCCCGAATCCGCCCCTGGTACTAATACATCAAATTTAAGGGGGGCACCTTGCTATTGGTGCCCCCTTGCAGAATTCAATGGGGCACGGTGCCCCGGTGCCCCCCTCCCCCCGTTCCGCCGCCTATGGTGTTGGTGTGGTGTGGTGAGATTGGACGTGGCATGAGTAGTGTATGGAATTGCTTGGATTACAAGTGTTTCCTGAGCCAGTATAATTAATTCACCGAATGTTTTTGTGTCTCTTTTTGAGCTTGCAAGCTAATTCAAAAATAATTTTCGGTTTTCAAGGACCTAAGGTTTTCGTGGTGCATGGTTCATGACTGTTCGTAAACTTCCTTGGCTCGCCGCTCATGAACTCCCGTTCACCCTCCGCCGCCAGTTTTGGGACACGCGCTCGCCGAACCCGATGATGTCGATCGCGCTGCCGGAGCGCGCCTACTGCGCCGACGTCGACTATCCGATGGCCGTGGTGAGCACGGCCAACCGGGGCATCATCGTGTACCAGCTGGAGGGTCAGCCGCAGCAGTTCAAAACGCAGGAGTCGAGTCTGCGCTACCAGCACCGCTGCATCTCCATCTTCAGGGACAAGATGAACCGACCCACCGGTGAGTGAGGGAGAGAGGGAGGGAGCGGAGGAAGAGGGAGGAGCAGGAGGCAAGAATACGATAGAGACAAGAAAGGCTGGTAGAAGGGAAGGTGTTTAAGAAGGACAGGTGGGGAGGGGGTGCACTTAGGACTTTCTCATTGGTGGCTGGCTTTGTATGCTTCAGTGTCAGAGTACTGGTGTTTATCATTTGCATAATTTGAGCGGACTTCGATCTACATAACTGTCGTCACGGTTATCAGGTTGTTTGCCCCTGTTATTCACCGTCAACACCTGCCTGGTACTTGCCTGGCGCACACGCTCCCAGGTTACGCCATTGGTAGCGTGGAGGGTCGCGTGGCCATCCAATACGTGAACCCAGCCAACCCCAAGGACAACTTCACGTTCAAATGCCACCGCTCCAACGGCACCAACCAGGGCTACCAAGACATCTTCTCGGTGAGTGGCCGTGCAGGAGGGTCGTGCGAGCATGGAATAGCGATGTTGGAGGAGTCGGAAATGTCGACCAAACTGTCTACGCGAGCGTGAAGCTGTCATTACCTGCTTATGTCGCTCCTTGCTACATCGTGCGACCTCTTGTATAACGTTGAAATGGAAACGAGCAAAATATTCCAGCGGAGAGATTATCTGTTTACACTTGATTATTGACTTTCGGTTCTGCTCATGAACTGTTCAGCTGAAATCCCAATCCTCATTTCGCATTCTTCATCAGAAGAGCTGTTTCACTGCTTTAGGGGTCGTGGCATCTCCCATTCACGATATCTCCCCCTTGACTGTTATCGTGACCTGCGTTTTATCTGCCCTAGAGCTCCACTGTGACTGCATGGACCATGCCGAGCTGGACCCCACCCTCACCCGTCCAGGTCAAGGTGTCTCGAGCCTGACCTGACCTATCTCCCACACAGGTGAACGACATTCGGTTCCACCCTGTTCACGGCACGCTGGCCACGGTCGGCTCTGACGGCCGGTTCAGCTTCTGGGACAAGGACGCGCGCACCAAGCTGAAGACCTCAGAGGCCATGGAGCAGTCCATCACCAAGTGTGCCTTCAACCACACCGGACAGATATTCGCCTACGCCGTCAGCTACGACTGGTCCAAGGTGAGGCGCGGGTGCGCGAGGCGACAGGCCTGTCGGAAGTCTGAAGTCCCCTGACGCGACTTCTCTGGCCAGTCATAGAGATGGTATAGTGTGCGCCCGATTTGTTTCCGTGGGAGATAGGCTGGCTGTCAACGATTTTAATGTTAAACTATGTTGCACACACAAACAAAAATCGTATTTACGTGGACGGGACGTGACAGCTTCCTTTATTTTCTGTTTGTTTTATAAATTTTGTCTGAATGGATGGGGGGGGGGGGGGGGGCTTTGGGCCGTGTGCCACGCTAAACGTTGTTTTTTTTCTGCGAATGGCATGACGTTTCCAGTCGTTTTTATATTTCACGTATAATTTTCACAGAGTTGCTTTGGCGAACCATGTCGTAATTCTAGAGGCAGACAGAACGTTCCTGAATGATACCGAGCATATTCACGTGCCTGTCATTTACGCTGCTCTTCACACCGTTTCAGGGCCACGAGTTCTATACCCCGACCAAGAAGAACTACATCTTCTTGCACCCGTGCTTCGAGGAGCTGAAGCCGCGACCCAAGACGTAGAGTATCTCTTCAACTGTGAGGAAGGGGCACGACAAAGACGCCAAGCGGTGGGTGCAGTGAGCACGTGAAAATGGTTCGTGATGAGTGAATCACCCTGTTTCATGTTAGCGCTAGGCTTAGGGCGGGTATATTTTTTATACCTTGCACAGCTTGCCTGTTGAAAGATCAGCGATACAATTCATCGTATGTCCACAGTAAAATTAACACGGTTTCCACAATCTACATACCTACATGTTTCTTTTATTCAATCGTCTCTTCTGTCGTTTTTTCGCTCGTGCTCTCAGCGATACATTCCTGTGTAGATGCTCGCTTAACTCACCGACCCAAGAAATGGTTGCTCACGAGACTCATAACCGCTCTCAGCCTTTCCGCACTTCGAACAATGCGTTTCGTGCCGTTACACCGCTCGAATCTGTCGCCGTGTGACTGATTAGTGGCGGAGGACTGATCAGTCCCCATGTGGCTGGATCTGCCGTCGGCCGACGAGAGTGACGCGATATTCATGTGATCGCCATTCTAGGAGCGACTGCGGTGCTCCAGTGGCACTGGAGAAAAAATGTAGACAGGGACTGCGGGTGCGTTTGCACACTCGCCGGCGTTGCCATGGCGACGAGCTGTGTTTGTGCTGACGGCGTCACACCGTCGGCTGGTGTTCTCCTTTTGTAGTGATTTGTGGGCTCTGCATGAGATGCTGAGTGTAAAGGTGGCGAATAAAAATGTGTGGATATTCGCATTGTCGTATTTTATACACTAGAGTTTTGGAGTTAGTTTGTATGTAGCATTTGGGTACTTGAACCGGTCCAGCTATCGACGTTGAAGTGGCACTGTTCTGTAAGCTGTCGTCTCTTGTCGCATCCACACGACTGGCCCATGTATGTACACAGCTGTGACCGGCTCCCTGGCACTTACAACGCAAATCAGGGGATCGTTCGGCCTATGCTAAACATCTGCCCAAACAGAACTTTGGCCACATGTCATCAGATGATGCGGGACGTCGCCGTCACCCCATCGATCGCAACAATTCCAGAAGGTCTCTGTTACAGCGCAGCATGACTGGTCACAATTGGCCCGCGCCCCACTGAGGGGCAAAGGTCGTACGGCTTCGTGGCCGGAACTCTGGTCATAGGGACACGGGTGTTAGGAATCGCGTGGAGCCCGGCACACATGTGCGCCCCCCCCCCCGTCTCCCCTCCCGCGGCCTCCACACCAGTGCCATGTGACCCGCGTGTGGCCCCTCGTGTCTGTCTCCCTCCCTCAGACAGTCCGTCGTATAACCGAGGGCACGGTCCGATCGCTCACCCGTGGCGCCTCAGTTCTCGCCGGCGGTTTGTGACGGGAGGGCGCCCGGTGGTGAGCTCCGTCATATACGGGTGAGTTGTACCGGTGAGTAGAATGTGGGGGGGGGGGGAGGGCGGGTTAAATACCGGGGATGCTCTGAACACAAGGTCAGACAGTATCTGCTGCGTCATTGTCCGGTGTTAGAGTGATGCTGTCAGCAAACGTGGTCGGCGATGTCGCTTTCTTATCTGTGTTTGCTGTTTGTAGATACAGACTATGGCTCTGCAGACGATAACGTTAAGCTGACGCTTGTAACGCCTTTTGACATTGTTTGAGTGCTTCAGTTTAAACAGTCGACAACGATTTGTTGTGAAGTAATTACAATTCGCTATCAGTATGGGGTGTGAGGTAAGCATCGACGAAAATCTAAACCGACAGCAACAGCGCATCAGCGTAGCGAACCACATGAATAAAGCCGCAAACCGGTGTTTGCAGATTAGACGCAATATAAAACAGTAATAGCCTGGGTCACCTTGGAGCTGTGCCCAATTATCTGGCACTCGTCCAGACACTGTCGGAGACAGCAGGCTGTGAGGTCAATACAGGCTGTGTATGAGTACTGAGGTCCAGCCGCGGGGGTACCCCGTTCCAGATACGGCTGGTGGTCGTCCCTGGGGGCCTCACTCGTCACTGGCACCCAGGAGGGGAGAGTCAGGGGTGAAGGGGCAACTGGTCAGACCGGCCTCAGGGGTCATGAGGCCCTCAGACCGTGACTCGACTTTGTTGATGTCACCCTTGATCCCAGTCAGCTAGGCGCTCTTACTTGTTGAAAAAGCAACATTAGAACGGGATAGCCCAGTGTTTGATGCCACATTCGTTTATCAAACAATACTAGAGGCGATGGCTCGACAAGCTAGGCTAAGGTTACCATGCACAGTTAAACCCTTATCTAGCTCATCCGATCTAGTTAGCGAGTGCTGATTGGCATGTGGCAACCAGTAGCGGCGGAACACCTTCAATTAAGGGGAGGGGGCACTGCCGACTTTTGGTCCCATTCTTTCCATGCAACGCCCGTAGGGCTTAAATGTTAAAATGCCAAAATCAAAGGGGGCCACGGTGCCCCGGTGCCCTCCCCGTTCCGCCGCCTATGGTGGCAACATACGCCTTTTCCACCGTTTGCACATCTTTCCTTTACATTCTGATTGTAACCCGACCACTCGTCGCTCTCTCAGCCACAGTTCGGGCCGCCATGCCGTCACCACTGACGCCGGCGCTGGCGCTGTTGCTGGTGCTGACCGGCGCCACCTCTGCGCTCTCGCCGTCGGAGCTGGAGCTGGACGTCCGTCCCTCGTCAGCGGCTCCGGTCACACCCCGTCCGTTCGTAGCCGCTGTGTCCGAGTTTGTCTGGGCGGAGGGGTACCCGGAGCAGGACCTGGCCGCCGAGCCAGACGCCCCCTGGCGGCGGAACCTGGAGACGGTGCGCCGCCACGCCGCCGCCGCCGCTCAGCAGGTGCGTGGGATGCTGGGCTGGTGAGACCTGCGCCCGTTGGTGGGGCGCAGATTATGTCACTGTTATTCTCATTGCGGTGTTATGGTCTGCTTGTTCCTCAATCGCTGAATAGGACATCATTGATAAGTGAGGCGACCCGTGCTGACGAATCGGGTGCGGTCATGGGTATGGTCAGACATGTCGCCCCTTTTGATCTCGGACATCCTGTACCGATCCGGAGGGGCTCTGAGATGACCCCTGCTGACTTCCGAGGGCACCCTATGCTGATCCACAGGGCTCTGAGCTGACCTCTGACTCAGCTGACCTCTGATGACACCCTGATCCGACCCACAGGACGCTGACCTGCTGGTGCTCGCCGAGTACGCCATTCTGAAGGTGTGGCCGCGCGTCCAGCTCGCCGTGTACGCCGCCCAGCTGCCGCCCGTCGAGGACATGGTCGTCATCTGTGACGACCCAGCGCAGCACGAGGTGAGCAACGAGTAGTTACGTCCCTCCCTTCAGTGGTCAATGTTAGCGACAACCTGTCCCCACCAGACGGTCCAACCGACGTTAGTGTGCACGAGACAGTCACCCGAGGCTGAATCCGGCTCTGCCGCGTTCTGCATTCTCGGGTACACCATCACAAACGCCTTCCCGATCCGGCTTTGGTCCTGCCAGTGACCGTCAGATAGGAATGAGATCGGTCAATGGGGTCGGTCCGTAAGTCACATACTTTTTGTAGTTTTCTGTAAGCAAGCCTCCAACGTTTTGCTTTCTATGCTTGAGTCCTCCACTGACCTATACTCGCCCTGCCCAGGCGATACGCAACCTGAGCTGTTTGGCGCGGGAGCACCAGATGTACATCGTGGCCAACTTCGTCACCAAGGAGCTGTGCTCTGCTGATTCGGATTCGGCCTGTCCCGAGGACGGCGTCTCGCTGTACAACACAAACCTGGTGTTTGACCGGACCGGCGCCCTCATACAAACGTGAGACGTCGGGGGCTGCACACAGTGCTGAGTTTGATGAAACGTTTTTTTTTTTTGCAGCATTTCTATGGTGTCACGCATGATGCATATTGAACAGTCGCTCCAAATTTATGTTTCATGCATTCGCTCTTCGAAGTTGCGAGACAAAGTAAACCAAGGTTCTTGACACATAGATGGCGTTGGATAACTGAGTAAAGTGATATGCGCTCTTGAAACCACGGAACTCAGTTAACTTGACCGACCTCAATCAGTGTTGTAACCATAACGAATGAAGCTGATCTCCTTCACCGGCAGCTACCACAAGTACAACCTGTTCGGTATCGAGCTGGAGCACCTGCAGAAGCCGGCGCCGCACCTCTCGGCCTTCCGCACCGACTTCGGCGCCGTCATCGGCCTGATGACGTGTTTCGACGTCCTGTTCGAGCTGCCCGGCGTGGAGATGACGCGTCGGGGCGTCACCCACTTCGCCTTCCCGACAGACTGGGGCGACGAGCTGCCCTCGCTCTCCGGTAGGTGGCAGGGCGGTGGGGGATCACTGGTCGGGTGGGTGAAAGGGAAACGAGCAAATCATGCCGCGTCGCTGTGATCCAGCAGTTCAGTACGCATGAATGGCCTTCTTTGACTTGAGTGACCTCAGTAAACAGATGGCTTTCTAGCATGCGATTCATGAACATTTGGCGAAAGGCAAAGAAGTTTTATACCTGAAGGTTCCAGTCTCCCGTCTTCAGACGGTCTCAATAACCTGCCTTCATCACACACAACTACATACTTGTGAGACGTGTTATCTGTGTCCCCATCTGACTCCATACCGCCCCTGTCTGTCGCAGCTCTGCAGATGCACAGCGCCTGGCCGCGCGGTCTGGGCGTCACCCTGCTCTCCTCCGGCCTCCACTACCTGTCCGAGGGCAGCATCGGCTCCGGCATCTTCACCGGCAGCGGCGCGCTCGGCTACCTGTACGACTACAGCGCTGATGGCGCCGAGGGCGGCGTGGTGACCGCCACCGTGCCGGCCGGCTGCTCCTGGGGGTCGGACAGCTGTCCCTCCGACCAGGCCCCGGCCGGCCGTCAGGTGCCGTCCTCACCCGCGGCCGGTAACACGGACGACTACTACCCGATACAGAACTACAACGTGTCGGAGTTCGTGAGTGCTCCGCTGAGCGGCCAGTCCCAGCGTCTGTGTGACGGGGAGTTCTGCTGTGACCTGACCGTCAGCCAGCAGCGGCCTGTGGCTGCCGCAGAGTCCGGCGCCACCTACCGCCTCCTGGTGCTCGACGGACGGCGCAACTTCGCGCCTCACTGGAGCACGCGCATCTGCGCGGTGGTACTGTGCGCGGGGGCCGAGCAGGCCTCGTGCAGTACGTTCCCTGAGGGTGTCCCGCCGCCGCCGCCGGCCCCGTTCTCGCTCCGGGGCTCGTTCGGCGCCGGCTGGGCCGTGTTCCCGTCTGTGATCCGTACCCACATGGAGCTGGCGGCCGAGTGGTTCTACAACCGTCCGACGGGACAGCTGGAGGTGGCCAACACCGGCAGACTGCTGGTGGCACAGCTCTACGGCAGAAACTACGCGCTCGATGAGCCGTGATCTCCAGTACGGGTGGAGGGGCACAGTGAGATGCATTGTATTTTACATGATACAGTTTTGTTATTTCAATGCGAGCCTTTTAAATGCCATCAGTTGCCTTTTTCGTCGTAAAATTTGAAGGTTAAAATGCGACTTGTGTAAAAAAGCATTTCTTGACGTTGAAGCAATCATGTGTTCAGCTTTCATTTTCACATCAGTAAATGCTCGATAGCAATCACCGACGGACAGGATGGACTCGCTTCCCCAGCGCCTTTTGCAACCTTAACTTCATGGATGTTGCCCGATTACCAATCAATGCCAAAGAGCCTATTGAACTTAAAACAATGAATTCGGAATTGTGGTAGCTTTATTTTAATCAATTACTTATAAATCTGGACAGGACACATTTCTTCGCTCTCTCTCCCGCGGTATCATACACAATGTTACGAAAACAAGTCCTCCTCTGGGCACGGTGACCGCTCGGCGCAGCGTCGTCCGCCGGGTTAGTACGTAAATAATACGGCACCTTCCTCTCCTCACGCACGATTTGCCAGTCACTCAAGGTAAATACACGATAATTTGGTATTGCCGCCCTGTGCCGCGGGGTGGGTGAGCGATAGATCTAGGCAGCTCTGGCCATGGCGGCGACACATCATACACAGCGGCACGCACTCGTTCTCTCTCGTTCTCGCTCTTTCCCTCTCTCTCGGGCTCATATCTCTCAGTTTTCTCACTCTCTCCAGCAGCCAGCGGTCTCTTATCGACCTCGACCAGCCGTTCCTGTCGCCTCGGAACACCGTATAAATAGTCTCATCTCCTCACCAGTCGAGCGCGGTAGACGACCGCTGAGCCTCGCTCGCTCCGCTCAGTCTGCACAGTCGGATGGAAGCGAATACCAGACTCCCGTGAGCCCGAAAGAACCACAGGCTGCCGTCCATCGGGTGGCGGCTGGCCAACACTCCCGGCTGGAGTTCGAGTCCGTACATCCTGTACGCCCTCCCCTTGGTGCCTGGAGTGGGTTTAGTGGACCCAGACCCACCGACAGCTCGACAGCTCCTCAGCGGATCTGCCCGGAACCGTCCGGATCCTCAGGTCGGTGTTGCTCCGTATAACTCCGCCCTCCCAGAGCGCTGGACTCTGGATCGACTCCGGCCCGCGCTCACATGAGCGCGGTCCAGACCGTGCTTATTGCCAGGTGCTGCGACCGGGCGATAGCTGGAATGGAAACAGACCATCGGTCAGGTCATAAAGGTCACAGCACGCCTAGAAATCGCAAGGCAAGCAAAACACAATCCAGAATCGAGCTAGAGTGTCGAACCATGAGCTTGAGCACTAATGATGAAATGCAGCTCATTACTACCAAGATGTGCAATTATTTAATCTCGATTCCGCGAGTCTGCCTAATCCGGACAGCCGACAGGCTCATTGCCATGGCAGCGGTAACACCACCGGGTCCGATCGAAGGCCGGACACAGAGCAAACGAACAGGGCGATCGTTACAGAGCAGCCGCGCGGCGCGCACCTCGGGGAATCCCTGGCTCAATACTCGGACCAGAGCGGGTTCTGAGAATGTCCGACCGCCCATCGACCTTCATATTTCGGCCGCGTAATACCCTGGGCCGTGTTCGAGATCCCGCTGTCGGTGGTACTCACAATTACAAAATGCTGCAGCGTTTCTTTTTGGGTGGTTCCGGCGGCTCCAGCGCCGCCAGTATCGCCTCGTCGAATACGTTTTTCAGACCCTTCTGCGGGGCGACGGAGAGGGGAGCGGGCGGTCAGAGACGAGAATAGGCGGTTAGAAACGGTGTTTGAGGCGAGAATGGATGGTAAGAGACGGCGGTCAGAGACAGGAATAGACGGTTAGAGACAATCAGAGACGGGAAAAGGCGGTAAGGGTCCTGCGGTCAGAAACGAACAATTTGAGATGACCTAGCCGACGAATCACCGAATCAAGAAGCTTGTTACCTATCAAACCAGCACTTGACTTTAAAATAACATCGAATGTAAGTACTACTCATATTTTCCTTGCGGTGCCTGAAGACGGCGTTCATTTGACACATCGACACTACATTTTCAATTGTGGTAACACTTCACAATCGGTGCATAGTCGCCACGTACGCGATAGTCAGCGGTTATATCCGACTGGTTTGCAAACGGAGCGGGCTGCAGTGGCTTTTGTTTACGTAATGGTTGTCCTTGTCGTGCGGCCACGTCACGCAATTACTCACTGAACAAGAACTGCACACATCGACGGATTTAAACGCTGCTTTGTCTACTGAAAGGCTTCAAAACTACCAGCAATGCCAACCAAAGTAATGGATGAGGAATTCATCTCATTATGCATGTTCAGAATATTACATCTCGCAGCAACGACCAAATCTACCTAAGCGGAGCCGCGAGCTACTTGAGTTTAGAATGCTGCGTGTTATCATTCCACGAACAACCGTTCTTTAGTTCATGACGCAAGATAATGAAGCGCTGTTTAATGCCATGCTATGGCGCAGGCCCAGGGGCACAAACTTCCTTATCGCTCCCACAGCAGCATAGCAGTATCAACCTCAAGGTCAACCAAACATCCGCTCGAGTCGAAAACCCTACCAGCCGAAAATCACTACTGCGTTCCTCGCTACTAAAAAATAAGGACCCTATTTCAACTCAACGCTCTAAAAAAAGAACAGTCAATTCTAACCTGTGTGAGTGCCGAGCATTCGACGTATTTGACGGCTCGCAGCTCCCTGGCCAGCTTCTCGCCGTACTCGAGCGAGATGGGCCGCTGTTTGTTTTTGGCGAGCTTCTCATTGGTAGCGGCGTCGTCTCGCAGGTCGATCTGGGTGCCGACTAGCAGGAACGGCGTCTTCTGACAGTGGTGCGTTATCTCGGGCACCCACTGACGGAACAGCGAGAAAGGGACGTTTAGTTACTGTTAAGCCAGATATGTGAGAAGCTTGCCACTAGGATGGGCATAGTAAAAAAATAACTACCGTTGACGACTGACAAGTCGACGATAAACATCATCCACAATCTCTTCAACACCAAACTCACGTTAAAAAAAAACTTAAGTCTGGGATATGGCTGTCTAATTGTCTTCCCTCTTTCATTGCAATCCTTCCCCTCTCATAACCCACCTTCTCCTTGACGTTCTCGAAGGAGGAGGGCGACACAACCGAGTAGCAGACGAGGAAGACGTCTGTCTGTGGGTAGGAGAGCGGCCGCAGGCGGTCGTAGTCCTCCTGACCGGCCGTGTCGAACAGACCGAGTGTGTACGGCTCGCCGCCGATCATCACCGTCACCGCGTAGTTGTCAAACACCTGGAGACGGGTGAGGTAGGGCAGGGGTGAGAACAGTGAGATGAACAGCTGGCAAAGTCACAACGCAATGGGCTAATTGATAATTCAGTACATGGGGGAGAGTAGATTAATATGTAGTGGGAAACAGCAGAACTCTAGTCCCTACATCTGACTCACAATTGAGAGAAAAAACATTCGAACAAGGACATCAGCATTGGCTAACTACTCTCTTTATAATCAATTTATCAATTTAATGATGGAAAATTCATTATCAAGCTATTCAAATCACTGCTTATTGTAGAGTTACACAAACACCTCATCCAGTAAGTCCAATCAGGAGCATTACCAAGTCCAATAGGGGAGCTCCGAGCTGCACTTACTGTGGGAACATATTCCGAGGGAAACCTGTTTGTGGTGTACGAGATGAGGAGACAAGTCTTTCCCACCGCTCCATCGCCCACAACCACGCATTTGATGGTCTGCATGGCTGAGAGGCCTCAGGCTGAAACAAAAGCACAATAGTTACTACAAGCTACAAAGACTGACTGCTTATGCAGAATCAGATCTGTAATACAATGTCAGCATGTCAAGACTGTAGTATATATTTGCCCCTATCTTAAATTGGATCAGTTTTCAAAATTCAAACATCTCATTTGAGAATGAGGGGAATCATCAACCACCCTCCCTACCCCCAGGAAAAAGATGTGGTGCTGCCCCTGAAAATATCAGCAGTGGCAAAGGGGGTTAAACAAAGGAAAAGAGCATAATTAAATTACAGAGAAGACTGAGATGTCAGTTAGGGAATAACAAACAGCCTTTAGATGAAGTTTTGACCAGTTTTAACATTAAACATGCAAAAAGCTACATTTTTGGTAAGAAATAGTGGTGCAAATTTCCAACGCTTATGCCTGATAGTGTAGACTGATTCAGATTGGTCTTGGTCTTGGTCGTGGGTTAGGGCGCATAGCCTCATCGGGCTCAGAGCGTCCGTAAATGTCTTGTTGCCACTTTCATGTCTTCAGAGTTTGTCACCCTAACTGGTGCGGCTTGTCTTACACTGCAATGCCGCTATGCCTTTGCAGCCTGGGTATTGACAATTAAAATTGAACGAGGCATGAAATTACCTGATTAAAAATAAAATGATTTGGTTCATCAACTTATATTAATATAACACGTTTCTAGTGCCTTCAAAATAATGAATATATGAAAATAATGACATAGTGAATAGACGCGTTTACATAGGGTTTGTTGCAAGCTTATATCTCCGTCCGTGATGTTGCAAAAGATGCCAATGGTGCTTAACAATTTACAAAATGATCCCCTTTAAATATTTGAAGACCACTGCATCGAAATTATCGCCAAATTAACGAGCTAGAGCCTCATCAAATATGCTATGTAAACCGGGTTAAAGAGACTGGGATTCAGAGCTTCGGCGCCGGAATACACAAGTATATAACAATCGTATCACGGTAAGGGCAAGAGAGAAAAATGTAAAAATAAACGCATGACTACCGTGCAAGACGCGACGGTTCCTTTAGGGTTTATCCGGCATTTATCTTGAAAAATTTCGCCTCTCCCAACGTACACACAGGGCGTTGCCGGATCTCGTTGAGGTCAGCTGTGCTGCCAGATAGCACCCAGAATCTAGTCTCAAATCTATCTTCAATTACAACCGTCGGCCCTGTCTATCTTAGTGGCCTTTTTGGCTGAATTACATTGAATTTATTTCAAACTTAGTTCTTTAGAAATTACAGCAAATGACTTTTTCTTTGAAAGTAAATTTTGTCATATAATTCATCAAAATTTGAGTAGCATTCTAGTACAAATTTTAGTGTTTAAACTTCTCTAGTTATCCTACTAATCAGGTTTTTACATAAAATTTATATTTTGTGATATTCTGTCTTTTGTGAATCAATGTTTCTCATTTTAGTTAACAATTGATGACATTTTTTTTCTAAAATTTGATAAAACCAAAATATTCTTGTTTTGTCAACCAATCAAAAGCCAGAAAAATGTTTGGAAGAGTCCATTTTCAGCTGCAAACCATAAATGGGGGAGGAATAATCAGTGGCATCGCGGCGATGAGAGATGATGGTTGGCGTGTCGTAACCGAGCCTTTCGGACTTGGCACGCGTGGGCTGTTTTGGCAAGAAAATTGTTATAAACGTTTCAAGCCGCTGGATCTCTTGAAAGCTTAATCAGGAACCATCAAAGGTGATTTTTGGGCATACTTTAAGCAGCTAAGTGTGAAAAAAACTAGTTAATTGGTGATCTCAATCTTTGTTCTGTGGATGATTGTATGCGCCATGCGGTGTACCTACCTACTAAATCTGTTTGTTCATTTCTATAAGCCATTGCAATGACTTTTTCACTGTTTTGTGATATTTTTTCAGTATGTTCCTGAACAACAGTGTTAACTAGAGTCTTGAAAATGGCCTCATGTCATTGATTGTCAATTTTCATGGATTGCATTTTCTATGATTTGATTTGATTTATCGTGTGGAAGTTGCAACATTGACATTTTTACAGCCTGCATTTTACGCATCCGTATTTTACTGTGATACCTGCATTAACATCCTCCATATCTTTAGAACTGGATAAGAAAATAGTGTTGAACCATTCAGTCTGCCTTCCATCCATCAATTATCTGCATCATTATGCGGAATAAGTAATTGTCTCTTACACTGGCCTGGCAACATCCAGATAGATTGCAGCAGAGGAAATCTTCATGGCCATTCAAGGCACTGGCTGACAAGCGCTCATTGCAAGCCCTTGCAATCATTTGAGTGATTGCAAGCAAGCCCTCATTGCAATTACCTTGCCTTGCAGTCTGGAAGGCTCATGATTTTGCAATTATGACCTGAGGAATGAGGATTGTCATTCTCAGGGCAGTGGCACATTCATCAGAATGGCTTCTATAGTTCAGAGCAAGCTATCATCAAGCAACTATCACTTGGGTATTCTTTTACAATGAGGCCATGAGGCCCTTGACAGCTGCCTACAGGGCATGAGTTGCCCCTTATTTTCTTATCACATTCATTTGCTGCTGAAGTCTTTTCCAAACTCCTAGGTCTAGGCAGTTGCTTGTTGCAGGCTTAACCTATATGAATGTTTTTTTTTTCAATTTGTACCTTGCTTCATTTTTTTTGTATGTGTGTATTGTCTAGTCAAACAAGCTGCCTATGCACATTTTGGTTTGATACCTTTTGAACATTTCCATAGTTTGTTTGAGTCATTTTCAGTGTATGAGATTGTGCATCATATCACAATGTTGCTGAGATGGCATATGTTTGTAAAGACTTAGTTTGACCTATTTATATAATGGAAGTGCCCTGTAGGCAGGTCAAGGGCCTCATTGTAAAAGAATACCCACGTGATACCTGCTTGATGATAGCTGTGTCACTGGTCTCCACATGCTCAATTAATGAGCGTAAAATACTGAGGCATTTTATCAACTAACTTAACCACCATTATACCATAGGAGCCACTTATTGCTCATGGCTGCTAAGATTTTTCTGAAGTCATTCATTTTATGGCAGTCTGAAGATTGAAGTGGGATAAGCAAAGTGAGCCTTCACCATGTCTCATTTACTATTTTTTCACTAAGTGTCATCACCAGGGTCAGGTTCCATTGTCTTGCATTATAGGGTAAGACCTCAGGAAAAAGAGGCATATAATCACACCGTTTGGCAGATTGACAGTCAATAAAATAGCTGGGGTTCATAGGACTCATGCCTTAAATATGAATTCTTAGTTTTTGCTGTATTTCTTCTAAACTGACTTCACTTTAACTGCCATCATTTCTCATGTTGCAGGAAGACGCCCGGCTGATGGCTCTAGTGCAGCCACTGGCGTCTGGCAATGTGATGACCAATGGCAGCGCCTCCAACTGCTCCGGAGTGCCGGGAAAGGCGGCCGGCGCGGCGCTCGGCTGTGACGCCGCCGCCGCCGAGCAGCTGAGCTCGGACACACAGCAGGCGGCGGACCACAAATCCGGCGCCGCCGCCGCAGGCGAGGCGGAGGAAGCGCCCGTGGAGGAGGAGGTGGACATCACCATCAACAATGTGGTGTGCAGCTTCAGCGTGCGGTGTCACCTCGACCTGCGCTACATCGCCATGAACGGCGACAACGTCGAGTACCGACGCGAAAACGGGGTGAGTGTTACGCGTGTAAATGGATAGAGTGAGAGTGTCTTTTGCACGGCTTTCGATGTGATACTGCGATTCGTACGGTAGTGGGTTGGTGTCCCGTCCATAGGAGAACGTTACATGTTGAGCGTGAGTGTCCCGCCTATGAGAAACGCGGATGAGTTTGAAGTCGTCACGGAAGCGGGTTGAGTGTTCCATACATACTGAACTTCTACAAGCCCATTGGCTGGATGGGCGAACACGTGGCTCAATAACTGAGTGGATGCGGTTGGCTGAGGAGGGGTGGCGATAGGCGTGCGGCGCGTCGGGCGGTGGACTGCCGCTGCCGCAGGTAGCCGACGTACTGAGAAAACGGGGCGATTCCTTGTTATGCGGTGGGTAGCACGGAGACTTTCAGTCAGAATCAAAATACCACCTCCCGCCAGTCGCCACTGCCGTCAGTTTGCAACCGTGAGATGTCGACGATTAGTGCCGACTATACTGTGGATCAGTGCACTCCGTTTCGCCGCGCCTTGCCAACGGATCTCCGATTACATAAGTAATGTTCTAAAAATAGATGACATTAGTTGGCGTCGGTAACAACTGTAGCCGACGCGACATATAAAAGGGTTAATGAATCGTGACCTCGTAATGAAGCCACTGGAGAAACTGTAGTGCTAATGGTCAGAAGTATATGACGATTTATTCGTTCATACGTGCTTCATATCAGACTTTTTGATTATCGCACTTCACGGTCTGAAAACGATAAGAAGTTGACGACTATAAGCTTGTAAGATGGGTCTAAGACAGGCCTACTTTAGCTGATAAAGACATGTCTATTTCAGTGAGGCAGTGATTTTGTAATAATTATCAATGGACTTCCGCGACGTATCAAACGTGAGCTCCTATCCACACTTGATGACTGTTAAAAACAAATGAGCTGGAGTAGGATTCGATAATTGGATCCGAGATGGTCGTTGGGATCACGCGAGGGAACAAATCACGTCGTTTTGCATGTTTCCGTATTGATCGATGGTCATGATTGATAACATTCCCCTTTGACGTGATCGCAGATTAACTATGACTTTGTCTTATTAGATCAGGTGTGCTGGACATGCGCCACGATAAGATTGTATCCGTACAGTGTCCGTATTTATATTGCAGAGGTCGATGGCTGTGCGCTTTCGGGTTCATTACTTTTGTTAGGCGGAATTTATGGTTTAGTGACCTCTGTAAGTTGAACTGGTGATGAAGCCGGGAGTTTTGAGCTTTTGGCGCACTCCAGCAACTTCCGCAATTACCTCAGCAACATTGAATATTTACTCGCTTCTGAATTTATAATGAGAATCAATAAGATGTTTCCTCCACCTTCCTATGAAATGTTGAGTTGTTTCTTTTTGAAGGTTCTGTCGTGTCTTGCACAGAAGAGGAGTCAGTAACATCAGTAATGCTGCCATTGATATTGCCCAGCCAGTACCATTCTTTCCAATATCTGCACCAATGCCCGTTGTTATCGGAGCCCAAAGAGTGCACTCTGTAGGTTTAATATGGAAATACCGCTCTCTGGCACCTGCCTCCTGCCCCGGTCGTGGTTTTCCTCCCCGTGCCGGGCTCACACATTGGCTGCATTTCCAGACACGCCGGGGCCCGAACGGGTGCCAGGTTTAAACGGTTTTTATCAGTCGGCTCTTCCTGTTTGTTTAGCAACATGAGACAATGTTTTTTGGAGACCCAACAGTGTTCGACTACCCACTGAGTAACCCTCTCCTTCCCTCCGTCAGATGGTAACAATGAAGCTGCGCAAGCCGTACACCACCGCCTCGATGTGGTCATCGGGTAAAATCACCTGCACGGGACTCACGTCCGAGCCAGCCGCTAAGGTGGCCGCCCGGCGGGTGGCGCGCTACCTCCAGAAGCGGCTGAACTATCAGACGCGCTTCTGCAACTTCCGAGTGGTCAATGTGCTGGGCACGTGCACTATGCCGTTTGCCATCAAGATTGCCGACTTCTCGCAAAAGTATCCCCGGCTGGCCTGGTGAGTGGGTGCTGGGGAGTAGTAAAGTAATCTTGGGTGCTGGGGGCGGAGACGGGGAGAGAGAGGGGAGGTGCGGGGAGGGGTGTGTGCGGTGGTGAAGGGAGGGGATCAGAGGGAAGTGAATCGAAATGGGATTCAGCTGCTCACTCGGTCAAAGTTGTCATGTGCTATGTGACTTTTTGTCATGTCTTCCGTGTGTTTTATGTGGATCACTGACATCTATCACGTTAGCCCTTCGGGGAACTCTGTGCCATCTGTCTCGCTGTTTGCTCAAACGTGTCAACACCGGCCGCCGGGTGCACGTCGGACTCGATCCATGGGTCACTGGGTTTGTGTCGGACTGTGAGACCTCAGCGGGGGGCGAGAGGCAGCAGCATGTTCTGGTCTACCCCCTGAGGAGCACTGAGAACGGGAAGTGTTGACCTAGTCACGGGCTGTCATGGGTCTGACACCTTTCCCTCGTATCCGCACAACCTCGTTTGACTGAGGCGGAAGTTGAGACCATTTTGGGATGCGGCCAATCACAGATCTTCACAACGTCCTACGGATACACTACCTACGAAAACTGTATCGCGATGCTCTCGAACAAATGTCAGTTTCACTCTCCACTTCCCTCCCTTCCCTTCTGTCCATTCCCAGAAACCCTTATTGCAAGTATCGTATTACACCAAAACCGGAACTCATTTCTAGTTTCCGCCCGTCACTGCGGGTCAGTCATTTGCCGAACTCTGGTAACAAGCGCCCGCCATCCGTCATTTCCGTCTGACAATGCGCCCGCTCGGTCAGGGTCGCTTCGGTGGAGTCGGAACGCCGGCAGTGAAACCAGCCGGCGGGGAGAGGGACGCGGGCGTGGAACTCTGTCTGCCCAGCTGACGGACAACAGAGACTATTGCACAATCGAGCGCTGTATATTGCGACAGACGCGGAGTTAGCATGCCACGCGGCACCCTCCTCAACAGCTGACAGTCGCTTACGATCATTTTATGCTAAAATCTTGTTGAATATTTAGTTATCTGTTTGTTGCTACGAGATCACTCCGAAGCAACGACCGAGAGAGGGCTGTGTTAAATAGGCCTGCATTCTAAGCACGTAATTGCGAGCAGCTAAGCTCGTACTCCTATGTTCACTAGTTACTAGCAAAGTACATCTCCAGCCGTATATGGCCCGGAGCAGGAGTGTCATCACTGTCATCCGTGGCGTCTGCCGCGCCGGTCGGCTGGTAACCCCCGCACTGTGGCCGTCTGCACTGTGCAGTGTGCAGTGTGCACCCCCTCTCCTGCGGGTGTGGCGGCGCGGGACTGTTGGCCGGCGGCCAGTCAGCTGATACCCTCCAAACACCCTTCCCCTCCCGCTCCGCACCGTGTCGACTGCGGCCATTTCCAGTTACCCTCCCGGCGCTCTCGGCGCGTGCGGTGGCGCCGGGGCCGGGGCCGGGGCCGGGTCGGCGGGCGTGGTCTGGGGGTGGCGCAGCCCAGAGTAACTACACCGGGGCTGACGGCCTTCCAATGGCATGTCTGGACTTGTAGGCGTAACGGGGGGGGGGGGGGTAAGGCGTGACTGTCCCGAGTGAGTGTGTGTGTGTGTGTGTGTGCGTGATCTTTGGGTCGGCGGTCGATGTCACGGATGTTGCTCCCGGCAGGCCGTTCCGTGTCGGTTATATAAGCTGTCGTGTCGTCTCAGTGTTTGTGGACCGGCTGTGCCACGGCACGTCGCCCCGCTCGTGTTTTCGTTTTCACTTCCCGTCTTGTCCAGCCAGGGGCTCCGCCACGGTTTTGGGATTGGGGGGGGTCCGACCCAAAACACAAAACCTCGCTCGTGATTCCAGGATGGGCCTTTTGGGCGAATTCACCACCCGCAGCTCCAGAAATCGATAATAAATTTCCGTTTTTTTTTTCTAGAGTTCAAAGAAAACTTAACATCGCTATCGGCTATCGGGAAAATTTTCCTTCAAACCGAAAAACCAAGGTCCAGTTTGCACAAGGAATCGAAAACCGAGAAGTGGAGCCCATTGACACCGACATGGTGGCCTCTCAAATCAACGTTCTTAGCCCTGTGCAGATTATTGCAGATTACCTCAGAACGGTGTGAGGCTGCTTAGACTAGTATAGTGTTCGAAAGACCGGCTTGGACCCCCCCCCCCCCCAGCACTATCGGGTGACTTCACATGGTAAGAGGATTCTCAGATCGATTTGAAGCTCTTTTGGGGCGGATATTCATGTGCAATAGGAGGTGTCCTGCAAACTGGACCCCTCTCACGAAATTATAGCCCAATCCTAGCATGCTTAGCTAATCCAAGCAATCTTAAACGCATTCATAGTAATAAGAAAATGGTAGAATAATGACACTCCCGTACATTATAGGTCGGCGAGTGTTGAGCAATTCGTGTGTGTGTCACAACATTATTTCTAGATCTTAATTCCTTAGCCTTGCGACTGTCAACACATTCTAATTTATTCAACAAATTCTGTAAATGATTTAGTCAATCTTACGCGAAAACAAGCTTTTAAGTACCAGTAAAACGCCTTTTGGGCGACCAACGGAGCGAGCGAGAGGATGGGCCTTGCACGTGCGAAATTGCGAGGGGGTACCTCCAACTAGCTTGTGCACTGCACCCTACTAACCGGTCTTTAGCGATGTGCCAAATTTCAGCGCAATCGGCCTAGCCGTTCTCGAGATCTGGAAGCGGCACACTGCACGTGCGCACGTGCAAGCGGGGTCCAAGCTGACTTTTGCACGGCACCCTACTAACTGGTCCCCAACCGTGTAGCAAATTTGAGCGCAATCGGCCCAGCCGTTGTCGAGATCTGGGAGCGCCCCCTGCACGTGCGCACGTGCTGTAGCACCCCAACCTTAACACATGCAGATGAATTATCTGATGGAGACCTAACTGTGTACCGAGTTTCAATTCAATCGGCCCAACCGTTGTGCCGTTATTGAGGTTGCAATTTTGGGGGTTCTTAAAAGATGTCCAACTTTACCACGCGCCACGTGCGGTGGTTGGCAAGAACGCATGGTGGCCATCACACCACAGAACTTTTACGTCCAAGTGACATTCAGTAAAGAAGACCGCTTGCCAATCGGATGTCCCGTTCCTAAGATATTAGCTTTTGAAGAGCGTCCCCACGGCCGGCCGGCCGGCCGGCCGCTCATACTCAGGATTTTCCCTTAATTCAGTATGAGACTCCGCTCGCTTCGCTCGCTCCGTAATTAGGAATATTGGGGGGTACTGTACCCCCCAGGTAAATTATTGAGGGGGTCCGGACCCCCGCGTACCCCCCTGTGGCGGAGCCCCTGTGTCCAGCTGGGCTGATCTGCCTGTTCTATCCGTGCTGTTTCTTTGATCCGGTTGCATTTTGACACGCTGTGTAGCACTGCTTTTCGTTGTTTTCTGATGTATCTTACTGTCTCTTCCCATCCCATTTCCCTTCTCGGCCTATCCCCATTTCCTCGTCCCTCTAATCCGCGTCTGTCCGCCAATCATGCACTATTTCTCCTATCTATTCAGGCCTTCGTCCAATCCTACTCTCCGATTCCGTTCACCTCCATCCTCGTTCTCTGTCCCCTTCCTTCCTCCTATCCTCGCCCCCGTCTCTATCCGACCCGCCGTGCCGCTCTTTACTTCCTCCCTCCCTCCCTCCCTCCCGTCCGGTCCGCCGGGCCGGTTCCATCCTCGTGTCAGGTCTTCCGTCTGACATAAGCGGCCGATCCGTGTCGGCAGCTATGAGCCGGAACTGCACCCGGGCGTCACATTCCGAATCAAGGAGTTCAAGGCGACGCTCAAGGTGTTCTCCACCGGCAGTATCACAGTCACAGGTGAGAAAACTCACAGGACTGCTCTCACAGTCACAGGTGAGAAAACTCACAGGACTGCTCTCACAGTCACAGGTGAGAAAACTGAGACAGCTCTCACAGTCACAGGTGAGAAAACTCACAGGACTGCTCTCACAGTCACAGGTGAGAGAAGTCAGACAGCCCTCTCAGTCCCAGTGGAAGTATATCACAGACGGCTCTCACAGTCGGGATGTGGTAAGTGGCTCAAGTACTGACTCGCACTGTCATAGCTGAGATAAATATCATAGGCGAGAACGCTCAGACTAGACAGAAGAAACCCATGATGATATAGGATAGGATACATCTCGTAGACGGCTCTCACAATCAAATATGACGTAAATCGGTCACAGATTAGACGAACCAAACTGGGCTGGGTTAGCAAGTTTCACAGCTAAGTCGATTTGCAGGTAAGTTAGCTTGATGATTTCAGTACCGGTCTTTCGCTGCCTCCAATGGTGCCAACAAACTTCACTTGCAGACCGAGCCCAAGAACGATGTTAATCGCTCACTTTATAACGGTGAAGATCATTAGTCATGACCGATTCACGTAATGCCAAGTCATGGTGGAATGATATGTGATAGATCAAGGGTCAGGCTGCCGACTCTTTCATGGCCGAATGATATGCATCGCCTCCTGCCTGGTCACCAATTAGCCTGCCCCGATAGATCACATACCAATTGTTGAGGCCAGAGCTGTCCTGACACTCGGTGTTTAAACACGAAATATAGCCGTGCACGGGACATAATCACGAAATCGAGTCATCGTGACTGACCGGATCTCTTCGGCGCGGTCAGTGTGGTGGCCGACAATAGCTAATTGTCACCGTGACATCGAAGTTTCATACCAATATTACGACTCGCACGACGGATACATATTTCACGCGACACCCTCGCGTGCATTGAGCCGCTGCGGCCAGACTGGCATGTTTGGGAAATCAGCACCGCAATTGGAAATCGAACACTTACGTAATAGAGTGTGAGGTGTGAACCATAACTCATGCACGCAGCACGAGCAAAGTGTCAACGCAAATGCCACGATCATGAATTATACCACTGCTAGCCTGTCGCGTATGTCAAACTCATGCCGTATACAGATGAGGGAGTGGCTCTTGTCGGCACCTTCGCTCATCGACTTTCCGGACGGCATCGCTGCATCACGCTCGATGACGTCACCATTTGTTTGTTTGCACTGTTTGTGGTGGTATGTCCGTCGGCCGCGCCTCCGTCAGCATTTCGGAAACGGGCGTCGTTTGGCATTTGATCTGTCGGAGACAGGCAGACAGGCGACGGCAGTCGGTACGTCGGCCTTGTCAGGATATCAGGATAAGTGAGGGTAGTGAGATCAGTCACATCGAAACGGAACGGTCGGAGAACGGTCTTGGTCCTCAGAGAGGAGATGACGATTGACGATTTACGGAGGAATTGTGTGAAGGCTGACTGAGAGCTCGACGGACCCTGTGCACCCCTGTCAAAAACGTTTGTTGGAGACAGCCGACAGGAACGCATACTTGCGTTGCGTGCCGCGGATTGTCGCACCTATCGGTACTAGACGGCAACTGAAGTGTTTGCTGCGCAGTACGTACGGATGCACTGCTGTTGATATGATCTATCAACGACCTACTGTTCATGGAACGCATGTGCCAAGGGCGGCTGTTCGGTATTCAGTCATCAGCGTATGCATAGACGAGCTCCCAGCGTACCAAGCTACCCCAACTGCTGCCCAAAGGTACACCATCGGAGCTAGCGCTGCCATAAACCCCTCACTATTGCTTGTCACGGCACCCGTCACGGAGCGCCGCCGTCGTTCCGCCGCCGGTCCTCCGTCCGCCTCTGAGCGGCGTCCTCAGCCGGCCAGGGTCAGTGGCCGTGCAGCGCGGCGCCAGGTGTATCATTGCCCGGGCGGCCACCGCCGGCGCTGTCTGCAGCCGTGCCACCGGTACGGTTATCTCGCCGCGCTGAGGGCCAGCGGTGCCGGGAACGGGTGCAGTCACCCCGGCGCCGGCGGCGGCGGCGCGCCCCTCAGAGCCGCCGCCGCCGGCTCACGCGAGCACCGCCGTATAGCGGTACTTTTCGCCAGTGTGGCCTTAGTCCTCAGCGAAGGGGAGAGTGTCCCGGTGACGGCTCGGCATGGCGTGTGATGCCGGGAGTGACGCGTGAGTTCTGGGGTCGGTGCAGCGGTGCGAAGTCCAGTCACGTGTGTTGACTCAGAGATATTTGTGATTCTGTCGAAAATATGTGTGAAACTCTGAACCGCCTTTCCGTTGTTATTGCCATTCCTGAGATGCGTTAACAGAGACGAGTTGAGCGGTACGAAGTCAGGCCATTGTTTTTGTTCCGTTTAGGAGCGATTCATAAAAATTTATTCCAGCGGTATTTTTCTTTTTGATCGGAGTACACTGCTTCGAGTGTGCTTTTTTTGTTATTGAATAGACGAGAGCCCTCGTCGTCACATGATGCCATTCCCCCATGCCATTCTGACAGGATGCATAATTAGCGTGTTGTGCTACGACTGCACTATGCTAAACATAAAACGATTCTATTGTATGCCATGAGCCAGGACCATTGACCTGACCATACTGGGACTAGCTGGATCATGCAGCTCATGTTATCAACCATTGCTTACCCCCCCCCCCCCTACACACACTCACACGGCGCACGCACACTACTCACACAGTCAGCAGCTGACGATCTGAGACCTTCTGTCACCTGCTGACCTGACCTCACTCTCTGCTTCCAGCGCCGTCGGTGGCGGCCGTTCAGCGCGCCATCGAGCACATCTTCCCTCTGGTGAACGAGTTCCGCAAGGAGCGCACGGCCGCAGACCTGGCGGCGGTGGCCGCCTCGCGCGCTCGCCGCTACGGGTCGCGGGACTCGTCCGAAAGCGACCTGGACGACGACGACAGCGACATTGACTAAGGGCCGGCCGCCCCCTGCTGCCGCCGCCGCCGCAGGCAGCGTCTAGTCAGCCGGCGGCGGGCGCGCCAACCGCCTCAGCCGAGCTACTCCTCCAGTTGTCCGACCGACGCCCGACCTCCCCGATCCCGTGCGACGAGCGTGTGGGTTGTGACGTAAACTCAAAGACTGGTGAGATCGAGGCGCCGGGAATGGAAGGCCCTGTGTGTCGGTACTTATTCGTCGCGACTTGACAGCGTGGTCATCTTTGTCGTCACTTTGTCGCCGAGAGTGTATCCTGAGGACGACCGTAGCGCAAATGTAGCTCAAGTGGAGGCGACGGCCGGCCCCGGCACCCGGCGCACGATCGAATACGGTGTACTCAATGCGCAGTGCGTTGGATTGCGCGCAGGACCTCCGGCGCTGCTCCGCATACGATGTGCGGGTGTCTGCGTTTTATTTCGCGCGCAAGTGGCCATTGTGTGTGAATATCGAGTGAACTTTGAACTGGTGAGGCGTGAACGAAGCGTCGTCGACGCTCTTTTAGCGGAGTGGTGTGTCTTTTACCGTGTGCGTGTTTTCCATTGGCCAGGTGCCTCGCTGGGACAGCCGAACAGACTCGTGTCGCGAGGTTCCCTCCGCGGCCGCGCTCGGCTGTCTGCAGTGGCCAGGCGGGCTGTACAGAGTCCAGTGCCCGGTCGGCGGGGAGGGACGCCGTTTGTAAATTGTAGGTACGCCCGCCGGCTGCCGACTGTGTGGACTCGACCTGTGACGCGACTGTGCGCACCCGTGCTCCGTACGGCTGCGTAACGCCGTGACGGTGCGTGCGCGGCGCGTGTGACTGCTGTGATGACCCGACGGTGCCCCGAGGCAGGCCCGGCGCCGCCGCCGCCCGTCTGCGCCGCGTAGTAAATTATTGTTAGCAGGACGAGACTGCCGCGGCGACGACCGACGGACCGACCGGCGAGCGCACAACTCCAATCTCGGCAATGGCAATAACATCCCAGAGAGACGTTACCGTAACAATACTATGCCTGAACACACTCGATTGGCTGTACCTACAGAGGGCCTTGGTCCCGCCTTTAATCGCCGCATTCAAAATAAAGTCTGGTATTAGTGAAAGTCTGTCGTATGCGGCTACTTGGAATGACTGGAGGAGGCATTAGTGTAGCAGGCAATCTGCTAACAGGGATAAGTGCAGGCCTTCGACTAGCTGTTCAGTATTCATTCACTGTTGTTCAGCTGCGAGCACAGCTGTTGGCGCGGTGGCGCCACGTGCTGGATTGTGATCATCCAGATGGCTGACCTGTACCACCGTGCTGTGTGCAGCACACCATTGCTTCCAAATGGAGCTGTATCAATCACGGAACAGCACTGAACAGCACCTGCTGTGTCTCTTGAACTTCTGTATCAGACTCTTGATATTTTAACCCTACAGTTGCTGAATGGCTGAAGATTGCTATTGCTTAGCTAAGCCTAAAAAGAGCAACAAGTTTTGGGCAATCACTCACCCATACCTTAGTTTACAGCAAAAAAGCAGGTATGGAAACCTTTCAAATCACCAAGTGAAGCAAATCAATGGTTCACTTAACCCCATAAATCCTAATTCTGACAGAAACACTTGTGAATCATCAGTCTGCATCGTGCTTTTCCGTGCCCGACAATTTAGCAGCGCATTTCACCGATCAGCTGATCGTCAAGAACGCTGTGAAGTCGGATTTGGGGGCGGAGCTTAGCGGAGTTCCCGGATGAGCAATGGCGAATGAGTTCGGCAGTGGATAACGCGCGTCTGTGTTTAGATATTCAAGCGTTTCATGTATGGTTAATCGATGTTTTCAACTTATTTTCTGTAATTAACTCGATGAAATAACCTGGCATTGATGGTGATGCATGCTAGGAAACTTCCTCGGCTGAATGATGGGTACGAAATGACCACGTTCTTTCATAATGATAAACGTTCGCCGCATTGTTTCCCCATGCCCTGTTTGAATATTAATTAATCGTTTCACGTGTCCAAATCGACTCAGTGATAATCTTAGCACTCTTGAATCAGATAAATATTACTCGGGCTTTACTTGCAGCGGTGCTAAATAATGTCTTCGGTTTTTTTCATTTGGTCGTAATTTTGCACTTAACTTGAATTATCTTGATCTATCAGCATGCTGGCAGTATCTTTGCATTTTTGCCATCTTTTTTATGAGCATTTTGTAGGCTGTGCTGTTCGCTTATTAAAGACTAATGATTTGCAGGTAGGTTTCCAGGTACCCGCCTCATGATATCAGTAGGCGGAACTATGGTCAAGCGTACCCATTTTCGGGAACGCATTTGCGTTCCCATGTTTGGGAACGAGAAACCCAAATATGGGAACGCCATGTAGGCATTATTTAAAACAAGAAAAAGAACCGTTAAATGACGTCCAAAAAATATAAAACGATCGTGAACCGCCTGATATTTGTCTCAATATTGTTGGGAAAGAGTTTGATATTGTAAGGCCCATCGTAGTTTCAAATCGTTCTCCTATTTCTAAAGCAGTCCATCATCCGGGCCGCGAGCCCAAATTTGGGAACGCTCTCGTACACTGGCGCTGCAAGCGTTCCTTATTATGGGAACGGCGTATCCAAAATTGGGAACGATTTCACCGACGCCTTTCAGGGGCTCTTTTCATTAACAAGCATCACGTCCAACGCCGCAAATTATTGTTAACGCAACAATCATCAGATGACCTTTCCGGCAAGAACGTCGCATGTTTCGCCCGGTCTTCTGCGCTTTTATTCCCGTCGATCTCGCAGCGGGCACGCCCCCCTCTGCAGGATTACGTAATTCACAACGTTCAGCGACGTTCAACAAGGTCTTCCATACTTATATCCACCGTCCGCGCCGAGGGTGGAGACATGTCAAGCACCTGTCTGTTTATCACCGATAGTTGACGAGCACAAGAAAGTATCCAAAAATGGGAACGCTGAATATGTTACACCCTCAAAACACTAGTCCCAATGAAAATCTAGTTTTTTCCTTTCTTAATGAGTGTAAGTGGCAAAAGGCCTGGTAGGATGGGCACGAGGAATGATCGAAATCAGCATAAAAATTATAAATAAGCCACACAGAGCGACCTATATAAGAGAAATTCCCCCAAAACGATCATGCTTAGAAACACGGAAGACAAAAACCACGCTCATGACGCTCCTTATAAAACAACGCTAAACAGCTAGCATCCAAATAAAATGTCTTTCCGGGCTGATAAAACACAGCTGAATAATTTTAAACCACTGAAACTGAGTTTACAACAGTAGTTCGGTAAAATCACTGACGTTCCACGCGGTCGTGCGCCCCGACACCAAAAGTCAACAATATTACCTCGGGACTGTCCGCGTGTTCGCTTGCATATGTCAGCATCTGGTGTCGCTAATATGAAACTTCATAACCAGGCGAAAATTATTATACTTGACCTCAAAATGTAAAAAACGCTTCATTTTCCTTAAAAGTGCATGTTAAATGTAGTATAACCAATGTTTTCACCATTCCCTCATTTCAAAAAATCGTTAAAAATATCATTCGACGGTCAATTTCCTTGTTCAACGGTCAGATTAAAGATAATTTTATAGAGACTTAGTAGATACTTAAATTAGCGTGCACTTTTTTGAGACGTGATGCACTAATGAGTTTTAGTGGGCGAACGGCCGAAAAATTACCTTCCGTTCTCATAAATGGGAACGCCCGTTCCCATATTTGGGAACTCTGTTCCCAAAAATGGGAACGTTCCTATATTTGGGTACTCATGACCATAGTTCCACCTACTGATATACGCACCTTGCAGCGTGCTAGCAGCAAGCTGATAATTGGTGGCCATTCACTACTTATATCTTAAGTTTTTCTTACCTTGACTTTCAAGGAAAAATTACCACTTTTAACATGGGGTTTTCAATTTGAATGGCAGTTTTGTAGTTTGAGCTGAGACATAGCATCATTCTGAAGCTTTTACACCCCAACAATCGCCGTACCAAAAGATGTATTAATTCTAGTTCTGAAATCATTCCCTTAGGAGGAATTCAATGCCTTACTCAACAATCCAAAGAATGCAACCACCTCTGGCAGCGGCCAGTCATCAGCCAATCAGCATTCCATTTTGTTTTGAACTAGGTGTTGGTACGTAATATGATTGGTCAACACATAAAAAACTTCTGCTGCAAACACTATTAAAAAGATGAAAAATAGTTCCTCCTATGTGAAAATATTTCAAAAATATGTTTGTAAATATTAAGATTATTTTCTTTTTGATCATTTTAAGTACCGTAAAATGGGGTGTTAAGGGACAGTGGGGTGATAAGGGACAGTTGCGTGGGAAAAACTTTGAGTCATGTTAGGTTCCTTATTTGAGAAGGTTAAATAAAAACTTGAGTGTGGTTGTTGACACTGTTTTGTTCTTGACTACTGGACAAAATGGCATGGTTTTTCATGCAAGTGATTTGGTTTAAAAATGGTTTTGAAAATCATGCTACGTTTTCACAAAATTGAGACATCTCCAAAACTCTGTGTGTACCACATAAACTAGTAGGTGTACAGGTAAAAGGAATGCATAGGTGTATTGTCACATGTATTTCACATGTTTCCTGAAAAACTTATACAAATCCACCCATTCATTCATCATTCTCTTCCTCTTTTCTGGACACATGCATATTTTGAGGTGGATGTGGTGTGCTAAGGGACAGGGAAGAAAAAATAAAAAATAAAATATAAATCTAATTTCATAAAGTTTTCTTTCAGTATGCATGGAAAACATCAAATTCCACATAAAATGCTGGCAAGTTCATGCCTCCATCTCTAACACATCTTAAGTTATATAACAAAACACCTCAAAACTCCCTTAACACTCTCTTTTACAATGATGGGTCAATGAGGACTGATATAGGTAAATGGGATGTCATCATAAAAAGGCCAAAACAAAGAGGGCAACATAATGACAAGTGACTAGGGTTTGTTCCCGTCGCTCCTCCAACCTCCTCCAAGCTCCTCTAACCTCCTCTCGTTTCAAAAAATCGTTCCCGTCGCTCCTCCAAGCTCCTCCAAGCTCATCTTGATTTCACATCTCACCACCACTATTTGCCTCCTCCCTCATCCCAAACGAAAGTTGGATTTTTGGAGGAGACTCTGCGTAGACATATTTGACGCACGTAATACAAATGTGGATTGTTTATAAATGAGATTTGAGGGAAGTGGAATTGATTTTAGTGATCGATGAGGATGGGATATCTTTCAATAGTAATGCTCGATATAAATATATGGTTATTTGATTTGAAAGAGATTGTTAACTCTAAATTACTGTTTGCGCGCCATAAATCGCCGACCGTTACAGCCCGCAAACAGCTGATTTCCTCGCAAAAATGTTCCCGTGGCTCCTCTGAAACGGCTCTCCTCCAAGCTCATCCAACCTCATCCGAGATTTTTTGGGAGGAGCGACGGGAACAGACCCTAGCTTTTAATTGGGTTTTTGTTGATGACAGAAGGGTACTTTTTGGTTCTGTTTACCTTATAATTAGCACATCTTCCAGAAGCGTAAACTCCATTACATGTAATTGGCTAAAAAGGCCATTAGTGGTGAATGAACCTGACTTGTTTGTGACAGAATATGCAAAACATTTCAATGAATAAATTGTGCGCCCTTTCACACCCAAATAGTGGGCATTTGATGACCATTTCTTGGAATAATATAGGTGTCCCTTAACACCCCACATTGGGGTGCTAAGGGACAGTGATGAAAAATAATAAAAAATAATATGCATGTATATATTTTAAAACTTTAATGTAGCAGGCATGTAAAGCACCAAATTCCACATAAAATGCTGACAAGTTGATGCTTCTATCCCCAACCCTTCTTGAGTTGTATAACAAAACACCTCAAAACTGTCCCTTAACACCCCGTTTTACGGTATAAGAAATCATAAAACTGTTGCAAAAAAAAAAACTAATTTGAGTGAAGTTGTATGTTCATAAAGGTTAAAGGTTTTTGCACATAAGACCAGGGCGTGGGTAGGGATTTCATGCATTTGTCTTGTTCAACAATGCAATTCTAAAATATGCTTAATGATATAACTGGAGTAAGGACAATGAAGGCTCAGAGTTACAGAAAGAGAAAGAGCAGAGGGGTGGGGTTTGAGTCATTGGTCATGTAACTACCCCAGCAATTTCCTCAAGCTCTGCGTGCACAATGCTGCTTGGTTTGGCTGCGTGGATATTGCCTGTTGTGTTTTTTAATGGAAGTGCACATATTTTTTAAATATTTATCACTTATTTGTAAAATCAATTCAGATTGATACCGATAAAAGAAGAATTAAGTGATACCTATTGTATTTAAAGAAAAATACATCTTGTCATCCTTTTGGAATGATTGGTTCAAAAGTTCCAAGGTTATATAAGTTCTATTTGCCAGTTTTCCACCACCTACCAATCAAACAAGTAACAGATGCTAAATGGTGCAAATATGATAACCACTCTTCATAGCCATTGACAAATCAAGACTTATAAGTTTGTTAAATGTGGAATCTGTGAAAAGCATTTTCAGCTTTGTTTAAACTGTACCCTATTTTAAGTAAAGCTAACTAAAATTTAATGAACCAGTGATGAAAGGAAATTGAAGATAAGTCTGATTGCAATGTAAAACTGCTTCACCTGTCTCACCTTTTTTTCTAAAATGGTTTTAAGCCTCATGGTACCATGGAACTCAATTTAGGCTTAAATTGTCATGGGATAGTTCTTAAGATTGTCATTTTAATATAAATTGTTCTACTTAATTAAAGGTAAGGCAAGGCTGGATATCATTATTGCCATGTTTTAGCAGCCCATGACAAATGATGTCAGTTACTTTGGTAATATTAATCATTTTTGCAAATTATCTGACATTGAGTGCTAGATAATGTGTACTTTTGCATACCAGATTCCAGAAATTTCACTTAGTCTCACCTATGGTATGTCACGAAAATACCTCACTAAAAGGGGGGAGGATGAGAGTGGAAAATTGCCTAGTCAGACCAAGACCAAAACTGTGGTGTCCCAATGAAATGATGGTGATAAGTGAGTGCTACAAATGTGTGCTGCACACTTTTCCTGTGTTAAGTTGATATTTTGGTTTGTGTTGTTTTAATTTTGTGACAATGAGACATCAAATTTCCATGGGGTGTCAATTTAAAATTGACCATCACGTCCTTAGTCATTCTCCACTCTGACACCTAGCCTCTGCCTCCATTCACAGCTACAGTGCAAAGTCCGGGTACGATGAGATGCTGGTGCACACCTCTCCCAACGGCAAGCCGAGCTACACACGCAGCGTCAGCCCGGACTCGCGCTCCCAGAGTCCGCGCTACGCGAGCAGCAAGTCGTCGTACCACCGCGACGGCCGACTCAAAGACTACCGGGACCACCGCGACTACCGAGACAGAGACAGGCACAGAGGTCAGACACGAGCCGCGTACTGCTGCAAGTGGGGAACCGCCCGTGGGAAATGAAAAAGCTAATTCTGCCACTCTTATTGTGTAGTGATTTCTTAATGTTGGCACTAACTTACTAAGTGTATTGGTCGTGATGCCTCAATGTTAGCGAAGGAAAGGGAGGGAAACGAAAAATTGTGCCCTTGTGTTAACTGATGGCAAATACGCCAAGAGGGCTTGAAAACCTTTTGGTCAGTTTCTACCTTTTTATACATCTTGAGATTCGGTTATCACTGGTGTTACATAGGTCTTTTGACCGTGGTTGGTCGCGTTTCAGCTTCTGAGAGCAGTCCTCGAGACCGGGACCGGGACCGTGATCGAGACCGGGACCGGGACCGCTACAGAGACCGGGAGAGGGACCGGGACCGAGAGCGAGACAGGGACCGCGACTCGAGCCGCTCGTACGAGCGGTCAGACAGGGACAGATCAGAGGTGGGTGCTCGACTAGGCGTGTCCTGTGCTGACGGGCGCTTCATGGTCGTGATCATTTGTGCTTCGTATATTTTGTGCCGTCGTTTGGCGGCTCGTTTTGCTTGCTTAAATGCCTTCTAGGCTAGATTGATCGTGTGCAGTGATTCCTGCGTACGATGTGGTTGTCAGGGTGAGCTTATGAAACTCTAATAAAGAGCCAATAAGCATGTTCATTTTTGGATCCTCTCATGTCACTGGAATACAAACATGGCATAATCAAACAAACATGGTCTGTTAATTTTTGGTTCAATCTGTGACCTGTTTTGTCAAGTTGCATATTTATTTTTAGCTGATAATAAAGCATGGACAAACAGTATCAAAGGGAATTATGATTCACCATATTTCTCTAGTTTTCTGTTTCTGTAACCTACTGGCCCTCCACGCCACATCTCTTCCACTGTCTCTGTCCGTCCCCAGGTGCGCAGGGACGACCGGCCGTCGCGCGTCGGGTCCTGGACGGAACACGTCTCTTCGTCGGGCAAAAAGTACTACTACAACTCGACGACGGAGGTGTCCCAGTGGGACAAGCCGCGCGAGTGGCTGGAGGCGGAGCGGCGCGAGCTTCGCGACTCTGAGCCGGGCCCGCACCAGCGGCCGGCGCCGGGCGCGGCCACCCCGGCGGCGGCCGGATCGGCCGGCGCCGCGGCGGCCGCCTCCGCAGCAGCGGACACAAAGTCAGGTGCGTGGCAGTGTTGACCGAGCAGAGACCCGACGCTTGTGGAACGGGGCGGAGGCTGGAGATGTCAGCTGGGGTGGTGGGGCTCGGCTATTTGAGTTCCTATGGCCGTATGCCCAATCAGTCAGCCACAGTTCACATGCTGACAGCTTCCACCGTAAGCTATCCACCTGCCTGGGATGACATGTTCTCTATCCACAGGCTGATCACATGTCCCCTCCGCCCACAGGCTATGACCGAGTGTCGGTGGGCGCCGGCGCTCGGCGCGACTCTGGCAGCGAGAGTCGCGAGGTGGGCACGCCGCGGGACAGCGGCAGCCGCGCGCACCGCGACAGGGCCGAGCAGCGCGCCGACCGGCTGCGGCGGCGCTCCGACGAGCCGCGCACCAACGGACAGACACAGGTACGCCCAGAGAGCGGGCTCCCACCCCACTGCAGTGGGGTGGGAGGACAGGGTGTCTGAGGGGCCCTGGACGGGCGGACTGGGGCGGGGCGGGGCGAGAGCTGGATACTACCTGTCTACTTTCTAGTAGTGTTATGTTCAACATTGTGTTCTCATTTTATTTCAGTTGGATTGCATTTGGTATTTGACTCTTTTTTCATTTACAACTGTCTCATTGTGCCCGTTTTTCTATTAGTTTTCTAGCCTACATTTGCACATCATCATGTCTTGTCAAGTATGTTTGTTATGCATTATAATTTGTCGGCGGTGGGCGTCCTGCTCGACTATCCTCTCATGCACCGTCCGCGCCGGTCCGCTCCTGGCGTCGGTGCCGGCGCCGCGCGCTGAGTGGCTCCGTGTCCCGGTTCCAGAGACACCGCCGCGCTGGGAGGAGTCGCCGGTGCCGCTGGCAGCGCCGCCGGCGCGCCGTCAGACCCGTGAGTCCTGGCCCCGCCGCTCCTCGCCGCCGTCCCTCCCAGGCGGCATCCTGCCCCGCCTCAGTCATAGCGGCCAGCGTTAGCTTCCCTTCCCCAGGCGGCATCCTGCCCCGCTTCACAGTCACAGCGGCCAGCGAGCGGAGCTCCGAACCCGCCGGCCTTTCTTGCCCGCTTCACAGTCGCCTCAGCGCGTACAGCTTTCTCTGCCAGCGCGTAATAGCTCTTCCCCTTTCTTGCCGGCTTCCTGCCCCGCTTCGAAGCGCCAGCCGCCAGCGCGTTTAGCTCTCTCCCAGTCGGAATCCTACCCCGCTTCACATAGTTCAACCTCAGCGCGTGAAGCAATCTCCCCGCCTCACTCTCAGCGCTTAAAGCTCTTCCCTCTCCCAAGCAGCTTCCTTTTCTGCACATAGCTCCAGCTGCCAGCGCGTGAAGCTCTCTCCCTTGCTACGGCCTCCCCTACCTCCCGTTCCGCTACACGGTCAGCGTTAGCTGCCAGCGCGTGTAGCTCTCTCCCCTCCTACGGCCTCCCCTGCCTCCCGTCCCGCTACACGGTCAGCGCTAGTTGCCAGTGCGTGTAGCTCTCTCCCCTCCCTAGCGCAGTCCGGCCTCCCCTGCCTCCGTCCGGTGCCGGCTTCCCTATCCCTCCGCCGACCCTCCCGTAGGTAACAGTTAGTAATTAGCGGCCCCTGTGTTTGTCCGATCCTCCCCCTGTGACGCGTCCCCCGCCGTTCCCCCTGTGGTGCTCCCCCGTGTGACAAACAGTGGACATTGGACAGCTGTCTTCTGTGTGCAGATTCCCCCGTAGAAGTCTTACTAGTTTTCGAATAACCTGTGTCAGCAAGTGAACTGGTGTGGGTTGTTAGAGAAGTGTCGATACATGCAAGAACTTTCATAGATGAAAAAGATGCCTGTAGGCTAGTCCAAGGCCGTATAGGCTAGTCTGTTCATGCGGAGTGTTTGCTGAATGATAATTACAAATGTAGCCGAGCTGTATTTCATAGTTAGTGGCTCATGTCTAAGATGCACGGATTTTCGGAATCCGCCTTGTTTTTTTTTTTTTGGAACCTTGCAGCGGTGGTAAGTCATGGAATCATCGCAGCATTTTGCACTTTTATGGAATCAAAAAGTTTATTTAAAAAAAATGTATCGTTGTCGACGTCTGTTGTGTGAAAGGTTTTGTGAGGCATTGTATTGGTCATCATTTATATTCAGATCGAAGTCCACTTTATTGCCCTTGTTCACTGGTCATTAAGACGACTTCTCGAATTTCCCGGCTTGAACAGTTGTACCAGTAACTAAGATTTCTCTGTCGCGCTATCCCGGTTTAGTCCTCGTCACTCCTCAGCCTTTCCTGTCAAAATCACCAGCAGACAAGTGTTTTGCACAGTGACTAAAGCTGAGCTGAACGATGATCATCAAAGAACGAGATATTATACCACACTTATTTAAAGCGCTGCATCAAATACTCCTTTCATACTACAAATTGTATTCCATACTCCAAAACTGAAAAACTCCCATCAAATACTCCATCAAATACCTACATCAAGTTACACCTAACAAACTGAAAGATATTTTAGTTTGTGTGCACCTCTGATTGGCCTCTTGTCGGCTGCATTGCCAACTGGTACTGCGAGGGTGAGATCACAAGCTCTTATCCCGTAACCAGCTGTAATCTACAGGGGCCACTGCGGGAAATCCAACACCGCCGCAGTAGGACCTGAAGATCTGACCTTGCCCTGTCCCCCACCCGTGTGACGATCTGACCTGACCTTACCTCGTCCCGGACCTGCAGTGGTATATGATAGCCTAACCGGACCCGACCGCTCCGCACCCACAGCAGGACATGGAGATCTCTTCAGGCGACAGCACGCCCACGGAGGAGGCGGCGTGCGGCGGCGGCGGTCTGTCGGAGGCCGCCGCGCCTCGGCTGGCCAGCCTGACGGCCGTCAGCCTGTCAGCGGCGCTGCCGCGGCTCCTGGAGGCGGCACCGGGCGGTGAGACGCCGCCGGCGGAGGACCGCGGCCCGCCCACACCGACACTCTCCGAGCCCGTGGACACGCCCGACCGGCGAGCCGACCGTGAGTGGACGGGGAAGGGGGGGGGGAGTGCGAATTTTAGTGGAAAGGAGAAGGAAGAGGAACCAGATTGAGATGGAAAAGGGAGGGGGAGTGAAATCTGTCTGTACAGAATTGAGTGGGGTTCTTTCGTTGGTCGTTTGGTGTAGAGGGGTGGTAGGCGGACTGATTTGGTGAACTTGTGTTGGTATTGAGGGATAATTTAGCGAGTCCATACACTGCAGAACAACTATTACCCGACAGTCAACGGTTCATCATGCCAACATACCGTGCAGTGCGCAGTTGAGCTTCGAATCAAAGTCAAAAGTATCAGTAGGCCGAGGTTGCTACAGTCTAAAGGTATCGCAGGCGGCTGTGAGGTCGGTTCGGAGGAGATGGGCCACGACGAGGGACCACGGAACCATAAGTTCACGGCCGAGACTGGGCTCGAAGGACGGCCGGCCGCTCGGCGGTAACTGGACCCGATTGGCCGCTGATTGGTAAATGCGGTTCGGCGCACCGCTGTAATGTCGACACCAAGTTGACACGTCCCTGAGGTGATCGATTCCCTGGTCGAGGGTAGTGGTCAAGGGCAGTCGGCTGTTCTCGCATAATGCTGCGGAATTCAGAGCTGCGCACTCTGCGACAGAAATCTTCGAGAGAAGATGAATTAAATCGGAGAAGATGAATTAAATCGGCTTGGCGGAAGGGTTGTCCTTATGCGGCTATTGGGAACTTTGGGTGCAGCTTTAATTTCTTACCAGGAGCTCCTAACGGGTCGTTTGGTTTTCCAGGTGTCTATCGTTTGATCATGCTCTGTTTTCTTACCCGCGTTTAGAAGTTCTTCAATTTATTTTAACTGCCATGGATGTCATGGCGAGAAAATTCTGGTTCACAGGTCGTGTAGTGTCAAATATGCGCTCAATGCTCATATTCATTTATTAAGCTGGTTAAGTGGAAGGACACTCGTGTTGTCCCGTTTTCGTGCCCTGACGCCCCCCCCCCCCCGCCCTGCTCCGTCGCGCAGTGGCGAGTCCGTGCAGCAGCATCAGCAGCCTGCAGCAGTCGAGTCTGGCGGCGCTGCGGCCGGCCGTGGCGCCGCAGCTCACGCCGGCTCATTTCCAATACTACAGCGAGAACCTGATCCAGCACGTGGTCCAGTGGCCGGCCACGCTGATGGAGAAACAGGTGAGCTGGCTCATCCGGTTCATTCGGGTGTCCGTCCGAACAGAGGTTTGGGGAAGGTCATCGTGGCTGGGTGGTGGGTGGGTGGTTAAAGAATCGTGGCAGAAGTGGAGGGCAATTACTGCTATTTGTAATGCGGATCAATGGACAGGGTTTGTCGAAATCACTTATCCTGCTTCCGCCAGGCATTGTCATGTGACTGTACCTCTCATGAACTGACCCAGCTGCTGCTGGGCTGCGTTGGGCTTTCTGGTTATTTACCTGCATTGACGAACCTGCTCACCATCACATTTCTTTCGCCTTCTTTATTTATTGGGCTTTTTGGTGGCTTGCGCTGTTGTCACGCCTCTTACGTCCTTCTCCGAGCTTTATTTTCTCACGCTACCTTCGGTCGTCATTGGTCTGCTGTTGACTGACCATTGCTCTCCCCTGACTGCGCAGGCCAACCGAACCAGCGCCGAGGCGTGCCACGTGGCCAGCCTGCTGATGACCAAGGCGGCCACCGACCTCAAGATGGCCCGCTCTTTAGTGAGACTGGCAGAGATTCAGGCCACGCTACAGGAACAAAGGTAAGAGACTGGCCGAGATTTATGGCGCGCTACAGAAGCAAATATATGGCCGTCTTGTTCTGGGGTATGATGTTCATTGGGATATTGTGTGGTTGTACTCAGCTGCTCATTTGATTTCAAATGAAATTTTGGTTCGATTTGGACAGATTTTGGTTCATTTTGACCTCTGGGGTTCAGTTGAGGCGTCGGCCTACCACAGCAAGGTGATTTCGGCGGTTGAATTTAGTTACATAACTTTCAGCAGTCATTATCAGCATTGGACTCCTTCCCCCTGTCTGATGCGATCCGTCTGTGTGTGCGTCTGTTTCAGGATCCTCTTCCTGCGACAGCAGATCCACGAGCTGGACGAGCTCAAGTCTCAGAACTCGTTCATGTCCGACACCTAGCGACGGCGGCGGTCACATTGCGCGCCACCCAACCTTGTGATAGCCGCCGCCACACATTCCACGACCAGCAGGCCGAGCGGGCGGCCGCCGCCGGGCGCCGCGCCGCCTCCCCACCCTCTCAGGGGCCACCATCCGCGCCGGCCGGCCTTTTAGCTTTTATCTGGTCCTCGACGCTGTGTCTTAGTTCACTTCACGCTGGCGTCCCCGACTGTTGAGTGTCGCGCGGCCCGCGAAGCCGCCGGCGCCGGTGGCGGCGCCACTGCCCCGGGCGAGCGGACCGGCCGGCGGTCGTGCGCGGCGCGCGCGCGCTATTTATTCAGGGGGCGCTGGGCGCGCGCGCGCGCGGGCGGTCCGCCGGCGCGGCCGGTGTCCTCTCTGTAATGTTTGTACAGCCGTGGGTGTCGCGCCGCGCCGGGCACAGACTGTGTGCGTGTGTGTGTATTGTACGGCATGGTTGCGGTCAATTCCACGGAGAAACTGAATGAATAAAACGATATGTGAAATAGTTTTGTTTTAAAAGTGGGGGGCGAAGGTGCGTGTGACTCGCTGTGGAGCTGGCGGAGTCCTGGCTTGGACAGACGTGGGGAAACAGGTGCCGCGCTATTAGGCTCGACGAAGTCTCGGGAATGCAATGAAACACAAAACGGCAGCATATGGGCAGTTTGGACAGGAAGCGGTTGGAAGTTGCTGGAGTAATTGATGACCACTAATGGCGCGTGCACCAATGTATTTTCTTAGGTACACTCGCAACCAATTCGCAACTTTTTATAAAATATAGATTATCAAAATGACAACGCTCAACACGCCACGCGGTTTCCCATTGAGGAGAGCCCATTCACATGACTTATCACGGTATCCTAGCAGCCCTCCACTAGCCCTTTATCCAGTGCCGTCCATAACCCACTGAATACTTCTGGAATCCCCGTCCCCCACAGCGAGGTCGACACTAAACCGCCAGTTTCTCGGGTGTTTCGGGTCTGGCCTCATAACCATCGGACACTGCACTGTCGAGTCCTGGTCGACGTTCACCGGCTCCAGAGGTAGCACCGTCTGACCCCAGTGGGTCTCCGTGACGTACGGGGACGTACTCAGCTCGTCTCCGCCCGGGAAGTGCACGTCAAACCACAGCGCGAGGCCCGTCAGCTGCGCGCGCCCGAAGCTTTGCAGTTCGACTGCCGGAGCGCGCAGCTCGCGGAGTTCCTCTGCTCGTACCGTGCGGAGGTTCAGATCACACACTGTGGCCGCGTGCGAGTGCAGCTCCTCGGGAAGGAGCGCGCAGACGCGGGCCGGGAGGTCGCTCCAGCGGCGCCGCTCCTCCACCTCCGCCAGGCAGGTCATCCTCACCTTGTACCGGTCGTACACGCCGCGCCAAAACTGCGCGCCGCCGGTCTCCAGCGCCAGCTCCGGTGCAGTGCACAGCGCCATCCTCAGAACGGCACGCTCGGGGAACAGCGCGCCACCGGGCCGCAGCCAGCGGTCGCGCGCCACCAGCACCGAGTCCAGCATGGACTCGTACAGCAGCGCGTGGCCCATCCACTCGCTGACGATCACATCCACCTGCTCCGGGAGTTCAGCCTCCTCCGCGCGGCACTGCAGCACGCGAATACGGTCCGAGTAGCCGTTCTCGGCCGCCACAGCGCGCGCGAACTCGGCCGCACCGCTGGCATCGACGGCGTACACTCGCCGGGCGCCGGCCAGGCAGCAGAACACGCTCAGGATGCCGGTGCCGCAGCCCACGTCCAGAACCACCTTCCCGTAGAAGAGCGGGTAGTTGGTGAGGATGGCGTGCCGGTAGGCCTGTGTGCGCGCAGAGTCGTCGATCATCGTACGGTGGATGTCCAGCCCGCTGTATGAGGCAAAATAGTCGCGATCGACGGCTGGGTTGGACGGGGGTATCTTCAGCTGTGAAGGAGAGGTTGGTTGTAACCAGAACTGTCAGAGAGTGGTGTGGGAAAGCCCCTGAAATGATAAGTAAATGTGAGCAAAACTTTGTAGAGCTATTTTCTTCAAATGACAAATAATAACCCAAAAGGAGCAAAAGCATAAGAACTAAGCATGTACTATGGTGAAAGGCACTCACTACAATTGACCAAATCAAAATATTGACTACAATAGTTTAAAGTGACCATCCCACCTTAACATTAGTTTTGAGTTGAGATAGCCAAATTGGTGGCCATGGCCTGAAAATACCGGTTTGGGCACTCACAACATCGAAAAATGCTTTAATTCGGAGATATGGAATTTCAAACTTGCAGTTTTCGGATTCTAAGGGGCTAATGCATTGGTATGCCCCCTTAGAATTTGTGACGTCAGCGGAGATCTAACGATTTTTAAATGTTTTACTAAAACGTTTGGTAGCACGCGGTGGTATATGCTGCTTTGCGCGCAACAAATGCCGCACTTTCAAATAAAGTCGCTAGGAACAGCGGAGATCCCAAAAAGTAAACAAAAGTAAAAGTCTAATATCTTGAAAACCGGTGAATATTTTTCGATGAAATTTGGCAGATATTCGTTTTTGCTCTTTCTGAACCGAGCGACACCACTTTCATGCCAATTCATTAACTTTTTTGAAGGTGGGAGGGTCCCTTTAACTTTCCTTGTGCTTACCTCAGTGCCAGGCTTCTCAAAGTTTTGTTGGTTGCCTTTCTTTGAGCCTGCGTCATCGCCATTGCCATTTATTGACATCTCAGAATTGCTGTAATCAGAAATATGCACATTTATCATAGACAACCGATTTTGAAAAAAACTTAGAAAGAAACAATACTGGGACCTACATAAAAACTAACCACATCCAATTGCAATAGTTCAGAGTCAAGTGTCTTAATTTGTTCAAAATAAAAGATATAGCTGTAGCTTGTCAAGTTGTAGCTTGTTCAATTCATGTTCGCACTCGCCTTTGCTGTCTAGGACCTACAGCATGTCTAATGACTCTTGCCATCCAAAACTCACCAGGATTTAGTAGTTTTGCTAATTAAGGCGTGATTTCGGACTTGAGTTTCAGCATCAGCATGGGAATCAGCCTGAGACTTAAATTTCTTAGCATTCAAATCGTCCAAATCTGTCACCCTACTTTCTTGATTCGCAAGTCTTTTCGACATTTTTCAACACATTGGTTAGTGCAAATCCCTTTACTAGTTACTTAGTTAGTGTGCTTCCCAAATATCTTAACTGATCTTAACGCCTGGAAATGACTTACGTCATTACATTATTACATTATATTGACTTCAATCGAAATAAATTTGAATTGAAACACCACACCAAACCAAAACACATTTCATTTCATTTCATTTTCATTTGATTTGTTTTCATTGTGCTCCAGTTTCGTACCAATCGCGTCATCTATGTATGCCTTGAGGGCTACCATATTGTGCTATAGTGCGGGAAGATAAATAGAAAACTTGAGCATTGAGTTTGAGGAGCATAATTGAGGAGGATCATGCGCGTGGTAAAACTCTTACACGGCCTTGTGGTGAATGGAGGTAAGGCGCAAGAGGTATCGATGTCTTATAAACAGATGTCCCACTGACAAACACAACACGTTACAAACAAATCGTGATACCCTCCCTCGCCTTCCCTGACGGCCTTTCCTCAATAGAACCCTTCAATTCAAACCTGTCCGGTACTAAAACAAAACACCGACCTACCGGGTAACCTTTATTGGGAATCGATAATGAACACCAAACAAGCGGAGGTATATCATTCTACGAGCGGCATTACGAACAGCACAGACTCGCGACTGTGGGCGTCCGGCACTGGTCCTCGCGCTGCCGCCGAGACGCACCGCGGTCCGCCGCTACCGCCGCCCCACCATGGAAGGCGCTCAATACTCGGGGAGACAGACACAGCGGGCGACCACTCGGCCCGGCCCCTACCGCAGCCGGCCGGCCCGCCACTACGACACACGCCCGGGCCGAGCTCACAGGACAAGTCGGGAAGAGAACACCGAGATAAGCGTCTACGCAGGCCTGGGCGGCTCGCTCACACAGTACAAGGTATGTCATGGGTCGGCCGGCCCTCTCAGAACGCTAGGCGCCCTGTGTCATGCAGCAGGCGTCTCACTATGTCATGACAAGCCGCCCACAGAAGCCGGCAGTCACTGGAAATGTACTAGGAAAGGGAGACAGCCGAGTGGCCGAAAATGAAGACAAAGTTGCAATGAACGAGGCTGTGAACACTTGCAACCTGCGCGGAACGATTCTGATAATCGTCACCGTGAAAAAGGGTCGCGACATAAATCGAAGGACGGGTCAGATCTAGAACGAGACAAGGTTGACTGTACCATCGGTCGAGCTCAAGCTAGCAGATCACTCGCCGCGAAAAGGCCTATTGCTGCCGACCGCACCACCACAGGACTGCAAAGGCCGATCTAGCATCGTCGCGGCGCCTCTCACACATTGCCTAGGTCTATATTCGTCAGGACCGAGTGAGGCATTCCCCAAGGAGGAGCACCTCACTAGTGAACACAGTACCCAGCACGCGCACGGCACTCACTACACACACAGACCCTGAGAACAGAATCGAACACAGGCCAATGTCAGCTCGCCGCCACTTTTGATCGGAGTTTGTTCGTAAGGCTCTACCCGTTTCCTAGACGCAACAAACATTCACCAGTTCGGCCGTTTGTCAATATCGAAATTCAGTACAAATAAGTGAGACAATCGGGATGTGTGAGCGCCAGACACGTCGCCTTATCTCTCATAGAGGAAAGAAATCAGACACTGATCGTCTATTACTTCAGACAGTTCGTTAGCTTTAATGTGCGGCCGCTCTTCAATCACGTAAGCAACATGACGAAACAGCTCTGCTCCTGAATCTGGCCGCAGCTAAGAGCCAACAAACTAATAATATATCAAACTAGCGTGCATGTCGTGACTTAAAATATAACAGCGTACAGTGCGATGCAAACAATAACAGCGATGAATACTGTCCGTGCTTTTCACTAACGTGCAACATATGCAATGTAGCAACAAAGCTCTCCCTGTGCATAATCATAGAGCCCAGCTCAAAACAAAATATTCAAGCCCGAAGTTCATTGACAATATCACTAACAAATTCATGCACATAAAATACATCGAAACTTATCAAGATAAAATTCGAACACATCAGAATAAGTGACTGAAATATTTGCGCTACTGACTATGGAGTGTCATCAAACAACAAACATGCCGTCACAAAAGGTTAAAACAGATTGCACGCGGCTGTGGAGCGAAAATACATCGGTCGTAACAAGCGTGGTGACAGCAAGTAACTATTACTGACGTGAACACAATGTGTCAATATCGTATGATCGTGTAAAATGAGCTACAGTGCTATGAATGATTGATTGCTGGCTATCCCACCGCAGCATTTCTCTTACTACCGACCTGCAAACGTACGATCAACGGCTAATGTCGAGCTATGTACTAAAATGTCGAAAAATATCTTCATATAATCGCCCTTGGGGCAGCAACAACAAAAATGAAGTGTTTTACATTCGTCTGATAAAAATTCCATAATGCTATCTACTATCCAGATGTTTAATTCAAAAGATAACAACAGTCTAAGCAAACTAAAAGAAAGCGAGCTACCTGGATACTCTCCAAATGACCGGCTTGTTCAAATGTCATTCCGTGAAATGCTTCCTTGTCAAAGACATCCATAAAACTCCCATCAGCAAATAAGCAGCCGTGATCAACAATGATTTTAAGACGTCATGAAACCGAAACGTTTTCTTCACTATAGCCAGCCAAGACCTACACTTACGCCCAGTTTGCCGGTAGATGCCCTGAGGCCACTGGCCTCTCCCCTTTTCCCGAGTTATTCCGCCCGGAACAAGTTCAGCTCTAGCACGACCACTGCTCTCCACCTCATTGCCTGCTACCACACACAATCCTACCCGCCGGCACCGCTACGAATCACTACACTCACTCTACCGCCTACACCGGTCATCCGCGCGTCTTTGGGAAACGACTAAAGGCCGTCCACGTCAGCCCGAGAGGCCGACGGGGACGCCGTACTCCAGTAAACAAACGCAATCCGACCTCTGGTCTGAAGCGTCAGCTCGACAGAGTTTGACGAGAGAGCCCCGTCGGCCGCCGCAGAGTCAAGCTCCTGGATATGAACAAGGAGACAGAAAGTCTCATTTCGTTTTCGGGATTCAATGCCCTCCCGATTTTCTGCCAGTAAGGCGTGGAAGCCAGTCGTTTGTCTGCACCCTACTGCGTCTCCGATCGCCCCAGAGGCGATTGGAGTTACTCACGGAGAGACCTAACTGAGGAGCGGCGGTTCCAACTGGCCAGCGTGTCAGGAATCTCTGTAGACGTCCGAGGCAGCAGCGGCGGCAGTGGAACAGTCTGCAGTCCCTCGCGAGCGGCCGCGATCAGCCGACATCGGCGCCGGCGGTCAGGGTTTGAGCCTGGGCGCCTCACCACGACCGCCGCCCCCGACGCAGGAAGAATCTGTCTCACCGAGGCCGTCCGTACCGCCCCGTCCAACAGCTGAGTATCTCCCGCCCGGAGACGAGACGGAAAGAGACGAGACGAGGCTCACATCTCCCCCGTCCGACCGGGCGCCGCGGACCTGGCAGTGAAGAGCCCCGGCGCAGCCCTGTCTCACACCGGAGCCTCGACGTCCGGAGCCGCCGGCAGCTCTATTGCACCCAGCTGGCGGGCACCCAGAGGGGCTCCGTCTCGACGCGACGCGCCGTGCGCAGCAACTGCGCCACGGCCGTCGACAGGTCGTCGTTGACGATGGTCTCGTCGAACAGGTGGCCGTAGTGGAACTCCAGCCGGGCGGCCGAGTGCAACATGTCGCGCAGCTCGTCATCCTGTCGCGGAGGGGGGGGGGGGGGATGGAAGGGGTCAGATGTGACGGACAACCGATATACACTTCGCTTGACAAGCAACAGTGCGCCGCATGAGACGTTAGTCAAGTGATGAACAATTCACTTTGAGAAATGATTTCCCAATGCGATCATAATAGTACACATCGGCCACTGGACAGGATGTCGTGAGAGCAACTACATAGTATTCACTCTGAGCGGGACAGACATTTCATTACAAGCATGTGTATTTATTCCCCGATTGATTCAGTGATAGGTATTGAGTATTGACCCACCTCGTCTAGTCAAACATGGATTGTTTTCGACCTCAGTCATCCCAGTTTAGACAGCCCAAATGTTAGAGACTGTGCCACATTCGAACAGGCAATATCGAACTAAAAGACTGAGTTACTACCGTGCCAGCTATAATTGGGTCCGGTGTTGGCCTTAGATGAATATTTCACGACTGCCTGACACGGTGACCTTTTCGCTACAAGGTCGAACTCATTTAGCTCACTAACCACAGCTAACAGTACCCGATTGAGTAATTCCATATAAACCCCACAAAACCCCGTGATCTTCATAGCTATACGTTCACAGTCGCATTTATTATACACACGTTTGCCATATTGGCAGACAGAAAAGTTGGCACACGGTAGGATCGTTCTACGTTCGTCCCAACATACCCAGAGCAGTCCCCCGTCCCTTACCCCCCCCCCCGCCGTCCTCCACTCTCTCCTCCCCTCACCGTGAATCCTCGTGTGCTGGTCTGGTCGAAGGTGGAGCGCGCGTAGCTGGCCGCCCGGGTCTCCTTCAGACGATCGTACAGCGGAGGCTTCACGTACACGATGTAAGGCTTCATCTCGGCAGTGCGCACCATCTTGATCGCCTGCGGGGAAACGAGCGGGGTAAAGAGGCTGGAGTCGTGCTGAAGCTGTCAGGTGGTCCAAGGATACTGCTGCAGCAATTGACTACGGAAAATAATCATTGTAATTGCCTGTCAACATAAGTACATTGCGATAAATTAATTTTAACACCACGAAATGTTACATTTGTCATTTACCATGCCTCCACTTCCCCATCAGGATGACCAATGTTAAACCTTTCAGCAATGCATGCGTCATTCAACCTCACTACCCCATCCCTCCCCAGTTCTCCCACTAAAAGTTTTCTCGCTAGTTACACCTCACCCGCCCCTCCTTCCGCCTCTGACTGACCTGATAGTGGGGACACAGCACGCAGACCTGTCCGGCGTTGATGATGGACAGGATGCTCTCCTGGGCCGTGCCGTACAGGTTACCCCTGTACTCGCCGAACTCGACGAACCGTCCGCGCGCCAGGCCGTCCTCCATGTCGGCGCGCGACACAAAGTGGTAGTCGACGCCGTTACTCTCCCCGGGCCGCTGGGGTCGGGAGGTATCTGCAGGGGAGGGGAGAGGGTCAGAGGAGTGCAGGACTGCAGAAGGGACGGCCGGTGGAATGCTTACAATTTATGGCGATGGAACAAAAACAGATTAATAAAATGTTGGAGGAACTGCTCATGGAATATGTCGATTTATCACGGACAGTCAATAAATACAAAGCATGTGTTTCGCTACAATATGCAATAGTGCTATTTTGGGGCGTAAATTTACTTCAGCTGAACCCTAAATCAATGTAAACTATGCCAGGAAGTAAGGTAGGTCGAGCGTTATCACAGAAGGCGCAGCACTCACAGGGTATGACGGATCGGTACTTGTCCGGATTGGTGGCCACCAGTCGCCGTTTCAGTTCGTTTCGCCCCACTCCCGGGGGACCGACCAGTACGATCGGCCGCTGGCAGCCCGGCCGAGGGTACAGCTTCGCCACCTGGTCACAGCAGAGGGCTCAGTTAGCGATACTTGTATCGAATTTGATACAACTGTAAATCCAGACCCTAACACATCTGAGTCGAATCAGCAAAACAATCATCAAACACAAAACTTACAGCTACACATAACTACGATTACCTATATCCTTCAAAACAGTCAAAACTGGTACATTCCAGCCACAGTGCTTTGCGTACATACCTCAATCCACCATATCAAATAAAAGGTCTACTTAGGCATACCGCAGAGCCCTCGCCCCTCATCCGAGATTCTCACCTCCTCATATGTTGCCACCTCTTCGCGGTCAAAGTCGTCGTTCTCGGCAGCGTCGTACATGATCTTTTTTATCTTGGTGGTCCGGCTGCCGGGCGAACGGGCCACACAGGAGATACCTGCAACGCACGTCACGGCCACGTGAGGATGGGTCCACTGGACGCAAGCAGCGTGCGAGTGGCAGCTCTAGGCCTATATATGGCCTTGGCTCGATATAATCGGCGTTTCTCAGGCAATGTATCAACGATAGTTTCCGAGTTTCATTGCAATTGATTTGTGAAACGAAAAGCGGACTACAAGAATAGAGTAAGGTTCTAGTAAATATTTAGTAGTACGCTTTGAAGTAAGCCGGTGCGCATTATTTACACAACGAGCCATGAGGTGATATTTTAAATTCGATATCCACATCCAGGTTATGTTAAGCTAACTCCCGCTCGTTAGACGGATGACAGCCGGCGCCCACCTTTATCGTCGGCCCGCTGCGTCCTCTCGGCCAGGATCCGGCGCTCCTGGAGAGCCCGGCTAGGTATCAGGCCGGCCCGCATACTGAAGTCGCCCTCTCGCCGCGCCTGCCACCTGGAGGGGACGGCAGGGAACACAACCAGTTAGTCGCCAAAGCGGTGGTTTTCAATTATAAATCAATCCTTGAAAACACTAGATTCTTATCACCGCACGATGACACTGGATCAGAAATGAAAAACATAAGGGCAAAATGGAATGCCATTTAATCTACACTGTTAAAAATCGGTGACAAAAACAGTTGTTGTTGCATTTGGGCCGACTGATCCACAAAAATCACCCTCGGTGTCGAGCGTCGTTCTCACCAATAGATATCGTCCTGGCTGACGATGTGCAGGATATCTCCGCGACTGAAGTCGAGGCCCGCCTCTCGGCACGGGATGTGCTTGTCGTCGGACGACGTGTAGTCAAACAGAGCGCGCATGCGCACTTTGGACTCTCGGGCCGAGTGCCGCGTGTCGGCGGGGATCAGCTTGAACGTGATGGTGCCCTGCGCCTGCGTCTGTGGGGGAGGGCAGAAGGAGTCGGGTCAACAGGTGGGAATGTGTCCCCAATAATCAAAAAGCGATAAATGAATGATATGTACTTTTGATACCAACTGAAGCAATGCGGTCATTATTGTTTTGTTTTTGCTTTTGATAACGGGAAAAGGTGAGAAAAACGTTGAAGCAGACGTAGCGCAGCAACACTGGCAAATGCAAAGAAAAAAAACAGCCAATAGTCATCTGACTCGGCCAGGACGTAAAGAGCACGATCCGATCCCAGCACCGGAGTTAGAAACCAGCTAGACATGTTTGCAAACACGCTCAGTGGTGGCGAGAAATTGTGAGGCAAACATTTACATCGCGGCAAGACACGATGACTAGGACCGTAAACATCACCTATTCGCTCCACTGTAAATATTATCAGCATCGCGAATTCATGGACGAAGCACATCTTCCAACCACAGAAGCTTACTACAGCTTCACGCCCCATCTCATCTTGGAACACAGACAGCAGTGATGGCAGCAGCACATCCATAGTAGATCAGCCCTGACCAAGAACCATCGATTCCAACAGCAGACCCTCCCGTTTTGCACTCACCAGTTCCTCGGATATTGAACGCTACTACTCCCCTCCCTTCTCCTTTCACATCCATGCTCTTTGATTCCACTCACCCACCCTCCCTTCACTAACTCCCCTCCCTCTATCTCTCCCCATTTCTCACCAGTATCCGCAGCACGTCGTTTGGCGAGCGGTCGGTGACGTCGATGTCGTTCACCTCAAGGACCTCGTCGCCGACGTGGATCAGCCCCGAGCGGTCCGCAGCACCGCCGTGCATTACACGGGCAATCACGATGGCGCCCGTCTGCTCGTCCGCCTTGATCGTGGCACCCTGATGGGGGAGATGGGAGTCAGATGGGGGCACTGGTGGGAGAAGTAAAGGTGAGAGGCGGACACTGATGGTAGAAATTTGTAAGAGGGGTCTGGTGAGAAAGATGGGAGTGAGAAGCGACACTGATGGGAGACATTGAGCGAGAAGGGGCCCTGACAAGCGTGGTGTGTATGGTGTGCGAAGGGGCTCAGTGCTGAGAATTAATCGTAGCCTCCTTGAAGAGCGAGATGCGGGAGGACTGAATGGGAGTTTCTAAGGGGCAGTTGGATATGAAAGTGCAGTAAAGAAGAGGTCATACCATTCGATGGGCGAAACAAAGCTGAATTATTAGAGCGTGTGAGCGTGGAGCATTGCTGAGTCGCAAATAGAGCAGAACATGGGAACAAGTGCGCAGGTGACTGTGGTGGGCGATGGGGCTGTGTAATGTGTATTGTGTAAATAAGTGTAACTGCAGTCCAGAGGTATCACTTACCACGATCGGCTCGCATCCCTTGGAGCCGTCCTGAGCGGCGGGAGGGAAGGCGAAAACACAGTTACAGGGCAGCACTTAACACTGATCACAGGAAGGCTCAGTTTCAGAGTGCAGACCGATGAAGGCAAATTTTAACCGGAGTACCAGAGCATTTTTTTTTGTACGGAAGTGCACACAGCGTAAAAATATCCTTTACCAAAAAAGTGTTGTCGCTATGCACACACTTCCATCATCAAATGTTGCATTTTATAGAAATGTTTCAATGACAAACGTTTTTTAGCAGAAATGAAAACAACACACTAACCTACTCAAGTTCAAATAACGCCTGAGCAGCGAGCTCGTTTATTATCAAAACGGGATCACTTCATCTAGGCCAACCTGTAAACGATTCCATCTCACACCCCACGCACTGTTCTCTCATCCCTCACGCCCCACCCCTTCACACCGCTCAATACAGACACTCGAACGGTGACAGGGCGGTCACGGGCGCAGCACCGGTGGGTACAGGACGCGCCGCCGGCTCCTCGTCTCCCTGCGCGGCCAGCAGGCGGTGCAGCGGCCGCGACTTGAGCGGGGTGTTGGGCGCCGAGACGGCCGGCCGGGCCGCCTGCCGGCGCCGCGGGCTGGACAGGGAGCGAGGTCCGCGCGGGGCGGCCAGCCGCGCGCGCAGCCGCACCGGAGGGGAGGAGAGAGGCCGCGCCGCCGGCGGAGGAGGCGCCGAGAGAGGAGTGGAGGTACGGAATCCCTGAAATCAGGGACGAGGGTGAGGGAGAGAGAGAGGACATTATGTGTTAGGTCAGACATCGAGATCGAATAGAGCGGCGGAAAAAGGGATGCATTAATCGTCCGTAATCGAAACTTGGCACAGGACACAGGATGAAGCGATCAGGACTGTTGTATCAAACTATATTGTTATTTCCTCCTCGTATCCGTTTGGATATGATAAAAATGGTCTGCGCCGTCTTCATTAGTCTAGCTTAGCAACCATATAATTCTTAACATTTCTCACCTAACGACGACCCCGACATCGTGCTAACTTGTCTTCCCATTCCCTTTATGGCACGCTGACCTTTCTCCATTGGCACTCACCAGTGGCTCGTTGCTCTTGACCAGCTGGACGATTTTGACCGTCTCCTCCTCGTCGTCGTCTGCGTCGGCTGGCAGCTCGGGCAGCCGCGGCACGTAGTCCTTCTGGGCCACCATATCGTGGGCGGACAGAATGTTCTGCGGGAGGGGAGGAGAGGGTGAGCCACAGCGGCACGTAGTCCTTCTGGGCCACCATATCGTGGGCGGACAGAATGTTCTGCGGGAGGGGAGGGGAGGATGAGCCATACCGGAACGGACAATGTAGTGGGGAGAGGGACGGGGGGGGGGGAGTAGGTTAAACCAAGAAAGGTCGACCGACAAAGGGATCGCAAAAGAAGTGGGAGAAATTGCCAAGTTGACGTGGATGATAACGGTGGATTCACTAAATATAGAAAGCAGAATACATGAAAAGTAGCGTCACCATATTCATTGACCACGCTTTCACCAAAACCGTATTACAAGATACCCTTATAACCTCAAAGGCATGCCTACAGAATGTCCCATACCAGGAATCTCTTCACCTTATGTCAGCTATTTACTTAGCGACCCCTTTCGATGGGCATTTTCCCGGGGTCACTGCATATCATTTACTCCGGCGCCGGGTCGTAGCTATCAGGCTGGCGGCGGTCCGAGCCGGGCTCGAGTTACGCTGTCGTTGGCCGGGCCAATAGCCTGTGACCGGCCGGCGGCCGGCTATTCCAGGCCGACACCCTCCTTCGATACGGGGGAGGGGACGTCGGTGGGGGGGGGGGGGGGGGCGACTCCGCTGACACCCTCCTTCGATACGGGGGAGGGGACGGGGGAGGGGGCGAGTCCGCTGACACTCTTCCTTCGACAGGGGGAAGGGCGCGGGGGGCAGGGGAGCTTCCGCTGACACTCTACCTTTGATAGGGGGAGGAAGGTGGAGGGGGACCCGCCTCAGCCAACACTCTTCCTTCGATAGGGGAAGGGAGCAGGGGGGGGGGCGTCTTCGCTGACACTCTCCTTCGATAGGGAGAGGGAGCGGGGGGGGGGGCGCATCCACAGACACTCTCCTTTTATAGAAGGAGAGAGGGAGGTGAGGAAGTAGTCGTCTCCGGTTAAAAGGCGTGATGATAGCGTTTAAAAACGGCGATAAAATATCAACAACCTTCCGTTATCCAGCACAACTGACAAATTTTAGGAGTCGAAAGTGAAATAATTAGGAGTGAAACAGCATTATAGCAACCAGTGATGTCAATCACAAGTAATTTGGAAACCGATACCAAACCGAATACCAACTGAACCCTTGACAAAATACCAAAACCGAACCAACCCGCGAATTCAGGAGAACTACCAACTTTTTACCAAATTTCTAATGTTGAATACGTTACCAAGTCCTCACAATACCAACAAAATACCAAAATTGTTAGGTTTGAAATACCAAATACCAAGTTGGTATCGGTTTGGTATCGGTATACCAAATAGTTGGTATCCGATTGACATCTCTAATAGCAACACCATGTCACTTTCACCGTGTATCGCTAACGGCAGTTTCATGTCTAATGCCTGATGCCTATAGAAAACTATGGGTCCCCGTCGATGCTTCGATAACAACGATTTGTTATGGATTGTCTAAACAAATTAATGGCGCGCTTCAATAAAAAGCAGAAACTGGTCGAGTTGCAAGCTATACTGCAGAAATGAGGCTAACCGCCGCTACCACAGAAAATCGCTGACAACGGCAAACGTCAGCGGGCGCAGCGGCCCAAACCAAACACCAATCTCCGAACGAAGCAATCACGGAGCCAATAAAGTTCAGTCTGTAGACAAACAAAGCCCGGACAATTGACAGTTAACTCCGGCCCCGTGAGACGGACATCGTCCAAAGGAGGGGAGACGGCCGACCCGCCCCAGACAGCGAGCGGGCCGATGGACCAGACTGCCGACTAGCCGGTCCATGAAACTGTCTGAGATCGACTCGACGACCGGCGACACGACGAACTACGGGAGGGCGGGTCGAATCACGGGGTACTGTCCTGTTCCACGGCTCGTGAATAATAAACGGTAGGAATTAGGCTCGTTCACTCTTGAGGGGGAGAGTGTCGTAGGTCATCATGACGAGAAAAGATAAAGGATGTCGATGATTTATATATACGAAAATAAATGATGATGATCAGTTGATCACAAAAAAAACAGCAGTCACCGTCATTTCATTCCTCGGATATAAGCCCCCCCCCCCCACACACACACACAAAACTGCAGTGATATTAGCAACGGTGATTCGGGCATGTCCGAAAAATACGGGTCGAGGGTCACAAAACAAGCAAAATAAAAACCAAACATCGTTACAACGCATCCACACTTCACAGCATATTCCCCATCGTGCCCCTCCCGCCCCGCGGCGCCTGACTGACCAGCATGTGCGGGGTCTGCAGAAGCCGGAACAGCTCGACGGCGTCGGGCTCGGTGAGGCCCTTCAGCTGGATCTCGCCCATCACCTCGAAGGCGATATCCTCGGCCGTGGACAGCACCGGCTGGCACTGGTTCTCCACCATCGTCGACATGATGGTACTGTGCGCCTGCCGTAACGCAAACAACGTCACCAGCGGGAAATGATCGGCGGTATTGTACAGAACATTGGGGTAATACGAGTCGAGTACGTATCTGCCAACGTCAATACGAACTCTTTAACGAATTCAACAAATAATTTCAAGGGCTCCGCCACGGACTTTTGGTTGGGGGGGGGGGACGGTCTGCTCTTCGCCCATCGCCCTAGTGTCTCCTCTACCCGTAGGGTTTTCAACAAAAATACGACCTGCTTAAAAACAATAGTTAAGTTGAAAGATGTATCTAAGTAAAAGCTATCATATTTACTTTACACATTTAATGCCTGAAACCGAATCGAATAGTAAACATCACCACTAAATCTAAACAAGCCTTCCTCGATTCGACCGACAAGTGGCGCCTCTACCGGCAAACACACGTACTCGAGATTCAAACATTTGACACAGAGGTCATTGGCAGCAATATCCAACAACTCATCTACCTATCTGGGGGTTCTGAGTTCTTGTTACATCGGACAAATTCTAGTTCGGGCACCTTTTTTTCATGGTATAGCAGGGTTCGCACTTCACAAAATGAGGAACGCTTCAAAATTTCGGGTGGTGCGTTCCTCTTACTTGCGTTCCTTTGAAAAACTTTGCGTTCCTGCGTTCTTGCGTTCCTAAAAAGGCGGTGCGTACGTACGCAATAACGCAGGAACGCACTAAAGGAACGCACTTGCCCAGCTCTGCTTATTTGACCGATGGAAGTTTCCTCTAAAAGAACGAACGCGTTTACCCGAAAGAATAATCTCCGTATTGAGCGTTTAATTGATTGAGAGATCCGTATCTGATATACCTACTGGATTACCTACTGGATATACCTACTGGATTCATCATCGGAATGGGACGTGTGATTGCGAACATTCGTCAGTAGACTCACGTTGATATACCTAACGCGAAAACGCCTGTCGATATGGTCTACAAAAAAACCAAAATCCGTGGCCCCCATAACAGAAAAAGACTAAAAGCACAGCGACAATATAGTTATCGACGACAGTTTTTTCTTCGGAGATTCTTTGCACCTATGTTCTGTATTCGGTGTCAGGAACAAGAGTCGATCTGTCTACCAGCGGGAGAGCCGATTATTGGGGGGGGACAAAAGATAGTATGTCCCACCCAACATTTTGGTTGGGGGGGACATGTCCCACCCGTCCCCCCCGGTGGCGGAGCCCTTGAATAATTTGACGCTTTGCGGTTGAATATATAAATGGGAACGATGACACTTCGTAAAATGTAAGTCTCATCTCACTATTCAGCCTCTAGAAACAACCCTTCCCTCTCTATCTCGCTGGCCTCGCTCACCTGCACAAGACTCTGTAGCTGAGAGCTCTGCAGGAGGTTGGCCAGGAAGCCAAACTCCTCCTCGCTGCTGCCGAGGGAGGAGCGCAGCCGGCCCAGCTCCGCCACCACACCGTCAATGTCTGCAGAAAACACGGCCGTCAATGTCAGAGACCATTGTACCGGCAACGTCTGCAGAGAATGCTCAACAAAATGCTCACTCATGCAATCTAGGCAGGCCTTACTATCCCGGGGCCAAGCTTACTGGTAATGGACATGGTCAGTCAAAGCAATGTCAGCAAATATGACAAAACCTAAAACACACATAACTGAACAAAATACAGCACACTCCTTACTATACTGCCTTGCTCCTTACCAAGATCATAGTCACTGTGTCCATTGGCCATGATTTCTTCACTCCCAGTCATGCCAAGCATCTGTGGAACAGAAGAGCAATGATAGTAATAAGATGTGAAATCACTGTTGCCTATTAAATGTTGAATTGAAATGAGAGGTAGGTAGGCACCTACCTAATACCACATTTTATATATTTAACTTAAACAGCAGAAACCCACTTCATTCTAAAAAGCACTTATGAAGCCACAGCTTGCATCACTTAGAGGATGGATGTCACCTAGAAGTTTGTAGCATAGTCTATTGTGCTGAAGTTATTCAAGGATGACTTGTAATCGGATACACTTTGAATGAACGGAACATCACAGGGAGCATTCCAAAACACATTGAACTACAAAATGCTAACATATTAAGCTCTAGAATCTGGATTGTCAAGACTCATGGTAACACCCTGGTTTGTTAAGGGCTCAAAAATTTTAAAGCAAAGCAAAAAAGGAAATAAGTCACCAGGAACATCAGTAAATCACCATCTGAGTTTGAGTCGTCTGATTCAGTGAACTGGAACTGGAACAGTTCGTCGAATAATTCAATACCATGGCAGGCATTAGCAGGAATTAACGCTGTGTACCTTAAATTGAAGGGGTGACAGGCACTATATCACCGCTGTGTAGCCATTTCCATAGAATATCCGTCCTCAATACAGCTTATACCACCGCAGCCACCGCAAACAAACTGAAAATTCAATGGCCATCAGCGGAATAAATGCAAAATAAATAAAAGTGCGCCATAACTGTCAAAAACAGTAGCTCCACTTTTGTATTTACAGCGCCCCTAGCGGAAAAATGAAACTTTTGATATTGGTAATACATTTTTATGTGTTTAAGCCAATAAAGTATATCAATTATTAAAAATGTGCATCTAATATGTTTTCTTATTTTCAAAAATGAAATTAAACAAAGAAAAATTTATCTAAAAAATAAAGAAAATCATAGTAATATTTCCCCTGGTAGATTTGCTGGAAAATAATACAGCTCCTCTAAAACATTCCTCTTCCGCGAACTTTTGTGAGTTGTTGATGCTATTGGAGTGGGGGGTGAATGGGTGTGAATTGATGATGATGTTTCATGATGTTTCACATTATTTTCTGTGATTATGTGTGGCTGATTTTCTCTCGTCACGCTTGCTGCTTATGGTTATATGCCGTGACGTCTGACAGACATGCTACAATCCAACAAAATAATCAAAATTGAAATACCAAGCTTGAGTTTGAAAATGTGATTTTACTAAGCCAGGTGGCCTTTATTCCATTCAGGACTGTAGACTCAAATGATTTTCAGTAACATCAACTCTTCCTTTTTAAAAAATCATGCCAAACTCGAGCACAATATTGCAGGCATCTCGCATAATATCCTGCTGGCTCATGCCTGAGATGCCTTGTCATTACCAGCATAATTATTTTCCTTGCCTGTGCCTCACAACAGCGTACATCACAGTCATGCATCTAAAAGATCTTACTGTGCATAAAGAAACTTCTATCACATCGGCACAGGAGTAGGTACTGGGGTACCATCAAATTTCCTTCAAACTTGCTTTTATCAAAATGGCCAGGGATGCGGAGTCGTGGTAGCGATTTCCGACTCCGACTCCGACTCCGACTCTGGGCTCCTGGTCGGCTCCGACTCCGACTCCGGGTCTGATGCGAAATACGACGCAATCATTAACACTGTCCAATCATTGATCACAGTTTTTTTCATAATCTTTTTTGATACATAGTCACTCATCCACATTCATCACACCTTATAAGAAACAAACAAAACATTTAAAATTGCCCTGTGCGGCCCACCTGGCCAGGTCGGGCGGCGCCCTAATCCCGGCAAACACCACCCAACCCCGGGGAGAGCTGGGGGATACCTCCCCGACCGGGGAGATCTGTGGGATACCTCCCCAGATCTCCAGATAAATTTATTTCCAGCAAGCAACGCCACAAATTTTAATAAGCTTCCCGGAGTCGGAGTCAAGGCAGCCTGGTCGACTCCGACTCCGACTCCGACTCCGGGCTCGCTACTACGACTCCGGGCGACTCCGACTCCGCATCCCTGAAAATGGCAGGGGTCCCATTTTGATTTGGATTTTCTGCCTTTCAGGCTCACATAGCTTGCCTGAAACTGGAGTGGGTATGTCATCGGATTTGATGAGATTTAACAAACAATAAGAATCATTGAAAAGAAATGATTTTTACACACAGGGTTAGAACATGATTTGTAAGCATTGCAATATTGATTTTTAAATCAGATTTTATAAGAGGTTGATTACTAGCTCCATCGGGAACTGTTGACTCTGGCTTAACATCCCTGATTTCTTGGTGAACCAGTCAAGAGTACCTAACTGAGGCATAACTGTAGCCTGATCTCATGACATTTGCCCCCTTTCCAGGCAGTATTGGTTCAGGTAACACCTGACTGAAGGCTGCCTTCATCAGCATCATGACAGTACTAAGTGTGCTCCGCACTGCCGCCCGCCCGGCTCGGCTGGCCATCACCCAAAACTCGCGGCAAGGTAAATTGCTGATCTTTCATTTGGCATGGCATTCATGAGAACAGTGTTTTAGTGGCACAGTGGAATTCAGATTTGACTTTTCTCCAGCATTGATACTTCTTTAATGTTTAGCCCTTGAACCCTCCAAACATTCTGTGATGGTTTGGATGTGTGCATTTTCCTGAGTATGCTTTATCTGCTGGTCATTCCCATCTCAGATCATGTTATTTAAAGTTATCAAGTTATTTGTGCCGAAATAATGCTCCGCACGCTGACGACTTTCGACGACTTTTAACGTTCGGCAGTCGCCAAAATGAGCGATCACCGGGCGATGAACATCATCCCGTCGCGCTTCCAATGGAACAAGTTCAAGGACATGCTGCACCTGTACTTTGTGGGCGCGGCCATCCCGCTGCTAGCCGGTATCGGCATCACCAACATGATGGTCGGTCCGGCCACGCTGTCCGAGATCCCCGAGGGCTACGTGCCACGAGAGGACGAGTACTACAAGTCACCCATCACACGCTTCCTGGTGCGCAACTTCACCCGCAACGAGCAGATGGAGTACGAGAAGAAGATGCAGTACATCTGGGAGACCGAGCACAAACGGCAGCTTAGGTGAGAGCAGACGTGAGGTAGAGTTAAGACGTGAGTTGGCACTGACTGGCTGAACGATATGGATGTTGAGGTATTAGCTCGTTTCCTCCACATGACTGTTTTTTTTATTACATGTACGATATTTATAGCACGGGTATGCAACGAAGTCCATCGAGGCATACCGATAGACCGATGCATACGGAGGCCGATGATCCAAATAATACTTATCGTCCTTGGAACAGGCTGCGACGCATGTGAGCGTTAGGTTGGATGAAAAATCAATTACGCTTGTCATCTGCTCTTTGTTCATCCACAATCGACAAAATATCCTGCTATCTCCTCACTCTGTTGGACACTTAGCACTGTCTCCCTCCGTAGGCTGATTGAGAAGCGCGTCAAGAAGCTGATGGCCGAGCGCGGCGACTACAAGGCGTGGTACTACACCCCTCACATCGCGCGCAAGTACCAGCGCATCGTACGCAAGGAGACGGAGGAGCTGATGGAGCGGCGACCAGCCGCGTAACCCGAGCCGCGCGCCGCGCCGGACCGGGCAGGTTGTTCATGGTGTACCTACTGGACGTGTAGCCGGGCCGTTTTACTGGCTCCGTGTGTGCCGAGTGTTTTGATGCAATATATAGCTGAGACGTCGTGATAAGATGGTTGTTCTAGCGAGGAGTGAAGCGTAAATGGAAGAGTTTTTAGGGATGATGATCGATTTCTTATGGTTTTAATCAGCATTCACTTCGTTCACAAAACATTCGTCCCAGTTTGATAGTTCGCTAGTAGATTATCTCGTTGATTCCTCATCTGCAGCCGAGAAACACCGTTTTTGTGATATCACATATATTTGTGAGGAACCACATCACACAGCCACAGGACACGGTGGCATATCAGGATCGTCACTAGAACGTCAAACATCGGCGAGACGCGTGCACGGTGGAGAGATGTGCCTCTTGTCAGGAACGGTGACACAACGACCACAGAATGGTGTACTGGTGAGACACATTCGAGTCATATTTGAGTGTTGACCATAGAGAACACGACAATGTGCGAGTGAGTGGTCACTGCCAATGAACTCGCAGTCAGCAGAGCTGTTTCTGACAGTTTTAATTTCGAAAGATGTCAATAAGTTTGAGTTTTTCTCCGCCATATCAGAACAGGTCCCATAACCGAGCGTTTCCGCGGATCAAGCGTCCTTTCACTGATTTGTACGTCTTGGATTGTCAGCGTCAGGAGGGTAAGGCAAACCACTGGTAACAGAAAAACGATAACCCGAATATTTCGGCCAAGAAACAGAACTACTAGCGTACGGACTAGTAGTACGGACCGGTGTGATTGCGATGACATCGGTACTGACACACAGAGCCGATAATGAAGCTCCACACAACTAAGGCGAGAAGCTCTATGTTTACCCTGGCCACTCCCGAAGCGACAACGAAGCAAACAAAACAAACGCGCGTACCAACCAACATGACGACGATGAGGTTCGAGACAAATTTGCTCCTCTTCGCTGACCTAATCGGCCTTTCAGAGCGTATGATACATTTGGCCATTGAAGCCACACCACAATGAACCATGACCGGCCCTTAGCCACAGTAACAGATGCTAATGCAACAAAGCTGGTCCGCAAAACCCCCTCAACTTAAACATTTGTACGCTTTATCGGCTGTCCGAATGACTGGCGTTCAAGTTGGCCAACTCAACTACACAGCATCTGACCAAAATATCCTATGAATTACAGTTATCACACAATAGGATTCTTATCCGTACCGTACACAAAACATCGACACGCAGGCTAGTAATTGGTCGGGCCGACTTATCTCATACCGCTGCAGCGGGAACCCGACGTTCACGATTCAGTTGTCGCTGGCTCGCTAGGTACCATCAGATCTTCGTTGGGATTTAGCTGGCCCATCCATTGAGTGTAGTTGAGACCAGAAACGGTTCCATCCTCAGGGAAAAAACTATGCCGGGCTCCTGCGTCCATCCCTGAACCACGACCAAAACGCTGACATTTTCCCGAGAACGACCAACGCCCGCAGCACGGATACAAGAAGAAAGCGTGCGTCTTGTGCAGCAGCGGCGGGCAAGAGAGGCCGATACAATAACACTGACAAACCGCTCCCGTCGGCGCCACTCCCTCTGCCCCGGGTGTCGTCCAGGGGCAGAGGGCGGGTCGAGGCGCTGACCACTGACTGGCTCCGCTCTGCAGAGGAGCGGAACTACACGTAGAACAGGCGGACCTGGGAGGTGGAGACCAGCAGGTCGTCGTCGAAAAACTGGGTCTCGATGATGACGTTACCACTGTGAAACAACGGGGGAGAGTTAGCGGGATCGACAATATTGGCCTGGAAAAATGTTATGTTATGAAGTTATGTTATGAAGTTGTTATGAAGAACCCTTTAAATATATTCAGCATTTTGCCGATACAAGCAGTCGTATCGTAAGAACTAGCAACCTGAATAACACAAATAGTTGTCTGTGACAACACTATGAATGAATGAATGAATGAAGTTGAGCATGATATAACTACGATGACTATTGCGCCTTCATCGCTGTCATAGAATGACTGACAGATACAAGTGATAAGCTAATGCATCGGGACGATGGGAAGACGACAGGTCAAAACGGTAGCGGTAGGTTTGAATGTAACAGTGCGTGCCCTATCGACATTCTGCAGCACTCACTTGAGCACGTTGGCCGGCATCATCTGGCTCTCAGGAGCCGCCTCGATGACGCTCTGCCAGGTGTTGGTCGAGTTGGGGATCACGTAGCCAAAGTCAAAGGACCACTCCTCCAGGCAGCGACCCTGGTGAGGGTGACCACATAAAGGACATCAGTTGATAGTTGATACATAGATCAGTTCTCTTGGAATCATAAAGAAACTGGCAAATGAGCAGGGAGGGAGTTTACATGTGCTCTCTGGTCATCCATTACTTCAATAGGTCTCACTTAAGGAATAACAAGCTGTAAGGGACTCTATTTATATCCTTTACTTATATGAATGAATGCTTCTTATCTGTGGTTTCTTATGCAAAAGTTAACAGATATTCGGGCTCGTCGTAACTCGTGTTGTCATACCTTGAAAAGGACACGCTGCTCTAGTCGAAACCGCTCCATCGACTCGGCGGAGGTGAAGTTGATTTCCCGCGAGATCGCACGACATTTCAGGATCGTCTTGGGCACGCGGGCTTTATGCTCCACGTCCGGCAGGGACCTGAGATCCAGACGAGCCACAGTTTAACGAGATAAATCAGCAATGATAATGGAGCAGAGTTCACAATGATTGAATGAATGAATGAATGAATGAAGAATGGACAAATAAGAAAAGATAAGGTGGCAGCATATAATATTTCATCACATTCAACTTGGGATATTCTTATCAATTTAAAACAAATTGTCAGAGAACAGTCTGAGAACAATCATGCCCTTTGTCAATCACCTTGAAAACTACCTATCAAAATAGCTGAGAAGTAAAGGTGGAAAACTGAGAGACAAAACAGAAAAATATGAGCATTAGCAGGCTTTAAGAAAAAGCATAAGAACTGAATGCCTATACATAAAAGCATACCAACAAATTAGGATGAGAGGAAGGGATACTCACAGATCTTCATTTCCTTGCCACAGGATTTTCCCATCATCAGCATCTCTCAGGTTCATCCAGTTACTGCATGTGTCTGGTTAAGGAAAACAGCAGACCACAATATCCATGTAGGTATACTAAGAACCACAATATGCAGTACCTATGCAACATGTTATAGACCTAGCCTAGCTGCAAAAAATTCACAGTGAAATATCATACGTATGTTGAAACAAATTAAAGTGAAACTTTCACTTGTTAGCAAGCCAGAAGATCAATTGTTACCAACAGCAACAGGTAAATTGGTATTGTTACGAGCGAGCGAGCGCAGCGAGCGAAGTGAGTCTTTTCAATATAACGGAAAAATCTCAGTATGAGCGGCCCGGCCCGGCCTGTAACGCTTTTGAGAGGCTTATATCTCAGCAACCGCTGGACCGATTGGCCTGCGGTCTTTTTTGCTGGGTAGCCCCATTCCTTCTACCCCGTAATTGACTACTTTTGATACATCTCAGTGACCGTCGTGGCACGTGCCACGTGAAAAGTCAAGGGTGTTCAAGCTGTTTTGCAAAAGTAGTGATTTTGAGAGGCCCATATCTCAGCAGCCGCTTGGGCGATTGTCTTGCGGAAATTTTTGTAGGGTAGCTGCATCCCTTCTACCAAAGGTCGGATATTCTTGATCTATGTGAGGGACCCCCACTGCACGTGCAAAATGCAAAAAGAAGAGGTGCCAAATTTGTTCCCATTTCAATAACTCGGTAATTACTGGGGCGATTTCGCTGAAACTTGGCATACAGGTAGGCACCCACCAGGCAATGCATTCCCATGTGTTGCGGTTAGGGTGCTACTGCACGTGCGCACGTGCAGGGGGCGCTCCCAGATCTCGAGAACGGCTGGGCCGATTGCGCTCAAATTTGGTACACGGTTGGAGACCAGTTAGTAGGGTGCCGTGCAAAAGTCAGTTTGGACCCCTTTTGCACGTGCACACGTGCAGAATGCCGCTTCCAGATCTCAGGAACGGCTGGGCCGATTGCGTTCAAATTTGGCACACCGCTATCGACCGGTTAGAAGGGTGCTTTGCACAAGCCCGTTGGAAGTACCCTCTCGCCCTTGCGCACGTGCAGGGCTCACTATCTCGCTCGCTCGTTCTTCGCCCAAAAGGCGTTTTACTGGTATTTAAAAGAATGTAAAACAAACCTAATGCCCATCTGATGCAAATTGGCAAACAAGCAGCTGCATGTGTTGTGACAAGGACAGCTAAGCAGGAAAATTGGAGATAAACATAGGTACCCAGGCTCTCAATTCTCACACCACATTTTGACAAAGGATACACCTGAAATCCTTTTAAAATATCTTCTGCCTTCGCTGGCATTTTGTCTGCAAAAAACATAAATGATCAGTAAACACTCTTGAAAAACTGGTATTCATTGGCTGGGTTACTCTTCTCCCTTAAACACTGACACCATGAGCCAATAAATGGGAACTATAAACAACATATATTTATGATCATGCACCTTCATATTTCACTTTGCGACTGTCAATTGTGATGAAGCAAATACCTTTTGTTACTTGCTACTTTACAGCCATCATTAAATCATTAATTATTTAATGCTAGTCATTAAATTGCTAGTAAGCTAACATTTAACACATTTATTGCCCGACATTGGACAATTCTTGTTCATACTTTTTACTTCAACTTATGATTTGACGACCAGCCATCCACAATAACAATTTTCTAACAATTGTTAAGTAATGTTGGATGAAAGGTCTTTGCAACATTGATAATCTCAACCTGCCTATTTTCACTTTAATTAACTCAAAATTGCAAGGAAAGGCACAGTGACGACAGACGGCTCTCATTGAGTCGACATTCCAGCCTTAGCTCCGGATATATATGCGACTTGCCTATGACACATGTTACTCAACACCTTACCAGATTTTTTGGACGTCCTAGCTTTATCCAGGTTGCTTTATTATCGCAAAATTGAGATAGAAAAACACTGACTTCGCAACCACCGAAAGAGCTCTCGGCGCGTTATTGATCAACTGCGCCAGTTTGCAAATAACAGCGTCAGTTTTGGGGCATCGATCAAAGCAGACAGCGCAACTAAAATATGTATGGTATTGAGACATTATGTGGAGCACGCGTGAAATAAGTACTCCATCATTTGGTTAGTGTCTAGTGGGCACTCAAACTAAAAATTAAAGTAGAAATTAGAGCATGCTGAATGCCTACTACATTAAGCCAAAACTGCTTGCGTCTCTCTTGGTTTTCACATGGAGAAACGGACTCTGACACCGACGCGAGTCGGGACCGAACGACATTGTAACCCTAGAAAAATACCATTAGAAACCCGTAGAAAAATACCATTAGAAACCATCAGAAACAGCAAGAACAATGCTTATCATTATAGAGGCTTTGCTCGCAAAAAAGTTATAGGCCATATTTCTTGACCTTGAAATTTTAACGTCGGGACTCGGGACTGTTAAATGTATCTTCACCCGCATGACGGTGAAACGGCGACAACTCAGCATGCAGCAACCATCAGACAAGACGGCTAGACATTAGCGAACCAGTTGTTAGAGATTCATTGCAGCCTCACGGACGGGTGAAAAGTGGCCGCCCATTAACGCTAAGCTAGGTATTGACCTTACTGCGGGAAAGTCATACTGATTACTGAATACTGATACAATCAATTTACAATTAAACGAGGCCCACGACACATCGCGACACTGACGGATCCAGAAAGGTAGTCTTGGACGCTGCTGGGGGGGGGGGGGGGGGGAAGGGATTTGCCCCAAACGCCCCCCCCCCCCTGGATCCGCCAGTGCATCACGAGTCGATCGTACGTATACGACATGTGACGAATGTTATCACTCAACTGCGAAAAAACCCTTGCAACATTTTAGCAGCACTTTATTGTTCACATGAGAGGTAACCTACTAGCTAATCACATAACCTTAACGATGCGAATTTATAGAGTCATGAGGTGAAGGATGATAATGATGCTCCCTTTTGGCGATGCTCGGGTGTACGAATGCGAGGGTGACGCGCCCCTGCCGCCGCGGCCGGGCCGCGACGGTAGAACTGGCGCTGCAACAAACACTCAGCTGAGACCGTACAAAATAAAGCGGCACCATTATCCCGACACAGAGTGCATCAGCGGACTTCGTCCCGCGCGCGCCGCGCGCTCCGACCAACCGGCGCGCCACCACCGCTCGGCGGCAGCCAATCAGCGCACGCCAGTCAGCCTCTCGTCCAATCAGCGCGCCGCCGCCACTGCGCCGGCCAATCCGGCGCCAGGAATCGAGCCTGTCGACCAATCAACGTGTCGCGCTACCGACACCGACACTTAGCCACGATGAACGGGAAAATGCGGTACGTATAAAACCCTCTCTGTCAGTCAGTCTGTGTGTGTGTGTCTGGGGTCGGTGACCGGCTCACGCCGTCGACATGGGCTCGGGCGCCGCGCTGGCCGCCTGGTCGCCGCCGCCGGCCGGCTTCGTCTCCGGCTTGGCCGTCTCCTTGCCGTCCTCGGCCTTAACCTCAGCCTCCTCGGCGGGCGCCGGCTTCTCCGGAGAGCCGCCCTCCGTGCGCAGCTTCTTTTTCCGGGCCGAGCTGCGAAAAAGACATAATTTGTCATCACAAAGCAAACAACAAATCATCCTGCTGGGCCACTAAAAAGCTTACCCCCATAAAGTCATGTCTCACTTTCAACATTATAATTCCACACATCATAAACATGTCACTAACCAAACATCTCCTTTAAGTCCAACTCCTAACATAAGTAAAAATTCACATACCATACACACAGCTAAAATCGGTACAATCGAAACTAGTAACAAATCCTACTCAGAGGTACTCAGAGGTTCCAACCCTCCCCAGTTACTCACCGTTCGTCGCGTCGGCCGCCCTCGCCCTCATCCTCACTGTCGGAGAACTCGTTGTCGCCCTGGACGCGTTTGTCCGAGGCGCGGATGCTGACCCGCTCGTCGGGCGGGTGCGTCTTGTCCTCGTCCTCGTCTTCCTCGTCATTGACGGCGTCCTCGGGGATCGCCTGGGCCTGCGGGAGCCGGTGGTAGAGTGGTTAGGGTTCATCCATGATCAATTCGCCCATGAACATCCACCTTTTGTGCTTTGCTAAAATGTGATAATTGCAGAAATCGCGTCCAGTGAACATTTCACACGCAAATACAAAGGGACAATATGAGTCAATTTGATAAATGTTAACAAAAATCCTGATCTTAATGCAATTATGCCAGAAATTGAGATAAAATACAGTAGCAACGTGGTAACGTTCATAACGAAGAATTCAATCAGCACGACTGGGCACGTGGCCCGTCAGGTCCGGCGGCAGAGCCGCTGGCTCACCTGCACTCCTGGCGCGTGCGGCAGCATGCGCAGGTTCTCAAACAGCCGCGTCTTGATCTTGTCCAGGTACTCTGGTGTGTTCTGGTTGGCCATGTTGGACGGGCTGATGTGCAGCTTGAAGTCGGGCCCGAAGTACTCGAAGTAGTCGTTGTAGGGCAGCTCGTTGGCCACGTCCACGTTGAGCGCCACGGCCGTCTCGTAGGTCCAGCAGCGCGCCACGTTCCGTATGGTGTAGCCGCCGCCGCCCAGCAGCAGCAGCGGCAGGTTGTACCGCTTGATGAACTCCACACACTTGGCGTGACCTGGGCCCGGGACGGAAGGGTGTCAGAGGTCGCTGGAAGGCGGGGAAGGAAACGGCGGTTTGGATACACTTACACATCATGAGATTCTGGCGCGGGTGGGGCGAACCGAAGTGCAAGCCAATCCGCACCGGCCAGTAGTCAGCCCCGGGCTAGTCTCACAGCCAAGCTGAAACTTTGATACAATACGCACAAAAAAAAAAATCCAACCACAATTTAATGCGCCATAAACTTATGGCTCATTAAGACGATTGCTTAAAAATGTCGCGCACAAACAAAATCTTGTTTACTTTCTCTTCACATGTCATATTGCTAAGCAAGAAAAACGACCCATGAAAATATTGTTGGATAACAATCAACACCAAATCACAGTCATGTATAACCCAGTCACCATGCAGAAACCTCGCAACTCTCCGCTCATCAGCACATCGCACGTACCCTTGAGTGTGAGGTTGAAGCAGCCGAGCCGGTCGCCGGAGAGCGAGTCGGCGCCGCACTGCAGCACGATCGCCGACGGCTGGTAGGTCTCCATCACCTTGGACATGATGGGCACGAAGATCTGCTCGTACACCTCGTCATCGATGCCGTCCCGCAGCGGGAAGTTGACCGCGTAGTACTTGCCCCGGCCGGCGCCGATGTCCTGCGCGCAGAGGGAAATATGTCGTTCAGTAAAGAGCATACCGGTAGATTGGGCGATCACTGAACAGTGAACGTGGATGACAAGATATCAGCGAAGAGCCGCAAAAACCTATCGTCGATGCATAGACCACTATATATCCAGTGGTCTATATAAATGGTCGATGGTTGGTGTCAAGCTTCACCTTAAGTGCCTTAATCATACATCCATGCGTAAAAAAAATGAAAGTGTAAGTAGCTTTACATCCAGTTTACGTAAATTTCATCCCAAACTTTTCACAAAACACCCTCTCCCTCCCTCCAAATCACCGAGATCTACGGTGCCAAGGAAGTCGGTCTTCGTACTTGTGGAAGGATTTATCACACCCTCCCCCTGCGACTCACTCTGAGATCTCCGGTGCCGGGGAAGTACTCTCCGTACTTGTGGAAGGATCTATTACACCCCCCCCCCCTCCGACTCACTCTGAGATCTCCGGTGCCGGGGAAGTACTCTCCGTACTTGTAGAAGGATCTATTACCCCCCCCCCCCTCCGACTCACTCTGAGATCTCCGGTGCCGGGGAAGTACTCTCCGTACTTGTGGAATGACACCGTCATCACCCGGTCGGTGGTGTAGAAGGCCTCCTCGACGCCGTCGCCGTGGTGGATGTCGATGTCAATGTACAACACCCGCTGGTGGTACTTGAGCAGCTCAAGAATCGCCAGCACGATGTCGTTGACGTAGCAGAAGCCAGACGCCTGGGGGAGAAGCAGTCGTAAGGTGCAGGTCAGCAGAAACCTCTAGCACCAAAACATCTACCTAGTTGCTGAATGCTGAACTCGATGGCGTCGATAGATGATCTTGCACCCCACTCACAGTGATAATTTACCAGACATTCCGTCGAACGTCGATCTCATCTGATTTGATGTCGATAGGCTCACGCTAGGAGCTGAGATAAATCAACCCCATTGGTTAGTCAAGTATTTGTACGAAAATAGCGTTCCAATTATACCTAGCTAGGTATTTTCCTGCAAGCGGCTATGACACCAGTCTAACACTCTGGGCAGACCACAAGAGTTCTTGCTGTACTAAGCGCACCAACCAACCAATATCTGGCAAGCAGAATAAAGCCAACGGAAAGTTCCGACGCAATAACCGTTGGTGGTTGCGCAACACCGTGTATTTGGTCATTGCGTAACAGCATAGTTTCAGACGAGTCCAACCCTGCCAGCAATTGGGCACAGTTCCCACTACGTCAACACCAAGCACTCGCCACCCTACCGACAGCTCCACAGCTACCTACTCCGTCTCACCTCGGACTTTTTGGCGTGATGCAGACCGCCGGCCCAGTTGACGGCGATCTCTGCGGCCTGCTGGTTGAGTTTGACGGCGCCGGCCACCGAGCCGCCGGTGGACAGTTGACAGAACTCGTACAGGCCGTCAAACACCGGACAGTCCTCGCCCACGTTAACTGACGGGTAGAGAGAGGTGGGTGAGATGGGCGAACTGACGGGCGAATAAGAGTTACGACCTGTGTCGTGTATGCAAGAGCCACACCGGGCCAGGCGAATGACTGACTTACATGATAGGCAAACTACTTACTACTTCGCAAAATAGAGCCAAAGGCGTGCAAACCGGGAAAGAGGACTTATGGTATAAATTGTAAAAGAAATTAAGTACTGCGATACAGCAGCGACCGACGAATGTATTAAAGCTGTCTCTCCCGCCTTGCAATCTCATTGAAATTGTGGTATAAAAGTTATTTCATTATCTCATTTGCTAATGTGACACATGCTGAATGAACAATAGACAGGCTGCAGACGATAGAACTGACGATAGACACGCGACTTCTCTAAGTACTCACACCGCTGCATCTGTTTGTTGTACTCTGACATGTTGTCCGGCCGAATGGAGCGCAGGAAGCGAATGTAGTCGTCGCTGTGGAACTTGGTCATTTCTTCCTGCGTGGCCTTGTGCGGCCGCTATCGGCAGAGTCGGCGGGTGGGGTAAGGAGTGAAGCCTAGCAACGTGCCAATCATATCAACACACTGGACATGAGCTGAGATACTAACGAAGATAAATATAAACCACTAGTGGATATAGAACGATAGAGGTGCTTGAAAAGTTTGAAGACAATCAGAGCTAAGGAAGCGCGGTGAAGAGATTCGGCCTCAGGTAATGGAAAGAAACCCCGATATTTCAAAGACAGTTTCAACTCACGTATATCTCCATTTTCCTGTAGAGGCCATAGTTGAGAAGGAGGTTGTGTGTCATACGTATCCTGTGGGGCTTCATGGGGTGCCCCTGCCCATAGTAGTAGTTGCCTACATCGCCTGGAACACGGAATCGGCAGAGTTAATATCCTACAGGTGGAAGGTGTTTCACATCTTGGGGTTCCACGTTCACTTCGTTCCATCACTCGATTTGCGGTTTAGAGGTCATGTCAAAGGCAGTTGGTCACTTAGAGCAACCTTTGATGATCTTAGCAGTTTCTTTTTATAGCTCGCTATAAGATCCTTCAGAATTATCGTCCTTTTTCGACAAGGTCAGATCTCAGGTTACTGGAGCTCACCAAACGTAGATTCATCACGAAAACTTACACGATGATGACTACTCTTCACAAATCGGTGCATAACTCGTGAAAAAAGAGCTAGAATCGCAGAAAAGCGAATTCGACAGCCCTTTCAAAGCCTATTTGCCAACATGTCCACAGATTTGACCAAAATGAAATGCCCAGAGAGGGCAAAAATCACTAAAATAGACTGAATACCGATTTTGCCGGAACATTTTTTCCTCCATTTTTGCACTAAATTTGGCATCAATTATTTCATGATATTCATCTTGCCGTCACTGTGTTTTCTCGTCGATATACATCGAACAAATTAGTTGTTGAGTTGACATGAAAAAGTCAGCTTCAAAATTTGACCTCAGGCCAAGTCATGTGACCGGCAGAGGCATGCTGCATATGCATATTCATCGATCTGTATTAATGGCCTGAATACATACCAGGTGACTTAATCGTTCTACCATGTCACCATCAAAATTTATTATCGATTAATTGCTAGTGACCTTTTAACCCTGCGACCAGTGGCCTGTATTGGCGTTTTGCCAGCCGCTAACGCATACCAGCTCCCTTTGCCGTTCGGCTCAGTCCTGATCGAGCTAGAGCTTCGCGAAAAAAAACGAGCACGTTGCATGTGACGAGAGTAAGCCGATGCTACCCAATTTTAACCCTCGCACTCGTAAGGGGAGGGGTCGGATGGAGTCCCCCTCGGTTTTTCGCGAATAACTCGTGCAATAAGCGGCCGATCGCGACGAAACTTTAAGTACCCTCGAGTTGATCAATTTTACACCTACTCTGAAAATATCATGACCCTGACCCAAATTATCTTTAACCTGTGACCTATTTCTCGAGACCATGTTTGGCCGGAATCGCGATTCGGCGTACGTCGGCTCACATTATTCGCGCGTTTGCAGTCTTTTTGTGGTTTTAAATGTTTAAACATGTGAAATGATGTTGGTCCCATGCATCATAGTGGGTGTCAGGGGCCCACGTGAAGGTTAGGTCAGGTCAATGACCTTCGATGACCTTGGTTCACTTTTTCGAATTTTACATGTTTCTAGGCTAGTTTTTTTTTAGCTGATTTTGAACTTAGCAACCATTTGAACATTTAGGAAGTAGTTTTGGTGCCTTTGTAACATGTTACAAAGCTGTCAGTGGTAGTTAACACCTACTATAAATACCTGGCAGATAGCCTACTGGTTGACTGATCTAACCTGATCTGACCTGACACGACCTGCCGAACTGCATAAAGACATTATCTATGATCAAATCTAACATGGAATTCGTGATCGATACCCAAAGAACCCCATAACAACCAGTTACTTTACGAAGTTCTGACAGGTGATTTTCCAGACTTTTGGGTCATTGACCCGGCCTGGAAGGTCAACTGATGACATAGGACCTTAAAATCATCGTCTTTCTCTCGTCACGGTCAACACTTTGATTTTTCTGCGAAGTTCTAGCTCGATTGCCGGTCCCGTAGCTCAGTTGGTAGAGCGTTTGACTCCGCGTGGTGTGAGAGCACGCGTTCCCGGTTATAACAGTCCGGGTTCGAAGCGGGACGGGCGCTTGATATTTTTTGGCCTCTTGACAGGACGTACCTGTGGTTGCAGTTGGTGGCAGGCCGTAGCCAGGCGAAGTCAGTGAGGGGACCGGCTGTACGCGGCTATGTTGTGCGCAGTGCGCACGTTTAACTTTGGACTTTGAATTCTGTCATAGAACCGGAATTATTGTCTGACTTTCAATGACATCAGGTCAACGACACAATAGTCGGGAAAATTTGGACCTGCTAGCAGGGCTGCATAGTTGGAGTCAGTCCGGGTCAACAGTTCTGACTGGTGTCAGAATCAGTCAATTTTGGAACTCGGAGCCAGAGTTGGAGTCAAATTCACCGAAAGTCAATCAACTCCACAACCCTGCGTCAACCGTGAACTTAGCAGGAAAAGGCTACAGAATTTTACTAAGCTGGTTTTTAATTTTGTATGTAACCATTTACCTTTTTTTAGAAATTTTGTCCGAATGGATGAATGGATGGCTATGGGCCTGGGTGCCCCACTAAGCAATGCTTGTTGCGAATGACGCCACGGACCCACCACCCCACCTTGCCCGCGCCCGGTTCACCAGTGATAATTTGGATCGAAAGTTTAACGTGCCGCAGGTAGATGGCGGCACAGTCCTCACAGGTCTAGTGTGGCCCTCTCTCGCCAGTTGCCAACTGGCTCAATATAGGAATGCGAGTCAAACGACGTGGAGCTTCCCGGCCGCCAACTCGCTGCCACCGAGTTACGAGACGGACGCCTTATCCACTAGGCCACGGGGAGGACTTTTTGAGCCTTTTAACCTTAGTCATTAGTGGCATCAAAATTTAAAAGCTTTGCATACAAATTTAGAAAATGCTTCAAAACAAATTCATGTGTGAAAAATTGATCATTACAGTAGGCGGAACTATGGTCAAGCGTGCCCATTTTTGGGAACGCATTTTCGTTCCCATGTTTGGGAACGATAAACCCAAATATGGGAACGCCATGTAGGCATTGTTTAAAACAAGAAGAAGAACTGTGAAATGACGTCCAAAAAATATAAAACGATCGTGAACCGCCTGATATTTGTCTCAATATTGTTGGGAAAGAGTTTGATATTGTAAGGCCCATCGTAGCTTCAAATCGTTCCTCTATTTCTAAAGCAGTCCACCGCCCGGGCCGCGTGCCCAAATTTGGGAACGCTCTCGTACACTGGCGCTGCAAGCGTTCCTTATTATAGGAACGGCGTACCCAAAATTGGGAACGATTTCACCGACGCCTTTCACGGGCTCTTTTCATTAACAAGCATCACGTCCAACGCCGCAGGTTATTGTTAACGCAACAATCATAAGATGACCTTTCCGGCAAGACCGCCGCATGTTTCGCCGGGTCTTCTGCGCTCTTATTCCCGTCGATCCCGCAGCGGGCACGCCCCCCTCTGCAGGATTACGTAATTCACAACGCTCAGCGATGTTCAACAAGGTCTTCCATGCCTATATACACCGTCCGCGCCGAGGGTGGAGGCATGTAAAACACCTGTCTGTTTAACACTGATAGTTGACGAGCACAAGTAAGTATCCAAAAATGGGAACGCTGAAATGTTTCACTCTCAAAACACCTAGTCCCAATATAAATCTACTTTTTTCCTTTCTTAATGAGTGTAAGTGGCAAAAAGCCTGGTAGGATGGGCACGAGAAATGATCAAAATCAGCATAAAAATTATAAATAAGCCACACAGGGCGACCTGCATAAAAGAAATTCCCCCAAAACGATCGCGCTTAAAAATACCGAAGGCAAAAACCACGCTCATGACGCTCCTTAAAAGCAACGCTAAACAGCTAGCATCCAAAAAAAATATGTCTTTCAGGGTTGATAAAATACAGCTGAATAATTTTCAACCGCTTAAACTGAGTTTACAACAGTAGTTAGGTAAATTCACTCACGTTCCACGCGGTCGTCCGCTCCGACACCAAAAGTCAACAATATTACCTCGGGACCGTCCGCGTCTTCGCTTGCATTTATCAGCATCTGGTGTCGACAGTATGAAAGTTCATAACCAGGCAAAAATTATTATACTTAACCTCAAACCTAAAAAATGCTTCATTTTCCTTAAAATTGCATGTTAAATGTCGTATAACCCATATTTCCACCATTCTGTCATTTTTAAAAAATCATTAAAAATATCATTCCACGGTCAATTTCCTTGTTCCACGGTCAGATTAAAGATAACTTTATGGAGATTTAGTAGATACTTAAATCAGCGTGCACTTTTTTGAGACGTGATGCACTTATGAGTTTTAGTGGGCGAACGGCCGAAAAATTGCCTTCCGTTCTCATAAATGGGAACGCCCGTTCCCATATTTGGGAACTTTGTTCCCAAAAATGGGAACGTTCCTATATTTGGGTACTCATGACCATAGTTCCGCCTACTGATTAGGGTGGTACATAGGGTAGGTGCCTAGGCATATTTCACTCAAGCATGGATTTGAAAACAAGTCAGCAGAGAGTGGTATCAATGAAAATTACATAGCATAATTTTACAGATTAATGTAGGTGCGATATGACACACATAGATTAAACAAATACACACCAAAATATCAATTTACAAACATTAAGCCCGGCCGCCTTAAAAAATACGCAGACAATTATGGCGCACATGCATTAGTAGTTTCGCTGGGGTAAACGCGAAATGTAAGGAGTGTTACACTAAATATAAAATTTCAAGAACCACATGATATATACGTGCATGTGTACTTACTATCGTAGTAGTAGCAAACTCGCTTTTTGCTGTGCGTTGGGGCGGCCATCGCTGACCCCTCTCCGCTTCTTTGGGGCCCGGGCGAACACAGAGACCGGCGTCCAGTGACCTCTGTGTTATTGCTCAATCCACACTCAGTCTATATAGAACAAAATTGAGTTTGAATTCGTAATTTGATGTTGAATTTTTCCTCTTAAATTTTCCTTTTACGTAAAAAAGAAAAATGCTCTTTTTGGAGTTGGAAATTGATTTTTTTCTAGGTGATTTTAGAAAAAATGATGGTGTTTAAGGTGAATTTCAAATTATTGTCATCTTCAATTTTTTTTGCTTTGTTTCAATAAGTTGAAAGTATCCTAATATGATTGCAAATAATAATTTTGTGCACTTTTTGAAAGGATAATATTATAGCACTTGTGCAAACTTCAAACACAGCGCAGATTTCAATCATAACGCGCGCTAAAAAAAACAACACACAACGCGCGATCCAAGGGAACGGTCAGGAGTTTTGTTTTGGTAATTTTTGCGGGTTGTCATATTCGTTGGGAGATGGTATGTCAAAAAGCGAGAAAATGATTGTCTTAGTCTCCCAGTACCGTTTGATAATATTTTAATAGTCGCGCTGGCTTATATAGCCTTGGTCACGTTTACATAGCATTTTTGACTAGGCTGAAGGCTCTAGCGCATTTATTTTGGTTTCGCTATAATTCCGATGCAGTGATCTTCGTATCTTCAGAGAGGATCATTTTGTAAATTGTAAAGCACTAAAAGCATCTTTTGCAACATAAAGGGCAGTGCTATAGGCTTGCAACAATTCCTATGTAAACGCAGCTCAAGCTAATGACAAAGCTGTCTCAGTCTATAATTCTGAGCGAGTGTGATGGGCGATGACGAATTTTTGTTGTCACGCTTTTGTTTGGGCTGCTTATCATTTGGGACTCGGCCAACTGCCGACTTCAGCAGGACATAGAGGGACTCAGCCAGTTCCAGCGGGACCAGTTCCAGTAGTCGGCCTCGGCTGAGTCCCACTATGTTCCGCTGAAGTCGGCAGTTGGCCGAGTCCCAATTTGTCCCGCTGTAGTCGGATGAGTCCTAATATGTCCCGCAGTAGTCAGCTGAGTCCCACTTTATCCCGCTGGGACCGGCCGAGTCCCACTATGTCCCGCTGTAGTTGGCTTAGTCCCACTATGTCCCGCTGAAGTCGGCTTAGTCCCAATTTTTCCCGCTGGAATGGGCTGAGCCCCACTATAGGTATCCCGCTGAAGTCGGCAGTTGGCCGAGTCCCAATTCTTCCCGCTGGAACGGGCTGTGCCCACTATGTCCCGCTAAAGTCGGATGAATCCCACTTTGTCCCGCTGGGACCGGCTGAATCCCACAGTGTCCCGATGGGACCGGCCGAGTCCAAATATGTTCGGCTGTAGTCCGCTGAGTTCCACTATCACTTGTCCCGCTGAAGTCGGGTGAATCCCACTATGTCCCTGCGATACCGTTACCCATTCGTCATTCGGTGCATTGCGATCTCGCTGCTCTGCTCAAATCCCATCATCAATAGAAAACACGGCATCGAATTATGTTCCACTCTTGGGATTTGAACACGCGACCCCCGTCGTCACGCCAGGTAATCCCGCCCTCATCGATAGAAAACACGCATCGATAGTACGTCCGTGACCTCCAGCCATATGCACGGAAGTGTGACGCGTGCTTTACGACAGTACCGACCCATGCTTTCGTGCAGGAGTCACCAACAGCTCAATCTTGGGCTTATTGTGCTATAATTGTGTACCTACCTACCTACCTACTGCTTAGTAGGCTGCCTAGCAAATTGTTTACTAGGCACTTGTTTAGCAGATACCTTTTCTGAGATTTGCACAAGAATGACATTGAACATTTTTTCTCAGCCTTTTCAAATTATACACTATGGGACTAATGTCAAAATGTACAATTGTGTGGCTGTTCATTGCCATTGCTGTAGCATTTATACAATCAGCAGTGTTCAAGTGCTGGATGGATAGTGGAAACTCAGTGATTGAGTTTCAGTGCAAGGACAAAGAGGCTGTTGGTTCCAAGTGCCCTGTTGTTTGTTCAGCCCTGAACACAGACTGCTATCTCTATCATGCCTCAAAAGATCTTGTCAGGGTAACTGAAACAGAAGATCAGAAAATAGTACTCAAGCACAAAGACATTCCCATGTTAACCAAAGAGTATACACAGTCTCTGCTGCCTGTGGACGAGGAGCCTCCAGAAATCTTCCAAGATATGCTTCAGGGCTTGTTGGCTTTTGAACTCAATGGCAGGGACAATCTGGATATTCTGTCTCTGCTCTGGCCCTGGCATAACTCATCCTCCATCATAACTGGGCAGAACAGCCAACTCTTGGAGCAGATTGTCAGATTTGCTCACAATGATGAGTACAAGCTAATGCAGCTCCACAGTGATCTCCAACTTTTCCCTAGAGTACTTGGGACATGTGGCGACATCTACGTGGTGGAACACATGACTCTTCTACTCGATAGACCCCTGCTGGACCTTTTCTCAGCCGTCACGGACACGTGTCACGTGGCACGCAGCGCCCGGCGCATCCTCCACTACTTGCTCCACCTCTCATCTGCCCTGCCTCTCCACCTCTGCGACCTGCAGTGGGGCCACTTCGGGGCTGACGACGCGGGACGAGTCCGCTTTGTCGATCTGGACGCCGCCTTCAGCGCGGAGAAGATGGCCGCCACGCAGCGTGAGACCGTCTGCTCGAACGACGAGGATTGCGACTTTTTCGACTGCCGCGGCACGTGCGATGTCGCCCAGGGCCGCTGCCTGGGCGGTGTCAGTGATAACGTCAGCAACCTGTGCCGTCAGCTGGTGTGGGCGCGGGCGCCGCTGCTGGGCGCCCAGCGCCGGCTGGGACTGCTGGCCGCCGTGCTGAGCGAGCAGCAGGCGGAGCTGCTGGAGAGCTGCGCGCGCAGCAAGACGGCGGAGCACGCGCAGCAGGTGGCCGAAATGCTGGAGGAGCTGGAGCGGCACCTGTGCTGAGCTGGGGCTGGAGACACGAGATACTAATACTGTGATGAATTGTATGCTACGATTAAGTGTGTTATCGTACGGTGTGTTATTGCTACAGGGAGCTGGCTATAAGACTGACTCAGAGACTGAGCGTGGCTCCTTTGGTCACTGTGTGAAGTGTGACGGCATGTTTCGTAAACTGTTTCCCGCTTTTCACATTTTTACTGCTGTATTCAAGAAAATTTATCCAGGGTTTTAAATTGTCTCGAAATTGTCTTGGTCTTTCAATGCCTGATGAGTGATGATATCGGTGAACCTTTGTTGTCGTCGATAGCTTTGAAATTCACGATCTCTGTGGCCCGGCATAACCTAGGTGTGGGAGCATTGACCAGTTTGTTATGAGTGTGATTATTGTGTTTGAAGAGTTGTAAGCCTTGACAGCAATATGTGGCATTCATTGTTTGTCTTCTTGTTGTCGGGCAGTTATACTCTATCATGGTCAATACACTGGACAAAACAATGTGTCAGTAATCAAGATATTTGGTATGGCGTTACTTAGCTTTGATTTTTTTAATTGTATGAGTAATGCGCGTTGTGATCGTGTATCAAGCCACATGAATGTCCAGATTAGACGATAACATATTCCTTACCTTTTACAGGTTTGCTCAATGCTCATCGTGATTGAAGATTCCTACAATTCCTTGATTCCTAACATATTGCGTGGTTACCGTAATTAGTGCCTGCTTCAAGCTACCTACATTCCAAGAAGGGAGCTGACTCCTCTCATCCTTTGACTGTAAGTACTCAAGTTCTTTTCTCACTCCTTCAACCTCTATCTATTCATGAAGGTGACTCCGTCGATGTTGTCCTCTAATCCACGGGCCCGTTCTCTTAGTCGGTGGGTGGCGTGAGCCTGGCTGTCACGGTCCCGGGCCTGATGGGCGCTCCGCCCGGTGCTGCCATCTGTGGCGGACCTGCTCTCCGAGGTGGCGCCCAGTCTGGCCCAGTCGAACTGTGTGAACCGAATGCCGGCTGAGTGGGAGGCGAGCTGCGCTTCGGTCAGCACAATGAGGTGTGCGATGTGTATGTCCGTTATGGTGGATAATATGCTAGTCCATTCCGTACAGGTTTCTCGGCTCATTCTTGTGCCGTTCCCCACGGACTCGACCTGGGTATTCCGTCAGTAGGTAGATCTGAGTAGGTCTGATAGGTCTGAGACTCGTATGTCAGTAGGTCTGATCGATTACAACCGACTTCCAAAAAGTACATGGGCCAACGTCGGTAACTAAACTACGACAACAAGTCTAGGACTTGGGAGGAGCCGCTTGGACCAGCCCACCGCTTGATGCTGCTTTATCACGCGGACGCAGACTACCGCGTGCTGCAGGACCCGCCAGTACTTATGGTCAGCTCAAGCCCCCCTGTAACTGATCGAGTGCGTGCGCAGTTGGGTGCTCAGCTCGAGACCCCCTGTTACCGATCGAGTGCGTGCCCACCTCGATGGCACTACCGCTAGCTGACTGGTCTGGCTTGGACCGGACCAGGTATCATCCGGATCCATGACTGCCCGCTCATTATTCTGAAAATAACTACCAGTTGGAGAGGTGTCATGACACGGCGATTGATGCGCCTACTTTCTTTCTCTTTTAACTTTTTCCTGCGATGGTCGATTTCCAAGACTGGCAGGTAGTGAGTTAGCACGTCTTTGAAGGTTAACTCTATGTTGGCTCAACCCTGGCTCTTGTCGTTATGGTTATCTCCCCTTTTGCCTTCTTTCGTTCTCGGTCTTTTTCTCTCACTCGTTCTCTGTGTATCGCTCTCCCTGCCAGTTCTCTCCCTCCCACTCTCCACCCTGTGCCTCTGCTCCCACGGCCACCGCCCGCGCCGACCGCCCTGTGTGCCGTCGGCGGCGTCGTTCCATGTGTTGCCGCCCGCCGCTGTCGACGCCACAGAGTCCGATTACCATCACAATGTCGTCGATTCTCCGCGGCTCGTAAACCGACGGCGACTCGGCCGTCGGCGGCGGGAAGTGATTTGTGTAACAAACGGCGAATAAGACGCGCCTGTCGCAAATGGAATGGCCAGCCATCGGCGTCTCAATTAGGGTGTCGCCGGCGCGTCCCGAGCGCGCGCCGGATGTGGCGACGATGGCACACTAGCGGCGAAAATGGCGCACGTCTCGCTGAGCCGGATACGGTGGCCGGCAGGGCGGCGGAGCTCGCGTAGCGACGGAAGTGGCGCGCGATGGGCGATTTGCAGCGCAGGTCCGACGCCGAGCGCCGCTGCAGCTCGACGTGCGCCGTCAGAGAAACTGACGGCGATGATGTGCGCTCGGCGGGCGCTGTCAGCGGGGCATCGTCGGCTATATTTATGAGGTGTGCTTTGAACAAAATTTGATACACTGGCGCTGGGCCTGGATCAGAAGAAAGAAAAGCTTTCTTCTTTTAAGCAGCATCATGCAGACCTGTGTCCACCAGCGAATGAAACCAACTGGCAACTAGCTTAGCTACGTCCGAAGAATACAGAATAAGAATAAAGAAAATAAGATATACGGGATACGTATAACTTGCTGTGAGCCAAGATATGGCCATAGGCGCGGGAGCCGGGGGGGCAGTGGGGGCAGCTTGCCCCCCCAACTCTAGGGCCGTGGGGGCGGTGCCCCCACAGCTTTGAGACGGAATACCACACTTTTTTTTGCAAATGTTTTCTTTTTTTGTTGAAAAAGCCGAGGGATGAAAAACAAGTGGCCTAAAACCGGTGAGAAAACTAGATTTGGGGGTACCCTAGGTTGATCTCTATTATGGTGTGCCCCCCCCCCCCCCCCCAGTCGGAAAGTAGTTCCCGCGCCCCTGGATATGGCTGTTGTCTTGTCCTGCAAATCACAGCTCAAGCTATAGCTTTAATTTAGGTACTCCTTACCAGCCCCTCCTCCTCCCCCAGTAACTGCTATTGGTATAGGGTTATCATTATGCCCATTGATTCACCGAGAACACTTGCTAAATACACAATATCGATCTCCATTTTCACCCTAAGCACCGCTAACGAAAACAGATCATTCAGCGGGGAAGGTTCCCAGACTCCCCTTCCACAGCACCTCTGTGCCTCCCCTGCCGTGGCAAATCCACGGCATGTGAGCGCCCAGTGGCTCGTGACCGTCCCCTCTGTCGGGGGTGGGGGGGGGGGGGGGGCTCTGGACGGGGGTCAGGGGCCTTTGTCACTGGCGCTCTCGCGTTACCGCCGGCTGTCGAGCCGTCGCGGCGATCATCCTCTGGCCGCGATCGGTGCCCGCTCGGTCGGCGCTGATTCAGTTTATGCTCGGCGCTAATTCGATTTGCAGATCGCGGTCGGCCCTGGATCCCTTTCGGAGCTGCGCGCGCTGCTCGTCAGTCTTCGTTAGGCTCGCGCGCCGGCCGCGCCGCGCTGTCGCCGACGACGGCCGATTAAATTACCCGTCGGTCGTCGTCGATGACGTATCGTCGGCGGCGACGAACTGATTCGGCGCGCTCCATGGCGCCGGCCGGGCGACATACGGGCGGCGAGCGGGCGCATATTTTCGGACCGGACCGCGCCGGGGTGACAGCTTGATGGCGGAGCGCCGGCCGGCGACAACTCACACTGGCTGGCAGGAACTGAGCAGTAGCGTGCTGCTGGAGGACTTGCGTGATGCTGAGATTCAGTGGCTTGATGTGAGGAGTGGGTGCGTAACGAACTCTCATATTAGGTGGACTACGAGTGAAATGTTAGGCATACCTACTTTCATGGGACATGCTTTTGTTACCATATGGTTCTTGTATACTGGATAGGCTATTCAAACGCAGAGCTAATATTCGGCAAACTGAATGGACGCTAGGGCCACTTTTCGCATTTTTTTCTGAATTCGTACACTTGGGCTTCGCCTACCGGCTTATAATAGTGGTTTCGGTAGCAAAAATGAGTAACGCTCACCAGTCACCATGCGGAGTTTGAAATTAAGGTTTTATTTGATTTATCTGTCAACATGAGCCGTTTTCACGACGGCTATGTGGTACACATTTGGTTCACATTTGGCGCATATTTGGTGTATATTTGGTCAAATTAGGATCGTTGCGTTTCTTAGAAGTTGTCAGTTTGGGTTGCACAGTTGCTTGCTCTTATATACCTTTGTCAAATTATAAGACATTAATTTATGTTATAAACACTGAAATAAATTCATAATGTAAAGACACCTGATGTAGGTTTCGGACATCTTTGGATAAGTGGCTGACTTGGACATTTTTGGACGGACACGGACAGTCGACGTACCTTGGTATTGTACTCTGGACGGACATTGAACATACATTTTCTGAAACTGGCTAAGATAGATATAGACACAAATCGTTATTAGAGCACTTCATATAACGGTGCGCCCTTATTCATCGTCCCCACATTTCCCCACAAACCGCCCATCCTGTGGTCAATCACAGACCTCTGACCAGCCCGCTGTCCGCCCGCCCACCAGTCGGTCCTCTCACAGTGATGAAGTAGCGCCCCAGCCGCGATTGTCTGCCTGTCGGGGCCGCCGCTCGGTGCTCATTGCGAATTAAGTGTCCGTCTTGTGACGACTCTGTCCCGGCGCTCTGTTCCCCGCGCGGCGCGCCGCTAATGCCCCCGCCGTGGTGTATAATAAAACGATTAGCGGGCTTCCTTCCGGCCGGCCGGCTCTGGATGGGTTTGCGGTGCTCGCCGCCGCCGCCGATCTGCCATTCAATTACTGCTGCAGCGCGAGCTCTGTATCTCCCTCCCCCTCTCCCCTCCCCCTCTCCCCTCCTCTCTCTCTCTCTCTCTCTCTCTCTCTCTCTCTTTCTATCTCTTTTTCACTTACTTTCTGTCCCTCTCTCTCACTCTCCCCTCTCCCTCCCTTTATCTTACTTTCTCTCTTTCTCGCTCTCCTTTCTTTCCCTTCCTCCCTCTCTCTTTCCCTCGCTCTCCCTTCCTCTCTCACTCTGTATTTCTCTCTCCCTTGCTATCTCTCCCTCTCTGTCCCTCCCTCCCTCTCTTTCTTCCTCTCTCTCTCTCTCTCTCTCTCTCTCTCTCTCTCTCTCTCTCTCTCCTTCTCTCTCTCTCTCGCTCTCTCCGGGCGGGGACGGAGGTGTCGGAGCCGACAGCGGTTCATCGTGGGGAACCGCCGACCACTTCGTCACTCAGAGTGATTGGGACCGTCGCCGCCGACGCGACGATGAGCGACGACATGCGGTGGCGCCGAGACGAGACGAGACCGCCGCGAGCCGAGTGGTGTCACCATGCCGCTGGGATTTGTGTGAGGCGATGGGAGCTACGCTGCGATGCGCTCCTATGAGCGGGGATTGTAGAAATCAGGGCTGCGGAGTCGATGAATTTTAGGGTGACTCCGACTCCGACCCCGGCTTTAGAAATTGACTCCGACTCTAACTCCGACAACGACTCCGAACGGTTCTATTAAAATACATGCCATGATATTGAAGTTCATAATAGAGATGTTTTTATCTTGTGAAACGATGCCTTGTTTGTTACAAGTCATTGCGTTGCAAATTTGCATTAAAAATACTATAGCATATAGAGCTAAAAAGCAGGTTCTGGGGCATGGCATTCACCGTCTTCTGCTTCTTTCGCTGAAAACGTTCGTCCAAAACAGCAAAATGGCCTTTTTTCGACAAAATCTAATTTCGAGCGCAGTATCGTCAATCAAACAGGTGCAGTGCATGACGTTGAGCCATGCAGCGTTAATTCCGACTCCGGAGTTGGAGTCGGCAAGATTTTGGCGACTCCGACTCCGACTCCGACTCCGCAGTCCTAGTAGAAACACTACCGGGTATAAGCACAGACAGTGGCGCTGCTCGACTGCATCAGTACACAGACGCGCTGTCACAGGATGTCGAATGGTGGATAGCCAACCACGCTTTCAGGCCGGTGTTAAATCCACTGCAAGGATGATGCCTTTCATTCACTGTCATCGTTGCTACGAGCAACTTTTATTGGGCCAGTCCTAGTTGAGCTGATACCATTTCGGTCTATCTGACAACACTGAGAGTGGAAGAGGTTGCATTATACAGTGGAATCCGCTTAATAAATCCATCTTGGTGACAAGGTGTTTTGGATTTATTAAGCGGTGGCTTTATCAACCGGAGTCAGTTTTTTTCATTACAAAAGTATGGATCCCAGTTGCACGTTTCATTTCCCTGCAATACAAGCGTATAGGCTAACATTCCTCATTGCCTTACTTATTCCAATGAAAGTGACCATAGGCTTGCTACCGGTGGGATCGCGTGGGTCCGGACCCGTCCGGACCCCCAATAATTGACTTTCGTAATGCAGCCTAATTTATAAAGGCGTGCGTTTAGGGGTTGGACACCCCCAAACCTGCGACCGTAGAAATAGGGCTGAAGGTGACCAGCGCACACTGCACAGCTGTCACAGCTGCAATTAAGTCAACAAATCCATCCACGATCACTCCCAGCCATGCCTGCAATTTCAACGGAACAGCCGAGGGTGCCTGCTTTGCCGGGAACATTTCTTTGGGATGCATGGTGATTGTGCCCTTGATAGCCTTCTGTTTTTAGAACTCCAAAAGCTGCAGACCGTTGCTACAGAGCGGTTCTTTGGGAACGGGTTGGATTGCACATTTCGAGTGGGAAGACGTCACTGCGGACTTCGAAACTCCCAAGTGGCTTTATTAAGCGGAGTGCGTGGATTTATTAACCCTCGCCCGCACATGGGGGTGGGGGGGGGGGGGTTGGCCCAGGTAGTCTTTCTGCTCTGCACTCAACATTTTTAGAGCTAGAAGTCTGATTTTTGGTATAGCTGCTCCTCTATCCTTTCTTGATGTCCACTGAAAATGTCAAGTTTCTGTGGTTTTTGGTTTCGGAGATATGACCTTGTTTTTCAGGTCATGTCATGACCCAAATGACCAATTCTCAACATCTTGCGTTGGCTATGGGCCTTGTGAGCTTTTGACACCTTGATTTCAGAGCCTTTTTTTGCCAGTCTTACCTCCCACCTATCATGGAACATGTTGTTCGACGATGTACAGATGTCAAGGTCAGGGTCAAGGTCAACCTAGGTCATCTAAAATAATTGCGTTTTAGGCAAGCGTAATTTACTTTTCGTGAAATTTTTTGACTGCATTTTCGGTAAAAGCTTCTCAGATCATGATTTCATGTAATATGGACACATAAACACTCGGTGCACACATCAGTATACACACAGACACACACAGACATACAAACACATATAATTTACCTTGACCTAACTTGACCTGAAATGACCTCAGCAGCAAAAATCTGGTCGGGTAGTGTGACAAAGAGGTTCTAGCTGGCTTGGCACCAGAAAACGGCATCGTCATCGGTATATGATAAGCAGCGCCCTTGATATCCAACGGTGACCCAAAACAGCAACATTGTTTAGTTTGACCTGACCTGGAAGGTCAATGACTGACCTGAGAAGGTAAAACTTGGTATCATTGGATTCGTCTCTTTCCAAAGAATGTTTTTGGTCTTTACCGCGAAGCTCTATCTCCAACAGGAACGAAATGGCGCGGGGGTGGCAACCCCCCCCCCCCATGTGCGTTCTAGGATGGTGAAATGGCATGTGCGGGCGAGGGTTACGCGGATTTATTAACTATGGGTATCTATGGAAAAAATCCACGAACAGCTAAAGCGGCCACAATAAGCGGCTGGATTTATTATCCGGGGATTTATTTAGCGGATTCTACTGTATTGCGCCGCTTATTGAGTTCACTTGTGCGCTAGGGACGAACTGGGGTCCATGACACCAGAAAATTGACAAAGAGTTTCTACCTTCTGTCTAACGGGTGGTCAGTATGAAACTGGATAAAGTTTGAATTGTTACTGTGTCGAAAGTTTTCAAGCGAAAGCAACGAAAATCGCGTTACCGTGCCATTATTTTGTTGTGATCATGCTCGCCCTAATGGATTTGCAACACTGGACCTCTGTCAGCCTCCAAGCGCACGCGCGCTGGCAGCCCCGCTATTTTCTTTCGCGGCACCTCCGGGTCGATTTGACGGATGGCCTGCTGGATTATCCGCTTCAATTGTGCGTCTCAGCTGACCTGTCACCTTCCCTTAAACACTTTCTGTTTGATGAGCCCCACAGATCCTCAATGGGCTAAATCTGAGGGGTACATGGCGGGTTCGTGTCACGTGCTGTTTCGGGCACCCCAGCCTCCTCAAAAAGTTTCGTGTTCTAGCGCGCGTATTGTGACTGTTGCAAGGTCGGAACCTAACAGAGCATCATGATCTGTGTTCTGAGACTCAAGAAGTGGTAACAATACGCCATTCAAACACTTTTCATAGCACAGTTCGCCCTTTACATTGCCTGTGCTCGGCAAGTAACTGGACGCGTGAGCCCCTCGGACTCATAGCAAGCCAGACGGGTATTTCGGGTGGATGCTCACTCTCAGGTCGAAAGCGAAGGTGCGATCCACATGTGGAATAGTGTCTCCACCAGATGAGGTGTAAAATTCGCCAATGGAAGGCATTTGGCCGCCACTGCAGGTGAAATAAGATTCATCGTCCATATGCACCTCCATGTTTTTGCTACCCTGCATTGGACCCTGTGACAGACGGCGCAGGCGGATTTTCTGTGTACGAAATTGTGCCTCCGTCACCTTTATACTATTTTTGTACCTGATTCCTGCTTGTTGACACATTAATTGGTCATATGTTTTGAAGATTCCAAAATTACTTCCCAGAGATTCAAGGAGAGCCCCAACTGTTCGATGACGGCACCTGTTGTTTCTTCCGGTGCTGAATGCGCCTTTTCTTGGTGATCTTGCCGTTCCCACCATGCAAAACATCTGCAAGTCCTCAGAATTTATCGATGATCACATATTCTTAAGATCTGGTTACACCCTATGGCGTAATGTGACGCATAATGATAGCACTTTTGTAATTTGTGTTATTTTCACAAACTTGCGCGAACAGGTCCCGGAACGCTTGCTGACTTACCGGCGCAATGTTTTCTACTAGTTAATAGCAGAAAGTTGAAATCTGAGCTGGTAATATAGAATAACTGGAAGTATTCACCAGCCAAAAATAATTAAAATCTGTCCATAATTGGAGATGCTATGCTTAATCAAATTTTGTCCAGTTTCATACTGACCACCCGTTAGTATCAACGACATCCAGCAGATGCTGTAGCCTGTAACCTGTAGGAGCCCGTGGGGAATGGATTTGCCAAGAGGTCATCGGGTGATTCGGGATCATAGATTCCTGAAACGAAAATCGGAAATCTAATCCTCTTTAAGACTTCCGCAACTCGATAGAATCTTGAATCTGGAATTTGTTCTGTCTTGCTTTTTTTAAGGTAGGTACGTTTTGCTTGGCAGAAAATAACAACAAGTAGTGGGAACGACTTACGAGAACCGAGATGTATCCTTGGAGGTCAATCCAGCACGGTAGACCAAATTATCTACCGTTTTGTCACAGAGCACAGAAAAAAACTAAGGTGTTTACCGTGTTTATCTGTGCCTTTTTCGAAGAAGAACTGATGGCAGAACTGCCGGTCGTTGGGCTGTGTGAAGAGAGATGCTCGGTGTGCTGCTGAGGCCTGAGAGGCTGTTTGTATCAGTCCGTCGTGCGTCCAGTGTTTACTTCTAAAGGAGTAATCTTCTCTTGTTTCGTGAGTTTTTACTGACAACATAGACGTTGTTTGGAAGTTATTGATTCGCTACTGATAAAGGCACAGGAACTGTTTCACTTCTTTAGTAGGTGCTAAGCTCTGCGATGGTTACATAGCACAATTATTACACAAGCATACGAGTTGAGTTCTGTTTGGCGTTAACACCAATTACTAAACACCTCAAATAAGACATTGGTTCGTTCCGTTGAGTTGCCTGATTTTGCACTTTACACGTCCCCACCCACTCCGATGTCGGTCTGCGTTTCTCTGCTCCGGCCCGCCCTCCCACTCCTCCGTGTGGCTGGGCGGACGGTCGCGTCCCGATTGGCTATCTCGCCGGCGCCACGCCGCCGCCGGCGCCGATGGATGGTCCCATCAGCCTACAAACGGCTCGTTTCGACGGCTTTACACACGCTTTATCGCCCGGCGCCGGGTTTGGCGCCAAATCTGGGATTTTGGCGCGCCCCGATCGCCTACGGTAAACCACTGAGCGGCGGATTTAATTACAACAATGAATTTTAATGCGGCGACGCGTGCCCGGGGCGCCCCGAGCCGCCATTTGGGGGAGCCGGACCGACGGGAGACAAATGGGGGCCACCGGCCGGGGCGAGCCGCGAACACAGACAGTTTGCTCTCCCGCTGAACGGTTTTCAACTGTCAATAAAAAGACCAAATGAGGTCCAATTCAGGGCTGTTATTGGGGTGCTCCAGGCGATAACAAGCTTTCAAGATTTCGTTTTTGCTTGCGTCATTGGGAACAACAGGTGGTTTTAAAATAAATGTGTTTTCTTAGTTGGTGAAAACGATTCCTTCACTTGCAGTGTATGTAGTGAAGTGCTTATCCGATCTTCACACAAGTACCATTTGTCTTCTAATTTGAGTTCGTTTTTTTTTTTGCATGCGGGCTACTCTGTCTCACTAAAGGCCTGGCTACACTATGCGTTTTCTGCGTGCGTTTTTTGCGAGTTTGCGTGATTTGCGGAATATCGTTCTAAAAAGAAACGACATTACGTTTTTGTTATATGTTTTTCATATAAACATTTAATTAACATAAACGTTTTATTAACTTTTATATAAATATTAAAGAAGTTTAATTAAAAATAACCTTTTTTCTAGAACGATATTACGCAAAACCCGCAAACACGCAAAAAACGCACGCAGAAAACGCATAGTGTAGCCAGGCCTTAAGGCACCGTTTGTTTCTGCTTGTCTTTTCATGGTAACCTCATGTGAAAATGACTGGCTTATGGTACATACATACCTAAAGTCCTTGCTTCCCTTATCTAGCTTTCGTCTGCTATGAGGCCTAGAAACGTCGGATTGGATGCTTGGAACTTTCGTTACGCTTCGTCATACCCGCGCAATTTTATTAATTGAAGTGTGTTGTGCTGACTTGGTGATTTTTAGTGTCGAGGTCAATGCTTACCTACCTCTTGAAGATTTGGTTTCCAAGGTCGGTTGATAAAGTTGTGATGTGTGTTGAGCGCAAAAAGACCGGCAGATAGTTTGTAAGGGCTTGTCATGGGCTTCATTCATCAACCATTGCCAACTCGCATATCCAGTTTGCAGACTGGCGTTTGCTGAATCCGTCTCGAAAAGCAGTATATTCGGGACTGGTCCAGGCCTATCTACAATATAGAGGCCCACGCCTGTGACAATATACATAGAGGCCCACGGCGTCGCCCCAAGTTTGTCCGAAGAGCAGATAATCGCTATCGGTTTAAATAAAGAAGACAGCAACTGCTGCCAGTATCAGAAGCATTGGAGTTCAGTGAATGTCCGACCGTATTTACCAGCAACGGTAGATCAACGTATCAATCCGCTGCTGAACCGCAACCTCAACCGTTAGCGCTGTTTTGCCCCCGCCAGTAGAACCGCCGCCCCCTTCCCCGTTCGGTAACAAGCTCGGCACACCGCACCGGTTGGCGAGCGGCGGCATATCAGCGGGTTGAGTGGGCGCGATCGCCGGCACCGCAGCCGCCGCAGACCGGGCGGCTAATCCGCCGCGCAGCGCTCTGCCCGGCGGCGAACAGATGGCGCGGCCACCATCTGTCGTCCCGGAGGCATTGTGCCCCGGGGCCGGCCCCCGGTGACCGGGCCCCCCGGCCGCTCTTCAGGCGCCCCCAGCCGCGGCCAAATACGCGCTGAATGCGACCTAAATGACGGGGCCATATGGTGGCTGCGCGGCGGGCTGCAGTGGGGGACACCTGCCCCCTGGGCGCCCCGCGGCTCTGCCCGTGGCGACGGCACTTGTTACCGGAGCGGAGCCCCATTACAGGGAGCTCAGAATGGATGGTCCCTGGCCACCGGTGTTCGGTGACAGTTATTACGGGGGTACGTCGGCGCCGCGCAGTCATAGCGCTTTCATTGCCTCGTCTGTGTGGTTAAAAATCCGTGCGTGCTAATCGGTAAGGATGGACGGATTCCTATGTCGCATAAAAATAGCTTTAAACCATATCCTCACAAATTGCCGAAAAGGAAGACGAGAAAGCCACATTACAGATGTTGCTACCGTGACTCTGCCTCCATTTCGCTGCATCATATTTCTTTTGAAATCTCTTGAGACAATATTTCAAATTGACCCATAACTCTTTGTTGCCATCATGTGATTCAGTCATCATTTTCTTATCAGCCCGGCTCTCGGGCGCGGCCCATCTCGCAGCGCGCTCTCCGGGCCACTTGACTGACTGTCTCCGATCGGTGATGATAAAACAAACGGGCCCGACTCAGCGAGACGCGGCTCACGGCGCGGCCATGAATCACGCTATCAGTTTCACTTAGTAGCTGTTCGCCGAGGTTAACTGGATTAGCCGGCGCGTGCTCTGCGCTGCCAGCCTCTCTCCGATGCATCGGTTTGGCGCGCTTTTTATCGCGCCACCGGCGAGGACGCCGGCGCCATCCATTTGCATTAGACGTGGGATCGACGCGACATTGTCAGAATTTAGTAGCGTCCTCCTACGTGCTTTAGCGAGGGGAGAAAACTGATTTCAGCTAAGCGGATGTTTTGTCTGGCGTGGTTCGAAAGCCTACAATGTTTTGTGGTCCAAATAGATACTGAAAAGCTGGTGTCAGGTATTTCATAAAGTATGATTGATCTTGACGGTGGCGCGCTGTTACGCAGGAATAAGATTCAGTGGTAGTAGGAGCAGGGGCAATGGCTATGAGCTAATGGGCGCTCGATGTATTACTATCCCAATCATAGATGTGGAAAACATTTAAAAGTTACATTGCACTGAATCGGTTGAGGTTGCGTTACTTTCCTGGTATTCAATAAAATCGTGTTCGTACTCTTTGTTTGGTAAACCATTGCTCACATAGTTTTTTTCAATTTTCACCAATGTTTTCAGCCACTCTCGCTTGCAACCAACGCCTTGTGTTGGTTAGGAATTTTTATCATTTTTGTCAATTTTCGCAGATCATAATGGTATTTTTGTGTTGAATAGTGTCATTTCACCACTATGCTACCGACAGAATCCAAAAATTTCACCCACGGAGAACATTACGGAGGGCGTCGGTCGTTTCCCTGCCCGGCGCCTCCCGCTACACCTCGCGTTGGGGGAGGGGGTACCGGGGGGAGGGTCGGGTCAGTCTGCGTGGCGCCGCCTCAGGTGCCGCCGCACGCAATCATTGTTTACCAGCGAACCGTGTTATTGGCCGCGTGCAAATCCGCCCGCGGCGCCGGGGGACCGCTGACGGCCCGTCCCGGCGTGTCTCCGGTCACAGCCGGCGGCCGCGGCCGCTCTCCCAGGGGGTTTAGCCGGCCGTCCTGATATACCGACACGGCGCCGGGCCGCGTACAAACAGCTCAGCTCTGTCACTGTCCGGCGGCATGATGCAGGCCCCGGCCGGCAGTTTCACACTCGATTGGACGGCGGAGAGGCTAGGGATTGGTCCGGTCCGGTCAGCGCAGAGGCCGGGATCGGGTCCGGTCCGGTCAGCGCAGAGGCCGGGATCGGGTCCGGCCCGGTCAGCGCAGAGGCCGGGATCGGGTCCAGTCCGGTCAGCGCAGAGGCCGGGATCGGGTCCGCCGCCCCGGTCAGTGGGGAGGTCCTTCGGCGGATGGTGCCGCGCCGCACCGCCCGCCGCTCCGATAGAGAAATGACTAGGGCCGCTCGGGGAATGCTGGTCAGATGGCTGGGTTCACTTATATTATTACATTTCGTGCGGTGATGGACATTGGGCAGTGGCCATAGATACTCAGTGGAATTCCCCAGTCGTAAGCATTTTTCTGAATATATTTAGAATAATTCGCCCTTACCATTGTTCGTATTTGTAATCAAACATCACAAGGCACTTCTAGGAACCATAGCTTTCAAATTCTCTGGTTTCATTTCACAGGCATCTTTGGTTTGTTTTCGACTGACTGTTAATATTTATGTGAATCTCCTGGTTCTGCGACACCTGAGCGAGCGTCATTTCAGCGAACTACATTTGAGCGAAGCCTTTTCAGCGATTATCAATTTAAGCGATTGACTTTTTCAGCGATTGTCAAGTCGGCGAATTCAATCACAGCGATTATCAACTTAAGCGAGGACCAGAATCAGCGAAACCAGATTGAGCGAATATATGGAGGCCAATGGGGGACCAATTGAGCGAACACGCGAAACCGAACGCGACGGAAGTCAATCATTTGCTACTTTTCGGGAATTCTTGCCCTTGGAATACCCGCTTGGTGTGTGTCATGCTTCAAGCTGCGCGCGGCAAATTAAAAATTTTCTTTTAAGCTTGGAAACCACAAAAATATCTGGCCTCATTCTGCAATTTTGATCTGGAAATGTGGAACGTGAGAGGACGATGGAAGGAATGCCAAGGACCAATAATAAACTCGAGAGATGGCACAGGGGGATCCAATTCCAGTCTATGTTTCATGGACCTCACCCAAATATCTGGAAATTCGTACGGTGCTTGGGGCAAGAACAAATTTTACAACATGGGGAACTGATCCAAATTCAAGCGGGAGAATTTCGCGAAAAACAGCACAAGCAATATGAATCTCTGAACAAACGTTTGGTCATCATTATTGGCAAACAGCAGGGGGGGGGGGTGAAATCGAACCGCTGTAATTTTTGAGAAATGTGGCATTAAATTTGGAGCTTAATGTCTGAACTTTGAACGTGACATCCGCCATCCAGTTCCGGATAACCATGAAAAGTTCCGGAAACATTCGTTGTACGAACGCTCGCAAAAGAAAAAAAAAGAAAAAATACACCGTTACGGGACGACGAAGTGTTTCGCTGAAATGACAGTCGCTCAAACCGTAGTCGACGAAAAAGATGTCGCTGAAACATAGCTTTCGCTTAAATTGATAATCGCTATATTTGATAATCGCTCAATTTGATATTCGCTAAGTTGCCAGTCGCTGAAAATGGTTCGCTCAAATGACGTTCGCTCAAATGACACTCGCTAAAGTCGCTCGCACCGGAATCTCCTCCAAAGGATTCGGTTTTTCGTTTGAAGCACCCAAATACTGAATTATTGTGATCGTACGCATAGAGATCTTATATACATGTATGTATATGTATACAAGATCTCTATGATCGTACGTTGAAACTTTTGTCTTCTCATTATGTCTCATTCGATGCCAACGATATGTCTTACTGTTGAGCCTTCTCGTGGCCTTTTGTGGAATATATCCCCAGTACCGTTGATAACCTTTATGCCTCCTCTAGTTCTACCTTTTAGGTATCTACTGTTTTACGAATGCGAACGTGGACGGTTTTCTTCCATCAGTATTGGAAGGGAAACGACAATTTTTGCGACTGAAATATTGTTAATGACTGCTTACTTTGCACACAAAGTATGCACAAAGTATTGCTTAGCCGTATTGTTTCAGTTCACGTATTTCCTGAGCGGTTTCAAGAACTCTGAGGCGAGCGAATCTACCGTTTCCGCTGTTTACTGTAAACGGCAATCGTGGGACTCATTATTCTAATTGGAGCGTCTCCCAGATCATCGTTCCCATTACTGCGTGCTCCTTATGTCACGATGCTCGGACGTAACGCTTTTATTAGGCGCCATAAAACGATGACTGAGATGAAACTTCTGATGCGGACTGCGCTGTGTGTGCAGTGTGTGGTCGGTTCTTCAAGTCAGGTGACGGTGTAGCGACTTTTTTAATTTTCTTTAATAGATAATTTGTAAATGATTTTCTGAAACTTTGCCGTTGGACGGTGGCCCGGCAAGGCCCTGGGGGGAGAGATTATGCCTCTGAGTGTGCGCCGCTGAGAGAGCGTGTGCTGTGTGAGAGCGAGCTTACAGTTCTATTGTACCGAATTTCACGTGTATGAAGTTGCATAGCTGCCGCTAGATGCCACTACAGGGTGTCTCAAAAGTTCGTTGACACATTTCCCATGCCAATAAAGCATATAAGAACCGGCCAAAAATCTAAGGTTTTGGTGTCTGTGTGTACACTAGACAAATATGCATGTTTTTACAACTGATTCAGAGGGTTGAAAACCAAACCCTCTGCTGTATCTCCAAAAATATTTGCCCACACCGATTTTTGTCGCTCCGTCGGCTGCCGGAGGCGGATAAAAGGTCACCAGGTTTCAAGCTCTTGTAGGGGAATCCCCTGCAGTTTCTGCGTCGGATTTAGGTTTGACGAGCTCCCCGGCAACACCCGCTTTTCCCTGAAAGCCGACAGCTTGCATCGACACCATCCGTGAGTATTTTGTAGGTTTTCTCTGGCGCTAACTCCTTCATGAATGACTGGCGCCGACCTCCCAAGCACCATTTTCCTTTTCAAAACAACCCCATTCCTGAACAAATGGGAAGTGCCAGGGGCAAATTTTTTGCAGCATATCATAGCAGAATGTGTCGGCCATCTGTTTCTTAGACACATTTTGCAAATTTTGCAAATCCCAAACGCTCGTCATTCCCCATGCCAAGACCTTCGCTGGGTTGCGGAGTGTTCTCCTCAGGAGAGGTTTCGCTTTGTAAACTTCCAAAACCTGTCCATCGTGCGGTTTTATCGGGATTTTGTGTCTAAAAGAAAGCTATTTGCTCCATATCCGCCTCTTGAAACTTCGTAAGATTAAACTTTACATTAATTGACACTTTTTGAGGGTCAGTTGTCCTGGGCATTGATGATTTTCGCGTTATTTTCCCCCAAAATTTAGCGTTATAGATATTATAAACAATTTTAAATGATACTTTGTCTTTATTTTACGATGACCTGCAATTTTTGAAACCGGGTAACCTCTGTCTGTGAGCTTCTTGTCAGTTTTCAATAGTTATGACTGCATTTTCAGCTGCTTTCCGGAGCACGAATCTGCTGCCGTACGAGAGCCGTTCAAAACGCTGTTAGTCTCGCATGGTTTCGTCCTTCAAAAAATTTAGCTACCGTTTTTATTAGATGATCATCATGTTGTACTCATCCTCGCCAACACTTTGCCATGTGTCATTTCCGACTTAACCATTCCCATTACTCCTGAAACAGAGAGTTTCTCAGCCGACCCGATTTTGCGACCTCCATTTTCATGCCTGACCCATGGTCAGAGGTGAACCCTTTTTGTGAGCTCATGAAGGGTCGAATGCGCTTAAAAACAATGAGACTGCTTGAGGAAGGTTGGTACCAATGCCCATGCAAAATTTCGACTGTTAATTTCTTGTAGATTCAGAATTATTGACAAAAAAGCATGGCTGGTACCTGTGAACGAACTTTTGAGACACCCTGTACAGTACGCGCCTGAAATTATGCTGTACCGCAGATCTCCAAGGCTATGTTGTAACACTGCCGCAAGATGTCACTATACTTTGCGCCTTAAGGTATACTGTACCGCAAGCAATAACGGCGTAAATTTACGAAGGTGACTACATGTAAAAAAAAACTCGTAGTAAATGAATGATGTAGATGTGAAGAAAAACAAGCCACCATCCAAAGTTTGTTGGCACACTCGTCGTCAGTAACACATCTCCATGAATTAAACCACTGATGATCGGTGGGTGAGGGAACGCTATCACCATTCACAAATAAATATATTACAGCGCAGCGTTCACCATTCACAAAAGCGACACACACTCACTCGAGCTCCCATACTCGCAATCACTAAAAGTTGCAATAAATCATCACGTATCCAGTTGTCTGTATCCGAGCAATCGTTTAGCCCGGATTTTAGCAACAAGAATGTCAGATTGCTGCAAGACAACAAAGTCGATTCTTCCAACACCCAATCAGTGGCTCTGACAATTGTGCTAATTTCCACTCACAAGTCGCACGCAGTCTGACTTTTGTCGCCAGCTCTTTTCATTTGACAATTTTATATTCACGCACGCAGATACCTTTCCACATGCCGCGGGCGGGACAGACTCCCACACCGGAGACAGCTTTCTCCACCGCGTGTCCAACAAAGACCCCGCCTCAGTCTCGGTCTCTGCCACCGACAGTCGGCTCAGTCTCAGTTGCTGAACCGGGAGCCCCCACGGCGCACAGCCGAGTCAGTCGCTGGGCCACCGCCGGCTCGGCTGCTGAGCCACATACGGCTCAGTCGCTGAGCCATATGCGGCTCACTCACTGAGCCACAGGCGGCTCATTCGCTGAGCCACAGCCGGCTCACTCGCTGAGCCACAGCCGGCTCAGTCGCTGAGACCCTGCGGCGACGGTGACATGCTGAACTCTGGCCTCACGTCCTCGCCCAGCGCCGGCAGGAGGCCGACGCGCGGCTGCAGGTTTCCCTGCAGATTCAGTGAGTCGTACGCCGCCATCGCCGGCGTCGGCACGTGAATGCCCGTCAGGTGGCTGAGGTAGGCGATAATCCTGCGTAGCTCCTCGATGGCGTTCCCCTGCATCATGATGTAGTTTTTGCCCAGCAGCAGGGTGGCGATCTTGCTCAGTTTGCGCACGGAGGGCGAGTGCGCGTACGGGATGACGGAGCGCAGCTCGTCCAGCGCGTCGTTGAGGTCGTGCATGCGGCGCCGCTCGCGGGCGTTCACGTTCAGTCGCATCACCTTGCCGACGCGGGCCTTCTTGCCGGATGCTTTGAGCCGGAAGCCGGGCAGAGCGCGGTTCTCATCTGCCTCGCGCAGTGCCGGCTCGCGAGTCGGGGCTCCATTCCCACTGTCGTGGTTGTCTGGGACGTCTCTGGTGGCCCGCTCGCCCGGCTCGACGCGGGCTCTCGACTCGGCTCGCTCGTCGCGCCGCTCTGCCAGCTCGTCGAGGTGCCGCTCGAGCCGGTACCCCTTGGAGCGGGCCGCTGAGGAGAACTGCTCCAGATGTGTCTCGGGCTGTGGTGTGAGCTGTTCGGCGGGTAGTGCCGGCACCCGGGCCTCGCTCGGCTCCGGACAGACCCCTCCCGCGGGTCCGCTGGGGCAGAGGCCGCCGCTGCGGGCCGGAGATGGCCGGATCAGGTCGGCGATACTGAGTACCGAGCCCGAGCTGGGGTACGGCTCCATCCTGAGGGAGAACATTTGCGTCAGCTTCAGTATCAAACGGGATTGGTGGTTACCGAACTCCTTTTTATACCGAAAGCAGACACGGCGTCAGTCAGGATGATTTGAAGGGATGACAGCATGAGGAACGTCGCTGGTATTTCATTAAGCTAGAAGGTTAACGTTGAGTGTAACTCACAGCTGCGGCGCTTTTGACACATGGAGTTATCTCCGATGAAGAGAGAATGGAAATACATTATAATATTTGATTTGGCGGAAAATCCCTCCAACTTCCTGCTAGCGTCTCAACTTTGTTCAAGGCATAGTTCTGTCTTTGATGTTCTTCCACAGCTAACTCTATACAACCTCCCTCATTCGGAAATATTTAAAGACGTTAGCCTCTGACGGAAGTATTAATTTCATTCGTCTCATTTACACACCACAGGAACTTCGCCGGCCGAGAACAAAAGCCGCAGCACCATCGCACGCCGGCCGCCTGGCTTTCTGTTTCAATTCGCCAAAACGAAAATCATGTTTAGCAGGCCTGGAAAGTACTGCATTATTCATGGCGATCCATCTCGTTTGTGTGCGGTGGCTTCCGTTTCATTTGGCCGACAGTGTCGACAGCTATGATGAATTGCACCGACCGGTCCTCTACATAATCAGAGCGCCGAGCGACCCGCGCGCCGGCCCCGGCTCCGAGTCACCGAGCGCAGAATATACACACACGAATAACCGCATACCATCCTATGGTGTTCAGTTGAGCGGAATGGCTGCGACCGCGGCGGTGACTTTATCAACTTTTAGGTCGAAATGGTTCCTGTTAGTTAATGGCCAAGGCATGTCATTGCAGCCACACATTGCTTAGAAAACTTGAGCTTCTTTGGACATCGACACTGTATTTTGTCGAATACCGTCTCTGCGTCTTTACATTATCCGCGTCTTTCCCGCGATAGTTAGTTCATGCAAGCTTCTGAGCTTGTTGTCTTCAAGTTTCGCCGTTAACCGCCTATCATTCACGGGCGGCTCTTATACTAATTTCCGTAATGACAACAGGCATTGTGCGGTATCACCTCATTCTGCCCCCGCCTCTGGTCATGTAATGTGTTGTGGTCAGATGCTCTATTATGCGGTCATGTCAGGCCTCTCGAATGGTCAATCAGCTAATGCGCGGCTCTTCAAGAGCTACATGCATTAGTCCTGACGCATTAGGAAGGAACGATTTGTGTTTTGCTGATTGTCAATGGGAATAAGCAAAACACAAATCGCATTTTTAGTGGGAACTTTTAGTGAGACAATAAGAACAAAGCATTAAATATATTTTAATCGAATTTGGCTTCAAAATATTTTTAATTCTCTTTGCGTTAGGTACTAATTATAAGGTTGTTATAGGTTGTCTTTCCCCCAAGCATCTGAATGTCGGTTAACCATTATCATTGTCGCAGTCTCATTAAACCTAAGCTGATTTGCCTAAGCTTATTTCCTGAGCTCCTCTGCCAGCTTTAGTTACACCAAGCTGGAAAATTATGCTTATTTAGTTGAGACGCGTCTAGACTTGTCCTTTGACACAAGTGCAGTAGTTTTGCTGCGGTAGCTTTCCGTCCCTCTCTCCTCCCACGTCTCCGCTGTGCGGCCTCGTTTCCACGGCTGGGTGGCCGCGGTGTCGTCCGCAGAGTGATCTGCATCGGCCGCAGACCCCAGGGCCGTGATAGCAACAGTGGCCCGGCGGCGGCGGCGGCGGGATTCCTGACAGATCACCTGTTAGCCGGCTGACCGATGGTCCCGCCGCCGAGCGCTGGTCTGCGCGGGCCACTGCCTCCGGCTCCCACGCGACTGGTGCCTCTTGCTCACAGTCTTTATATCTTTCTGTAGTTCTGTGTCTTTCTTTCTTACCTTTTCTCTGTCCTTTTCTTATTCTGACTTTTTTCTTTTTATTTTCACTTTTATTTTCCCTCTAGTTAAAAGCTCATTGGGTTTCGAAGTAGTCAGATTATCTTGTACCTACCTGTGCTTTTCAAGCCAATCTCTTTTCTCTTCTTAGGCTGTGGTGCCGCTATTTGATCACCATCTGATACATCATAGTCCGGCTGTCTCCAGTCCATTTAGGTTTCGCATATGGAAATATGATTTAAATGTTCCAGCTTGATAATAACCTTTGTTGTTATATTTTGAGCTGTCAAAATATGACAATTGCCGGTCCTGTAGCTCAGTTGGTGGAGCGCTGGACTCTGGGCGGTGAGAGCACGCGTTCCCGGTTACAACAGTTCGGGGTTCGAGGCGCGACGGGCGCTCGATGTTCATGAGCCTTCTGGCGGGTATGGTTGCGGTTGATGGTAGGCCGTAGCCAGGTGAAGTCAGTGAGGGGACCGGCCGTACGCGGCTATGTGCGTACGTTAAACTTCGGACTTATAATTCTGCCATGAACAGGAATATCGCGATCGGAGGATAGAGGGCAGGGCCAACGCAAGAAGCTTTGCTTAGCCCGGGCTCTGTCCTTGCGAATCCATCCATTCAAAAGGTTCGGACTATTTTTTTTAATCACACAAGTGTCTCATGTCTATTTTGTCCCAGCTATATCCCGTGCTCTAGAAACGACTTCCCTCTCTATCCCACTCAGCTCCTTGTCGTTCCTAATTTCCACCCCCTCTCATAACGAGTTCCCCGCACGGTCCCACACCTCGGCTCGTTCCGGCCGAGTACCGCCGCACCGGTCTCCCAAGGGCCCAGGCCCGAGTGTTCGGGTCCGCTCTGGCCGGCGCCCTGCCCTGACGAAAAGTGTTTCATACGCACAGCGTACTCCGGACTGGGCCGGACCTCATGTCCGTAGTTCAGCACGCATCTTGGTTCCCTGTTAGTATGGGATAAGTGTTGCTTACAAATAAAGCTATCCAGTTTTTAACCGCATTGGATTGGCGCGCTGAGTTGCTCTTAAAACACATTAAAGGTGTTGTCAAGCTCAGCTAATTTTGACTCCAGTTATTTAGGCATGTCGACCATCTTTATCGTGTCGACTGTCAATGAGATTTGTAAATAATGTGTAGGAGTGAAGCTAGGCAACGCAAGATGTGTATATGTTTGTAAATCGTAACTCAATAGCTGATCAATGGGTAAATACGCTAAGAAGCTTCAAAACTTTAACATTCTTTGCTTTTTGTATCGACAATACCCTCTCTTGTAATTATTTTACTCTGCTCCTCCTGCTACTTGCTTTTCACTATTTCCTAATCGTTCACTTTATTCTGCTCCCCACCAGAGCAGCCTTCCGTTCTCCACTCCATACCGCGGTGTCCACTCTTGCTTTCCTTCCTCCCCTCCTTTCCACTCTCTCCTCTCCGTCTCTCCTCTCCGGGCCATCACCCCGCGTCGGTCCAATTACCGTTCGCAGATCCCGGCGGTCCGATTAGCCGAGTCAATCCCCGCATCATGCGGCCGAAGGGGTGGCGCCGACTTAATGAGGTTATGATGAAAGAGCTCCAACCAAAGAACAGCCCTCGGGGGAGCGCGGCCGTGCTGCACCGACCGCCGAGCGGCCGAGCGGGCGGCGAGCGACCCCGCCGTACGCACATCTCCGATATAGACCCAATTACCGCGGCCGAGTGTTTTGCGATGCGATAGGAGATAGCTGTGAACAGTAAAAATGTGATGCTGTTGATCCAATTATGAAATATCGTTGAACTGGCGAGTTGGGGGTTTTGATTCTTTGTTCGGCAGAGTCAGACGCACGTGTTAAAGAATGGGAGAGATAAATGGTCTGTTGTTGATTTTCTGATTGTCCACATCAATATTGTGTTGAATTGGTTTAATCTTTCCAGAGTATTTGAAATGCAAACAGAAATTATTCGCCAATTTGCTTACAATAACATCGGACATAGGCATTAAAATGTGTGGAGCTAAGAGTTTAGAGGACGGATGGACTTCAAACTAATAAAGTAAGAAGTAACACATATTTAGAAATCCCGTATTCATTCATGACCTATCTCATCAAATATCATCCTTTTACCTTAAGAACATATTTGGAATCTTAGATCACCGAGATTTGTCCTTTTATCCGGTCAGGGATATGTAGGTCACTTTTGTCACTCTGTCTTTCGATCAGAGTTCATTACCTATGCTTATTTTGAATGAAGCAGAAAAGAACAGTTGCGATACCCTTATATTGTTAAAGGTAGTGTGCCAGCTTTCCTGGACCGTATGGAGTTAATGGCCCAGATAAGGAGAACCGGATTTTTAGAACTTATCCATACCTTCAAAACTCATGGAAGCGTCTTAAATTCTTCAAATTTTGAGTACCCCAGTGCGAAATTCGCCCCGACGGGTTGTCGGTCGTACCCCAACCACATTTCACACCACTATGAACAATAAATGCACACACTGAAATCGCTATTACCGATATGCTCATCCAATCAAGTTTCGATAAACCCGTTCATCATCATCTCCTGCGGTTTCGAACACGCTTGTTAGGTGGTGCGGTAGACCGCGCCCAAAGCCAGGGCCCCGGTAACGTGAGGTAGCCGAGTCGGGGCAGCGTGCGCTGACCCAAGCCGGGGCCGCGCGTCCTCCCGGTGTCATGTGATAGCCCGGGGCTGCCCGCGGGGATGCGGTAGACCGCGCCCAAAGCTGCGGCCCCGGCTTGGGTCAGCGCACGCTGCCCCGACTCGGCTACCTCACGTTACCGGGGCCCTGGCTTTGGGCGCGGCTTCTGCTCATACTTTGTGGTGCGGTGGTGGTGCGTCGGGCCGCGCGCTCTGACTTCGGCCAAGAAAAATGCGTCAGCTGATCATTGTCATTTCTGCCACTTGCGTGTGGTGAAATGGGGTCATAACTTAAGAGACGGCTTTTTCATATCAATTATTTTACATAAAATCATATTTCAAACCATAAATAATGTTCGACAGCCAAATAAAAGAAACAATACCAATACAGGCTTACAGTTTAAGGCTCGACATTGTGTTGTCTACGATTAGACAGCTGATAACTCATTCCCGTACGTCGTAACTCTATAATGACCTTTGCTTATTGTCACATGTGCGCCGCATTCGCGATTGTTGCCGACGCCTGTTTGCAGGTCAGCCCACTACAGTTGTTATACATGTCGAAAAACCGATAAACTTTTAGGCGAAAAGGGCACTATTCCAGGCCCATTTTTGATTTTCTTTGCGATATTTGGTAAAAACAGAAGCTTCTTATCCTAGGAAAAATAAAAGGGGAAATCTTTCAAAGGTGGCACACTACCTTTAAGCTAGCATGGAGCTTAAAGGAAATAGTTCACTTTCACGAAATTATTTTTTTTGCAATGGATTTATGATTTTTATGTTCAAAATGATCAGCAAAGAAAATAAAACCTCTTTATAACAAAAGATTATTTTCTATATTTTGATATAGGAAGAACTTTTCAGTTTCTGTAAGGCACACGCGATCCAGTATGAAAAGAGCATGGGTCCCGAAAATTCTTCAGAAACTAGAGAACTTATCGCGGCCACCGGCATTTGGGCGATCTGCTCGTGCTTTTGTTACTGGAGCGCCTCTTTCCCCGAGATTGCGCCGGCCGCCTGCCATGGACGAAAAATACACGACTTTGAAATCCGGCTGATCGTGGGAAAATACCGCCGCAGGTCTCGGCTATATGCAGGAATTCACCGGGATGTATAGTATATACCACTGCCTCGATGTATAGGCTATAGCCTGCAAGCTGGCTTTGGTGCAAACTGCAAACATGTCAAACATGGTATAGGGCGGATTGTCGATTGATGTAAGCGAATCAGACGTTCAATTGACAATTTCCGATTCTTATTCGATAATTACGGCCAATTATATTTTATTTTAGGAAGTGTTATTAGGAGCGGAGCAATAAAATCTCATTTCTCCCCTGTCTCTTTACTAGAGATGTCAATCGGATACCAACATTTTGGTATACCGATACCAAACCAATACCAACTTGGTATTTGGTATTTCAATCCTCCTATATTTGGTATTTTGTTGGTATTATGAACCCTCACTAATATATAAGAGGCTGATAAATTGGTATAAATTTGGTATTTGCCTCATGTTCCTAGGTTGGTTCGGTTTCGGTATTTCCTCACGGTTTTGGTTGGTATTTGGTTTGGTATCGGTATTCCAATTTTCTGTAATTGACATCACTACTCTTTACCTATCTCTCAAATCCCTTGCTCACTCATCTTTCCTCTCCATAGGCGGCGGAACGGGGAGGGCACCGGGGCACCGTCCCCCCTTTGATTTTGGCATTTTAACATTAGCCCTATGGGCGTTGCATGGAAAGAATGGGACCAAAAGTTGGCAGTGCCCCCCCCCCCCTTAATTGAAGGTGTTCCACCGCTACTGTTCCTCTCTGTAGGTATCAGTCTCCTTGCCGTCCTCCCTGAAGTCTCTGTTAGTCTTTTCCTTCATACTTATCCTCCTTTCTCTCACCACCCTCTCTCTCTCTCTCTCTCTCTCTCTCTCTCTCTCTCTCTCTCTCTCTCTCTCAGTCTCTTCTCTCTCAGTCTCTTTTTCTCTCTCAGTCTCTTTTTCTCTCTCAGTCTCTTTTTCTCTCTCAGTCTCTTTTTCTCTCTCAGTCTCTTTTTCTCTCTCAGTCTCTTTTTCTCTCTCAGTCTCTTTTTCTCTCTCAGTCTCTTTTTCTCTCTCAGTCTCTTTTTCTCTCTCAGTCTCTCTCTCTCTCTCAGTCTCTCTCTCTCTCTCAGTCTCTCTCTCTCTCTCCTCTCTCTCTCTCTCTCTCTCTCTCTCTCTCTCTCTCTCTCTCTCTCTCTACCCGTCCGTCTGTCCATCTCTTTGTCTGTCTCTCCGTTCGTCCGTCCGCCCTTCCGTCTCTCAGTCCGTCCATCCATCCGTCCGTTTCTCCATTCTCCGTCCGTCCGTCCATCCGTCTCTCCGTATGTTCGTCCGTCCGTCTATCTGTCTCCCCAGACCCCATCCGCCCGCCCGCCCGCCCAAGGCCCTAAAACAAACGAGTCCTCAAATTAATAAGTTAGGGGCATATGCCCCCCGGACAGGAGCCTGAGGGGCATTCAGTACAAGTATGCCCCCCCATTCAGACTTACACTTCTTACGCCTATAACGAGGAACTAAATAAAAATTGATTAGAAAGCCTTCCTAGTAACTAGGTAGGTTCTTTTGTGATCAGAGTCGTTTTAGTAACCTCAATTTAGTTGTCATTGCGTTACTGTGCACTTTAAAGCAAACTTTTCGTAATAAAAATTAAGTTTTCGTCTTATTCCTGAAACGAAAACGTAAATTTCCGGCGATTTCTGGCGCTGCCGGGTTATTTGTCCCAAAAGCCCCCTCCTCCTGGATCTGCCAGTGGGGTATTGGCCCTGTTTCACCAGTGATAGCAGCACGCTGCATAGCTACGTTTGGAACAGAGTTGCTGTCTCGTTGAATGCGTTTGATACATTTGTTTGATCGCACGGCCGTGAAGATGTTAGCATCAATATTTCATGACATCACACAGTTTGACGACGCCATGGTTTGTTGATGTTTCCATGGAAACCCAATTTGACACGTGTAATAGCAGCGTGTTGCTATCACCGGTGAAACAGGGCCCAGGTGGCCTACCATTTGTTTTTTTTTAGAAAAAAAAACTATCGTATCAGGGCCTGGGCTATGACGAAAAATAAGTGGCCTAAATCCGATGAGAAGACAGGATTTGGGGGTACCCTAGGAGTAGGTTTGGCTCCGTGACCTGGTACGCCCCCCCCCCCGCGCTGAAACCCTGGATCCGCCAGTGCGTGAAATAATGCATTAAAGATTAAAGAACCATGCAAAGTTAGCCCTTTTACTAGTTTTACTGGCAAGGGCGATAATGTTCCCCTGAATGTCCTTATTGATCAGTACGAGAATTTCTCTAGAGTTCTCGTAGATAATTTCTCTAGTTTCTGAAGAATTTTCGGGACCCATGCTCTTTTCATACTGAATGCAAAAATATGCAAGGCACACATCCTCAACGCAGGACACCTTTTTCGGGACGAGAAATAGAATATCTTTGCCTAGGGTGATCCTTGGGCTGTAAAAGCTCCTGATTTATGCTCGTCTCAGCCCAAGCTACGGAACTGCTATTCCAGTTCAAAACCCAAGTTAAAAAGTGAACTATTTCCTTTAACACATTCATGATAACACGAAACCGTTTTCATGATAACACGAACAAGATCAGGTCATGAACTCCCCTGCAAGTTTCGCGGTCGTAATTTCGAGAAACTAACGGATCACAAAACTTGCCCGGTGGTTTCATCCTGAAATCGCAAAGGAGTCCGTTGTCCGTCCATCCATCCGTCCACAATCTTGTTTCCCAATTAGCCATGTGCATCGTGCCTCTATTTATCCGTCTTTTGCACTCATTGCAAAGATTTCTCTCAGTTTTTTTTTTTAGTATCCTTTTCAATCGTCATGAAATGGTGTGTGCCGCTCAACAGCCGTTCGCTGCCTTGCGGGCTAGTCTACCGGCGCAGGCGGCCGCTGCGCCGGGCGGCACGCTGCACCGCAATACACCAGAGACAGCGATGCGTCACTAGAGGCTAGCGTCTTGTCTGCTGTTCAATAAGCATTGCATTTCAAGGAGTGGAGGAGGAGCTTACAAAATTTAAGCCAATGAACTGCCTGATTTTAACCGATCCCGAGTAATTCCCGAGCCTGGTGTTGTTCGAGTATCCAAGAGATTCGCGTTTACTAAGCCAGTTAGAGATGAGTTCAAGCATCAGCGCCATCATTTTTTTCGGCTTCAGGTCGACGTAGTTTGTTGTATTTTTGCCTTTAATGACCACGTGCAACATCTCCAAAAACATTCCGAAAACAGCTCTTTTTTTGCGCTGCAACCGCAACTGACAAGCCCGTTGCATTGGCGACCGTACATCTAAACGAGGAGAACATTCCCCGCCTCGTTAGATCCATTTTTTGTCCCATTACATACATAACGCGGTGTATGATGGTCCATGGGAAGAAAATGTTGGTGGTCGCTCCCTTTCCACCCTTAGAAAAGGACGGAAAGCGAGGAGATGTCGTCGTCGAAGTCAGACAGCATTGTCAGGATATCATATTCACTGGACAAGTGCTACAGCGGCAGTAATTGCACACACTGCTATTACAGACACAGCTGCACTTGATATCGGGTTTCAAATACTTAACAGTATGTTAGTTAATTGACTAAGTTAATTGACGGATCTCATCCATCATTGTCAACGCCATCAACCCATCCCCCGCCCCAGCACCTCACCTCATAGAAGCTTTGCCTGGTGCGCCGGCTGTGACGTATTCCGGCTCAGGTGCCACTGCGGCAGCGGGTGCCCGCCCTCCAATACTGCTCTCTTTCCGTCAGACCGAGCAGCGCGGACACCTCCAATGTCCTCTGCCCAACAGCGGGCCAGTCGGCGTCAGCCGTACCGCCCGGGGCGGGGCCTGCTCCCGGGGTCGGCCCCCACAACCAATCAGCGCCGGCGGAGGACCATCTGGGCGGGGCCGGAAGCGGGGGAGGCCGTCCGCAGCCGGGGAGAAGGCCGGCCCGGTCCGCGGCGATAAAGGCGGCGGCGGTGCGAGCTCGGCTCTGGCCTGATGGATGGACCGCGATGACTTAGGGGACGGAGACTCTCATCTTTTCACTCCTCAGTCGATTTAGATAACAGGGTTGGGACGGTCCGAGGGCCAATTCATTTGAGATGAACGTCGCGGCCCGCCGGGGTTTGTGCTCTGTGTCGGCGCCTGACGCGCCCCGAACGGGGGTGTCACAAAATCAGTTTGGCCGCCGCGGAGAAACTGTTGAGAACACCCGTGTGAAGTTATGGCTGGACAGAGAATAGATGGCTGGAGAAAAGCGAGTTTCACAGATGTCATTGATAACGATGAAGAGATGCCGTTGCATGGGCGACCGACCGACTTACGTGAATCACTTAGAAAACAGAATACAATGGAAGGTTCCTATATCTGTTTTGTATGTACTTGGTTTTGTAGTACATACCGGCAGCGCATCCCGCCCCGTCCAGAACCGCCCTCATTATGTTGGCTCCGGGAGCCCAGAAACCGCTTATGTCCTGTGTCCTACATCCAGACCATTGACTATCTAATAATATGATGTATATGGATATATTTAAAAAGAAGCTCGGTTATCTATGATATTAAAACGTTCCAAAACTTCCACCGTTGATAAGACTGATTCATTGAAAACCTGCTGTGGGCGATGATATTTACCCCTTTATAGCCATTACTACAACAGTCTCCATATACAAAATGTGTCAATGAAAAACATGGCCTTTGACCCCAGACCTTTTGCTTTGACCTGAGGTCAAAACTTTCTTCTCTAGGGCTTCAACTTGGTATCCGGTACCGCATTTGTAGCTTCTTTATTTCAACAAAATGCCAAGGAGGCGGAGGCGAAATACGTGATCTATACAGTGCACTGTAGTAAAAACTAAAAATCACAATACTTGTTCTCAACTTGTCAGCCGAGCCTCACGGCGCGGCAAAAGACTGGAGGTACCGGGGTTTGAACCCGGGGCTTCTCACATGCAAAGCGAGCGCTCTACCACTGAGCTACACCCCCGCGAATGATGATGTGGACCCCCCTTGTGACGCGAGGCCAAAACATAATATGCATTGCCTAAACGTGCTCGTATAGTGGGAAGCATAAACAATGCTTGCTTTATCTATTACTTGCTTTACATCAGTGTGTTTCCAATGTGTCAATGTAGCTTAGTTGTGCGTCGGCGAGTGGGCCTGAATTAGTACCTACTGTTTCGTTAGCGACAGGGACACGTGTAGGGACGGAAGAAGGGCGACGTGGCTCATGGGCGGAAGTCGCCTGCTGACCATGTGTGGACGGGGTGAGAGGCGGCAGTGAGGCAGAGAGGGGGCAGGCGAGAGGACGGGTCCGTGTGTGGTGTTGGTGCCGTTGGAATGGAAATAGAAGACTAGACCGACTCGCACTTTTGTCGGAAACACCACAATCAGTTCATGTACCTAACTTATAGTGACGTGGAAGTCCTGGTGCTGTGGAACTTTCATCATGACCACAAAGTCAACTCACTCGCTTACCGCTCCTCCCTTTAAAGTAAGTACCTGCAGTCGAACACGCGAAAAATATCCAATGATTTGAAAACTGCTGTAGGTAACTACGTCTTGCTTACCTTTAGGTATACGTTTTACGGATATGTAGTTGGTTTGAAAATCGGCCACTGTACCCTAACTGCACTGCTTCTTGAGGAGCCATAGCTACTACCTACCCAACTGTTGACCTGTGACCAGCTCCTTTGTCCTTACCGAATGTGACCTGAGCTAAACCTGAGGTCGGCAGCCCAGCTGACCTTTCCCAGACAATTGTTTTTCTTGTCATTCGGAGCGACTGGACATGTAAAGCTTGATGTTGCTATTACACTTGATGTTGCGTACTCTTCAACCATTTTTTTTTGCGTAGCTGTTCGCCGAAAGTAAACAAACTTTGGTTTCTCACACAACAATCACAATCAAACAACATTTCTCAACAACAGCGTCTAGACGAGACGAGTGAAGTTTTCTCCACACGTCTGTGCTGGCCGTGACCGTCTATAACTTGACCTTCTACGCTGATTGCGGTAAAGCCGAAACGAGAAAAGATGGATCTGTATTTTTCATATGACATTTCTACGCATCGTACACACTATAAATAAACAATATCAAAACAAATCCACTGAGATAAAGGTATCAAATCACTGGCTGAACAATATTGCGATGGCGGGGGGACAGTGTCACCGGAGACTCAGCCGCTGTAGCCGCCACTGCTGCTTGGCGAGCCGTAGCTGGAGGAAGGCTTTGCCGGAGGATATTTGCCCGTTCCGCTGGACGCAGGGACAGAGCCATAGCTGGAAGATGCGCCTCCACCGCTGCTTCCTCCACCGCTGTAGGCACCGCCGCCGCCTCCCCCGCCGCTGCTGTAGCCACCGCCGCCACCTCCTCCTCCGCTGCTGTAGCCACCGCCGCCGCTGCTTCCTCCGCCACTGTAGCTACCACCGCTGCTTCCACCGCTGCTGTAGCCACCACTGCTGCTTCCTCCGCCACCGCTGTAGCCGCCGCCGCCGCTTCCACCGCTGCTTCCTCCGCCACCACTGTAGCCACCACCGCTGCTTCCCCCACCGCTGTAGCCGCCACCGCTGCTTCCGCCGCCACCGCTGCTTCCACCGCCACCGCTGCTGTAGCCACCACCGCTGCTTCCTCCACCGCTGTATCCACCGCCGCTGCTTCCTCCACCGCTGTAGCCACCGCCGCTGCTTCCACCGCTGCTGTAGCCGCCACCGCTGCTTCCTCCACCACTGTAGCCACCACCGCTGCTTCCTCCACCACTGTAGCCGCCGCCGCTGCTTCCACCGCTGCTGTAGCCGCCACCTCCTCCGCCACTGCTTCCTCCACTACTGTAGCCACCGCCGCTGCTTCCACCGCTGCTGTAGCCGCTACCGCTGCTGTAGCCGCTACCGCTGCTGTAGCCGCCACCGCTGCTTCCTCCACCGCTGTAGCCACCGCCGCTGCTTCCACCGCTGCTGTAGCCGCCACCGCTGCTTCCTCCACTGCTGTAGCCACCGCCGCTGCTTCCACCGCTGCTGTAGCCACCACCGCTGCTTCCTCCACCACTGTAGCCACCACCGCTGCTTCCTCCACCACTGTAGCCGCCGCCGCTGCTTCCACCGCTGCTGTAGCCGCCACCTCCTCCGCCGCTGCTTCCTCCACTACTGTAGCCACCGCCGCTGCTTCCACCGCTGCTGTAGCCGCCACCGCTGCTTCCTCCACCGCTGTAGCCACCGCCGCTGCTTCCACCGCTGCTGTAGCCGCCACCGCTGCTTCCTCCACCGCTGTAGCCACCGCCGCTGCTTCCACCGCCACCGCTGCTGTAGCCACCGCCGCTGCTTCCTCCGCCACCGCTGTAGCCGCCGCCGCTGCTTCCTCCGCCGCCGCTGTAGCCACCTCCTCCGCCGCCGCTGTATCCTCCTCCTCCGCCTCCACCACCACCGAACCCTCCTCCCCCTCCGTGTCCTCCGCCTCCTCCTCCTCCTCCTCCGTCAGCCAGGCAGAGCCCGGCGAACATCACTAGGAATATCACCTGAGAACAATAGGTAAATGAGATAAGGAAAGCGTTTCCATTAGCGAATATTTGGTGGACTGTGTTTTTAAGGCTGCCTACGTATTTGAATGATAATATGTAATTGTGGCGTCTTGATTATCGTTTGATGTGGTTTGGAACTAACCATTATGTGGCGTTAAAACTTAAAACTTATTTTTTAAATGTATCCAACGGCAGGTATTGACTTTGTCCTAGTCCGAAGGCTACGAATTGAAAAGCTTTGCGTGAAGCGCAACAAGCACCGTTTGGCGTGCACTCGGGCCCAAAGCCACCCACTCATCTATTCGGACAAGTTTTTTTTGTAATTGTCTTAAGGTATGCTTAAAGCCACGGATTACTTTATGTTATCTCTGAGTGGTGCGTGGAGGATATTTGAAGAGGCTGTTCTTGGTGAAAATGCAAGATCTATTGTGCGAAAATGTGATAATTGAAAACAATACATGCATGTAAAGACATTTTTAATCTGCTACAGCAACTTTTAAAGCTGAAGTGGGATCAAAATTGTTGAAAGTCTGAGTGATTGCGGTGTTTGTACCCAACCTCCACGATACACGTTTGTGCTCGCTATCTTACCCTGATGGGCGTCATGTTGTGGCCGTCGTGTGGCTCCGGTGGGGGCCGCTGGCTGCTGTGTGCCGCTGTCCGGAGAGCCGGCGGTTTTATAGGTAGGTGCGGCGCTGAGAGAGAGGGCTGACCTGCCGTGTCGCCGGCCGTGACTGGCACACGGCACGGCGGCACCTCTGACGCCCGGCCGCCTCTGCCGGCGCGGCCGGTGACGTAACGACACGAGCTGCGACAGCCGTCCGTCCCCGACAGACGCTCCGTCTGGGGTGAACGCCCCTCGAGGAGCGCCCGGCAGAGCGCAGCCGTGGGTCGTCTCCGACAGACCCTCTCAGACCTTGACACTGGCGGATGATAAACAATGGCGCGCCTTTCACCGTCGCGGGCGCTGGAAAACCCTGTCAGCTCAGACAGTTTATTGTGCGAGCCACGCACCCTTTCGGCTGTCGTTGCCGCCACTCCATCTCACTCGGCTCTTTGTCGCCAATTGTGACACAGTCTCGGCTTGTTACTGACTGAGTGGATTGTGCTCGATGGTACGGTTCTCGCGAGATTAAGCGGAAGGTTTTGCTCTTTTACATTTCCGGTTATATCTCAGAAACTAATCGATCTACGATGTAGCCATTTTACACGATCATGGCCGGCTTGTGAACCAACAAGTCGATCGCATCTTCAACACTTAAAAGCTTAAGACGACGAAGATATAGCCTGAAGTACACTAAGTTTTCTAGGTGCAAAACCTACCGCTAAAACCCGCGAGACCTGTACATATCGTCAATTTCCTCACGGGGGACTGGTTTGATCGGCTGGTGTTTGATCGGGTAAGTTTTGCTTGCTATTCCTCATGCAGTTTCCTCATACAGCTGCATAGTAAGCAGTGTAAGATACAACTGTCGATTATGCAAAGCATCCAGAGTAGCTATTCAAAGCCACTTACTAAGGCCCGCTTAGCGGCGATGGTTGAATTTGTGACGGACAGCGGCTAACGGTACGTCGGCTAACGCTCGTATGTAACGGCGGAAGCATTGTTGACAACATTGATCGGAGTGTGCAAAATTTAGCATTGATATTGCACATGTTACCCGCCGGACAACGTCAACCTGCTATTAATAAAAAGTGAATTTTTTATCGATTAATAGTTCGGGATAGAAAGATGCTTACAGTTTATATAAGAGATGTGTGTTAATGGTACCTATTTATTTATTATCGCAATTGAGTCTTATTTGAGTTTTTTTGTATAACTATTGCTGCCAAAACTCTTCATTTTTGTCGAAATCCTCAGCTCAAAGCTGCATAGCAGCAAACGGTCTTTTATGTCTTCTCCGACGAGCTAATATTGGTGCAGTTCTGCCTGAGCTTGCGTCATTATGTCTATGCAAGCGTTCTATGAATTCGAGACATGAATCATTGCTGTGCATCGGGAACAGATGTGGTACGAAGCATTGCGGGCACCGCTCCATTCAGCAGCTAATGAGGCCTTTGGCGTCAATGCCGCTCAAGCACCACATTTCGTGATATGAACCAACTGTTGCGGCATGTCCAAATTGAAGGCATTGGCACGGGCATTCATCCGTAACACAATAGTGGCTCACTTTCCCTCCCTTTTTTTCTGACACTATGAGTTGCTTGTTTCTTTTTCTCCGTTAGCTCATGTTTTGTGTTAAAAGTCGTCTTAAAACAGACGAAAATATTTTTCTACATAAACTGGAAAAGCGATCGGAAGAAAGAATGGTGGTCACAATCGCCTTAGGCCATCCCTTGCGAAATAAGACATCAATCATATTGATCTTGAATTTCGTGCAGAAGAGTCGTTTGCCGTCGTTATGGGATATTTTGTTGACCTGCGATTAAAAGGACTGGTTTAATGGTTGGTCAACTTGTTCTCGTGCACGAACATCGGTTCTTGATTTTTTTTTAATTTTACGTAACCTTGTTTGACTGTGAGGCACCAGTTATGGTATGCGTCAGCCTTGTTTCGCTAATAAAGTTTTTTTTTTTTTTGTTGGGGATTTGCTGAGCTCGCATCAGGCCAAATAGTTTCTGCATTAGAAATTAACGAAGCCAGTTTTCTCTCACGTCTTCGCAAAGGCCTGATAATGCCATCAAGATGTCAAATATCACAAACTGTGCACTTAGGTGCCTGCAAGGAACAGCTGCGTCTATTCGATTCCTCTCTAATAGGCTCGCTAGAAGGCGTGTTCTTTCCATTCACTGTGTACCCAATGACAAACACTACTTCGTTTTGTGGTAGCGAAGGTTTGCATGGATAGAAGCTACTATGGTTAGTGATTTGCATTTTCTCCCGAGTGTGTGATTTCTTCATTTGAAGTGTAGTGGTAAACACTACCTAGGGAGCCATAACTGCGGCGCTGAACGCATAACATAACGCTGTCTACTTGAAATGATTACGGTGAGTTGCATTTGCCCAATTCCTGAATGCTTGCTCGCGTGCATGGCACGCCGTTAGCAATAATCATACCTAAATGGCGGATAAACACAGGCATTGGAACAATCATTGACGGTTGGTGGCCACAGCCGCCAGACTTGACCGACTAATACCCTGACCTTGTGCAGAGTCGGTCCGCCGAATTCACCCAAACTCTCACGGCGTGCGCTTGGCTCCCGCTGGTGGCGTGCCCGACGTCCTCCGTGACCCGTGACGGTCCGTGACGAGTCGCGTGACGCCCCGTGACGTGACGCGTGACGTCACGTCTGCTGCTCACTGCATCACGGCTGCGAGTGGCGTGAGGCAAGCCGTTAGGTGTCTGATCGTGACGCGTCGATTTGGCGATGGGAACGGCAGCGACAGTGGTGTGGGGTCGGCGGCAGGCTGGACTGTATGTTACGGCGTCAACAGATGTATGACGGCCTTGGCCACCACGACGGGTGAGAAATGAACTGACCGAAGATGCAGGCGCCGGTTTGTTGGTGTGATAAGTGATGGTACGTTTTGTTGGATGATGGATGGGCTCCTGTCGGAGGCTCGGATTAAGTAATAAGTATGTAAAGTGTTCACTGAGCTGGAAGGTGTGCTGCAACATAACAATGATGTAAACATGTGGATATAAAGTGATCCCAAAACGAAACTTATCAGTTGCAATATCGGCACCGGATTTCTATGCTAATTTACTGGGTATCTATGTCGATGGTTCTACGACCAACATCAATAACTATAGCGACTGATCTGTCCCGGTATTGGGAAGCGTCCATCTTAACCGCGGATATCCGTCCCCCCCCCCCCTGAGGTTTTTCGCGAATAGCGGGAAATTGGTATGACTATTCTCTCATCAATTTTACACACGGTGTGCAAGTTTGAACCTCCTAACTTTTAAGGTCCGGTGACCAGGTCACTTTGAATGACCCAACCTCAAGTCACTTTTTTGCAACTTTGTCACCGTGTCAGAGCTACAGTAGATGACGGAGACCTTTGAAAGTCGCAGGATGTTATTAGGTCATTGCTAGCTACAATTTGTATATCTCGTAATTTTGATATCGATGACCTAAGGTCAGGTCAATTTCTCGACCTCCCCATTATAAGTCAATGGGGGGGGGGGGGAATCAACTCCCTGTTTTTTCCACTAAAACGCGTCAGGATGGCCCCATATACCATATATGACTTCATATACGATCAACCTTCATTACCTTAAGGCCTGTTTTGCTGTTGGGCAGCTGTAAGGTCATGTGACGTCATCAAAGGTCGCCAAAGGTTTTTGCCAATAACTCCTTACAGAAAAAAGATACAGCCGCGCGGATGGTCTCATTGTGTTCAGCTCGTCAAGGCGCGTCGAATGATATTCATGATGACCTCGAGGTCACGTGACCTGAGGTCAACCTTTGACCTTTACCTTTCAAGGTCAACATATATGGTCAGATGCGGATTGACGAGAGGATCACGATGGTGCCCTTAGTTTGTTCCTAGCTTGACCAATTCGAAAGTTATTCGAGAAAAAACTCCCTCCATATCTAGCGCCGCCATTTTGACTTTTTTTACCCCTGTGACGTCATCTTTGACCTGACCTGAAAATGACCATTGTAAAAATTGTAGACATTGTCCGTGCGTACCCCATGCCGTTTACCGCTTGTCGCTATCTTGCTTCGTTCTCGAGATCTCAGGGGGGCAGTCATCCGCCCCCCCCCCCCCCCGTCGCCGTCGGTGCGCGGGTTAAATAGTTACGCCGATGAGGTCGGCGGTGGGCGGTCAGCCACCAACTACCCACTACCAACCACGATACAAAACATTGCGGCCAGCCTCCTCACATCATTCGTTTTCGACGCTGAGCACTGCCTAGTTGTAGATTTCTGCTGGTAGGCTTTGCAAGTGCTCAAACCCGTAAGCAATTGCATCATCCAATATCCACATTATCCCTTTAAACTGGCCTGGTTGATGGCATTGCTTTAGGGCCAACTCTTGATGTTGATTTGAATGTAAGTTCTGGTTGTTGATAACGAAATACGCATTTTGGATTGACTATGTCTATTAGTTTGGGGGATTTTCAGTTATTTTTTTTAATTAATGAGGCATCCTCTTACATCTGAATTTCGTAGTTTTCTTTAAACGACGACTTTTGGTTGGTCATGCATGTAACTGCATAACCCATACGCCCTTTTCTGCCACTCTCGGCATTAATTGCTCCGAAACCTTTCCGCATCGTAAGCATGTAACTATCTTTTGGAACACTTTTTAACCTGCCTACTGCGTAGCATCGATCGAAGTGCAATGGAGCTTTGCTATAACATAACGGATGGGTACTTACTTGGTGCTGCCAGCACTCTCGTATTCTGCCATCGCGTAGGCAGGGCTCTCGTGAGTCGTGAGGGCTGCATTCGTCTCTCCATGTGTCCTATGTCTATAGTGTTACAATCGCAATGCATCGCAACACCGGGTCGCTCTTGAGTCTAAGCCTATCTGATCGAACGCTATCACAGATCTATGGTGCGAAGTACACTTCGCTGGTGGCTCAATGGAAATTGGTACGGATTTTCCCATGCGATGTGTGCTAAGACATGGGCCGCCTTTTGTATAATTCATGAGTTATTCTGTTGTTCATGCTGCGTTGCCAAACCATTCCATTTGTTGTGCACACTGCACACTCCCCTGTGATCACATGCACCCTTTGAATCTTACCTTGCCTTAACATGATCGGCATTAGGGGGCCACATGGCCTATAGGGAACCGTTCCCATCGAGCTCGTTCACGTTTGAGACTTTTCTAGTCTAGCATCCATCTGGTATCAGGTCAGGTAGATGGGCGTCTAGTCGAGACTTGGACTGATCGATGGAACCAGCATCCACAACCTTCTTGGGCAGACTGTTCCAGTCGTTGTTCCAGTCGTTGTTATCCCGTGCACTGAATGTTCGTCTTCTCGGCCTCGACTCGGCTTTGGGTTTCAGGAGCTTCCATTGGTGGCCTCGCGTGCGATCGGCGCTGCATGTCTTCTAGTATTAGACCCTATTGGATCTAATAGGTACCAGATATGTTTTGGACTTGGAGTGCTACCTATTCCATATCCTAATAACCTATCATCGGAATCCATGTTTTTTGTTTGTTTGTTGCTTAGGTACTTGACTTTTTCTGCAGTAGGCAAGGTATTGCCATGAGACGGCTGCATTCCCTATCAGTATCGGTAAACATAAACTCACAAAAATACATGAAATAGATGCAGACACATAACATATAGAATTAGATAGATGCATAATTAGATAGGTAAACACGAATGACCTCATAACTTAGATCACTGGCCTAGGAGGAGCATCGTTGAAGCCTACGACGAAATAAAGTGTGATTGTTCTATTTTCCGCACTTATCTTCTTCTCTCACCCAGCATTCAGCATAGTGAATGGACGATTAGATGAATCTTGCAGGAATACCTTCAAGCAGCCGATGTGGTACTACTAGACCTCTACCATATAGAAAAGTTGCTACACAGATAGAAATCCAGTTTGGGCCACCTCGGTCGGTGTGTCCCACACCACAGGTGGCGCTACATTCTTCCACGGTGATCACCAGGCGGCGCCACCTGGTGCCTCAGTGACCAGCAGATGGCGCTGCCGGCCGACCTCACCACGTCGGCTCCGTGGCAGCACTGTCACCTCTGGGGCTGCACTGATGGCGCTACTGTCGCCCCGGCCTGCTGAGCTCGCGAGCTCGCTCGCAGCGGGCTGGTTGAGACGCTATAGGTGTCGCTCTGAGCGGGAAATGCGGTGCCAGAATGACATTTCGCTCCTCTTGAGGCGGATCCCGTTCCTCCGCATTTTTATTTGCTGTTTATTTGGTGAAGATAGGTCAACTGCTCCACTAGCTGTCGCTGAGGATTCCGGTTAACAGCTTTGAAAATAAGATGACAAGGCATCATAACAAAATGCTTTTGACTATGCATCATATGGTATAGGAGCATGGACTTCCTACGTAACAGCCTAAAAAGGCTCATTTATGTTCGGCAGATTTCAATAGCGATTGATGACAGTCTCGGCGGCAACTTGAACTGGCAGAGGCTGTTGGCTTTATTTGTAGAAACTATGTAGGTATAAACCAAAGGTATCATATTGCATCGAATCATTCACCAACCGGCTTTGAAACAAGGAGCCATGATTCCTTTCTCCCGGCGGCAAGCTTATCCATATTCATGTGAAACAGTAGCTCATATAAAGACCTAATGAACCTGAGGCGTATAGGAAATGTTCGTCGTTTTTAACACATGGGGGAAATGATACAGCTCTTGGATGACACGTGGCTGGGAACTGAAAACAACTGTGGCAATCCGGTTATTAAAAAACAATAAGTGAACCTAGCATACCTACTTTCTTTTTGTCTCCATACGCTTTAGAAGTTTAGCTTTATGCATCATTGACTTTAAGGTTTGTCAGCTTTATTTGATTTGTTGCTCCTCTGTCGGTTTATTTTCTCCTTTATTCTACTAGGGCAGCCAAGTCAGGGATAATAGCACCATGTCACTATGCCTTTTCCACACTGCGCCGAATAAAATGATCATTTCTTCTGCGTGGTCGTTATCTGCTTTACGGTGAGCTCTTATCCTTTTTCTGCTTCCATTGGCTTCCAATTTCCTCCTTTCTCTTCTCATCGGCACTTTTCTCTCATTTATCTATACTTCATTGTCTTTTTTGCCCGTCTCCCTCTCGCTCCCGTCCTAGCCTGCCAGTCGTTTTAGTTTTCCTTGCTTACTGATCAAGTTGGCATCAGATAGCCTTACGTAGCAACTTTTCTTGTCTCACTTCACCTTACGCACCGATCCTGTGAGCTCGGTTCACCTTGCATGCTGAGTTGATCGCTCCAATTCACCTTACTTTCTTACCAATCTCTCCGTCTTAGCTCATCTTACGCACCGATCCCTCCTGTGCCCTACGTAACGGTCCAGTGGTTTCAGTTCACCTTACGTACCAATCAGCCCGTCTCAATTCACCTTACGTACTCACCAATCTCTCTTCCGTCTCAATCTACCTCACGTACCGGTCCCTCTCGTCTCACTCCACATTACGTACCGCTCCCTCCGGTCTCGATTTACCTTACGTGCCGGTTCACTGGTCTCGGCTCACCTTACGTGCCGGCCCAGTGGTCTCGGCTCACCGGGGCGCCCGCCGGTGTAAGACGGCGTCGGCCGCGCCGCCCCGATCAATGCACAAGATGGTTGCCATGACAACGTCAGATGAGAAAATGGCGCCACAGGGATGCCGCTTTTCGTCACGAGCAGCGCTCGTTTGGCGTGGAAGTGAGAGCGAGGAGGGAGAGATAGAGAGGGGAGAGGTGTTGTGGTCCTCTTTCCATTGCGAACAACTGGCATAAAAGTAATTCAACTTTCAAGTATCGAATAAAATGCATAATACAGTAGGTATTAATTTGCATTTTAGTGTAATATATGTAGAAAATTCAGGGCGAGGTTTAGATAAAATCTTTGTATCAGTTCGGCTGAACCAACAGAGCCTGCTTCTTAAATGATTCACTACAATCGGCGTGGATCCTGCAGTTCTTAGGAAAGTAAACGGTATTCCGGAGGTAAATTAGTCAAAAGTCATGCAAGCTACATTTTCTACTCCGTGTACAACAGACCCATGCTCTTATTCTTAAATGTATTCATGAAATAGCTCTCCACGGATATTTCAATGTGGTTGCCTCCCGAGATCTCTCTCGCGCTTTTTCTGCGGAATAGCGCAACAGAGCCATGCATTGTGGTCCTATCACTTACAAACTCTGATGCTTGATATGGGCAACCTCATTTGCTCTGCATCCGCGTATCTTGCTCAGATGACTCATCGTTATACCTTTGTTATTTTTACGAACAGCACATCAGTCAGATGTGTTCGATATCAAAGCCCTTTGTTTTGGTACATCTCGCATGACCGCACAACCATCAGGGCAGTGGAAGTGGGATAAATATGTCCGGGAGCCGCCCTCATCCTGTATCACCCCGGCAGCCGAGATAACCCGACCGTTCCATCATTATATCCACCGTATCGGGATACACACGTAAATCACCCGTACTGCTGATATGCAAGAGCGGGTACAGTCACTCGGAGCAGCAGTCAGCACATTCAGTGACTCTGCTAGAGATGGGTCCCTCACACTCAATACCTGAGAGCAGAGCAGTGACTGGAACTGAGACATTTAGTTTCAGAACAGCGATCGCAACACCCAGTCTCTCTCTAGACCAGTCGCTGTGACATGAAGTCTCTGTGAGCAGCAGTTGGACGACCACTTAGTCCCTAGGGACTGAGCTAGGTTCTGAGTAGAGATGTCAATCGGATACCAACTTTTTCGAAAACCGATACCAAACCGATACCAACTTGGTATTTGGTATTCCAATCCTAATGTGTTTGGTATTTTGTTGGTATTATGAACCCTTACTAATGTATAAGAGGCTAAGAAATTGGTAAAAAATTGGTATTTCCCTCATCTTTCAAAGTTGGTTCGGTTTCGGTATTTTCCCACGGTTTTGGTTGGTATTTGGTTTGGTATCGGTATTCCGATTTTCTGTAATTGACATCACTAGTTCTGAGCTCAGAACAGCGTCTGAAACTGGAACGACCGGTCTCTTCGAGCAGTGGCTATGACAGTCGGTCCCTCAGTCCAGACATTCAGTCCCTCGGCTTGGCGGCTGAAACTGGAGCAGTCGGTCCCGCAGCGGCCGTTATCTGGCGCCGTGACCGGCCCGCTATCGCGCTGCCCGCCGCCGCGGTTCATTGAGGCCCGGCCGCCCGCGCCGGGGGCTGCAGTCCATCTCAGACTGAGGACGCGTCTCAGATCGCGGCATTGTCCCGCCGACGGCGGCGCCGAGTTATTGCCGGCCATCGGTCTCCGTCCCCCGTCCCCGGCCCCCTCTGACCCCGACCGACCCCGGGAGGTCAGCGAGGTCACCGCTGCGCGCCACTGACGTCACCTGTCGCGCGGAGACACACTGCGCGGCAGCCGGCGCGGCGGCCCAGTTGAGGCGTTTCGGGACGCCGCCGGGTATGGGCCGGCGCCGGCAGAGATTGTGAGCGGTACTGCGCCGCGGTGCGCTGGCAGTTCGACTCAAAGTGGGCGGACAAATCACTGCCCAAGGCTGATGAGTTGAAACGGAGTCAGATGCGGCGACCGCGGGCGGATTAGGGAATTGCGTGGCAGGGGAAGTAGGTGTTTGGAATTCGCCGTATGGGGGATGGTAGCTCCAGCACTTTGATCCGATTGGAGTGAGACCATGGGATTAGCCGCTTTTCTGTAGATTGCTCAACTATGTCACTAGAAGTCGTTCATAAGCAGTTTCTCCCTGTTTAACATTGATCAATTTATGTTTTGTCAAATGTATTTATAGAGTAGTTTATGGTGCAATGTAGAAGCGATTTATTGGGTTTAAAAGCTGGCTAAGTGTCAACGGTTTTATTATGTATATTGTCCCACAATTCTATTACGACGCTGAATTGCAGGCACTGAATTATGTATTTCGCTTGAATTGAAATGTTGGTCGATTATTAATGGCTTCGAAAATAGCTGTCAGCATCAATTGTACGGCACACTCAGAAAATTGAGTGAAGTGCTATGGACCATTTAACGACACATTCTCCTAAAGCCAAGAACGGACTTATTTACATTTGCAGGAAAATGCATCGTAAAACATTTTCGAAATCGTATTTGCATGTATTAATATGATGCATTAGTATTGATAACGAACCTAGTGGAGAAAGCTCATTTACATAAAGCATGAATATCCTCTTTCGAACTCAACTACCTCATCAAAATATTTGTGCTCTTATATAGGTACTCGTAAAAAACTTAATGGGTCTGGTTCGTTCTATTATGATACAATGGTGTCAACTCTTATGGCTGCACCTCAGCATTACGTTTGTATTGGTCCCATCCGTAGCAACAACTGTCTCCATTGCTCTAAAACCATGGGTAATACAGGCGCATGCCGGCCTGAATCCTGTAATGAACTGTTCCAGCGTTATTTGGACCTCATTTGTGTCGGTTTGGTGTGTTTGCTTTGACATTCACCGGCTGTAGGTTGACATCGACATCGACCTGTATGAACAACCTCCCGCTCGGCTTTGCCCACGGACGGCAGGATGAGATGGAAAACGTTGGTGCTCTTCCTTCTCAGTATGCGGAAAGCGACGTCCTCGAGCGGATCAGTCATGCTTTCGCAACAAGCAGCTCAGTCAGATAGTGTATTCTGCATACATTGAGGTGTGGGAGTAAAAAAAGGTTGTTGAAGACCGAGCTGCCTCAGAAATGGTTTACAATCAATTTGTGTGAGGGATAAGCTCAGAACAACAAGTGCTCCAGTATGACAGATTGTGCTCTGGGCGCGCAAGTAAGCGTGTGGCCGCGGTCGCTCGGTTTGTTTCAATACTCGTTAGGCTGGAATAAAGTAGTGGAGAGTGGGGCAAAGCGGCCACCCGGGGCAAAGCGGCCACCCATCGTTTTAGCCCTTCATAGCTGGCGTCAGTTCCAATTTATGGTTTCCAATTATACTTCTCTTCACGGTCGTTCGAATGAGCCAGACCGGGGTTTCAGGCCCATCACCATTGTTCTGTGAAACACGGAAAAGCATTTCTTGCCAGGTTACCAACTATGTTTACAATTTTGTTAATGTTATGTTATTCCATAACCGTTTGGAATTTTTATAAGCGTTCTTGTCCATGCATTGCATGGTTATCGTACATGTATTCTACCAATTTTAATAATGTTTTTTACCCCACTAATAGCTTAGCTGGAATATTTTTGTCTCGGACGGTATGCGCGGGGCAAAGTGGCCGGGGCAAAGTGGCCACCCCCCCCCCCCCCAATTGGCCATATGTTGCTTCCATCTGGATAAAAATAAAAACATTATTTATATTCAAATGTGTCGTCATGCGTTCATCTTGGCCACTTTTCAGTTGCATGAGTTGCCTAATAATGCAATTAAATGTTTATTTTCATGAAAATCCTTTCTTTGTTTACCTACAGGTGGAAGATGATAAAGTAAACATCCATCCTCGCTTAACCTTGTCACCATCAAATACCCTAGTCGTACACGAGGCAACTATTTTGTTTCTCATATCGGGACTTGAGAAGACACCGGTGGCCGCTTTGCCCCAGGGTATGGGGCAAAGTGGCCAATATGCATAGGTTTAAAGTTTTGTCAATATCTTTCATATGTGAACGCCTTTGGAAATAAAACGCAGTTGAAATAAAAGGCAATTTAATAGGGATCACATTGGCATAGAAAGAATCTTTCCAAGTTTAAAAATCAAGCGTTGGCATCGTGAGAAGCGTTAGGGTGGCTGCTTTGCCCCACTCTCCCCTAAGTGTTCTTTTATCTCGCTTTTGGTTGTTACTCATGTCACCGGTTTGATGGAGAATACGAGAATACCTATCCTTGGAAAACAAACGAAAATGTTTTAATAAAAGTTCATGAACAGGATCTTTGTTCTTTTCAAACCACTAGTCGGTCAATAATCAGCGTAAAACCATTACAACACTGTCTTCAGAATGTTGCATCATTGCTGTGCGCTGCACGGTGTCATTGCATGAGACAAAGGCATGCATTACCTGTGTCAAACCGTTATTGGTACCGACGGTACCGAGTCGACCACATGCTGCGTACCCACGCACCGCGGCCGACAATGATTAACGACTCGGCTGAATGGCGCGTGACGGCCCCCGGGCCGCGCTGGAACCGAGGCATGCGGCCAAAAACTGTCAAATAGACGTTTTTGACAAACAAAATAGACGCTGCGATACCCAATAGATCGGCAGTCCCCACTATGAGAGGTTTGTGCCCTAAATGCTCACCGTGCTACGCCGTCATTTCACCCGAGCAGCGTTTGTTTTTGCCCGCCGCTTTAGAGCTCCTTTTTAAGAACCACGCTATCGCGTATTTGTCCGAATGTACTGTCCCTTTTCCCCATTACACATATGTTGCTTATAAAGGCCGGCATATTAATGGACTTCGGCTTGTGAATAATCCGTTTACGCTGTCCATGGGCGTTTTGCATCAACTAACGTTTTCGTCTTCCTTGTTTTATAGGCGCAGTGGAGGATCATCAGAGGCAAGTACCGCCTTTGTCTGCCACTTTCTGTTCAACCCTGCACTAGGAGCTGGGCTGGCTTGGAGGTAAAGGAATGCTAAGTATTGTTTCTTGCATTAGTATTAAATCCGTTTTCTAATATTTAAAATCACCTTTCATCACTTGATTATTATTCCATTCATAGAGAACAGCAGTCATGTCCAATCTAATCCAAATGAAGCGTCCTGGCCTGGTATAGGCAATGTAAAAAGAAATATCCGATACAAGCCCCAAAGGTGGTCTGAATGAAACGTGCAATATCTAGAACATGAGACCCCTGGGCAAACAGCCATTAAATTTGACTATATAATGTTAAGGCATTATGCATAGCAAATTAAGGCTGACGGTCAATTTCGCAATATAAAATAGCGTAATATGATTGGCAGAGTGCTCGTTTATGGTAATATTGACTAGGGATTATATTTCTTCTAAGAATGGTCAGCTATTATCTGCTGCAACTTTTTAACAAGTTCAACTTTTACCATCGTGTCTGTAGTTTTGCAATAGCCATGATGCCATCTTGGCCATCACTCAAATGAAAAGCTTATTTATATCAAACCACTATAACCATCAGCCCCTATATATACGCTGTCTTTTTACAGTCTTAACTTTTCTATCCTCTGGTGTCTACCCCATTTCCACATTCCTCACAGTGTGCTTTTCTAATTAGGTTTGGTTTCTGACCTTGCGATGAATGTCATTTTAGGTACATGTCTGTTTTTTTGTCTCGAAAGCACTGGACGGCCTACGTGGTGTGTCCCGCGGTACATTCTAGCAGGACAAACCGTGTATTGCGGTACAGTCTATCAGGACAGGTAGACCGTGTATTGCGGCACAGTCTATCAGGACAGGCAGACCGTGTATTGCGGCACAGTCTATCAGGACAGGCAGACCGTGTATTGCGGGACAGTCTATCAGGACAGGCAGACCGTGTATTGCGGGACAGTCTATCAGGACAGGCAGACTGCGACGCTCGCCGCAGTCCCTCACGACTATAAGGAATGATCAAAATGTGTCGTGCGGCGCAATTTCATCGTATATGCTGCAGTTTTTAGGTCACATCCTGCGACGCAGCCACCTCCGGCATTGATGTCGCAGATCCTGGTGTGCTGCAGCCTGTAGGTATACTCGGAGCGGGCGTTCAGCAAGCTCCTGCCGTTATATAACTTTAGGCATAGACTTCTGTATACCGGAGGCGACGTTCAGCTCCTCGGTACATACCGGACACAGGGCCTTAGCTCCCGGCCAGTTGTATAGTGTGTGTATATCGGGCTCTGGGTTTCCAGTGTTCACTGTTCAGTGTTCAGCTCCCAGCCAGCTGTATAGTGTGTATATTGGTCGCTGGGTTTCCAGTGTTCACTGTTCAGCTCCAGGCCAGCTGCATAGTGTGTGTATATCGGGCGCTACCCGGCGGCCGTCCCGGCACAATCGCTGCACAGAGCCGGCCGGTTTTCCGGCCGACCGCAGCCTCCGAGCTGGCCTATAATTAATCCGCGCGCGGCGAGCTGCGGCCAGCGCGCAATCATCCCACATTCAGCGGCTAAATTAAATCTGGCTTTCATAACACATTTGGTGCGCGCTGCTGTCGGCGCCCGCTCGCTGGCTCTGCCGGCTGGCCGGGCCGCAGCCTCCGCCGCTCCTCTCGGCCCGGCAATCTGCGTCGCCATGACAACGGATCAATGCCTTCTGCGGGCCGGCGGTCGATAGTGGGGCCGGCGGATGCTGCGCGGCAGCTCCGGCAGCCGTCCGTGCCGCTGCCGTCCTCCTCTCCCGCCGCTCTCCCGCCGCTCTCCCCTGCTCTCCCCTGCTCTCCCGGCGGCTCCGGCCGCTCTGCACTGGAGCTCGACTCCGGCCGGGGTCTGAGGCGGGAGCGGCGGTTCAGACTGGGACTAAGTCTGGCGGAATAGAGCCGAGACTGCAGGTTCAGGGATGTGCTAGACCTAGGTGATATCTATGAAAGACTATAGATTGAGAAATAACTACAGATAAAGTCAGTACTGACATTGGTACTGAATCTTCTCATATGCTTTGGGCCAGTGATGAAGCTACGCTAATGTTAAAGATGGAGCTAGGGTTAGGGGATGTTAATGATTGGCAAGAGAGAATTATTGTAATAGTTGTGGTTTATGTGTTTGTGAATGTCTTTTCGATGACATGGCCGTTTCAAGATTGCTGTCGTTGCCTTTGTGTATGCGTCCATGTTCTTTTTCTCCTTGGATGTTACTTGCCTAAAAACGTTTCGAAGTGGAATATTTGTTTGGTTCCCTAAGGCACTTTGTGACGTTTCACTTCTACTATATCGGAAGCCATCCTTTTCCTTCCATTTACTCTTCCCGCTGCAAACAAAATGCAACATGACCCGCACATCTGTATTCATATTTGTCGCAACCCCGTGGCATTGTGCACACTGATCACAGGTCCACTATTTGCCGAGGCCACCGATTAGGTCGGCATACACGGCGCGAACCAGGCAGCCAAAATAGCCATCTGTTATCGCGGTGACTGCTGCGCAAATATGACTACAGTGTAACGATTATGATCTGATATCGCCTACCACTTGGTTCTTCGGCTAGTTGTTTGCTGATTTATGTTTCCAGTGGCAGAAAAAAAAATTAAATGTGTCTACGGACTTGATTGGTCCTTCATCACACTAGCTCAAGGGACTAAAGTAAAAAGTGGCACCTTATAATCAAGTAAATTGAAAGTTAAGACGCATGATATTTTGTATTACTATGCGCTCTGTTCGAAATGGTTTTACGATAATAGCCTGACTTTTCCTCCCATCATCGGATGCCCAAAGTAGCCACAGGGCAGTGTTTCGCAGAACCGGGTGATTACTCGTGCCAATCGATTTTCGATAGTTCTGATGGTGCGTGGCTCCCTAACGAAGTTCATGTTTGCATGACGGGACCGATTACCTGCGGCCGCCCCCGCTGCTGACAGCCTGACCGTAAATTGGAGCTGATGGAGCGGAACCTTCTCAGCGGTAACGGAACGATTTGCGCTGACTTTCCAGTTGCTACTGCCCGCCTCGTTTTTGGGGTCTCGTGAGATGCGTGTGCCCCTCAAGACGTTCGAGCATGTATTGTGTTTAGAATATCTTCCAAAAGCACATGAAATCCGGCTTAGCAGCAATGATGCTTGCTTATTATAAATTATTAGTATGCGGAACAATCATGAGAAGCAATCTTCCTCCTTCGAAAATACAGCAGCTAATCTGTTTTCCTATACAGCAGCCTACTTATTTTGGCCAAGTTTACCCTCCCGTACGTATCGGGCGTCTCTGATATCCGGGAAGGGTTACCGGCTGCTTAGCTGAATGATACGCCCACGGCCGCTGGTGCAGTTTTGAGAGGCGCCAAGTTCTGATGCCCGTATGTGTTTCAATCTACATAATCATTGTTCAGAAGCGTACTTGATCTGTTACAAATTCATTATCGGCAGCGGTGAGCGCTACTTTTACAAATATTTTTAGTACAAGAGTCGTTGAGAGGATTCATAAGCATCTCATAAGCGTAGTATCTAGTCAAACTTAGGCATTCATAAACATTGCCAAGCGTAGTAAAATGTTGCTATCCATCCAAACTCTTGCGATATGTATAATTCATAAACGATGCTTGGAAAGGGGATAAAACTCATCGGATTTCCGTACAGCAACAACCAATCAATGGCCGCTCTGAGTGGTAATTCTGAAAACTGCCCGTTTAATGTATTTGCATTATTTCTCTGTATCTTTCACCCTCTCTCTCTTTCTTCTTATTCTTCTGATTTCTTTTCCTATCTTTTCATTTGAATGCTGTCTTAAAATAGCACTGCAGACCTTCCTTACTTCAACTAAGAATCAACGAATGATCTTGCCTTCTGCCCAAGCAGTTATAGGGCGCACATTCCCACCCGCCAGCCGTCGCCCGGCTCCGCGTTCCTCGTCTCACATCTGCAGTGGCGCCGTTCGGCGGGAGCCGGTCCCATTAGGCGCCTCTCGAGCTCATGTTGCTGATGCTGTCGAGTCGCTGGAGTGGAGAGACGCTCCGGGTCGCAGTGTTGCTGCCATTTCCGTTGCTATTGTCCTGATGCCGTTTGGAGCCGACTCTGCCCATTTCAGTCGTGGAGCGCAAGTGTCATCTCGAAATGCGGGTTGTCGAGGGCGCCTGAGGCCATTGCAGCCCCGCCCGATGCCATTGTCGGCTCGCCTGAGGCCGTTGCAGCCTCGCCTGAGGCCGTCGCAGCCGGGTGTCGTTTTGAAACGGTCTGCCGGCGCCATTCCGAGCGGGAGTTTCCTCTGTCGCAGCTGGGACGGCTCGAACACTTCAAGTGTCGTCTCGACATGGCACTTGGTGTCCAAGTAAAACATCGTTCATATATTCTTGCTCTTTTATCGTTTTCTTTCTTTGTCATGCTGAATGATCACTTTACTGTTCAGTTGTCCATCTGGTCGAATCTGTTTGGCATATCGGCGTCCCAGTATTTGCTAAAATGTTTTTGTAATCGTTCTTTATCTGCATCTAGTGGCCTCAGTTATATTAGTTTTGTATAACCGTAGCCGTATGATAGTTAGCTGCATTGTCATCAGCTCTCGATCATTTCGGAATGATCGTCTCTGCTCGATGATCGTATCGTTCTCGTCTGTTTCTTTTTCCTGCTCATCCCCTGGTTTTCCTCCTGATTTATCATCTCATTGATGGTTTTTCCTGATCGTCTTTGTCTCCGTCTGGCCATCTCGGCCCACCATTGGCATGTGGCCGTTTGAGCAGCCGCCGACGCCGGTTACGGCCTGCTATGCATGAGTCGGTCCTGCATATAAGGAGCAGGCTTGTCCGGGCGAGCCTCAAACAGCTCACTACGTGCAGATCTTTCATCCAGAGCCGATATGTGCGATTTGGTATGCTCGGGTCAGTTTCATACATCTCGGTGTGCAGTATAGTCTGTTCCATGTCAAGGTTGCGGCCGAAATGATCTGCTGAAAAGTGAAAGCAATGCGTGATTTCTGTACATACAGTTCTTACATTCAAAGACTCGACTTTTTGAACGGAGAAGCTAACTGCCGAAGGAACTCCGACCGCAAGCTCGGTATGGGACAGACTATAGTCAGTCCCATATGGAGCCGTAATGTTCAAGGACCAATCCCCCTATATGCGGATTGGTCCCCATACGTCCCCCTATATGCGGATCGGTCCCCACACGGCCCCCATTCGGAGCGCTATGTGCGGGCCGGGCGCGGTATGAGACGGCCTGACGACCGTCCGGTGCTGGGCGACGCTATCGCCGGCCAGTAGACTCCGGCCAATTCTTCCTCAGGGGGTGATTTGGTGGCCCGATGGGGTCGCTGCCTCACAATGGCGTGGCGCTGCTGGGAGGGAGGGGGGGACGATGGCGCTGGGGGAGGGGGGAGGTGACGGTGTCATGACACGATGACCCAAGGGGGTGGTGTCTGGACACAATGGTGCTGGCAGGGGGATGACGATGTAATGACACGATGGCGCTGGGGGAGGTGACGGTGTCATGACACGATGGTGCTATGAAGGACGCAATAAGGTTTTTTTTTCATTTGCCGCACCCGGTGATGAAATTTGGTTTTTCGAGACTTTGATAGACGAGACTGATCAGACGCCCAGAATTCTTGCTATAATTGCTAGAATTCTTGCTAGCATTCTTGCATTGCTAGAAAAGGCGCCGGAAGCAAGGCTTAACGAAATGGGGCTTGTCACTTCATTCGACTTTTCAATGGCATGTTTTGAATTAAAAGGCCATTTTTCTTTTCATTAATCCGATGGAAGCTGAGACCTACGTCGTGGTTTATTATTTCAGACAAAATGGTCTGGACTTAAGCGGATAACGTTGAAAAAATACTTGAGTGTTCTGCTCTTTTTGCAGTATGATTTAATCTCCCAAATACATTTTATATGATAAAAGCCGCTCGGAGCCGCACTCAAAAGGGTTGCATCCTCTCATCCAGCTCTGTTTCAGCTTCATATAGCAATAGCCATAAATCCGGCGGGTGCTCTTCGGTAGCAATCAACACACCACACTCCATTTAATGTTCTCTTGCGGCCGCTGAGCTGCTTACAGTGCTAAAAGGCCGGACCGGAAACCCATCGTCGCCGCGGCCGGGGCTCCGCTAGTTTCGGCCCGGTTTTCCTCTCGATATCAGCCCCAGGCGGCGGCGGCGACTGCTCTTGGTGGCGTAAAAAAAAATACATGGGGTGGATATTGATGTGGACTGGAGAGGCTATCCAGATTTCGAGGGCATGTAATTGTGCCATGAAAATGTGAGGATGTCTGTGAGATAGGGTTTGGATGGGCTCTGGCATAAAGGCAGGGTCTCTTTTGGCTTCGAGAAATAAACAAATGAATAATTGGGAAAATAATCATACAAAAAAAAACAGAACCTTTCATCTGGCTCGAGATCCGAAGTCACGTAATTTACGGCAAAACGCAAACAAAAATGTAGAAAGAGGAAATATCGTTAATTGATATCCAGACAATATGCTTACATATGATATGTTACTTTTTATATTACTTCCCGTTACATGAAAAAATGTTACGGGATCTTCTAATTTGACGCAAACTCTCGCTGGATATGAATATGAATATATTTAAGGAACACTTATATAAAGTTCGCTTACCTAACCGTATTCAGAGGGAAATGAGTGACGCTGCGATCTGATATCTGGGCAATGCACAGTATAAAGTGAAGGGCATGCCACGCTACGGCAAAAATTGCTTGTTTATATGTTCTAACCATGCTAAGGTGTAATGGAATGGGCAAAATGAAGCTCTGGTTGTAAGCAATGGCTTGTTCGGAGTTATTGTGTGGTGACAGCAATGATTAACAAATTCTTGAAGTTAATATAGTGCAAAGCTGCATTCTCACACATAAAATCTATGAAAAGACCTTGGCCTTTTGGTACATCATCATCGCCATTCGTCAGCTTCTAAGGGGTATTGCGTTGTAAGTGAATGGGCTCTTCTATTTCCAATATTTCCAGCATTCAGTAGTTGGCAGGCCTAGCACCCGCCTAGATAAGTACCTACCCAAGATATTTCCAGTGTCAACATCAGGCTAATAATCATAAAGTTCCGAGCCGTGCTGACACTCGCACCATGCGCCTCTATAACACTGCCCAAAGGCTGCCAAGTGTTATGTCGGAGAATGGAGCCCGACAGGCCGCTGCCTTTACGGCCTTACATCGATATTTCTCGGGCGCCTATTGTGCTCCGAATCGCTGGTCTGACGGAGCCGGACCATTATTTACGATGCCGTGGCTTCCTCCGGGGATGGTCCGTGCCGGTCGGCTGACTTCAGAGTATGTGAGGGCAGAGCTCCGGGATGAGCTGGGCAGAGTAAGGAGAAGGGGGATGAGGCAGTGGGGAGGGGTGGATGCATGGAAGGAAAATAATAGCTGATGTGGGGTTTAAAACTAGGGGAAGAATAGACGAAAGAAATGGAGGTATGTCACTTTCATTAATAATTCATGGATGTCAGCCTCTTCCCTATCCATATCTATATCTTCGGTCCGTTTCGCTCCTTTCTTTACCATTTTGTTTCCCCCGTCCGTTTCACCATGGCCCCCCGTCCGTCCCGATTCATCCTGTTCCCGGTCCTGTCCTCTGAAGCATTTAGCAGTCCTTCCTCTCACCGACCATCCCATACTCCGTCGGCCGTCCCACCTTCCACTGACCATTTCTATTCGGTGTGCGCCGGCCGTGGCTCTCGGTATCGGTCAGCCGTCCAGTCCGGCCCGGGCCCGATATCCGGCTCAGGGCCCGCCCCGGACGGGCGCGGCTCAGTCACAACGAGCCCCGCTGGCCGGAATCGATTCGGTATCCGGGCTCGAATCGGAGCAATATCCGTATGTCATGGAGCGGAGACGGTCGATGGCGCCAGCGGCCCGGACGGGACGGGTCGGACTGCTGATGGAGGCTACGGGCCGACCCCTCCCCACCCTGATGACCCGCTGCTGCTGACAGTCTCAGATGGTCTGCTGATGATGGTCTGAGCTAGTCTGCTGCTGACGGTCTCAGATGGACTGCTGCTGACAGTCTGAGATGGTCTGCTGATGACGGTCTCAGATGCTCTGCTGATGACAGTCTGAGATGATCTGCTGATGACAGTCTCAGTCTGAGATGGTCTGATAATGGCAGTCTGATGGTTAGCTTCTGATGTTCTGCTGCAGATGACTTTCTACTAATGCTTTCTTGGACACACTTTCCGCCAGTGCTATCCTCTCTGTCCCTCTTTCTCTCCCCTCCTCTATCATCCCTCTCTCTTCATCTCTCTCTCTCTCTCTCTCTCTCTCTCTCTCTCTCTCTCTCTCTCTCTCTCTCTCTCTCTCTCTCTCTCTCTCTCTTTCTCACTTTCTTCCTCTTGCTCTCTATGTCTGTCCTCCAGTCACTCATTCATCACTCCCCTCTCCCTCAGCTCCCCTCAGCGCTTTCTGAAAAAATGACTGCTGTTCCATGATGCAAAGCTTTATAAAAAGAAATTGTGTTGACAGTCATAGGGTGAACTAAGAATGAGATGGAAGCAACTTTGATAATTTTTTTCCTATCATGTTCTCTAGGACATGTCTGCTAACTGCTTACATGGCTCGGATTCAGCTAGCCTGGAAATAGGAGGAACACTTTTATGTAGTTTAGCTGACTCTGCGAAACAGCATTGGTATTGTTCAGGTCTTCGTTTTAGCTCCTCCTTCCTCAATTTTTTATTCGCTGCCACACATACAAACCCTAACTATGTGCCGAGGTTCCCATCCAGTGTTCTCTAGTCGCTTTATTGCTGCTATTCATTTCCACTCTTTCCCGCAAATCTAATTTTGTTTTAAAGGAGAGAAATTCACCGTTGAGCTCGAAAACTTGGAAGTTTTTACCCCGTTGTGTGCCTTTAAATGTGTTATTTGCCGTGGAACATGTTTCCCTGTTTTGCGGTGAAATTGACTGCTAATTGCTACGCTACAACCACCATGAAAATAAAAAAGCGCACTAGCGCTTTACATTGTGTGCCGAAATTCATTTCATCGTCGCCTTTATTGCTTCAGATAGCTGGCGCTGCTCGAGGCTCTATCTCTACAAGTCGTCCAAGTAAGCCCATCCATTCCGGGGCTTCTGTTCTTTGTTGAAAGTTTGCCTGATGGCGAGGTATTAGTCGGGAGTGATCTCTAATGGAGGTGCTGAGAGAGTCTCAGGTGGCGACAATAGCTCCCAGAAGCTCTTCGCAAGTTTAGAGACTGCTCTGTGAGATATGGGAAGCCAGGACGTGCCATTTCATGTTTCCAGTAGGAATGCTTGAGGTAAGATAACACAACGCCGAATGTTAATTATGCAAATTTTATCTCAAATGATGCTGAAACTTGAATTTGAAAATCGAAAAGAGATAAGTCGCAGCGGCTCTTCGAGCATCTCTTGAGCTGCTCTCCGTCCGCGGCGGTTACTGGGTGGGTAGGCTGTGCCGCAAACAGCCGTGTCGCCGGCACAGTCTACCCATCCCAGCGTCCCGCTCCAGCGCGAGACCGTGATGGCAGATGCTGAGAAAGAATTAAGAATTTAACTCTAGAGGATGCTGCCCGCTATAATTATTATTCACAATAAAATATCTGCTTTGTGCACCAATTATGTTCTTGTTATATTCCGAAGACTGTTAGTCGCTCAAAAGTGCATTTTATGCCATTTTTATGTTTGGCATCTACCTATTATCTAGCCCTTCGTGTGGATCAATGGATATGGAAGCATCTATGGATTTTTCCTATATGTTGGGTTACATTTTCGTTGTTCATCTTCCTTGACAGTATACAGCATAACGGCATCCGTTGCTCATGCTTATTTTTTAAACATTGAACGCTCACAGCCATGGTGAATCAAGCTGCATATAATCGCTGTTTGCGTGAAGGAACGGACCTCGCAAATCTCCGTCTATCTCTCTCTCTCTCTCTCTCTCTCTCTCTCTCTCTCTCTCTCTCTCTCTCTCTCTCTCTCTCTCTCTCTCTCTCTCTCTCTCTCTCCCTCTCTCTCTCTGTCTCTCTCTCTCCTACCTCTCCCTCTCTCTCTCCTCTCTCTCCCTCTCTCTCTCTCTCTCTCTCTCTCTCTCTCTCTCTCTCTCTCTCTCTCTCTCTCCCTCCCTAACGACCCGACCCCGGGAATTAGCCGTGCCGTACGGTCGGCGGCGGCCGCCCTGCCGGCTGGTACGGCACGTGCCGCCCGCCTGCCTGGCCCCCAACGAGTCTCTGATTGCACCGCCTGGCCAGTAATGAGCGCGCTGAGTCCGCGGTGCTCGCCGCCGTCCCGGCTCACCCCGGCCCGGACTCTGTGCGAGTGCCGGGTGGCTGGGTAGTTGCGACTGTGTTCAGCTGTGGGTCTGATGTTTGTATAACTTCCGTTTGATTTTGCTTTAGGACAAGGTTGAATACAGAACTGCAGTAGCCAAGAGTCACTATAAAAAGCAAGTTTGGGTGATTTCATCCACACTGGCTAATTTTTAGCCGAGCTGCGTATAGATTATTTATTCTTGTTTTGAATTGAACCACGTTCTGAAGCCCAGGAGTTTCCTAATGTTTTAATCTGTGTTTCAGCTCATGGATCTGACCACGCATCAGGTCATCTATTAGTTCGCTTACACCTCTACATGTGTGTTGTGTAGTTGTAACTATACACATACGTACAAAACATAGTTTTAGGTCTGAAAATGGTATGATTACTATAAAATACTTTATGATATTCCCGTTCCTGGCTGATGTCCATGGCCCCCGGCCCTGAGCACCCGTCACGCGTCGCTGGTCGGTCTGTTGGCCGGCGGCCAGGCCCGTCTGATGGTCAGCAGGCCTGAGGACGGCGCCGCTGCGGAGGAACGCCGGGCCCGCCGGAGACGGGGCTGTCCGGCGTCCGTCAGCGCTGAAAGGCGGACGGGACGGACGGAACGGGATGGGCCCCGACCGCCACCGGCCGGACCCGGCTAATGCCCCGGTCAGCCCCTGGGCAGCTGTATCGGCCGCGCTAACAGCATCCACCAGCCAAAGACGGTGGGTAAATGTGGGATCAGAAGATACGGTCGTAACGTGATGGTAACGCTGAAGAGTATTATAAACGGTGTTGGAATGGCTGTGCGCTGGATAGCTGTAGAAGCTCAAAACTATTGCTTGAAATTGTGCGTGTCGAAAATATAATAAAAGTAATGCAAAAGAGTTACACCACAAATTTTTGTACTTCAAAGCATCTTATTTGATATCGACAAAGCAGTCTGCAATGTTCAATGCAGACATAATTTAAAACGTCTTCTGAATTGGCTAGAAAGGGCTTTCACTTTTCACTTAGGATACGTGCTGCTGGTCTGACGTCAGCCGGGACGAGTCCGTTTTACATCGCAGTGGCTCCATATGGACAGCGTTAGCCGAGACTCGGCTCAGTCGGCGGCGCTTCTCCTCTGATTTGTGGACTCAATACCGGCCCGTGTGGCGGTACTCGGCGAATAGAACACGCGACATCGCGCACCCCTGCCGCTGACGAGCTCCATTGTGAATCTGAAATGTTGTCGGCGCGCGTGCTAAGCTTGTTTGATGGCGCTAATGCACCTCGGGCGGCGTCGGCTGGCTGCAGCGGCGCCCGGCTCCCTTGAGAGCCGACAGTGGCTCTCCAGCTGCCGGTGCCGGCGGCGCAAACACGTGCTCTCCTCCTCTCCCCGCCCCCTCTGCCTCTCCAGCGCCGCTCGCCGCGGGCTGGCTCTTATTCACAGGGCGCCCTCGCCGTTTTGTAAGGGCCGCCCGCCTCTGAATGGAAGCTTGTCCCCCGCAGCGCCCGGCACTATCTCGCCGAGGGGCAAATATTGACTTTTCAGACGGCCTGCCGGCTGCAGCGGCGGTAGCTGGGAGAGAGGGAGAGGGAGGGAGGGGAGAGTGTGGGCGGCAGGTGAGCGCAGGGAGAGCACGCGCCGACGAGCTGTATTGACGGACTCTGAGCGGGGCAGCCAGAGCTTCCGTCGGACGAGTTTGCCGAGTTTGACATCTCGAGAAGTCCCGGCAGTGCCGGCGGAGCCCATCTGGCTGCGATTGAGAAAAACAGCGCCAGCCATCTTGGTGTTTGAGCTCCCGAGAATGGCGTTCCACAGGTGGGCCCGGTAACGACTAACGATGGATTTTAGAGCCCCGCGCCGCGGCCGCGCTCTCGGCTATTTCAGAATCGTGCTGTGTCAACTCCTTCGACGATGGATCTCTATTGACTCAGGAGATATTTGATCCGCTGAACCGAGCAGATAACGTCTCTGATTTCAATCTCAGCGCGGGTGAACGACCTTTCCATCTTCAGTTGTTCCGGATTATTAGATCCGCAGCATTAGGAATTTCCAGATGATTGATACCACCAAAGCGAGTGCCATTTAATGCGCGCACTCATAAACCGTTCTTAATACCCCTGTCTTCCCAGAAATAAAATACGACGCAATCTCGTTTTACGGTGGAAAAACGTTGTATCAGCTGTGCGAGTGAGATAAATTGTTCATAACGCTAAGCCTGCCGACCAATCAGAGCTGGCGTTCGGCGCGGCCGCGGGCCGATCCGAATTGACACGACGGAGAGCGGCTCAGGCCGAATGGCCTCGTATATTGCCATTTTAAGGAAGACCGGCTTCCGTGGCCTTAGGGAACGATTCTTTCACGATTCTCTCAGTCACTGTTGCGGCTAAAGGTGAGGTGGAGTTATTGGGTAATTTGTTTTACCTATAGAATCGCATTGGTGATAGTATGCATCCCTGTATGGTTGTGTGTCTGATTTTGTTGTATGAATGTATTTTAGGATAGGCATTGGCAATTGGCATTCAGCCGTTAGTGGGCTTCCAGCCTGTAGTTGAACTGTACTTCATAAACAAATTAATAATAAACAGTAAACAACTGGTTGATTCAGTCGCTGCCTTATTATTTATTATGATAAGCCCAATTGAAAATAGGTTAAACGCCAGTACACGTTCAAATGAGGGTGTCACAAATATGATTGGCGGTACTTACATACATTCAGATTCCCATCATTCCCACAACATGATGCTCGAGGTTGAGGCTGAGTGCACGGGCACGTGCATGGTTCGTTCACACATCCGGGAAACAATATAACAGCTGGGGTTCCTCTACCAATAATGGCATGATCGGCTGTTCTCAAATTTGAAGTGATGTGTTAAAAAGCGTGGCATCTATGTACTATTGCTTCCAAATTAAGCTTGATTCGCGTCTGGCTCTAGTACTGCATTGAATACCCTCCCGAGCCCATCCCGTATCGCCAGGGTAGCTGTCCCGGTGAGGTGTGTGTCAGACTGAGGCAGTGCGTGGACCTTGTGACTGTCAGTCCCCGCCCGGGGTGGGGACACGAGTGTGACCTGTGATAATGGCGGGCACGTGAGCGTGACGCATAGCTGGGTCACATTCTATCCAATCAGGGACGATGAGAGCGCCACAGTGCAGTGGTCAGGCCGATGACCGGGTGGGGGGGGGGGGGCGCTTGTTGGGCTTGTTGCGGGCTAGAAAGTATTGGGCACGCTTGGTAACTTGTGTGCTACACGGACTTACGCTAAGACTTTTCACATTTTTTTGAAGCGAGGAATCAATTTATGTTTTAGCCGTCGCTGGCCGAGGATAGTGCCTTCCTCGACATTTTTTCCCCAATTGCACGAAGCATGCAGACAATAGTTTTTCAGATTTTCGAGCTCTTTCGAATGCCGCTTACCATGTGTCGCACACGTGGCCCAGGAGCCGAGTTAGTGTGTGTGTGTGGGGGGGGGGGGTGCGACGTGGCGCCTGGCGCGGGTAAATAATTATCTGAAAAATATTTATATTATATGTTACGATTATTGTTTAAATTGCATTATTGTTTTAAATAAAACTGTGGTTATGATTATTAAACGCAATATTAAAACTAGCGCAGTCAAAGCACCCCGCAGTAGAGCAAAAAAAAAAACATTATCAGACACCAGACGCGTTTACATAGGGTCTGTTGCAAGCTTATATCTCCTTCCGTAATGTTGCAAAAGATGCTAATGGTGCTTAACAATTTACAAAATGATCCCCTCTAAATATTTGAAGACCACTGCATCGAAATTATCGCCAAATTAACGAGCTAGAGCCTCGTCAAATATGCTATGTAAACCGGGTTACCGTCCTTGCCCGGGCCGGGGTCGGATCACTGCCCTCGCCTCACAGCGACTTCTGTTTCAAACGCTGGTCTCGCCCGCTGGCCACATGTGCCCTTGACCTTTGACCTACGATGCGTGCCCTGGCTGAATTCCGTTCCGATCGCGCGTCCAGCTGCACCACGGTTGCGGCCGCGCGGCCCGTCTCTCGCCGGGCGCTGCGCCCGAGCCCCGGGTAATGCCTCTGACGCCAGAAGCGCCCGAGGCCAAAATCGCTGATCGCTGACCGACCACAGGTCACGTCCGCACCCCTACCAGCGCGTTTGAAACTCCCGGATGTCACAAGGCCCCGGATGTTAAACGTCTGGCCTACCGTGCATGGCTCGCCGAGCCGGGTATCTCGGTAAAACTCGGGCTTCGGTAGGGTATTCACTACAGTACTGGAGCGAAGTGAGGATCAAGCTTAATTTGGAAGCAATAATACTGTTCGTAGTATTTTGGTTAGCGCTGTGTACTGCAAAAGAAATACAAACCGTTACCAAAGGGCAACTATCTGTTATGTATGTATTCTTATGGTGATATTCCCCCAAAAAATACCTAACGTTGCCGCCTATGTTCTCGCTCCATTCGTTCCCGATGATGGCCGCCCGGGCCACTGTCATTACTCGTTCGCCGCTGATGATACTCTGTCACCGCTTACGATCGCGGCGCAGAGAGAGGACACAAACGATCTCCTGGCCCGGCGTCCGTCCCCCGGCCAGTCCCAGGGACGGGCCCGCTCCCCGCGACAGGCCGCTGACGAAGGAGACCCCGTGCCAATGGCGGATGGTCGCTGCATCGATAGAGGGGCCGCGGTGGGGGTGTCACGCCCGGCACGGGCACGGACGGACGGACGGGGGGGGGGGCGGGGAGGGGCGGCCGGCACGCAGCCAGCACTGTCGGCCGTGTCTGTCGTCCCTGCCGCCGCCGGGCCCGGCCGGCGCGGTCGCCTGGTGGTGCCAGCGGCTCGGATAATTGCCGCCGCCCGGTGCCGGACGGTCCTGGAGCCGCCTGCCGGCGCCGGGCGGGCCACTCCCCGGGCCGCCGCCCCCGCCCCCGCCCCCGCCCGGCAGGCGACCCTTCAACTGGGCCAGTCAGCCGGATCGACGGCGCCGCCCAGCAGGATTGGCCGGCGGCCGGGTGGTTCCCCGCCGCTCCGAGCCGCCCCGATCTGCGCTACTGGAGCCAGAGATGAGATGGAATAGCAATCAGGCTTCCCAGAAGAAGCGACCCGTGTAATTTGCATTCCACAAGAAGCAGAAGCAATATCGAGTTAGCGACGTAGTTTCCCTATTGCTCCTGGAAAATCGCATTAGGCTGCTGAATGCTGATGCTAGCTAGGTTGGTAAGCATCTTATGACCTTTCAGCAATGCGCTGCACAATGTTCGGTCAGTGCACCATATCTGTCCTATATATTTACTCGTTTCCCGGTGTTCACAGCTGCGTCGTTCCGCGACCTTTAGCGTTGTTACGGGCCGGGCGGCGTGCGCGGCCTCTGCTGACCTGGCGTGACCCGGCCGGCGAGCTGTCGGCCCGCGTCCTCCCAGTGCCTGGTGTCACCCCGCACCGCCACCCTACCGCGGCGGCGTCCGTCGTGCCCCGCATCCATTCTAATTACAGAGCGCCGAGAGTGGCGCCGACACTGCCGGTGACGCGTCCCCCGGCCACTGGACCTCTCCCCCGCGACCCCCCCCCCCCTCAGACCACCCCGGACCACCCCCGGGGTCACGTGACCTGCGATCGGCAGCGCGTGTGTCCATCGGCGGCGCGTTATGGCCAGCAGGGCCGGCGAATGACCGGGACGAAATTAAACATCCTCCCCGCTGCCGCCGCGCCGCCTGGCGCTGGTATGGAGCTCACGAATTAAATATGAGCGGCCACCAGGCCCGATCGGAGTCGCGCTGTGTGGCTGGACAACCACTACTGCCGCTTTTGATGTCGGACAGTCGATATGTGATCGAACCGGTCTATCCGTGGGGGAGGGAGGGATATTTATGAGGAATGCGCAGATGCGTTCGACGGCTGTCCTTCGGCAGTTACGAAGTTGCTACGGCAACCAAAAAATACTTGACTAAAGCAGGCACATTTTGGCAATTGCATTTAAACGGTGACACACACACACATGACGCAAGCATCCTTGTCTGTATTTTGTTTTCTTTTTCTTTTTTTCTCCCTGTTTGTAGTATTTTTTCGGTCGCGCATGGTTTACCTACTTAAGATTCTTTAAAAAAATAAATACATTATATTCGACAAATGTGCGTTTATTGATACTTCCTAAATGCTGCTCGCCATGTTCGTACTGATGCTCTTGATTGTGAAGTAGCAACGACAATGCAGGCCCAACGTCTTCCCTTTGAAAAGAAAAGTTACTCGCAGCAGTTAAACATAAACTTTTCGCCGAAATTGAAACAAAATCAGAGGGTGTCGGCTAAAATGCAGCATCTGATAACTGGCGAAGATAACACACTTCTTTGTTTCCCCAAAAAGTGTAGTGTCCTCCTCCCTGAAATGGAGATCAGTCAGCAAGGGGTCCTGGGTGGAGGGATTATTGCGCAGTGTGAAACTTTTTAACTTGGATGCGAAGGTAGCGGACTGTAATGGCCCAATCCGTTTCTACATATACATGCGCGACAAAAGCTTCCTGCGCTGCCAATAATGTGTTCGCTTATTATGAAGATCATGAATTTTTGTTACCTAAATTTAGTGAATAGAATATCACGTCACGAATTGAAATTTTGCCACCTTGATTGCAGCGTGTACTGGAATTTAAGCTTTATTGGTATTGGAGCGCTGATCTACTACTGTGGCTTACCATGCCATATAACCTTATTGTATTGTATGATATTATATTGTATGTAACCTTATTGTTATTGTATCCATTACCGGGCTTGTTGTTCTATGACTTTACACTTCATCCTGCCTATTGGACGCTATAATAAGTGACTGGAATACATATAGTATGGCTGGACGAACAGATAAGCGAGATTGGCGCTGCCTGGCAACAGGGCTGACTGTGGTACAGAAGAGCATAGTGGAGGGTCCTAGACCTATTCTGAAGAGCTTGTTTGTTGTGCACTAGAGTCTTTGAGATGAAAGGCAAAAGTTTGTGTTGCTGATGGTAAGCTAGGTAATGAATTCCGCTTGGCGCTTTGGTATGTACGATATCGAAATGCCACTTTAATTAAAGTTTGCAGAGCGCCCACCACACATATTTTAACTTCTCGGGCCTCCTCAAAGAGACTGAAACGAGAATTTAAGGCAAAATGAGATTACTTGGTGACTTCAAAGAAATGCTTGCAGTCTTCCGCATTGAAAAGGCAAAGCTATTTCAGCACTTCTCTTCAGGCATAATGGCTTTTTGAGAAGCCGAGCCCTCCCCATTCACTCCTTTCAAATTTCATCAACAAGTTTCACCGTTAGCACTGGTGTAGCCCAAGTCAAAAGGAGACAAAAGTAGTGGGTACAAGTCCTGCTTGGTGTGAATTCACCGCCTTGTTTTGTATTTCATATTTGACATTTGTTACGCTTAGTTTAGCTTGTATAGCAGATGTACAGCGGGATCCCAAGGGCAGGTAAAGTACGATTTCACGGAGTCTCATCCATTTATTTATTTATTTATTTATTTATTTATTCATTTATTTATTTATTTCACGTCATAGACCCCATCCACACAAGCGTGGCTATTCTGGGGTCAGAGTCACGTAAAAAAAACATGACAGGTCATCACTTACACGTATGCATACTCACACACAAACACACATCCACACATCCAAATTCCAATCACACTTTCCCGCAAACGGGTCGTCACGAGCCGGCGCTGTTGGCACCCATCTGTTGCTGGAGCATGAACCTCCGCAACTCTCTTTTAAATGGTCGCAGGCCTAGGTCACGAATAGGTTGTGGTAAGGCATTAAAAGCGGTCACAGCTGAGTATAAAAACCGCCTCCTACCGGATTCCGATCGGATAGTGGGGACATTTAGCAGCTCGCTCTGTCGCGTGTCACGCTGGTGAACATGTCGTCGAAGCGTGAGGCTGGCGGAGAACGTCTCGGGCTGGGAGGTAGACAGCATGCGCTTTAACAACGTCAGCGTGTGAAAAAGATGCAAGTTGCGCGCCGTAAGCCACTGCAGCTCGTGAAGGACGTCACTGACACGATTAAATTTTCGACGTCCTGAGATGACGCGTGCAGCGAAATTTAACACTTTCTGTAGTCGTTCTGTTTGTGTGGCGTTGCAAGTTTTGTAGACACTAAAACAGTAGCGGATGAGCGATATGACTAGAGATTGGACGAGAGTTGTGAGTGTCTCAGATGGTAAACTATGACGGCAATGACTAAAACCAATTAAAATACCGGTGCAGCGTCGAACTACATCATCAATATGTGCGGTAAAAGTCATAACTTGGTCGAATACGACACCCAGGTTTCGCACCATGAGAGAACCGGAGACAGTTGCGCCCATGAATTTGATAGTAATGTTTACGGAGCGAGCGAAGCGAGCGGAGTCTCATACTGAATTAAGGGAAAATCCTGAGTATGAGCGGCCGGCCGGCCGGCCGGCCGGCCGGCCGTGGGGACGCTCTTCAAAAGCTAATATCTTAGGAACGGGACATCCGATTGACAAGCGGTCTTCTTTACTGAATGTCACTTGGACGTAAAAGTTCTGTGGTGTGATGGCCACCATGCGTTCTTGCCAACCACCGCACGTGGCGCGTGGTAAAGTTGGACATTTTTTAAGAACCCCCAAAATTGCAACCTCAATAACGGCACAACGGTCGGGCCGATTGAATTGAAACTCGGTACACAGTTAGGTCTCCATCAGATAATTCATCTGCATGTGTTAAGGTTGGGGTGCTACAGCACGTGCGCACGTGCAGGGGGCGCTCCCAGATCTCGAGAACGGCTGGGCCGATTGCGCTCAAATTTGGTACACGGTTGGGGACCAGTTAGTAGGGTGCCGTGCAAAAGTCAGTTTGGACCCCGCTTGCACGTGCGCACGTGCAGTGTGCCGCTTCCAGATCTCGAAAACGGCTAGGCCGATTGCGCTGAAATTTGGCACATCGCTAAAGACCGGTTAGTAGGGTGCAGTGCACAAGTTAGTTGGAGGTACCCCCTCGCAATTTCGCACGTGCAAGGCCCATCCTCTCGCTCGCTCCGTTGGTCGCCCAAAAGGCGTTTTACTGGTTGGTACCTGTCGAAGATTTTGCCGAGTGCCGAGAGCTATGAGTTGTGTTTTCTTTGCGTTAATTTGCATGCCATTTTTGCCAAACCAGTGAGCAAGTTGCGAAAGATTTCGCTCCAAAGAGCCAGTCAGGGCACCAATGTCTCCGGGCCTCCCACTCACGAGAACCTGAGTGTCGTCCGCGTACTGCACTATGCACGCGTCATCAGCATACAGCAGCAAGTCGTTGGCGTAGATGCTGTATAACAGCGGACCGAGCGCTGAACCCTGGTAAGTTCCGATCGGGTTCGGCAGAGGCGTCGACAGATCACATGAGCCTCGCTGGCTCCCTGCTACTACTTGCTGATAGTGGTCGGCCAGGTAACTCTTAAACCAGCGAGTGTCTACGTTGTACAGCTCCAATTTTCTCAGTAGCCCATCATGAGGTACAACATCAAAGCACTTTGACAGATCTAAAAGGCACATAAGAGTGATCTCTTTCCGGTCCATGGCCTCAAACACTCTGTCAGTTACAGTGAGTAACGCTGTGTCGGTCGAGTGGTTCAATCTAAAACCATATCCATATACCTAAACGATTTTTATCTCGAAGTCTCAATTCGCATCGTAATTTTTGGCATATAAAAGCGTATAGTGACTGAAGTTAATATTAAAATATTTGGGTCGCATTTTTTTAATTAAATTAAGAACTGAAAGAACGGTGATAGGTATGTATTTTTAAATCACAACGTTTGAGCAAAGTCTAATTATTGCTAACAAGTCTCCAAATATTAATTTATCAGCCCTGTTGGCTAACTATGTGAGCTGAAACAGGAACCCGGATATGAGAGTGCTAGGCTTAAGCGAATAGTTAAACAAGCCATACAGATTAGTTCGCATCCGGGCGAAATGCCTTCATATTAGGTCAGTGGGCGGCGGCCTATCCTCCGTCTCATTTGCATCTGAATGAGATGGATCGTGCTTATCGTAGTGAGCCGGCCGATATCGTTATCAAATAATGAAGCCGGCACTATGGGAGCGCCATAGATGACTCTGCCACAGCCACAAGAGTGTGATATGTTAAATTCAGTGGCATCTCAACGTTCTTTCGGACTGCTGTGGAATTCAGAATAGCATGAAAGTACGGGTATGTATTTGTTACTGTTTATGAACTCATTTAAATGTTTATCTTAATGTAAGTATTTCTTTGCAGCGCTTTGTTTTTTAACAGGCACCTGCCACTTTTGTTTCATATTAAAGGGAATAGTTCACTTTCACGAAATTAGTTTTTTTGCGATGGATTTATGATTTTTTTGTATGTTCAAAATGATCAGCAAAGAAAATAAAACCTTTTTGTAAAAATATTATTCTCTATATTTTAATATAGGAAGAACTATTCAGTTTTAAAAGAGGGAAATGACCCCTGCAAGGCACAGATTCCTCAGCAAGGCACCTTTTTTTAGGACGAGAAATGGAACATCTTTGCCTAGGGTGATCCTTGGGCCGTAAAGGCTCCTGATTTGTGCTTGTCTCAGCTCAAGCTACGGAATTGCTATTCCAGTTCAAACCCCCATGTTTAAAGTGAACTATTTCCTATAGATGGTGTTGTGTAGCTGACACATGCAAGCTTCATCTAACGGTTAGCCTAGTAATATTAACATTGACTTGGGACGCTTATTTAGCTATTTTGACGTTGCCTATGGTTCCCACAGGTACTGTTGCACAACCGAAAACACGCATTATTTTCAGTATACTCGCATTCGAAAACTTTTTTTGTTTTAGAAACAAGCCATTGTTTTCAATGAAGCGCTTGTAAGTTTGATGGCATTAATCTAGAGGATGCGAGATGCGAACGAAGAACAATGCATAAAGAATAGGCCGGATAGGGTAATTGATGATTGATCAATGATCATTGCTCCGTGTATCTTTTTGGGGGAGTGAGTTTTATAAGTTCCTATTAATCAGCTGCTATTTATTTTAATTGTAAAGCATTAGCATTGACATTGAAGCATGAAACATTGCTGTCCGGCATGGGTTGTCCGGCTTTTTTAAGACATTTGATTAAGTAATTTCACTGGGCTGATGGTTCTAACTTGTGGTCAAAGCGTTTGCTTTCCGCCATATCACATATTCCTGCGATAATTAGTTGCCATTCAGCAAAATCATTGGAAAAAAAAATTTACACGTAAAAACCTATTAAAAGTAAGCGAAGCCAGGCCTGGCAGACTTGCAGCGTAAACCGGTGGGGCGTGACCCAATCCCGGGTCATTCAGGTCATAAAGGCGGGCTCGTCCGGGATTTGACCCCGGGACCTCTCGCACCCGAAGCGAGAATCATACCCCTAGACCAACGAGCCGATGCAATTTCTGTAAGCCGCGTCCCAAGACTCGGGGGGGGGGGAGGGGTGCTGAGGTTAAAAAACTTTCCAGCATCGGTCAACGTTTATTTGTCCGACCAATCATTCATAACCAGACACTCGTATTCCGCAAACAGCACTCCATCCATAAGCTTTGTTCGCACAGCGGAGTGGAGTGGAGGATCGGTGTATGTAGTGACTTTGTCGGTGGGAAATGAAGATCGCGTTAAAAACTGCGACTTTAAAAATGATGATTTACCAGCATGAAGTTTCATCATCCAGCAACTCAAACGAAGATCACAACATTCATGACTGCCATTCTTCCCAAAGCTTTCAGCTTGCAGGCAACGCTTATAAAACTACATAAACTGTATTAGGTACATAAACTACATAACTGTACATAAACTTATAAACTGTATTAGGTAAGATGGAATATATTTTTAAGCGTAGGTATAAGGTATACTGGGCGTTGACAAGTCTATGAAAAATTTCATTTGGATTTGACTCATCAAACCTGGCATATTGTTCCAATACTTGTTACCAGTACACACAGTTAAATGCAGCAATGAAACGCATAAAAAATACGACGCCTTGAAGCGTTTAAATTCGCACATCAGCTCTTCGTGAAACCCCGTGAATGCCCGCTAGCTGGCACGAATAACTGGCATAGCACTGGAGTGTTACGCTTTTAGATACTTCATTAAATTTGTAAAGCCTGCAAATACAGAACGTGTCCTGGGCAATTAAACGTTGCAGCCTTTGAACCTAGCCGGATATGGTACGGTGGGGCATAATACCCCATGGCGCACTGTGTCGCGCTCAAGATGAGTTTCTATGCTGCTGCCACTGCTGCCACTGCTGCTGTTGCCCCTCTCGCTGGATCCAGCATTCACCGCGTGCCTTATGACTCATGGAACACAAAGACTTGCTGTTATTCAGCTTGATTCAGTTATTCCCCTAGCATTCACTGCGTGCCGTATGTCTCATAGAACACAAAGGCTGCTGGTGTTACTCCTATATATAGTAGGATTCAGTTATTCCCTTAGCATTCACTGCGTGCCTTATGACTCATAGAACACAAAGGCTGCTGGTGCTACTCCTCTAGTAGCATTCCGTTATTCCCTCAGAGTGCTTCTCCTCTATAAGTAGGACTCAGTTATTCCCTCAGCATTCACTGCATACCATATAACTCATAAAGCACGAGGCCGTTACTCCTGTAGCAGGATTCAGTTATTCCTTTAGCATTCACCGCGTGTCTTATGGCGCATAGAACACAAAGGCTGCTGCTGTTACTCCTCTAGCAGAATTCAGTTATTCCCTTAGCATTCACCGCGTGCCTTATGACTCATAGAACACAAAGGCCAGCAGTGAACACGGCGGGCGAAACTGATTGGTGACTTGTGACGGTTGATGACGGCTGGTGACTGGTCTGGTAACGTAGACGGTTGGCTGGTGCTGAAGGCTGGTAGTTGGTGAATCCTGGTGGTGGTGGTTACCGGCGGCTGGTGACCTGTACCGTAGCTGGGGATGCTCGGTGGCTGTTGACGTCATATGGTGAGCTGAGAAGGCGCTGGTGGCTGGTGATGATATCCAGCGGCCTCAATGATAGCCGATGACCGTCGAAGGGTCATTGACCCACGGCTGCTGGTGAGAACAAGTGGCAAGAGGTACTTGGGAGAGCTGGTGGCGATTTCACGCACTTGGGGAATGGGGAAGGCTAATGAAGGCAAGTAAGTTAGTACCTTGCATGGTGGTGCAGAGAGCCAACCTATTATGGCAATGGCTGTTCTTAGTTAAGGTAGCTAAAATGGAGGTGAATGTATGCCTCTCTGCAATTCAGTTTCTATGCCATTCAACAGCAGACTAGTGGCCAATTGCCTTTCAGAATGATGCAATAATCAAGTTTTTTTTAATCTGACACTATCGTCTTGCACTTGGATACATATTGCAAAGTGATTATTATTCCTTTTATGGTGGTATTTACCCTGTTAGCAGGCCGGGCGACTTCTTAACAATGCTGGTCTTATGATGAAATTGTGTCATGGCATTGTATTGTTCTTTGTAGATTTTCTCAAAATATTGCAGATGTGTTATTGTATTTGTTACTTTACACTAAGTTCAGAATGATGAACCTCTTGCGGCTTTCGCTGTCTTGACGAATGGAATAATTAATCAGTTAAGAACCATTTCAAGCTGTAAGCAAGGACGCCAAAACTGAAAGACAGAACGCTGTGAAATACTCACAACCAAACTGTTGAAGACTCAGTGTCGATATTGACCCGATACATCCGTCTGTCTATGCAAAAATGGCTTCTTGTAATTAATGAGTTCATTGAAAAAATAAACGACCGTATCATCCACTCGAATCGAACTCATTCACAATTTTAAATTTGGGTAATTGCGCTCATGTCCTGCTACAAGCGTTCATTTGTCAAACCGTTAACCATTCATGCAGCCCATTCAGATTCAGTGGCGCGCATTATTTGACCTAATCAAAGTGTAATAGACCGGCGGGACGGCAGGGGGCAATTTGGCGGCCGCTGTTTGAACAAATCGGACGTCCACGGACCGGCGTGGGCCGCCTTGCGATCGATGATGGGCGGCATGCATGTGTGGGTAGTTAAGTGGTGAGCTAACTACAGTATCCACTGCATGATGGCTTCATTTGACGTTTTGCATTTTTTAACATTGCTCAGCATTTTGCGAACTTGGTATGTTAACATGGTGCTCTGATTGTAGCTGTGGTTTGATTTCATGACATGCAAGTTTTACCTTTTGAAATTATAAGTTCCGCGTCGCCTGTTTACAAAAACTATTTTAGTTTTATGAATTATGATGCCCTTATTCGCACCATTTCTGCCTTTTACTAGGAAATGCCGCCAGCTGCGAAAACGCATTAACATTCCACAGGAGGCTCGTCAATTTCCTGTTTGTAATAAAGCTCGTCCCCTGGCATAGTTTTGCGGCGAGAGCTCTGCAGCGTTAATGTTCTGTATTTTAATGATGCGGAAACCGGCGGCCGCAAACGGAGACCGCCGACAGAAGGGGTCGCGAAATGAGCCGTTTCAACGCAACGCTCCGGCACAGAAAATGCCTTGCAGGCGTTATTTTCGCTCCATTGTTCTCGACACTAAGTGAGGTTGAGTGACTTTATAGCGTCATAAACAATGGCCCGCTAGTAACGCAAAATGTGTAAATATGGAAGTTGTAAATAATCCAGGCAAAAGAGCGACTTAAGAAGCGCAATTTTACTCATGAGCAAGATAAGTGATATGCTTTATTCTCCCTTTCGAATGATAATTTCATACATGTTGCTAATGCTGTTATGGTAAGCGAATCGAATTCAGAGTTCTTATTTTGATTTGCTGTCAGGACTTACATACATGTTATATGATATATGATATGTTATATGAGCCAAACATGAATAGGCTTTCCTTGTTCTATTTTCTATAATTCAAAGCTAAATCGACTTTTATTCAAAGTATCTATCAAGCCATTCACCAAGCTATGTTTCTTTGTCCAGAACATGCATCGTAACTTTTTAGGAACATCGTAATATTTTAGCGAATTTTAACCGTCATTTAAACATTGTCTGCTGTGAAATTTATTTACTCTTTCGGTGCTTGTGAGGAAATAAGGGCATATGTCAGGCTAGGTGCGATTTTACTCCGGCTTACCGCGGCGCAGGTATTGTGTAGACCTGTGCGCTCCGTTCGGTGCGCTGGCTGCTGCGGTTACTGCTGTGGTCACTGGTTCGCTGACTGTCACTAGCCACACTTCTGGCCACCATCGCTGCTCCAGTCCACGTCTGGAACGGATCAGTGAAACGGTGAATGAAATGTATCCCTTATGTTCTTAGTTAGCAGTGGTTGTTCCAAATTCTTGCTTTGGGCGGCTGTCTTTTCATCGAGTTATTTTCACTGTTACCTACTTCAAATGCATTTATTGTTTACAGATGAGCTTGGATACTTTTTTGCGATCTGTTATCTTTTTTTTGGTTAGCTAGAGCTGCTAGATGCTAAAAAGCAAGGAGGCCCTTGCTTACAGCATCTAGATGCAGCCAATTTCGAGCATCTATATTTCACTCGCCCCATGCTTACATCTACAGACAGCTCTGTTGTAGCTACGTCATCCCGGCCAGCCCCATGTCAGTTGTGCGGGGAATCTCCCCTGCTCGATGAAACTCGCTGAGCTCGGCTGACGGTCGCTGGTCCGCCGAGGTCGTCGGCCGCTGCGCCGGCTGTCCGACAGACAGGACAGGGGAGCCGCCGCCGCCGCGCCGCCCCGAATCGGATTAGAGTCGGCGCCGGGCCCCACGAGAGCGCCCCTCCCGCTGTCCGGGCCGGAATCGATGCCGGTCGATGCCATCCGGACGGTGGGCTGTCCTGTGACTGGAGCCCACTGGCGCCGGCCGCTCCGCACGAGGGGAGCCGCGCCAGAGGGGACGCCGCTCAGCTGACAGGAGCGGGAGCCGGGAGCCGGAGCCGATGACCCGGCGCCCCAGGGACGCCCCCGCCACGGGCGCCCGCGGCAGACGCCCCGCGACAGACACGCTTGACGATGCCCTGACTGGCATCTTTCATATTCGGGTAAATGGCGTACTCTACTGGACTGTGGCTCCAGAAGAATATGAATCGAGCGCCCCCATGCTACTCACCAGAGGCTATGGAATTGGGGACGAAGGTCGTTACACCGCTGTCCAGCAGGGTAATCCTCAGTGGTAGCGAGCGTCACTGTCGCCCCGCTCCTGCGCGCCTCCGACTGCCGTTCGCTGGTTCTTCTATGGCGTTGGTCGCTGGTCGCCTATAGCACAAAGGAAGTGTCGAGTGAGTCACCATACTCCTAATTTTCTAATGCATGAACCGGACAAAGGTGTGAATGGTTGGCGCCGAGGGATGCACGGCTGCGTGTGTTGGCTTATGGATGCCATTTTTCAGCTGATGAATATTGCAAACTCATGTAGCTTTGATAGATTGCTATTTTCTTTGAATGTTGATTACGATCTTATTGAGTAAGCGAAGGTGTGTTTAAAAAAGAGAGAGAAACTGAATGCACGTGTCTTGTGCGATTCCTTTAGAAAAATGTTTGCATGATTTCATTGGTCGCAGATCGCAGTTATTTTCATGGCACTAGCAAGGCACTAGTTCCGCTGTTGGATGTTCGGCAGCAAGTTGGAGGACTGTCCTGACTCCGAAATGCGACCTTCCAAGAAACGTGTTGTTCCCTGCTGTGACACAAGTGATTGTGCCGACTACTGAGAACTCAAAGCCACTTATAACACTCACTGACATTTCTGGAAACAGCCGCTTTCAAACATGTCTTGGTAAAGAAGGCTTTGATAGGGGGACGTGAAGAATGTCATTCAACTAGCGTCAAATAGGTGAGTAGTTTGTCAAAAATGTCGTTGTGCAAGCAAAGGACAGCTTATCGGAGCATCTAGTAAATAATGCGTGGGAAACATGTCGCGATTGACGATGCTCTTTGCTCCGAGCTAAAACAAACGCTACCCGAACTTAACCAAGTGTGAGGGTGATTTTCAATTGGAAGTTTTTGCTTGTATGATCTGAGACAAAGAGAGCATGTCTGCTAAATGGTATTTCGTCTGTCTTGACAAGGGCATTGCTACAATGAAGTTACAATTATCGTGCACCTTCATTCTACTGCACACAGTATGATTCTACTGTTACTGTAAATGAAGGAGCCTTAGACTTCAACTGGACTGTAAGAAGTATAACAATCACCATCTGTTCAAGAGATGTCATCACAAAATGCTTAACACCTATAACCACCAATCAAACACGAGTTACATTGCTCTGTTACCCCCAGTCTGCCCACATGGTGTAACTGGGTTGAGTTATGCTCAAACTACCCACGCCGTTAGTATCTGCGTACTCACGAGAAGGTCGTCTGGAGCAGAGGGCCGCCCCGGTCCGGGGTCGTCCCGCCCGACCCGGCTGGAGCCCGCCGGGCGACCCCGACAGCTGGCGACGAGCGAGTGGCGGCCGCGGCTGCCGACCGGCCGCCGCCGCCGCCGCCGCCGTAACCGTGGCAACCGTATCCAGGCAACGCGCCGCCAGCGACGGCGCTCTCGCGTCGGTCGGACGAGAGCAGGGCAGAGCAGTGGAGAGGCAGAGCGGCGGGAAGACCGTGTGTCTGCCCGCGGCGATTACAAATGCGGCTGCTCGCCGGGGTGACTCGTCACGGCCGGACCGGACACGTGTGACGTGACGGGGTTTCGATCGTGACGGCTGGCGACCCTCCGTCGCGACTGTCCCGACAGGTCACTGACACGTGGCGTGACACAATGACGCGGAGGGTAGCGAGTTACCGTGAAGAGTAGCTACCCACCACAGGCCAGGTAATGCGAAACTAGGAGAGGGTGAGGACGAGGGAAGGTATCCTCGGATGTTTCAGCAAGGTTTATTAGTTAAATGTCCATGATCCCCGTGAACAGTTAAAACCTGGGTTTTCTTCGCTCAGAGCTAGTCAGTGCTGCCTGACAGCATTATATTTAATGGAACATTTAATCATGAGCTACACTGAAGTTTTTCTAGTTTGGTCAAAATTGTGTGAACGACGTGTGAATTGTCGAACTAAAACATCGAGTGCGGAAGTCATCGTTGGTTTTGATAAAGCTACAAAATTTATATATCTGATGCAATATCAGCTGCCTTTGATGTTTCCCACTGCCGAAGGGTATTGCCACTGACTGGTCTTCAGGATTTATTGCCACATTAAGCTGGACCCTAAAAGTTATCGTTTTAAGAATTCCAGCATCTGGAGTATCATTCCCACCCCATAAGACCGACTGAAAGGGCAGTTTCCTCTCGCTTTTGGTGATCCATCTTCGAATGTTTTTGTTGCTGAAACCAAGCAATTTATTGTCTGCCTCAGAAAAACCTCTAGCCATTCGCAGCAAGCGGCTAAGGGGCTTCAACGCCGGTTGCAGCCGGCGTTGAAGTCTCCAGGTTAATGTTGGCCTTTTCCCGAAGACTTCAACGCCGCACAGTTTCCCTGTGATCCCCGCTGCGCCGCCGAGCACCAATGTCGTGCGGTACAGTCTACCAGTGCAGGACAGCTGACGGCGGAGACTCGAGCGCGGCACACGACAATAACACGGTGGCGGATGGGCGGCCGGCGACAGCTGTCCGCGTGTGGCGCAGCAACAAAAACTGGCCGGACCGGTGCACGGGACAATATGGTGACAGCACGGCCGCAGCTGGGCGGGTCCGCCGGCGGCCGTCACCCGTCGGGCCAGCCGTCAGCGCGCGCTGCCCCAACGTGCCACTCAGCGCAGTTTGAATCGGGCACGAATACGGCCAGACGTTTGTTCTAACATTTTGCATAATTTACATATGTTACCCAGAAATGGAATCAAACACGCATTTGTGGTACTTATGCATTTCACGCACTTCAAAGCGTCTTCTATTCAGAGTCTGGAGGGCCAATTTAAGCCAAATAACGCTGGCCTTTATGTAAGGTTAATATCCAGCAGCCACTAACGACGCGACGCAGCCAGCGAAAAATCAGCTGGGATCGGTTCGTTTGCGCTCCCTCTCGGCCGTCATAAATCATCCGACGGCAGCGCGACATGCTGATTCCGCTAATGCGCTAATGGATCGGCGTCGCGGAACTAGCCGGCCTCTGGCTAATTGGCTAATTGGCCGGCGGGTGGCGCTGGCCGTCGGGAGGCCCCGGGGACCGGCGGGCGCCGGCGGCGGGTCTCGAGTGCCGCCGCCGCCGGCGTCTGGGGAGCTCTGCGCACCGCTCCATTACCGAGCTGCCACCGGAGGCGCCGGCCGGAGAGGATGTTTGGTCACACTGGGACCTCGGCGCCGCCGGGATGTCACTCCAGATGAGAAGACGGCACGGGCAAAATGTAATAAACTGTCGCGAGTGGTGCGGAGGAGGGATCAGGAAGTAAGGCAATCGCGAGTAATGGCAAACTCAGAAGTTTGGCAATCACTGAAACAATGCACTCACATTAAGAGAAGATGCCTGAGATTTTTCCATTGAAAAACGCTTCGTTGACCTTAGATTAAATGGTATCTTTCATTCCATGACCTATTTGGCCAAACAAAGGAACTTTTGTCTGAAAACTTCACTCTAATGCGACATTTCTGAAGAGTCACTGACGCTGTTTGCGCGATCGGGGAGGGACGTGTTTCGGACAGTGGTTGGGACTGGCGGTGGCGCAGGCGATAGGGAATCCTTACTGCGGCGCCAGAGGACCATCGATCTCTGTGAAGACCCAGAGCTGCTGGCAAAAGTCGCCGACGGGCCACGCTCGGGCGAGCTCAACACACTACACTGGGGGCCCACGGGCTGACCGGGTAAAAATGGTAGAACACATGAAAGAGATCGGGAAATTAAAGCTCCACTTTTATCATGCGGGAGGTAAGGAATATTGCTCTTTGAAACCTAATAACCCTGATCAGTGAGGGTAGCTAGATGCTTTCGTTATAAAGATAAGTTGTCTGATTATCATGTTCGTTTTAAGTTACGCAGCTCTTTGAAATGTGATATCCTTACTGCCCGTAATCATGTACATATGATATTATGTTTATGTTTTCATGATAACATACGAGTATTAATCAGCACAAGCGCAGCGTAGTAAAGCTGCCAAACAACTGTAATTTTCCCTAACGCGACTTCCCACATCATTCCGGCAGTAACGACCTGTGTGTAACGCAGCACCCTCTCCATCAGGGCGTTACGCATTGTATATGCGCTCGCTAATTACACATCACACACTAACGACACGTCTAATCACGGCGGCCCGCTCGCCTGTCGCCGGCGCGCCGGCTCGCCGGGCCCGCTCCCTCCCGCGCCGGCCGACCGCGTGTCGCCGCTCGGGTATCGCGTCCCCAGCCACGCGCGCGCCGCGACCCGATAATATCGATTTCCGCGGCGGCTAAAGTGCGTTATCGCGCGCGTGCAGGCCTGAATGAGGCGCGCGCAGCTGCATCCGCACCGGTGGTCGCGGAGGGGTGCCGCTGGGGGACGTGTGTGGGGGGGGGGGGGCAATCGGACCGGCCGACCGGTACACGGCAGATGGTCCGTCTTTGTTTCCGGGGCCCGGTGAGCGGCGCCGAGTGGGTGGCACAAACACAACAGCCGGCGGCGCTGGGTGGCCGCCCAGCCGACACCCCGGGGCTGATTGAGCATTTTTGAAATCAGCATATTGTCACGGTGAAAGCGTGATAGAACCATACAAGGGACATGGTAAAATACACAAGGGAAATGGAGTTTTGTATGCATAAGCGATCTAGCAGCGTTAGAAGAGGAGGTTTGAAAATCATCTTGGTAAATAAGCGAGTTTTGTTTTATTAATTTTGAAGCTCAGACTCGGACCCCTGGCAACAGCCAACCCACGTTGATTTTCGTTTCATCATCTGCTTACTTTTCTGCTGCATTTTCCAGCTTGCTTTTCGAATTATTCGGTAATAGCTGGCGGGTACAAAAAGTCGGCGGGCACGCGCTCACTGTCCGTCTGCTGGCGCACAAAGGTGCCGTCGGTGCGGCGACGCCGGCCACCAGGTCAGATAGCGTGCCTTCGCCATAATGCGCATCGATTCGTCCAACTGGACCGGAGCTCATCCATTATTCGAGAGTCGGCGTAACGTGACGGGTGCGCCAATCAATGGCGCTCGCGTCGCCGTGCTGTCGCGCCGCGCTCGTCTCTCTCGCGTGACGCACGCCAAATGAGCGCACGCGCGGCAAATCCGACGCCGATGCGCGCCACAAAGAGGGGACGCGCTACGCCGTGCACGCCGCTGCTCACTAATCACCGATCGAGAATCGATGTAGACAGTCGGACCGTTGCGTGGCGCGGTGCGGCGCGCTCGTCTCCGCGGCGCACCTGGTGCGTCACAAACGCCGCCGCGGCGATCAATAGCGCACATCTCGGGCCGTCCCCAGCGGAGATGAGTCGGGGCGAGCTGGCAGACAGAGTCGGGACGTGCCTCGCTCAGCTCATGAGCCGAGACTGCAAATGGCCTCGGCCAAACAAAGGCCGTTTTCTTACGAGGATTTCTGGCTGGCCTTAATGACGTTAATGGCCTCGTTGCCGTAATGCCCACTGGTGAGAAGATAAATGATCAAGTCCAAATGCCAGACGGATCCCGATATGCTCTCTTGGAAAATGGCATCGCCGACAGGCGCCTTAGTGCAAATTGCTTTTAGTATCATCAAGGCCTCCGTAAAACTCATCCCTCGCAGCTGGGTCCAATTTCGGAATGAGCTGCCACACTGCGCAGTGCGCACCCCAGCCAGCCGCTGTCGGGCTGCCTCACCGTGTGTCCGGCGCGTGGTGTTCCGCGGCTCGCTCTGCCGCGTGGCGTCCCGCGCTCCCCTCCGCTGCTCCCTGTCCGCCTCCCAGTCACCGTGTGACGCGGGTCCGTTCGAACGGCGCGCGGCACCCGTCACCGGCGGCGCCCCGCCCCTCGCGGCTCCCGTCCGATCCCGTCCCTCCCCGCCGCTCCCCGCGCGGCTCCCCTCCCCTGCCCTCCCCTCGGGTAGAGATGTGCGCGGCCAGAATCCAAACCGACCCGCGACAGCTGCTCGCCCCGGGCTCGCGGTCCGAGCCTGAATGGAGAGCAGCAAGTTATCGGGGGCAGGAGCTTTTGAGAGACCATTTTGGTCTGTGTTCTTTATTCAGTACACGAATGTTGGTCAAAGCATAATCCTGCGTCGCGCTTGGATAGAGTTTGGCCGAGAAAATGTTTCATATTTACATTTTCGAGACACATTTAATGAGCGGTTTTCGAGTTAGCGACTGGCAGTTTAACCCAGACTGTAGGTCTATTTGTCGTTTTGTCTGCATGGCAGTATCCCCATCAATAGGACGCAACAATAGAGCATTGCAAAAAAACGAACCTAGGTAATCATCCAGCAGCACTTTCCAATAAATAACAAAGCAGAACAATGGGTGCAGCTCGGGACAAAAGTGCCGTTCACATTAGTAACGCACAGGAGTGGCTATTAAATACCCCCAGGGGCACGCTGACGAGGGCTCCTTTGTTCCCGCCCGGCGACGCCCCCAGGCGCTGCACGCTCGTTTTACTAACAGGCTAACTTCTGCGCAAGGCGAGCGGCTTAACCCGCGAACCCTCTCTCTAAACAAACATCAGAAATCGGAGTGTCGACGGCCGATCTAACATTAATACGCCGCCTGTCGCAACGGCGATAACAACCGCGGTTAGTATTCCGACGGCGAAAGTCGGCCCGGTGTGGGGCTGGACGGCGTACCCCGAACCGTCCGGGTAACAATCCCCGGACCGCCTGGTGATAATCCCCGGACGGTCCGGTGGCAATCCCCGGACCGTCCGGCTCTGCGGATTAGCGGCCCGTGCTGAGCCGGGAATTCCGCTCGGGCGGAATCAGCAGTCCTCCGTCGAGCCGGGCGTTCCGCGCGGGGCGGAATCTGCGCGGTCCGCCGTCGAGCCGGGCGTTCCGCGCGAGCGGAATCTGCGCGGTGGCCGCCCTGTCAGCGGGGCGGAATCTGCGCGGTGGCCGCGCTGTCAGCGGGACTGACGACTGTGGGCCAGTCTATCGACCGAGCGGTATCGGGTCGCTGACAGCAGTGTCTGCCGAAGGCGGCCGATAAACACGCCTGGTCCGATACGGGGCTCGGCAGCGGCGACGGCGCCCCCACCACGGCCATCCGGTGTCGGGTGATGACATTTCGGACTCGAGCTACCAGGGATTTAGGGGAGGGTTGGCGGTGACCTCAGATGACCTCTGGTGTTGGGGATTGGGAAAGGTCCCCCATCAACCGCTATGAAATGGGGGAGGGGTGCGGTGATGGCTTCGTGTGACGGCTTTCAGTCAGCTGGGCAAACTGGATTTGTCTGTTCTTGACAGTGAGCACCCAGTCTTTGTTCTATGTTTGATGTCTGTGAGACTGTCTCGCCACTTTCGGGATGTCTTAATTTACTTCTTGCTCGATTTAGCCCTCAACTTTGTGTTAGTTTGAGTGTCTGGCAACAGAGAGAGAGAGAGAGAAAAAAATTGGCTCATTAATTTTGATATTTCTATTTCAGAAGTTGGCCTAGACTAGGTCAAACAAAGTTCATCCCTGTAAACATCCTTTCAAGAGACGGTTGTTTCCAAGCGGAATAGCAGCTTCAGTTACTGGCAGGGGCTATAACAACCTCGGTAAGTAGCAAATGCTGAAATTCTAATGGTATTCAACTAGCCCGCTGCTAGCATCAACCACCTAATTAAATTTCCCCGGAACCCACCGGTATTCAACGTAATGCTAATGATACATGATATTAGAATTCAGCGAGTAACTATATTTGCTGATTTCTTATCTTCAGATGACCGCATCTGCTGTGACCTTGTGTCCCTGAGGCGCTCGGATGCGCCGCGCACCGCTCCGCCCGACCCGAGGATAGGGAGGGGGGGGGGGCTGCATAATTCAGGCGTCCCGCGTGTAACGTGATTTTCGGCCGGGTAATAGGCCGAATAAATAGATGGTGGCCGCGCGCCGACCGATGGGTCGATGTCTCGTTTACCCACACGGCCGCAGCCCCCGGTCCGGATCGGCCTCCGGCGGAGGAGGTCCCCCGGGCTCACAGGGGAATGGTGACGTCATACATAGGTGGGAGGAGCTGATCGTTGGAGAAGAGAGAGAGAGAGAGAGAGAGAGAGAGAGAGAGAGAGAGAGAGAGAGAGAGAGAGAGCGAGAGAGAGAGAGAAAGAAAGAAAGAAAGAAAGAAAGAAAGAAGGAAAGAGAGAGATTCTAGAATAATGAAAATGATGCTGGAGAGAGAAGGATCTGCATTGGCGGCAGATAAAAGTATCTGTGACTTTGTGAAAGGTTTTCTCAGCAGAAACATGACGATTTTTAATTCCAGTTTGATAATGATATATTTATATCTTCAATATTCTTACCATTATATTTTTGTCTGCTTGGAGTTCAGGTTGCACTCTGGGTCTTTCAAGGCTATTGAGCTGTATTTTATTGAGCCACATGGATGAAACCATCCAGCGAGCTAAATAAAAATTACCCGCGATAATTTTAGTGCTTTGTTATTTCTTTCGTTTGTTTAGATCTGTATGGTTCTGCGATAGGAGCAGGCTTCATTGCGGATGCTTTCTTTACATCTACAGCCTGCTCAAAGGAAAATATAGAGGAACACAAGAAATTGAAATATATTACAATTCATTGTGCCTGAAAATGGCACAACACGTTGAACTGTACCTGAAAATGTCAGAACAGTAGCCGCAGGAGCGGTCTAGTGTTCTCGGCGCCGCGCTCCTTGGTTACGTTACGTTCCTGTGCTCGTAGCCTGTGCTGCAGTCTCCGTGCACACCGGCACAGCCTACCCTGATCTCTACAGGCGGCGAGACGCCGAGCGCCGGGCCTCAAGCCGGGAGACTGCGACGGGCGAACACCAAAGACGCTAGGTGTGCGGCGGCACAGTCTATCCGAGATCTGACAGGCGGCTGCTGCCCGTCTTGAGGACGGCCGGAGACTGGAACTTGAGCGAACCTGCGTGTTTTAGTCACCGTTTTGAGAACGATGGGAATGGGTTGGTGACAAAGTTTTGGCCATAGATGCAAGCCAGAGGCTATGAGTCGATTTCCCTTACGTTTTTAGAGAAAGTAGGATCAGTTCATTAGGACGTCACATCGAATAAATGGCAAAGGTGTCAGTCTCCACTCTCTTCATACAGCCGGTCCACGGCGGAACGCTAGCTGAAAAGAAGCAACTGGCATGCACTATGCTGCAAATCATACATTGTTTGCGCTTTTCTGGTAAACCAATTTCTAAATATTGTTTTGAATATCATGACAAAAGCCTTACTTATCTTTTTATCACTTCAATTCTAAACAATAAAGCACGTATAGCTAAAAGTAAAGAAAAATGCTCGTCAAACTCACACCAAGGAGGAACATCGAACAACTCTGGCAGTATGGCACAAACGGCAACCGAATACAACAGCTGAGCGACTTTCGATGGCTCGTCGCTTACTACTGTTACTATTCTATCTACGGGTTGCCGTGTCTGCGCTGTTTACGGCTCTGCGGAGAGACGGCGCTGGGCGGTACTCACCTAGTACCGGCGCTGGGCAGGCCAGCAGCGCTGGGCGGCCGCCGGCGCTGGCCGGGGCGGCGGCCGGTCCGTCTGCCAGCGACCGGCCGAGCCGAGAGATGTCGGCTCGGCCGCCGTCGCCGCCCCTGCCGCCCGCCCACCTGCGCGCGCTGAACGCGAGTGGGCGGATCGCCAGAGGCGTGTCCAGGGCTCTGAGAAGGGGAGGCGGGGGACGGGAGGACAGCCGACAGGGGCGTACAGAGGGGCGTGAGAGTGGCAGGGAAAGGGATTTGATAGTCTGATGCGTAAATCATACGAAAAGAATGGCAGATGCAGATAAAATTTGAAACTTCGCTTGTTAGGAGCTTAGCTGTTTATTTTTTACGATTAAAGTGACTTGTTTTAGAGAGAAACGTTTCTTAAGTGATAGAAATGCTAAAAGGGCTCACAAAAGGCTCACACAATAGTGTCAAGGTATTTTGATTCCACCTCAAATGCATTGTAAGCTTCGCAAAAACAGCAAATGTCCCGGAATTTTCAGATATTCTCAGTTAAGGTATACCTAATTTAATTGATGCTGCTACCGAATCTGCTCATCGCGCCTGAATTCATGCATCATCAAAAGTTGCGACAGAATACTCTTTGGCAAGTTAGGTTAAGCCAATGTCTGTTTTGAATGGAAGCAAATGAAGAGCAGACTTACATTTAGTCTATAACTACCTTATTCAACATCCCTCTGTGACCATTTCCACTAACTCTGATAAGAATACATTTTCGTCTGTTTCATCAGTCTTTCCCGCCGTTCCCTGAACTATTACATGGTCATGTCCGCCGCGTTCGGACCAGCTAACCGGCTGGTTGGGAAGCAACTCTGGCCATCCTACTGGCTCGGTCTCCGCGCAGAGCCGCCGGCAACTCCGGCCATCAGACCAGCTTGGTCTCCGCGCCGATCCGCCGCTGAGCGAACCGATCTCAGCTCGCGCCAGTAAACGGCATCGGCCAATTGACGGCGGCCGCTCCGGGCCGGAGCGAGGCCCGCTTCAATCTGCTCGGAATCGGTCCGCGCCCGGTGCCCGGCCGTTCGCCGCCGCCGGGCGGAGCGGGTCGAGCGACCCGTCCGCCGGGTCAGGCGGCCCCGAGTTCAGCCGAGAGATGACGAGCGGCGGCGGAACGACGGGTGTCGACGGACAGAATTTAAACTAGGGTACACTCGGCGGGTCCGCTGATAAATCATGAACAGTGGAATTCGTCGAACATTGTGGACACGAGGACTAAATCTGATTACCGACGTATCTGCTGCACTTAGGCACTAATCTGAGATTCCCTGTGACGCCGCGCGCCGCACGTTTGCGCGCTATTTTCGCCGGCGGCCGCCAGGTCCGGGCAACTACTGCCGTCGGGTCGGGCACGCGCCGTCAGCACCGGCTCCGGGCGTCGAACGGGGCCCGGATTACCGGCTGCGGGCAGTTCCGGGAACCGAGCCCCGGCCGGAGCGCCATTCTCGGTCCGAAAAGCGCGCCGCGAGAGCTCGGCTTAGCGCGCTCGGCCGGCCGGCGACATGGGGCTATACAGGGGAGCGGTGGTGGTCGGGAATGGCTGCTGGAAATATACAGGTGGCCGGGGCTACTGGGGCATACATAGAGAATTGTAGCTGGTCGGGCTACTAAGCTGGGGAGGTCCATCACTCAAACTTTTTCCAGTCAGGCTCAGAAATTAGCGGCATTCGGAGCAGCGTCAACCAATGTACCTAATGAGTGGCTCTCAGTGAGGTCCGAGGATATAAAGCTCTTATGATTGGGCGCAAGGTGTTAAAGGTTTGCATCATCTTTGAAAACATTAGAGTGCAATTAAGTCCTTTTTGCAACGTTTAAATTGAGTTTTGCAATTACATACTTTATAGTGTCATAGATTCCATAATAAATCCTAAGAATAAATGAATGTCCCAGAGCTGTCTTTGCATTGGATACAGTTATCCAAATTCTTAGATAAGTGTCCATGCCTCATGCATCCTCTCTTCCTCGTCAAGCAATGAAAGTTTCAAGGCAATTGCTCTGTCAGCGCAGCTAATGTTAGCATTTACTTTCTCGAGGTCAGGTCATCTGACATGACGTGGTGACCTGCTCTCAACTCAGATCCGAGGCAAATATTTTCACTTTACGTAAGAAGTGTTTGATAATGCGCGTCACCGTTTTCTTAGCTAGTCGTGAAAATCGCGGGGGGGGGGCGTGTTTACGTGATGAGTGATTACCACCGCCCTTGTCACAATGAGGGTGGCTGATAGAAAATATGGCATTGATTCGTATTCATATATTGGCGTTTCAAAGTTTTTTTTTTTGCGTTTGTTCTTCGCGGCTGGCCTGTTCTTGCCAGCCTATACCCGGCTTCTTAGATGGATGTTTTATCCGTGGGTGGCACGTATATCATGCCGGATGGTTTACGGGGCTTTGTAGTTTGTTGTCTGAAAAGATGGCCGGCGTTCGTTTCATATCGCGGCGTGTGTCGTGGACAGGCTGCCGGCCGTTCTCCGTGACGAGATTGTCCTCTGAGAACCGGCCGGTTTTCGGAACGGCCTACACTTTGTGGGCCGTTCGTTGGCACCCCTTCATGAGCGCGGCAGACGTCTGGCGGCAGGCATTCAGGCGTTATTTCCAGCCCGCCGCCTGGGGCGATGACCTCTGAGCCCGGCCTGATGACCAGCTCGCCAACAGCCTTCCGTTTGACCCCGCCACTGACGTCGACAGCCGGATGGATTTATTTGGCCGCTCAGCTGCGCAAAGACGGCATTTGTGGCGGAAGCAGCGGCGATATTGCGGCGCGCCCGACCCGATCCGGAGGCTTCCGTCTTGCAGCGACGGCCCTCATCTCGCCGCCCCGCTGCAGCCGACCAGTGACGTTGCACAGACGCAGGTCGCCATGGTAACCGTCTGGCGTCGGGCTGGTATCGGGGGGTTCGGGCGCCGCGCAGTCTGCCGCCGTCTGGCCCTTGGTCTGGCCTGTTTGCTCTCGGAAAAGTTGGTCGCCGCCGGCGGCTGCCGCGCCCTGGAGATGTTTGCATTAATCAGGACACAGTGCAAGAGCTGCACGATGGCAAACAGCCGCCGCCGTGCTACTGATGTTTGAGCTCAGGAGCGAGAGTCCCCACTCCCGGATCAAACGGGGGAGATGTGCCGTTATGTGTAGGACCAGGGTTTCTATCGGGATTGAGACCAATGTCGATTTATGTCGTTCGAATGCTGGCCATAAATTCATTCGTATTCAATTTCTCAACAAAATTGCTCAATGAATCAAGATCCCTCTAGTCTGTTCAAGTCATGAATGAAGATTATGTTGCAGCCTGCACTGGTAGCTCGGGGGACTTGGAGCATTTGGCCGAAATTGATCACATTTTTTATTTCATGTCGGGAATACAAAATAAAAAAGTACCTACATATTGGTACGCGAGCTTCTTAATTTTAGTGTCCATAATCGTGTTTTTTCTCGGCCTGTCCGATCGCATAAAGTTCACAACTAAATACGGCACGAGACGAACGATAGGAATGAATAGAAAATCAAAAACTAAAATCGAGAGTAGGATGTTTTTCAGCTAGCCAGTGTTGAAGTTATTTAGGCTTCACGTGCGCTTTTCATTAAAGCGCTTAAAGGTAGTGTGCCACCTTTGAAAGATTTCCCATTTTATTTTTCCTAGGATAAGAAGCTTCTGTTTTTACCTAATATCGCAAAAAAAAATCAAAAATGGGCCTGGAATAGTGCCTTTTTCGCCTAAAAGTTTATCGGTTTTTAGATATGTATAACAACTGTAGTGGGCTCACCTGCAAACAGGCGTCGGGCAACAATCGCGAATGCGGCGCACTTGTGACAATAAGCAAAGGTCATTATAGTGTTACGACCATACGACGTACGGGAATGAGTTATCAGCTGTCTAATAGTAGACAACACAATGTCGAGCCTTAAACTGTAAGCCCGTATTGGTATTGTTTCTTTTATTTGGCTGTCGAACATTATTTATGGTTTGAAATATGATTTTATGTAAAATAATTGATATGAAAAAGCCGTCTTATAAGTTATGACCCCATTTCACCACACGCAAGTGGCAGAAATGACAATGATCAGCTGACGCATTTTTCTTGGCCGAAGTCAGAGCGCGCAGCCCGACGCACCACCACCGCACCACAAAGTATGAGCAGAAGCCGCGCCCAAAGCCAGGGCCCCGGTAACGTGAGGTAGCCGAGTCGGGGCAGCGTGCGCTGACCCAAGCCGGGGCCGCAGCTTTGGGCGCGGTCTACCGCATCCCCGCGGGCAGCCCCGGGCTATCACATGACACCGGGAGGACGCGCGGCTCCGGCTTGGGTCAGCGCACGCTGCCCTGACTCGGCTACCTCACGTTACCGGGGCCCTGGCTTTGGGCGTGGTCTACCGCACCACCTAACAGGCGTGTTCGAAACCGCAGGAGCTGATGATGAACGGGTTTATCGAAACTTGATTGGATGAGCATATCGGTAATAGCGATTTCAGTGTGTGCATTTATTGTTCATAGTGGTGTGAAATGTGGTTGGGGTACGACCGACAACCCGTCGGGGCGAATTTCGCACTGGGGTACTCAAAATTTGAAGAATTTAAGACGTTTCCATGAGTTTTGAAGGTATGGATAAGTTCTAAAAATCCGGTTCTCCTTATCTGGGCCATTAACTCCATACGGTCCAAGAAAGCTGGCACACTACCTTTAAAGCGATTAGACAGGCTTAAAATCCGACTGTAATTGGGAGCTTTGTCGCTGAGGTCACCTTTTCTACCAAGAAATATGGATTCCTATTTAGTGAAAAAAGTATTTCAGATTATTCGGTTGTGTTACTTGTGCCTTTTACTCATACCTAAATTAAACGGAGCTCGAAGAATGCTATTTTTTTAGAAGGATGGTTTTGTCCTTGGCTTTGTCTCTCGCCACGAAAGCGCTTAATTGAAATCTGTCCACCTTCAGGCTGTTTTCGACTTTACTCGTATTGTAAAAAAAGAAAAAAAACACGTGGAAAACAGTGTTACTACAATTTGTGTCCATTTTTGTGTCTGTAGGATTTTTAATGTGTCGATGCTTAGAAAGACATTTGGCTATGCGGGTTTGTTCCCGTTACGTGGTAGATACCAACTCACCCTAAGTAGTGTCCTGTTAAACCCAACCTTTATTACAATGCCGCTCCCTTTTTCAGTTAATCTGCCGGTTACTTTCTCATTTCGGCACCTGAGACCTGCCCGCCTTCTCGCGACACGTTTTCGCCGCGATACCTGGACGCCATCTTTAGAGGACTTTAGGACGGTGCCTCCACTGGCGGCAACATGCCTCCATCAACCATGAACACAGAGGTAAGTCGTGCTCTTCGTGAACTTGTCTGAGTTTCTGTCAAAGAATCTTAGTCTTTCCATCCCGTATCTCACTACTTCTTCTCTGTCTTCACTTCTTCATTTTTTCATCCTTTATTTACTCCCGTTTTCCCTTCCCATGCTTTCTCATTTGATCTCCCTTCTTCTACCCCCTTTTTCCTCTTCCTTTCCCATAATTTCACCCTTTCCGCTCTCCCTCTCCCCTTTTCCTCTCCGAGAGGGCAGCTCCAGCCCTCTGTCCCTCCCTCTCATCTCCCGCTGCCCCCGCCGGCGCCGGCACCAGCGGGCGGTCACGGAAGCAGATGCAGATTACATCTGGCTTCCATGTAAATGGGGCGGCCACCGCCGCTCCCGCCACCTAATGAACGAGCTATTTGCATGCGGCGTCCGGCGCGGCGCCATTGTCGGCCCGATTTACCGTCGCCCGAGTCGCCCGCGGCCGGCCGCCCCCGCCGCCGCCCCCGCCCGGGGCGGTGCTGGGATGGCCCGCCCGCCGGCCGGTCGGAGAAGCGTCCAGCGGCGCCGGCGGCGGTAGTCGGTCTATGATCGTGTGTCATAACAGCGCCGGTCCCATGTGCATTGTAAGCGTCGGCCGGCCTGAGTGGGCTCGCCCGGCGAGGGCCGCTGGAGTTTAATCCGACGCCGGCGCTGGTGAGCCCGATATTGGGTTTGGCTGCACGTATATTGCGGCCGGTGGACACGGCAGCATTATTGAGTGCGGCTGTGGGAATGAGTCAGCTCATACCTATGTAGAGGAGGAGCGAATTGTGCAAAAATCGGAAGCAGTTCAGCACGGAAGTAATGAAATGATAGTGTGATGAAGTTCATCGAAGCGCGAGCTACAAATGATTGGCCTTTCAACTCAATGCGTCTATTGATAATTCTTTCTATCGAATACGTGAGAGGTCGGAATTCGGAGTTCCTTTTCTTCCTTTGCCTAAGGCCGTATGGTTTCTTAAAGGCCGCCGTCCACTGTGACGGAATTCCGTCCGGAGTCCGTCAGGAATGTCGCCGCACGCTGACCGCATCCGGACCGCAGACGGAAAGCTCACGGACACTTGCTGACACTTTGTGAAGAGCAATTATCAGTTATTACAAAAGAAAATATAGCAATTTACTAGCATAACATAGTGCTGCCATGTCAAGGAAAATTTGTTTACTTACTTCATCTTGAAAGAGTTGAAATTATTTCTTAAATTTGCAATTGAAAACTCGAAGACGGAAGACTGTACCTGTCCGCGTCCGTTCCGCCTGCGTTCTCCGCAGAAAAGTTCAACATGTCGGACTTTGTTATTTCGTTTCCGTAGCAACCGCTTCCGAAACGCTTGCGGAGAGCTGACGGAAAATCAACAGCTGATTGCCGTTCGGATGCGGTCCGCACGGAACGCACACGATTTCCGTACGGACCGGATGCGCCCATAGGGTTCTGTGTTAAATTCCGTACGGACCGCACGCGTTCCGCACAGTGGACGGCGGCCGTCCTCCCAGAGCATAACGAGATACATGGAAAAGGTTCATCTGACTGCGTAGAAAGAATGCTCAAGCTTCGGTGCGCCTGGCTATTACATGCTTTATTATCAACTTCTGATCGAGTAATTACATTTACGATAGTAGGTCACTCACCACCATTTCAAAAACTGGTGTACGATAATATTTGCCGCCGAAGTTCAGACATTTGATTCAGCTGGTAGTTCCGCCTGCGGAAACTGACTTCACTTATCAGCGCTTCCGGGCAATGGACAAATTGTAGTGATAAATGCCTTGCGAACTTTTATAATGGATGGTCGCTACCCGAAACCGCGGCCATTTGGTGTGTCAACAGCTCATGTCGGCCGGCCATTCCGGCTGATACCATTAATTTCCGCGCTACCATGGAGTTCGTAAATTAGTCGGAATGACTCGCCGGCCCACAGAGCATTGTAGCTTGCCGCTCAGTGAATGAACCCCGCGGCTAACGCCATGGCTTTGAACTAGGTACCCCGAACTCAAAGTTCATTAGCATTATGGTGATGAAACGAGTTGCACTCAATTACTTAGATAATTGTTTCATGCAAGTAATATGTATGAAAATCCGCGATTGATTCATGCTGTTTTCGAGAAAACGTTTGTTCGATCTTTTATAACATTTTTTAATGTTTATTTACCCTGGCCGAGACAGCTATTGAAGTTGTTATCCATTGTGTCTGGCTTTGGGATAGTTTCTGTTTCTGTTCTGCTGATTTGGGTTATTTGGGTTCTCTCTGACTATTGCATGCCTGCAGACTGCGGGACAGATCCACTCTTACAGCCTGTTACCCGCGTCCAGTGACCTGCATATCCCCTTCCCGACCTCTCATCACCCCACCCGATACCTACATACCGTTGACCTCTAACCTGGCGCGACATCAGGCGACGGGCGTGGCGAGCGCCACGCGGGCGGCCTCTGGCGCCGTGGCTGCCGCCCTATCCGCCACCGGCGCCCCCTCTGCCACCGCCGCCCCCGCCGCCGCTCCCGTCCAGGCCGCCGCTGCGCCGTTCCGAAACGGGATGATATTTGACGCGGCCAAAGGGGAGACGGCCACCACGACCAGCGGCTTCAAGACGCTCATCAGGAAACTGAAGGGCACCTGGCGAATCAGCAGGTGGGTGTCCTCTGGCAGTGACGGAGGGGATAGGGATAGAGTGGGAGGGTGTTTTGTTTTAGGACTGGAATCAGTCGCTGAATGCTCAACACAATGCTCCCTCAGATAGGATTTTTCAGATCTCCTTTGAGCGAAATTTTTAATGAGCTCCATCTCCTGCATTTCAGTAACAAGGACGAGATGTTTAGCGAGATTCTCGCGCAGACGCGGCTCTACATCCTACCGGGACCGAAGGATAAATTCAGCGCGCAGGAGTTTGAGGTCAGTCTCTCGGCTGAGTTTATACAGCCAGACGTGCCTCTAATGACGTCAGTATGACGCATCTGAGGGACGTCGGCCCCCAACTTCAGTCGGTCAATCTGACGTCCATTCCGGCAGCGCGTCGGACTTCAATGAGATCTGAGCGGCCGCCGCCGGCGGGCGCGCCGCGCAGACTGCCGAGTGGACATGAGAGGGGCCCTGTGACCGGTCTGATGGCCGGCAGGGGCCAGCGGCGGCGCCTGGCGCCGATCGAGTTATGATTTCATGTCGGAGACGGACATTGGCTCGGACGTTATCCCTGTGAAAATGTGCGATGTGGCGGTGGTCCGTGCTCATGGGATTCGTCATGGGTCGGATGAATGGGGTCGGAGTGGTAGGCTCGACATTTGCTAGACTTGTTATGTGACTTGAAATCTGTAGCTAGAATGTAAACTGGACGGGCGCCGTGATGTGACTGCTGATGATGTGGTCTCAGATGCTGAAGAAGTACGTGGACGAGGGCGGCAGCCTGCTGGTGATGCTCGGAGAGGGAGGCGAGAAACTCAACAAGACCAACATCAACTACCTGCTGGAGGAGTACGGCATGAGCATCAACAGCGGTCAGTCCCGAGATCGTTTTGGTAAGGTCAATCTGGATTCTAGTGTCTAGAGTGGACTAGCGTTTTAACAGTTCGATTTTTGTGTTGAGTAGCATTGGGAAACTTTTAACTGGCGAAATATTTGCCTTTTCGTTTCAAATCAATAATCATGCATAACCACTAGGCTGTCAAATTCAAGCGCACATGAGACGTTTGGACGTTTTGAACGGTACCTGCGGTCTTTCGACTTGTTATCTTAATATATGTAAGCATCACAAGCAATGCACCGCTGTATTACAATGCCTTCAACCAATGATTAAACCACCTCTCAAACATTCCTTTGCGAGTTGACCAAATCTGCACAGAAATCCCGTTTGTCTGCGGCCACGCCGACTGTCTGGGCCGCGCTGACAATGCACCGGGTCAATTTATGGCCCTTTGTAGACCGAGCACGCCTCGGCCAGATAAGCGTTCACAGGCGGCCCACACGGCTCCCGCTGTCGTGGGGGTGCTGCAGAGATGCAGGCCCAATTCCACGAGATTTACGGCTCCCGCGGCACTCCCTCCCCACCCCCCCCCCCCCCCACCCCCCCCCGGCAGACCGCCGCGCCGAGAAAATGGTGCTGTCCAGATAAAACAACATCCACAATGGCCTTGGCTGCAAACTCTGGGATAGTCTGATGCAAAGTTTCCGCTTTGGTGGGTTCCATGGTAGGGTATCATTGTGAAGGTCTGAGACGCATCGGGGTGTAAGGACTAAGGAGGCATGGTGCGAGATTCATGTCTGAGACGCATATCGGTGTGTTGGCCTTTGAAGTGAGTGGCCTCGCTCTCTCGCCCGTCAGACGCGGTGGTGCGAACCCAGTACTACAAGTACTTCCATCCGAAGGAGTGCTACATCTCGAACGGCATCCTGAACCGACAGCTGGGGCAGCTGGCCGGCAAGACGACGCCCGGGGTCGGCATGGATGACGACGGAAACAACCCGCAGTGAGTGACGAGGCTGTGACGACCAGCCAGACGGTAGTTAGAATTCCTGATTCTGGAGTAGATACTAGTGTCTTGCAAGGCTCGACGCAGGTCCAACTCCGCTAAAAGTCCCACTGCGACTGCTTTTGTTCCCAATCCCGTCTTTTTCTAGCCAGTTTTCCGCCATTTCCATGCAGAGCCCTGGCGCTCCCGATTTCACTGACTCCCTTTCCTTTTGATCTCAAGTTTCTTGTGTCCCTGCTACTGGTCTAATCTCTCCCCCCCCCCCCCTCCCTCCCCATCAGGGCGCTGGTGTTCCTGTACCCGTTTGGCGCCACCATCAACGTGGCCAAGCCGGCGGTGCCGCTGCTCTCCACGGGCAGTGTGGCCTTTCCCAGCAACCGGCCGGTGCGTACACCAACTACCAACATACCTTCCAGCGCAGACAGGTTTAGTATAACAAGTTATACACACTGTAGCCCTCGGCCACAAGGCAGCGTGGCCTAGACCCCAGCAACCAGTCGGTGCGCACAAACCTCCCCATTGCACAGGTTTAGAATCCCAGTTCACATGTTTTAGCCCTCGGCCACAAGGCAGCGTGGCCTACCCGGTAACCGGCCGGTAAGAGCGCGTTCTCAGTGGCTCTAGTGGACAGCTGTACGGGCACGCTGTGCCTCACCGGATCGTCTTACAGGCGTTGTGCACCAGCCGCCGCTGTTTATTGCGGTGTTGTGCTTTCGTTAGAGCTTTTATTTAGTCCGTGCTCATTATTTTTGGCGCGATTGTAAGGGAGCAGTTTTTATTTTACCTTCCCTTCATTATAGCTCGCTCTCGCTTCCTGGTCTTACAATACACTCAATTAGGATACTGTCCTTTCTTTCTGAGGGTAGTTAGCTGGATGCATGCCCATTCGGTGTCCATTATTTGGTGTGCTTACATACTCGATGGTGCCTCTGATTCCGGTTCCCTCTCAGCTTTCTCATGATATCTGATGGTCCTGATACTCCGTAAAACTCACTACCGCGTCATTTGTGACCACTGCTTCTTCCTGAACAATGAATATGACCTGTTTTTTATAAATGAATGTAATTGGGTTATTTTTATCGCTCTAAAAACATGTTCAATAGATAAATGAGTCATTGCCTTTCTTTTGTTTTCACTGTTATGAAATCTTTTCACAGATATGCTCATGAAATTGTTCCTCCGTTCCTCTTTCCCAAATACCTGCTCCTTTAAAGTTCAATCTCCTTTCCTCTGCTCCCCTCGGCCCAGATCTGTGGCCTGTACCAGAACGACGCCGGCGGCAAGATCATCGCGCTGGGCTCGGTGGCCATGCTGACCGACCAGTACCTAGAGAAGGAGGAGAACAGCAAGATCAAGGATGTGCTGTTCGACATGCTCTGCTCCGGCGACCAGGTCACCCTCAACAGGATCGACGCCAGCAACCCGGAGGTGAGGCTGGGGTCGCTCTGGAGTGGAGAGGCGGAGGGGTGTGAGGGGGAGAGTGGCAGTGTGATGGTGCATGCAAGTTGCGAGGTTTCCTTAACCCGCGCCCTGGTGGGGTCTGTTTATAACGCGACCTGGTGGGTGGGGGGGGGGCTATTTTTTGCCCCCCCCCCGTATCTCCGAAACTACTGGACAGATCCGCAAAATTCAAACGGCGTTCGAAAAGCCTGTCAAATTTGTCGAAGGAAACCAAATTTCATTGACCTCGGGGTCACCGATGACGTCACAGGTCAGGTCAAAGATGAAATGTTTCACCGTTCACGGGTCTTCTAGGGAATGCGCTATAACACCGAAGAAAACGCATTTTGTCGAGAATCAGCGATAGGACGTCAGTTGCCTAGTACATATGTTGCTATAAGAGGTCACTGATAATACAAGGTCAGGTCACAGGTCAGGTCACCAAGGGTCACAGGTCAGGTCACATGAACCTAACTTTAGGTACTAAGGTTGTGCGATGCATGTTTTATGGCCAATTTTTCATTTCCAACTCAATGGTGTTGGTTATAAGACTATAGGGTACGGCTTAACCCTCGCCCGTAAACGGCGATCTGCCACCTTCGCCCATGCAGGGGGGGGGGGGGGTTGGTGCGACCCCCCCCCCCCTTGGCGTTTGAAAACGGAGCGTCGTAGAGATTAGCGGAAAAGACCAACGGATTGCTCTCGCCGCGATCTCGCGATTGGTGGTATATTTTTTGGTCCTAGGTCAACATTTGACCTACTTTTGACCGGTCAAAGGTCAAATTTTCGGAAAAATAGACTGTTTTTCAACTTTCCGCGGCGATTGCGGCAAAACGGTGGGAGATATCGACTTGAAACCTTCACTATCGTGTTCCTTGATCAATTCTCTATCGTTTGGTATGTATTTCGTTTCCCTAGCTCTAAAAATGGCGCGTTGGGAGCGCCGGAAGTGGGCAAGGTCACAGTCGGCGGCAGAAATTTGAAAAATCAAAATTTAAATTTTTGAAATCTGATTGTATTTTTTGGATTTGGGAGGTCCATTTGCTCCCTATAGAAGCTAATATTGCTGCATATTCCCATTGAGGTGACAAGAATTAGCAAAATAGTGGTTCGGGCGCTTTTCAAAAATAGTACCGGACGCTGTTCCTCTTGTGACGTCATATCTCCGTGACCTGACCTGACCCGGTCAGGTTTCTTATACCATATGATAGCCAATACTTGCCCCAACATGCATGGGAAGTTTCATCACGATCCATCAACCGATGTCCGTACCACCGGCAGGAAACCTCGGGCGTTGGCACTCAGTTTGTGAAAATCCGGCCGGAGGCTGTTCCCTTTGTGACGTCATAACTCCGTGACCTGACATGACCCGGTCAATTTTTTTTTATCAAAAGATGCGCAAGGTTTGCCCCATAAGGTACCCAAAATTTGGCGGCGCTGCGCGCCGCCGTTTTTGCACTATTTCCGAAAAGCCTCAGGGGGGGGGGGGGTTGCACCAACTAGCCACCAACTAACCCCCCCCCCCCCTACATGGGCGAGGGTTAAGTCCCTTTCTGGTGAAGGTCACGTCAAGGTGAGGTCAAAAAAGGTCCAATTTTAAAGTTGATAGTTTTTCATATAATGGGTATTGACTCGATGCAGCTCGTCACGGGGAGTCTAATGGTGGTCTTTATTTTGCGCTACGGGGTCTAGAATTGCTAAAAATTGAGTTTGAAAATTTGACGTCATCAATTTTGAACAGTTTTTTCGCTATAACTTCGCCAAAAAAAGAGATATCAATCTCAAATTTGGTATGTGGATAGAAGGCGGTAAGGACTATCACATATGTTCCGGTTTTTGCGAAATTCAAAAAACTTTTTGGATTTTTCGGCTATTATATTCAAAAAATCTATTTTTTAATTTTTTGGGGGTCAAAATCCAAAAATTCAAAAATCCGAGATAGCAGTTTTGTAGCCCTGTCAATTTTACAGCTTTTATGTCTTTATCGTTTTTCTGTATTTGCAAAGTTATAGGCCTGACAGCTATTCCCGCGAAACCCTTTTTGGGTCGAAAACGGCAGAACATGACGTCACTCTGACGTCATTTCCGGCCAACCTATCATAGCCTTTGGAAAAAAAATTTGGTCACAATGTGTAAAATTGACGTCCGGGAGGGTACTGAAAGTTTGGTGATGATCGGCGCAGCGGTTCTGGAGATATATCGAAAAGTCTGGAGGGGGGGGGGCAAAAAATAGCCCCCCCACCAGGGCGCGGGTTAAAGTAGAGTTAGGATCGTTGAAACACATTGATAAATGAGGTAAACGATCTTCCGAATGTAAGAGGTAACAATGCGAGTAAGGTAAAAAGTCACATAGGACTAAGAGTTGTTTATTAAATTTGCTTTGGGTGACGATTGTTTTAGAACCTGAAAGAAGGCTAAGTGACGTGTGCTGTAAATTTTTCTTAAATATGCCGATTCAATTACGCTGATTCACGCAACGTATTTTCAACGATAATAATGTAAACATTTGCCACGCTCTCTGCGGCCTAAACAGCGAAACAAGCCCCAAGTTTCTTTCTTGTGAAAATCAAATTAACTGAAGGAATGAAGGATGAGGAAACTTGGCAATAAAAAACATGTTTACAACGAAAAACAATGTGACAGGTAAACAAGTGCTTTGTAGCTAAGTTTTACCGAACTTTCGGAAGCCTTTTATTTTTTGCATTCAGCACCATCTCCTCAGTAGCAGGGGAGCGAACGTGTGTTTGCACTCGGCGCTCGCCCGTCGAATTTAATGCGACCGAAATTGGACCGGCCAACCACCCAGGGATTGAAACGGAATTAAATGAGAAAATCTTTCAATAACTCGCGACAGTTATATCGGATTTTCTCCTCTCCAAACAACATTATTTGAACTTTTTCTCGGCGCCAACAACATCCATTTGTGCGCGGCCGTTGCTTTGTTCTGGTGTGTTTTTGTCGTGCGGCCCGGTGTCGTGTTGTTGGCTGCCGTCCGGCTGCCCGCGGCACGGCTGTATCCCCGGTGGCGGCTCCGTCCCTGCCCCCCGGCCCGGCCCGGCTGGCTGGCCGGCGGCTGTCGCTGGCGGCGGCTCCGTCCCTCTGCCCCGGCCCAGCCCGGTCGCAGCTGCTGTCGCCGGCGGCTGTCGCCGGCGGCAGTTCCGTCCGTCTGCCCCGGCCCAGCCCGGCGGCCGCTGTCGCCGCCGGCTCAGATGTGTCCGACATAGCCGGAGAGCGTGCCGCCAGCTCGCTCAATTGACCCCCTGATTGGCAATTTCCCGAGCAAATGGTCACTTTGATATTACTTTACTTCATAAATGTGGCCCGGCGGGGCTGCCGAGGCTGGCCGGCTGGGCCTGACGGCGCCGACGGCTATTGGTCGGGACGGTGCTGGCTGCTGGCGGCAGAGCTGGTATTGATGTCTGTGATGTCGGGGCAGCCTCTGACGTCGTGTGATGTGTGTGAGATGTAGAGCGTGCTGACTGCCGGATCTGGTATTGATGTCTGTGATGTCTAGTGATGTAGAGCCAGCTTCTTACGCCGTTGAGCGATGCCTGTGATGTGGGATGATGTCGACAGATCGAACCGCTGCTGATGTTGGATGGTGTCGTCGATGTCGGGTCAGATGACTGTAGGATGACGGTTTTCGGCTGAGCTGATGTGGTATAGGAACACCTTTGCTTGTCTCCAGATAAATAAAGAAAAAAGACAGTAATCGTCTGTCGTCATTAGCTTTACGCATTACTCCTTGTCACTTCCCTGCATTTCCTTAAAAACATCGTATCGTAACATCGTAACGTAACATCGTACCTTCTCCCTACTTGCGGACAGATAAACGACTACAACCTGATCCCGAGCATGGGTCTGCTGGCGGAGCGACCGCGGGTCTGTCTGCAGGAGTCAGACAGTGTTCCGGCGGACCTGAGCAAGCTGTTCGACACCCAGGTGTACTCGGTCAACACACGGCTGGTGCCGCAGGTCCGTACCGAATGTGTGGAGGGAGGGAGGGAGGGTCAACACACGGCTGGTGCCGCAGGTCCGTACCGAATGTGTGGAGGGAGGGAGGGAGGGAGAGAGGGTCAACACACGGCTGGTGCCGCAGGTCGGTTGGGTGAGGGAGGTTTCGGAGGGAGAGATCAGGGAAGTTGGGACGTGGTTGGAGGACGGTGCTACGAAAACTGAAGTGGGATAGTTGGAGAATGCTTTGGGATGATGTTGTGACACTGGAAATGCTGCTGTAATTTAGTCCCATAAATGCCTTGAAGTAAGACTTAATGCGCATAGATAGGCAGAATCGTTGCTACGTAGCATGCAACCTGACCTAAAACTCTGTACCTCGGTACACGTATAACAGTAACACGTGGTTATATAACAAAACGAGCCCGAATATCGCCGCCGCATTGTAATTGGAACGAACGACAGCGCCGACCTATCCTAACCAATGGGCTTTACGGCCCATTTTATGATATTGCGCCGGTGAGCTCATCATTTCTGGCCGTCCACAGAGAGCGCTCCCATACCAACGATGGCGATTGGCTATGAACTAAAGGTTATGACCTGTGGCCGAAACAGTGGCCGGGTCCGCTTTGAGCAATTACGATAGTGGTGAAGTGGGCTCATTTACCAGGTGTCTTTGTATTCAGGGGATATTCCCAATGGACTGCTAACCCGTGAATAGCGAACTGTTGCAGGGGTAACGAAGCATAGAATGTCATAGAGAACACAGCGGCACTGACTGAATCGGGAACGAACACTGCACGGCGAATACGCCCTTTCGATGCACTGCTGCAAGCTCATATGAAAGCCGTTTGCAGACTGCAAAGGAAAATGTGATGGTTTCTGAAACTGCGTCGTAGCTTGAGCTTTCGTGCTGACCGAAAAGACGTGTAGGTACACAATTTTGTATTGCAGCACTGGACACTTCTTTTTGGAGCTCGATATTCCATTTTTCAACTTCATTTGCCCCATTTTCCGTCGGATATGTCGCTATGTTTAGTCTACATCTCTACAACATAAAAAATCCACAAGCGAGCACTGCCTTATGCACCTGTAAAACTCAGACATTTGCGCTCCTCTCCATTTCCGTCTCCGCCTTCCCGCACCTCCCTCCCCTGTTCTCTCCGGGGACGCGTTTCCGCCCGGTCAGCGTTCTCCGAGTGACGCCCGAGTCCGGCTCCCCGCGGCGGCGAGCGTGTCAGGCTGCTGACAGCAGCGCCCGTCGGCTCCGGCATTACTGAGGGACGGCGGAGAGAGAGCGGGAAGGGAGAGAGATAGAGAGAGAGAGAGAGAGAGAGAGAGAGAGAGAGAGAGAGAGAGAGAGAGAGAGAGAGAGAGAGAGAGAGAGAGAGAGACTGCGCGGAACCGCTTGGTTTCTGTCTTAGAAAAACAGCCTGTGAATTGCTTGCAAAATTACGTTACAGGTTTTACAATTTACTTGCCAAAAGAGCATTGGCCACAACGGTGCTGTCGTGCCTCTGTCAGTGCTACCAATGTGGACTTTATTCTTACCTGACCTAAGAAACAAAATCACCCGCCCTAATGATGTATCTCATTACGCACAGAGCTGGGCTTTGGTACGGCGAGAGTGCTGGTTTCTGCCGGTAATGCATGTTGTTTCGGTCAGTTTTTACCCGACTCCTTCCTTGGAAGTCAGATCCTACCCCGGTGCTTCCTGGTCATCAGCTAACGCCGGAAGGCGAACGAAACTCGAAACCCGATTACCGTAGCAGCTTCAACCTATCAGTGCAACCATGCCAGATGTAATGAGTCTGAGTAGTGTGTTCAGCTCTTATCCTTCCACAACCATAATGTCTTGCAATGTTATGAACCGTTAAATCCATGTGCATTTAATGTTTAAAGTACATACCCTGCTCTGCTTTTCTGCGACATTCACACGTGATTTGTCGAGTCCCACTGACACCGCCCTCCATCCGCCACTGACCTCCACTCACCCCGTCCGCTTCTCTTCCTAAGGCTCTGGACATCTACAACCAGCTGAACGTGAAGCATGAGATGCTGCGCCTCATCACGCCGCAGTTCGAGACGCCCATGCCGCCCCTGCAGCCGGCGGTCAGTGGGAGTGTCCGGGTGGATAGTGGCAGAGAGACTTGACTCGATGTTTTAGTAGAACTAAGAGTGTATGGCTAGCGGGATTCGGAGATGCGCATTATGCAGTAATACCGGGATTCAAAGGCTCGTCATTGGGACAAACTTTAGGTAGTGTGGCCGGTGGCGGTTAGCGGAGGCATAAGTTCACCGTTTTTTTCGTTTTTTTTTTGTATGGAAGTAACCTTTTCATTCAATGTATTATCTAGTATTGCCCCAAATAACGCCCTGGTATTTTCCGCAAGAATGATATGGACTGCCCAGTCAATCATAATTTTCTGGGTCCAACTGAAGTTTCATGCGACACTGGTCGCCACCGCCGTAGCTCATCAGTCGTGCTTTTGTGTGGTCAGATCTTCCCTCCGGCGTTCCGCGAGCTGGACAACCCGCCGCTGGAGCTCTACGATCTGGACGAGGCCTTCAGCAGTGATAAGGCCCGGCTGGCGCAGGTCACCAACAAGTGCACCGACACAGACCTCGAGTTCTTCGTCAACGAGTGCGGCGAAATACTCGGTAAGACGAGCGGGGGAGGGGTTCGCGGGAGGTGGGGTTAGCTTGCTCGACTGTCTTTCGTTGGAATGTGTTGTATCGCAAGAAGCGCAGATCGTTCTCTGGCCTTGGTAGATCGCGGAATGCCGAGTGATTGAACAATGCGGAGTTTAGACCGAGTGTAGTAGGTGTGTTGAACAAACGTGTTATACGCATATTGCTTATGCTGTCACTTATCTGAGGAATGTTGCTGCGTTTGAAATTTTAACATTGATGCGAAGTTCCAAACTCTCAAGAATCGAAGCTGGCACTGGTTAAGATCTTTTGACATAGGAACGAGTCAGGCCTGTTTCGGCCCGACTGATACCAATCGGTGGTTTAAAACTGCGCCGGGCCGCCATTTCTCCAGTGGCGCGGCCCACTTCCCCGGCCATCATGCAATCATCGATCCCCGTCTGTGGCATCATTGGCCACGTTTGGCGGACCTGCCGCTCCCGTATAGCTCAGGCCCGGGGCTGGACCGGGCTGCGGGAGAGCCGGTTGTCGGGCTGGAGGAGCTGGGTGTCACTGTCGGGCTGGACCGGGCTGGAGAGACCTACCCAAGTGTCTCTGGGTATCTGGGCTAGCTCAGCTCGCTACCCAGCTACCCCATCCACTCTGCCGGCCATGGTGGCTCGGTCGGGCCCCGTTCAGGCGGCGAACCGTATGAGCCCGCCGCTCCTCCGCCGCCAGCGGGCGACAGCAGAGAGGGCGGGATGGTATTGCCGCCATCAAAGTCACGCCACTCTCGGGAAATGAGATGGGACATTCGGTAAAGTGGTCCCTTTCATACGAGTCGCGTCGCTTGATGTGATGGGATGCTCTGAAAATGCCGCCGGCTCTCCCATTTGACGGCGCTGCTGTCACAAACAGCACTTGTCATCACACCGTAGCTGCCAGCATTTGTCGCAATGTCGAACATTGCAAGTTACATAATGTGCGAATGAAAACAGATGATATCGCCCGTCGTGATCTGTCCATTTCGGGGCGTTCCAGGCATCACTGCGGGGCTGCAGCCGGAGTGTCGCACCGCCAGACACATTCTGGAGCATGTCCTGTTCCAGCTGACCGACTATCGCAAACTCAACCAGGTGGGTCCTCCCACTCCGCCTTAGGGGCAGCGATTATCGGTAGTACATGCCTCGGGGATCATATTCGTAGTAATCGTCGGTTTGTCCTTGTTTCGAACTCAACGCTCACTTTATCTTGATTTAAACTAATGTTGGCCGCCTTAACCCTATTCCTGGCGGGGGAGGGGGGGGGGGGGCGGGCCTTTAAGGCCCCCTTCAGGTTTTTCTTGTGCCATTGCCAAACGCCGCAAGACTGAAAGCTCATACTCGGTGACTTTTTCTAAACATTCATTGCGCACATTTTGACAAAAAAAGTTGCCTGGTCAGGTCAGGTCAGGTCACCAGAGGCGGTTTGGTGACCCCACCTCAGAAAAGTTTGCAATCACGCCAGAGCTAGAATTTTTGACCGATCAATTTCTTCTCTTCAGGTTTTAGTTAGGGTACCAGTATGTGCAATTTGCATATCTCAGAATTTTCATATCTGTGACCTGAGGTCAGGCCAGACTCGTGACCTTTACATTGCAAGCCTATGGGAAAATATTGAAACGCCTCCTGCTTCGTGTAAACGAGTCAAAACCACCCAATTCTTTCAGTATTATGGAGGATTATCTCATCGGTGATGATCCTGGTGCCGCTAATTGACAGGGGCACCGGCAAAGGTCATCTGAGGTCATGTGACGTCATAAATCGTTTTTCTGTCAATAAATCACGACATGATGGTGCTAAAAACTTGAAAGGGGTACCAAACTGCTCGCCTGGTCAAGGCACGTCGTTTGGTATGCAGCATGACCATACCCCACAACCTCATTGATGAATGACCTGACCTTGACCTCAGGTCAAATTTCAAATTGACCTGTGAAGGTCATCACATACTTATTTCGCATCGCCTCGGCGAGAGCAACAAAAAATGTATTGGTTTTATGTCTCTATGTTTCTTAGTTTAAAAGTTATATAGGTAACTAATTCCAAAACATTTTATCGTTGATGACCTCTGGTGACCTCAATATTGACCTGACCTGAAAATGTTTTATGTAAAAGTTGTAGATCTTTAAACGACCTATCAAACGCCGTTTGCCGTTTGTCGCTGCGATGTGTAGTTTTTTAGATCTGAAGGGGGGGCCGAATCGCCCCCCCCCCCACGCCAGTTTCTTGTCCCGGCGGAGCCCGCCAGGAATAGGGTAAAGTTGCGAAGTAATCGGAGCGAAATTCATGAATAATCCAAGTTTCTCCGGTCACCTACTTACGCCTTACACTTTAAATTTGTCGACAGGGCGGCTGAGACGAATGTCCGATACATCTGCAGAGAGCAGCGATCGACTCAGGGACATCACATCCTCTCACAGCCAGTCACTCCTCATTGTCTTGTTCTTGGCCTTCCTCTAGCGTGCTGGATATTCAGTTTCATCTCGTGATTACGCGAGTCATTTGTGTGTAGCTGTGTTCCCTTTAATTTGTGCTATTCCAGTGACGTTTGAGCCGCGTCCAATGTCGCTCTCGCCCGTGACGCGTCCAATGTCCCTGCCATCCGCCCCGGCCGACCGATTGTTTTTCCGCCCGCCATCCGTCGCCTCTGAGGGAGCGGTATTTGATGTCGCGCCGGCCGATTCGTAATTTACCGCCGGGGCATCTGTCGACAGCCGCTCGCCCCGGACGGCGGAGGAGTTCAATAAAATGTTAATGCTGACAGCGGTTCATGATGGCGGTTTTAGTGGTGGGGAGAGGCGGACGGGTGTCTGCGAGCGCCGGTGGACGCCGAGCCAGGCAGGTGCTGCCACCTGCATCCGGCTGCGAGAACCTCCGCTGGAAGTCCTCACCCAGACTCGGGCAGAACCCGCGCACCAGCCTGACAACTATCACACGACCGCTCCGCCGCACAGCTTAGAAACGTTGACTAACATCTACTATAGCTGCCCATTTAGTTCAACACACGCCGACGAACATAGACCGTTTATAAAACGTCAACACCCGGCTGGCACAACCAGTTACAAACAACGATACTCAGCAGCTCTGTCCGCCCAGTACGGAGCCAAGGGGGTGGCGATCAGTGGAGCCGTCTGGAGAAAACCCAGGGCAGAGAGGAGATTTAGGCCAAACAACTGAGTTTGAATATCGGGGAATGACAGACGAGGGACCATCAAGTCTGGCTGCACAGCACGGGAGGCGTTAAAGTTTGATAGTCCTAACCCCGACCCCGACTTCCAACATGACTCGATTCCCTGCCCCATTGCGCACTCACGGCTGTTGCATGGTCCACGTCGAAAGCCACACGTTCCAAACGCCGCTGTCCAATAGTTCACCGGCCTCCCACTGTGTGCAAGGTCCTCAGATTCAGCACAGATCGTTCACTGCCGCACAGTTATACCACATTCTGAGTCCAGAGGGGAGGCCGCCACAGCCGTGCCGGCCAACTGAGACGGACTCGGCGCAGAGGCGGTGCACAGAGACGGAGAGCAGTATCACATGAAGTCGTCAGAGTCGTTGCCGCCGTCCTGGTTGGACGTCATGTTCTCCGACTGCATCAGCGAGTCGTAGCTCCTGCGGCGGTGTAGGGCTATGTCAGCCAACAAATTTACTCAAAAATATTCTTCGAAGGCAGCATGACCTAATCCCCTCTACCAAAAATAACCCGATTCCTGTAAGAGCGTTGATGAAATAGTACATGAGTAATGAATCTGTAGGAAACATCGCCAGATAATATAAGTAACCCCGCTCAACACCGTCTCATGTGACCGGGTGACCCACCTGAGTTTGGCCTCCTCCTCTCGCTGTTTCTGCAGAACCTTTTCCTGTTCCTGCTGCTTTTTAAACTCGGCCTTCTTCTTGTCTCGCTCCTGCCGGTCCCGCTCCTCTCGGAGCGCCCGGAAGTCGGGCTTATCCTCCCGCTTCGTCTTGTTCAGCCTGTTCACAATCTCGTTTATCCGCTTCTCCAGGCGAATTTTGTACACCTGCAGGAAATGCTACACTCAGGTACAGTGGCTGACGCATCAAATTCAGAGATAAACAGCTGCTAGGATGCATTAGCGATGATTCAACTTGTATCGAACACGATAAACCCATTGCGCTACTTGAGTGCATGGTAATATCGAAATGCGCCATTCAAGTAAGATGAATAACGCATCCAGCTTTCGTCCACGGGAAATTTCAACATTGTTCAATGACTTTAGTCAGAAAAAGGAGTGACACCCACTATATGACAATAACATCCATACGGTGGCTCCTCAATTATGAGTTAAGCAGGATGTGCTATCGTTTCACCACTCAGACCGCCTTACCAGCGGCCCACGACCGACATTGCATCAGAGCCATGCGCCACGCCCACATCTATCCCAGCAGCAATCGATCCGGACAACTCCGCCCGAGGGCGACCGGCTCTATTTCTGGCAGCGCCGGTCCGATATCCCCCAGCTGATACCCACCTCCTTGTCCTTGTGGAAACTGACTTGGCCGGGCTCCATGCCCGGCGTCTTCTTCAGGTTGGACCACATGGTGTAGATGACGTCCACGTTGTTCATCTTGTTGCCAGTGATGCTGTTGGCCTTACACAGCTGGGCGCAGTCCTCGATCGTCTCCTTGGCGAGAGTCTCGATGGTCTGGCCCTGCCAACAGAAACTTTGTTGATACACAAATGGACGTCCTTCTATACGGGCCTCTAGTTAGTTGGCAGAATAGACATTTGTGTCATATCAGAATGAACACGCACCAATCCGTCAAGACGGCTCATATATTCCAGATATGTAACTCATTCGCTACTCAAATTACGTTACCTTTACCGCCCGCATCTATAACGAATATTTTGCTCCATTTATCGGTCCAAAAATCGACCGTGCCTCACCAGTGATCACTTATGTCCGATGACGTTTATCGCTAGTCACAACTTCGTAAGCTCTTTCTCAGAGGTATAAATGAGCACAAGCACACCATGTAGCAATGCACAGTGCTGCAAGACTGACCGGCTTCAGTCGGAGGTATACGTGGGCCGACGAGACCTTGTCCACGTGAAACCAGACGTCTTCCGGCCACCCCCACCTGATGAGCTCCTCATCTGAAATCAGCATCAGAGGTGGCATTGTACACTGAATCAAATGGTACAGAACATATGAGAGGCTGACAGGAGGCAGAAAAATAATGGTCATCACTGTAAAAAAGTGAAACTCTAAATAATAGCAATGAGCTATTGGTTCTGCATGTGTAAGACTTGACTAAGCTCATAAAATGAAACAACAAAAAGGAATATTGACTGACATAATAATGGTATGTTTGAATGATTTGACTCAAGCCACAATGGTATATTTGAATGATTTGACACAAGCCATAGGTACTGAACACTTACTTTCATATTTGTCAAAGCCCATGAACAGGGTGATTGGTGGATCAGTTACTGAAAGAGAAGATGTGGGATCAATACAGGCAGCTCTTTATGTCATCTATAAATAAATCAAAAATAACACCCTAAATACATAGGTACATATGAAACTGTAATAAGTTTATAGAAGTTGAACAGCACAATTAGTGCCTAATGGAAGACATGGATAAGGCATGCATGCCTCCATCCTACAAATAATGTGATAACTTGACTGTTTGTACGATACATTACCATTTGATGTAAAGTAGTAAACCATCTTGATCCTGGATACTCAGTAGAACCTTCAAAATTTGACAATTAACCTAATGTCCAGAGCTATTTGCCTTTGAGAAGTGTCTGTGGTGGCCAACAAATGGTGTCAGAAAACTTCCATGAGAGGACTCCAAGCTGAAAAAGTCCAAAATGCTTAAACAGTGCAGGTTCCCGAAATAACACAGTAACAGATACATTTTTGGTGCACACAGAATGCATGTTGTAATGCAAATTAAAATGCACATATTTTTACTAAGCTGCATGTAAGCTGTTCACACTCGAGCATCTGATAATGGTATCATTGCAGAGTGACGATCACAAGTCACACCTTCCTAACTTCAAAAACGAAGCCGAGCGGTGAACCTGAACCGGTCTGGCTATGTGGCTAAGAGTGATTTATTTGGGTACGAATTGTAATACCAATACGTGTAATACAATGGGCTATAAAAATTGATACCACTGTCCACTAACAAACCATAATCCTGCAGCAGTCATTTCATCAAATTTTGAACTCACAGTAACTTTTCCCAATGAAGACCAGTGTCCCAAAATTGTAGCTTGGCTTGGGTGTCAGAGGGGAAATTTACCTCAAAAAAGGCGGATAAGAGTGAATCTTTTTATTTCATTTTTGATTGCACATGACATATATTGCGTCGCAATGCACATTGCACAGCTTCTCGCAGCTGCATTGCCAGACAGTGTACACGAAAGACCGTGTGCCGCGTGGAGGTCACCTCTCCTAGCAGACTCTGCTTAACCGAAGCCGTCGCGGCACAGCCATGCGGCCGCCGGTGTCAACAGTGGTGCTGGAGGCTGTCGCACTGGAGGCTGTCGTGTTGGAGTCCGGAGAAGAGACACACAGCAAAAACCTCGCCTTAATGCCATGCTAGCATATTCAGGACTCCATCTGGACCTGCCGTGTGCGGCCTTCGGGTTTGCGGTGGCGGCTGGCCTGCCAGCGGTCGATGTAGCGCTGGCGGCCAGCATAGTCGGGTGGCGCGCCCAGCTCTGCGGCCGTGCGCGGCACGCCCAGCGTCTCCGGCAGCATGAACGGCTTCAGCCACAGCACCAGCGGCGACACGCCCGGCCAGTAGTGCGCCGCGCGGTGGAAGAACAGCGCCCCGTCGGCGGCGGCGGCGGCGGTGGCCGCCAGCTCGGCAGGCCCGCACGCCGTGTGGCTGATCGCCACGAAGCGGTACGGGTTGCTGCGCGAGGCGACCCCCACCTCCGGCGTCTCTGACAGCTTCGTCTGCAGCCACGTGAAGCGGAACTCTGCCTCGCATTCGAACACCTGGTGGCCGTTCCAGGCGAGCAGGTCCAGCACGTGGAACGTGCCGGCCGCCTGGTCCCAGATACAGTCGAGCACCGTGGGCCGCTGGCCGAGTGGGCCGCGCCAGCCGGCCGGCAGCCGAGACGGGAACGTGCGCAGCAGCGCGCCGGAGGCGCTGTACGAGCGCGTGCACCGCCGTTTGGCCACGACCAGGCACCGTTTACCCGGAGGACACATCTTGAGCAGCCAGTCAGTGTGCAGGTCGGCCGGCACCGTCTCCATCCACTCGGAGAACATCAGCTGGTTCGAGTACTGCGACTGATAGAAGCCCTGTTTTCTGTAGCTGAAGGCGGGGGGCAGTGCGGCAGCGTCCAGCGCCCCCTCGTCATCGTCCGCCGTGATGGCCCGCAGACGATCCAAGCGACCATCCCGTTCGCGTTTCTGGCGCTGCAGCAGCTGGCTGCGCCGGCACTGCTGGCTGATGGACACCCGGCCGGCGTTCTTGTACTGCGCCAGTCGGGGTGTGTGAAGCGGCTCGTCAGGCTCGGCACCGCTCGCCAGCCGGCTGTCGGCTAGCTGGGAGGCCAGCTGCTCCATCATGGTACACCGCCAGCAGTCTTAAACCGAAATAACACCCACATAAATCTGTTAATCTTTGACTTGAGATATTTGTCAATTGTCTTGGCCCTAATGTCCAGGAAAATTTCGGCATTAGTAGAGCAGACGTCACACGAAGGTTTTCCAACCGAGCAGATGCGCTGTAGGTTTGTAGGTTGTAGGGTAGGTTTGTAGGTTGTAGGTTGTATGTTAGGTTAGGTCAGGTTAGGTTAGGTTTGTTTAGGTTTTCCTAGAAAGAAGCAACTCCAGGTATGGCGCCTCTCCTTGGTTGGAAAACCTTCGTGTGACGTCTGCTCTACTAATACCAAAATTTCTACCTATTAGATAAGGCTCAAAAAGAGTGGGAAAGGGGCCAATGGCATACATTTATGCCGCCAATGCCAATGGCATACATTTCACTGCCAATGGCATACATTTATTACGAGCGAGCGAGCGCAGCGAGCGAAGCGAAGTCTTTTCAATATAACGGAATAATCTCAGTATGAGCAGCCCGGCCCGGCCCGGCCTGTAACGCTTTTGAGGGGCTTATATCTCAGCAACCGCTGGACCGATTGGCTTGCGGTCTTTTTTGCTGGGTAGCCCCATTCCTTCTACCCCGTAACTGGCTACTTTTGATACATCTCAGTGACCGTCGTGGCACGTGCCACGTGAAAAGTCAAGGGAGTTCAAGCAGTTTTGCAAAAGTAATGATTTTGAGAGGCCCATATCTCAGCAGCGGCTTGAGCGATTGTCTTGCGGTAATTTTTATAGGGTAGCTGCATCCCTTCTACCAAAGGTCGGACACTCTTGATCTACCGTAAAACGGGGTGTTAAGGGACAGTTTTGAGGTGTTTTGTTATATAACTCAAGAAAGGTTGGAGATAGAAGCATCAAATTGTCAGCATTTTATGTGGAAATTGGTGCTTTACATGCCTGCTACATTGAAGTTTTAAAAATATATACATGCATATTATTTTTTATTATTTTTCATCACTGTCCCTTAGCACCCCAATGTGGGGTGTTAAGGGACACCTATATTATTCCATGAAATGGTCATCAAATGCCCACAATTGGGGTGTGAAAGGGCACACAATTTATTTATTGAAATGTTTTGCATGTTCTGTCTCAAAACATGGCAGGTTCATTCACCACTAATGGCCTTTTTAGCCAATTATATGTAATGCAGTTTATGCTTCTGGAAAATGTGCTAATTATAAGGTAAACAGAACCAAAAAGTACCCTTCTGTCATCAACAAAAACCCATTTTGAAGCTAGTCACTTGTCATTATGTTGCCCTCTTTGTTTTGGCCTTTTTATGATGACATCACATTTACCTACATCAGTCTTCATTGACCCATCATTGTAAAAGAGTTTTGAGGTGTTTTGTTATATAACTCGAGATAAGAGCATGAACTTGCCAACATTTTATGTGGAATTTGGTGTTTTCCATGCCTACTGAAAGAAAACTTAATGAAATTATATTTAGATATTATTTTTCCTTTTTTCTTCCCTGTCCCTTAGCACCCCACATCAACCTCAAAATATGCATGTGTCCGAAAAAGAGGAAGAGGATGATGAATGAATAGGTGGATTTGTATAAGTTTTTCAGGAAACATGTGCAATACATGTGACAATACACCTATGCATTCATTTTACCTGTACACCTACTAGTTTATGTGGTACACACAGAGTTTTGGAGATGTCTCAATTTTGTGAAAATGTAGCATGATTTTCAAAACCATTTTTGAACCAAATCACTTGCATAAAAAACCCTGCCATTTTGTCCTATAGTCAAGAACAAAACAGTGTCAATTACCACACTCAAGTTTTTATTTAACCTTCTCAAATTAGGAACTTAACATGACTCAAAGTTTTTCCCACACAACTGTCCCTTATCACCCCACTGTCCCTTAACACCCCATTTTACGGTATGTGAGTGACCCCCACTGCACGTGCAAAATACAAAAAGAAGAGGTGCCAAATTTGTTCCCATTTCAGTAACTCGGTAATTACTGGGGCAATTTCGCTGAAACTTGGCATATAGGTAGGCACCCACCAGGCAATGCATTCCCATGTGTTGCGGTTAGGGTGCTACTGCACGTGCGCACGTGCAGGGGGCGTTTCCAGATCTCGAGAACGGCTGGGCCGATTTGGATTGTGCTCAAATTTGGTAAACGGTTGGGGACCGGTTAGTAGGGTGCCTGCAAAAGTCATTTTGGACCCCGTTTGCATGTGCGCAAGTGCAGAATGCCGCTTTTAGATCTCAGGAACGGCTGGGCCGATTGCATTCAAATTTGGCACACTGCTAGTGACCGGTTAGAAGGGTGCTTTTCACTAGCCCGTTGGAAGTACCTTCTCGCCCTTTCGCACGTGCAGGGCTCACTATCTCACTCGCTTGTTCTTCGCCCAAAAGGCGTTTTACTGGTTATTTATATACAAGTTTGGCAAAATGTAGGATGTAAAATGATCACCCAGGCAAATGCTTTTCTCAATAAAATTGGTAGTGGAAAATTGCTCGAGAAAATTAGAGATAAGTGCACAATAATTTTCATTTTGATTTGGATGTCACTTCCCACCCAAATCAACACATTTTGGGACACTGATGAAGACCGCCAACAGCAAAGATTGATTCAGAAACGCAGTCACGGTATATAGAGAACTAACGGATCGATCCCAGAGCTCGCGAGGGTTCGTTTTTTATTAGATTCAATAATTCGATCTTGAATTCGATTTCATAAAAGCGCAATATCATAAGATCACATCGATCACATGCTGCGCATTCGCCGCAATAGAGCAGCAATAGAGTCTGTTCTTATGAGAAGCTCTCAGCTGCCAGCACGATGACGAACGAATTGGAAGAGGCGATTTTAATATGGCGTCATGTTTCTCCTGTATTTTTTCTCATTTTACAATTATTTTGTAATGTTTTCAAAGCATTTTCGTCACAAATTTGACAAATTATTTTTTTTTTATATTTTGAGTATAAAAAAGAGGAAAAAGTTAAATTTTATTTTAACAAATAAACTCACCATGATCTTCTTCGAACACAACTTTCACTTCTCTTGCACAAAAGGGCGTAGCATGTGTAGTGTCGGAATCTCGTGAAGGTTGCATAACTTTAGCATATTTCTGCTTGTGGGCTAATCATTTACTGTTAAAATTTCGCGTTAAAATTGAAGATACTACAGAGGAAGACATAAATAATGGCACTTGGGGCTTCAAAGCCCTCAAGGCGAGAGGTAAGCTGTGTATGCAATTGCTTGGCTGGTTGACATTTGCTGATGAACCCATTGGCCAGTCTCAGGCTAAGTGGCCTTGTGAGTTGTATCATGTATGATTCATGAATACCTCAATTTCAATATGAAATCATGCTTTAGCACATCTTTTGAATTTGGAGACTGTGTTCTGGGCTTATTTTTTATTGGTGTTGGTTGAATTAGGTTCACTTTCCAACCTGAACCTAATCTTCATGTTCAGGGCCCTGTTTCACCGGTGATAGCAGCACGCTGCTATTACACATGTCAAATTGGGTTTCCATGGAAACATCAACAAACCATGCCGTTGTCAATCTGTGTGATGTCATCAGATATTGCTGCTAACATCTTCACGGCCGTGCAAATGTATCAAACGCATTCAACGAGACAGCAACTCTGCCTCCAAACGAAGCTATGAAAAAGCTCAAGGATTACATGAAACGTCATTAGTGTGACCGGTGATGTCATCACATTACGTCAGCTCGCGCAATTTGATAGTAGCGTGCTGCTATCACCAGTGAAACAGGGCCCAGGGCAGTGCAGGCTCTCCCCCCTTGCTTGTGAATATCAATATTGAGGATTGAGATGATGTTGGAACACTTGACCAGATTGTTTCATGATGATATTTTTTACACAATGTTCAAGGTGCATATTGGCTGTAATTAAATGTGTTATGCAAATTGTCTAGGTTACATGTAACTAGATGTGGAGTGGGTAGGTACCTATTAAACTAGACGTTTTTGTCTCACATTTTGATATATTCACCTGCCCTGTACGATAATGATGAAATGTTGTTCTCAATTTTTCAACAGTACATTAAGTATTTGTCTTTGAAGTTTGAACAATCATCCATCCCACAACAGTTATCCCTGGCCCCTCAACCTTCATCTCCCACATCTCTTATCCCACTCCCACACCCCAACAATGATTGTAGAAAAACTGGCTAGGATGCTCCCCAGATCCTAGCTTAAATTCCCTACCTCTGACTCCACTTCTTGAAACCCAGTCTCTAACCAGTGTATGCCAATATTTTGGGCATCCATCAAACATGGTCAGCATTTCAACCTGTCAGCCATGGCAACCAGCATGTTTATGATGAGGATGATTGGTTCTAAAGAGGCATTATTCAGCAGCACATCAATTGATCTGTAACCTGACTATGTTTGCTTGCTTGGATGAGTGTTTCAAAGTGTGCTTTTTCAACTCTGCCATTTTCACATGTTGACACCTAGGTGTATTTGCAGGAATTTCTGTGCCACCGAGCTCTGTCCAGGAGACTCAAGCGCAGTCTTTACTTTGGTGGACGTGCCACTGATGAAGCTGGTAGCCTTCCCCTCATGGGTGAGTGCCACTGACTGTTGCTTTGTGATAATTTAAATCAAGTTAATTTTTCTCAACTACCTGCATGCATATTATAGCATTCAATGCGTGTAAACTGTTCAAAGTCCCTTCCCCTCCCCACTACAGCAACAAAGCATGAGTTTTGGCCCCCAGCTGCGCTCTGCTGAGTAAAACGGACTCGGCGCTGACGTAACCGCTCTCGTCTGCCCGCAGCGGCGGCCAGTCGCGAGTTTTCGGGCCGGCCGGGCCGCCAGCTGCGCTCGCTGGCCATGCGGGACGTGACGAGCATCACGCACCAGGCGTGTATCTCGCCGGCGGCCGTAGTGATGGCGCTCGTGTACCTGGAGCGGCTGGCCGACCTGCGGCCCGACTACCTGAGGCGGACACACCCAAAACACCTGTTTGTCACGTCCACGGTGAGTTATTATATAGTGTACACTATACAGTATACACACCCAACAGCCAACACAACCATTTATTTGTCAAATCCACGGTGAGCTAATGCTATGCACACCCGTTGCACACCCTAAATGCTTTGTTTGTGTTACACTGTTGTTAGTCATCAATAGCATTTGGAAGAATGGGCTTTACCCGTGGCCCGTGGGTCCTTACTAGCGGCTGGATTTTCGATTCACAAGTGCTAACTGCTGTCATAGCATTCGGTAAAATTTATTCAGTAAGATATCTCCGATTCTAACTTGTAACTACCCTCTCTCCCGCGACAGCTGGCCGCCAGTAAGATGCTGTACGACGACGGTGAGCAGGAACAGGTGTTCAATGATGAGTGGGCCGCCTCCGCGGAGATGACTGTCGACGAACTCAACGCAGCCGAAATCGACTTCCTGAACGCCATGGTAAGTAGCCTCGACCGATGGCGGCGAATTTCAGATGACTAGTTTCTTAGTCGCAGAGGATTAGGTGGCCGTTATGCATTCATCATTTTATTGGGTTCACTTGAAATTATTTTCCATACATCACGCATCAATTGGATTGCAGAGCGTTGCAGATTATTTGTCACTCCGGTGTCCGCCGTTTTCCCGCTTCTTACCTGTCTCGAACCGTTGTTACCCATCTCCACTGTGCACTTCTGACTTTGCGTTCTGCCGGCCGCCGCCGCAGGGCTGGGAGCTGTACGTGCCGCCGGGCACGTTCACCGAGATGCTGGGCCGGGTGGAGGCGGGCGCCGCGCTGGCAGAGTCCTCGCAGCGCGGCGGATGGCTCACCTACTCGGACCTGCTGTCGATCGGCAGCGCCGCCGACCTGGCAGCCACCGTACAGCTGCTCAAAGACGCCCTGATCAAGGTGGGAGCCGCTCCGGGTGGGCTGAGGGGATACGAGTTGAAGCTCTCGTGATTGTTTTGCCAACGGTTCACAGTTGATTTCGACGAAGTGATTCTGTTATCAAAGAAAATATCGAAATGATAGGGATTACGTATAGTCATGTGTCATGTTTCAACGGTTTTTGTAAATCTCTGGTCGGGTCACAAATTTCCAGTGCGTGCGGCCAGGTGGCTTTAAAGACATAAATAGGACCGGGCTGTCTGCTGCCCGCCCTGACCCCCGCCCGTGCCCCGTCCCGACAGGTGGTGGCCGTCTGCTCGGTGGCCTACCTGGCCTCGGTGATGACCCTGATGAGCTCCGTACTGCTGGTGTTCCACGCCCCGCCGCCGGCGCCGGTACCCCACCGGGCAGTGTTCGTGGCCCGCCCGCCGGCCGCCGCACCACCCGCCGGGTCCCCGCTGCCCCCGCCGTCCGCTCTCCTGGACCAGCTGTGTGCTGCCGCCGCTTCCTCCGGTCTGCTCATCCTGGCCGCCCTGAACCCCCTCGCCGGAGATTCTGAAGGACTTGGTGCTGGAACAGCCGACCGACCGAATGTCACCGAGAGGCTCAGTGGCGAAGACATGGACGACACCCAGCGGCCGGAGCTGCAGTCTGAAGTGCCGACCGCCACCGACAGATGGCTGGAGGAGACGATGAATGATACCTGGAGGAATCTGCGGAGCCCGGCGCCCGATCCGGACGATCCCGGCGACTCGATCCATTCTCGGCTGTCGGTGCTGACCCCGCGGCGACTGCCGGTCCTGACCAACGCTGCGGACACGCTACCTCCCTCCGCCTCCTCTGACCTTGTCCATCCGGCCGTCACCACCTCCCTCCCGCCCTGGGAGCTGGCCAACCTGACCACGGCCGCGGGCGGACCGCTGTGGTGCCGGGGGGACGGCCGACAGCGCGCCTGGCCCCGTCTCGGCCTGCTGGCTGTGTGTAGCTGAGCGGCTCCACGCTCCGCCGCCCCGCCCCCGCCTGACCTGACCCCGCATGGCCTCGCTCCGCCGCGGGCCCCTCGTCCGCGGCGCCTCTGGATTGTCTCAAAAGGCTTGTGACCTGCCAGTTGTTCGCAGTCCCGCACCGCCCGTAGTAGTTTGACCATCGCTCTGTCCCGTTGTCTCTGCAACTCGGTTTGACGTGCACGCTCTAACACGGTGCGAGATGTTTAATCAGGGTTTATTTGGACAGGTTCTTGTTAAAATTTGGTGATGAGCTTTCAGCGCTGTTGCATACTGTCCTGTTATTGTTGTCATTAACTTCTCCGGAAGATAGGCTTGACGTGAGTTTTGTGTTGCTTGCCAAGTATTGGAGCTATTAGCTGCAGAGGTATGTGCTTACTTCAGGCTCAACCACAGGTATTCGCTTTCTCGCTGTATCTGATATTGGAGTGAAAGGTATGCATTTGTTGACGATCTAGATCTGCTAGTACACTGAACTTACGGTAATGTTTTCTATCGTAGCAACAAATTTGTTTCAGTGTTGGATTTCTTAAACTGTGCCAATTGCACAACATTTGTAACAGAAAAAGGTAGCTTACTTTATACGACTAAAACTAGCTATAGTAATTAAAATGTAGTGTATGGTCGACGACTGAGTGATTTTTCTCAACAAAAGCCGGTAAAATACACTTTGCAATTTTTCGCTGTTATTTCAGGAACGTTTACTGGATAGCGAAAGTATACATGTTTATCAGTAACTCACGATTTGCAAAATACAAATTTTGCAAATCGATGACACAATTTGCAAAATGCCAATCGTGTCAAGTTGAAGTCGAATGTTGTGTGCACTGTGCAGTCATGCTAATCGCACTCGGGTCCCGTCTGCATCAATTCATCACCATCCTCAGTAGCCCCCAAACGCAGACCAGCGAGTCGTCCATAATATTACACAACATTGTACCACGGTTTCCGTGACGGATCCCAGCCGCGCCGGGCGGCGGGAGCATTACACAAACCGACAGTGATCGGCCAGGGGGTGATGATGTGAACCGCGCCGGGATGACACTGACACTGACACTCCCACAGGGGTGACATGGCTGACACTGCGCGGCGTCACGGTACATGCTCGTTCAGCTCCAGGTCGTCATACAGGTCCTGTTTGTAGAATCGCGCCTTCACCTGGCGTCCGCCGAAGAACCGGCCGTTCAGGTCGACCAGCGCTGCAGCGGGGAGGGAGCAAAATTACTTACAGAAAGGGGTTGAAGGTAAACAAAGTGGGAACGATTGAACGATATGCTGACGAGAATGAAAGGATATTAAAAGGGTAAGGATGGTTAACCCGCGAGTTGCTGGGGGGGCGTTAAACGCCCCCACTTTTTTCGCCGGGCCATAACATAAAAACGGCGCGCCGCAGGCGCGCCAAATTTTGGGTACCTGTAGGGAATTGATTGAAGTTTATTGTGACAAAGATTCAAAAAAATCGGTCAGAAATTTTTTGAGATATCGAGGTTTTAGTGACGTCATGATTTCGGAGTTTTCGACCTAAAACGGCATATGTTCAAAAAAATCATATAAAATCACAGAATAAATATACAGACATGCCGTAAACGCCATTAGACTGCCAATACCATGAGCATTCTAATGGCTATCTTCGATTATTGATTATTGTTCCGCATTTTCCAAAATCTTGAACTGAATCTTGGCAATTTCTCGTGACTACTTCACGACCATGATACATGAATTTCTTAAATTGAACTTTTTGAGCCAAACTCGTACACATATGAGAAAAAGAATGTCACCATCGTGTTCTACGCTCCAAATTACCCATAAAACATGTGTCACAGGCTGCGAATATCAGTTTTGATTTTCGGGGATATGTGCCTACCCGGTTGACCTAGCCTTGACCCTGAACTATGCTTGACTGACCCCTACATGGAGCTGACACTCTTGTAAGCCTTATATGATGGATCGTGCACCGTTTTGACAGAGTTTATGACGAGAGGCGCCCATTGCGAAGTCCTGAAGTCCATGCTACTGAAAGCCCGATTTCCGGTGTTTGACCTGACCTTGACCTGACCTGTGACCTCAAAATTCAACTTTTAAGTACTCATCTGAAGCGTCTCGTCGCGCTCTTTTGTTTGCCGCCTCGTGCGTTTCGCTGCGCCTATTGGTTCTCGAGTTATCGGCTGGGGGCGTTTAACGCCCCCCCCAGCAAACGGTGGGTGGCGAAATACCCCAGCAACTGCCGGGTTAAGGATATTGGTGAGGTTGCACAATGCGACAAGAAACCCACAAAAAATGACAATAAAAGATAATTGGGACCATGACTGCATAACTTCCATGGGCGCAAGAATACAAACGTCTTTCCCAAGGCGCAAGACGGTTAATAGGCCGACACAGAAAAGGTATAGTGTGCGCATTGTGCGTTTATAATACCGGCCGTCGGTTGTGTGTTTAACGAATATCACTGATGACTTTAAATAAATAAAAATCGACCCTCTCCGAAAAGTATTAACACAGCAGACAACGGTGACATCGCGTCCTGTCGGAAATCATGTCCCGCCATTCTATGCAGTGTGCAAACTCCCCCTCGGCATCGACCCCGCCCCATCCCCAGTCTCTACCCGTGCCCACCTTTAATGGAGTTTTCGATCCGCTTGAACTCGACGAAGATGCGGACGGCCTCGTTGTCGGAGGCGCCGGACACTTCTAGGATGGTGACCTTGACCACCTCGCCGTACTTGGTGCTGCATTCCTCCTTCACCTCGCCCTCCAGCTCATCGTCCACTTCCCCGCCGCCCACCATGTTCTGTGGGGGGGGGGGGGGGGCAGGGTCCGTGACTGGCAGAGAGCCGTGCTACAGATACCTCGCCGGCGCCCACCACGTTCTGTGGGGAGGGGAGGGGAGTCAGAGGGCCGACACTCAGAGGGTCTACACTTCTGCTCGCCTTCGAGCCCATCAACCAGCCTCCCCGGCACGCCCATCAACCAGCCTCCCCGGCACCAACCATGTTCTGTCCGGAGAGTCAGAGATCAATCAGAGATAGGGATACCTCACATAGCCAGAGAAAAGACAGCCGGAAAAATAGCTTAATCGAAACATCAGTGAGCGATATCCGTACCATCCAACACGCATTTACGTGACCGCAAAATGTAACGACTGTTCTATTGCAAGAATCGTAACTCAAACCTTATAGCACCGTGTCTTTAATGACCACACCTCTCCCGTCGCTTTCCCAACTCCATGACTCACCCGAAGCATCACAATTTTGGTGGGGTTGCGCAGTATTTCGGCCATGGTGGGCTGCGCGGGCGGGGGCGGCGGCGGCGGCGGCGGCGGCATCAGGTCGCTGCCGCCGCCCTGGGGCGGGGTGTTGGTGCCCGACGGACCCGGAGAGCCCGCCGTCAATAGCTCGCGCTCGTGGATGATGCGACCACCGCGTTTGGAGGTCTTCTCGACGGCCAGTGCCCGGGAGATGCCCTGGCCGGCCTTACCGAGTCCCTGACCCTCCTGCCGGCCGCCGGAACGAGCAATGGTCAGATACAGACCTTACAGGAGGGGCGATGGCAAACCTGTATATGTTTGGCAGGCAGAACAGAATAGTGATAAACGCAAAATGAGCGGGAGGCACTTTTTGCCCTTCAAACGTCACAACTCACAATGCATCATCCGGCATGACCAAATATACGTGCCACATATTATTAGGTCATCAATGTTAACCACTTAAATTCATGCTTTTTACAAGGATGTGACACACATTTCAAACAACACGCTTTGTTCTATCCAGCGTGCACTAGTTGCTCCCAACTTCCCGCACACGTACGCACCTTGTACCCATATTTGGCCATGATCTGAGCGGCGATACTGCCCCCTGCGCCGGAGCCGCTGGGCCGTGGCGCGCCCAGACCGAACGATGGCGGGGAGGAGGAGCGCTCCTGGAGGGCCGACGGCGGCGCGATGGCCGCTCCCAGCGCGCCTGCCGGGACGGCGACGGTCAGGGGTGGAGACGGAGAACGTCACACAGTCATACCTAACCAGGTGGATGTGCTGAATGTGGCCTGGGTGAAGTGCCGAAAAACGCTGAACAAGCGACATACAGGGCAGATGGGGTTTCTCACTCAGTATCAGACAGCAAGAAATCTTACCCACTTACTTTTATTGACATTATATTCGGACAAGATGATATTCTGACACGACAAGAAGACGCACATGATGACATGATGCGATTGACATGATCTGGGGGTACCCTGCTGGTACCGGCCCTTCCTCGCCTCGTCCCGGTCCGCAGCTCCGGTCCCTCTCCCCGTCTCCCCCCCCCCCCTCGCCACTCACTCTTCCTCTTCCGCTCCTCTTCTGCGGCGGTCTCTGCCTCGTCGTCGCTGTAGCTGCTGACCAGACTCGTCACCGGGCCCGCCATCTCGCGCTCGCGACGCTCTCGTTCCTTCTCCTCCTCCTTTTTACGGCGCGCCGCTGATTAGAGAGGGTTTATGAATTTACACTCGGATACGCACAAAACGGTGCACAGGAAGGGCGGGGAAAAACAAACCAAGAATGGTTACGAAAAAAACAGAAAATGTGGGTAAATAAACCAGGTTGTGTAACACAGCAACTGAAAAAGTTATTATTCGATCCTGATCCCTAACACAAGGCTTCATATATTCAGTTGAACAAGATTTAGAATTTGACATTTACATTTACTTGAAGGAATCGGCATTTGTGCAAAGTGGAATGTTAAGGTGTTTCGGCATTTGTCAAGTTGTATGTCTTGGACTCACCTTTAACGACCTTTTCGTAGTCGTTTGGTTTGAGAGGGTCGTACTCGTTTTTGGCGTCTTGGTCCGGCCCGAACGAGATGAATTGTGCTGGGCCCCGGTAACCTCTCTGGTTCAGCTGAAAAACATTTTATCAGGAGTTATCTCATTGTCAAGAAGGAAATAGTCAAAATTCAAAAACTGGATGGAAAAAATAAACACTTGCTGAAATTTCTTCACAACTTAACGCTCAGCATCGTCATTTTTGTCATATGATAAACCGGACAGCTGAAACGTCATCCCCTATCACCGGCGTTCTCCCCTCCCCCAGCGTCCCGTCCACTCACGCCGGGCATGGTGAGCACGGCCGTGGCCGCCGCCGCCGCCGCCGGCGAGTCCTCGTCCTCGCGCCTCGTGCCCTTGAGGTCGATAACGGGCGCCAGTACGTTACCTCGCCTGCTGAGGTCGCGGCGCGGCTGGCTGACGGCCGCCTTCCGCAGCTTCAGCTGCGACTGCAGCAGCTTCATGTTGGAGCTACCCCAGCCGGGCACGCGGTCCGACTTCTGACCAGAGTCGATGTCGTCGTACAGAGACATGGTCCCGCAGTGGTGTAGAAACTGGATACACTGCAAATATAGGGGTGATGATAATGATGCTGATAATTTAACCTTCGCCTGTATGTGGCGTTTTCCAGCGTCTAACGTGTACGGGGCGGGGGGGGGGGCGTTTGGACCCCCCCCCCCCTCCCTGCCGTTCGGTCCCAGATCGAGTTAAAGCATCGGGGAAAAAGATGAGCGCGCTGTCCGTGACGAGAGGAAGCTGATCATACCCAATTTTAAGGTCATATATCATTGGTTGACCTTCCAGGACAGGTCACTGACCAAAAGCTGGGAAAATTGGGACCTGCTAGAACTTCGTAAAGTGAAGCTATTATGTTTGGGGGGGGGGTGCTGATCACGAATTCATGTTAGTTTCGACCACCGATGATGTCTTCATGGATTTAGACAAGGATTTAGACCAGGCTGGTCGAGTCGCGTCAGGTAAGGCAATTAGTAGACGTCCTGCTGCGTCCAGATGTGCATCTTAATCGTCCCATAAAGGAAGGGGCACGTCAAAAGTGCCTCAAGGGTTCGTCTAATCGCCAAAATAAGGGTCGCAATCGATTCCTGGGGTCAATATCTAGCCGCAGCCTCGGGTCCAAAATGTATGCATCTTACACATCTGGAAGATCAGTTGGGCAAACTAGACTTCTGGAATCAAAATATGGAGGCATCAATAATTTGATTCTGGTGGGAGAGCCATGACCAAATATGGGCATTGCATCAATTTTTATTCAGCTGGGTACACTTTCGACTTCAAATGTATTGTTACGGTTGAAAAAAAGCCCATGACAGTGAGACTTTTCTTTAAATAGGTAGAAAAATGAGGTAGGTATGCAATTGCAAAGAAAGTTACCACAAAACTAAGAAATTTTCACTTTGGCCTTGTGAATGGGAAAAAGACAGAGCCACTGTTTCCCTTGCCAGGTTGCGACCACTGCCTGGCTGTATGTGATTATGTGTTCGAGTCAGATGACATCTTAACTGTCTCTCACCCCCGACCTTACAGGAGAGCCTGGAACAGGGGTCGCTTTGCCTTGATGCGCCAGCTGCTAAAAGATACGGACTGGGACTTCGAGTTTGCCTACCGGGATTGTGATGAGTGTTTTGTCCAATTTGTACGAGTCATTGCAGATCTGACAAATGAGTTTGTGCCAGAACAACCTCCACGTCTGAGGACCCGGCCGCAGTTCCAGACTAGACCACCGACGAGCCTTATACACCGCCGCCTGAGAGCATGGAATAACTATAAGGTTGTTAGACAGAAACTGGGAAGGAAAGCCCATGCTTCCGTGGAGGCGTATGGTGCCTTTGCTTCAATTAACAAAGAGTTAAGAATGTTCACTGTAACTTCACAGTGCCAGTATGAAAGAAACTTAATTGACAGGTCCAGACAAAACCCAAAACTTCTCCATTCTTATGTAAGGTCTAAGGAGGTTGGCTGTCCAGCAGTTGGCCCCATAATGCTGAAGACTGGTGAAATGAGCGACGATGCCCAAACCATGTCTGAAATGTTCGCCTCATCGTTTGTTTCTGTTTACTCTCCTAACAGCCCAAGGCACCCTGCACCCCATCAGATGTTCAATGGAACGCTTAACAGTGTTGATTTCTCAACGGACGATGTCCTATCGGCACTGATGATGCTTGACCCCCATTCTGCCATGGGGCCCGACAGATTGCATCCACTGGTGCTGAAGTCTTGTGCTGCTGAGGTGGCATATCCCTTGCACTTGATCTTTCAAGTGCATTCTTTCATGGAACTTCTCCCCCTCTGTGGGCCTTCTACATGCTAAATGTCACGTGTGAATTTCACGAGCCTTGATCAAATAGCCCCAACAAACTTTCGTATGAAAGAAACCAATGACGTCATTCCCAAGTAGGGTGCTGATTGGCAATCCAAACCAGCTGCTCGCTAATGTGACATACCAGTCACCACCGCAACCAGTCTTCGTTCTAATGACGTCGTCATCACGATAATTCCCGAGGCAAGAATGGATTTGTTCTGCCGCAATTGTTAGTTCGTAGAGTAAATTTAAAACCTTGGTCCGTCACCGTGCGTCACCGTGGCTGGCACGCATTTGTAGGGCTTTCCAAAGAACAGTCAACAACGGAACCCGGCCGGGTAAGAAGACCACGCGAAGTCCGTAGTCCGCACCGCACCAAGGTCCAAGCGTTGGTCCAAGCCAAATCCGCACCGCACCAGGCCAAATCCGCACCGCACCACTCCAAAATCCGCACCAGCCGAACAAGCCCGCACCGACGAGATCTCGTCGAAATTGCCATACTTTGCAGTCTGGGTGATAGGTAACCTACCAACCTACAAACCTACAAACCTACCTACCTTGACCTACAATGACAACCTAAAACCTACAAATCCTACAATCTATAGATGGCCTTGTACAAACCTACAACCCACGGTATATAGAGAACTAACCAACCTAAAACCCACTCATTACAGCTACAACCTAACTCATTGCTACAACCTACTCATTGCTACAACCTAACCTAACCATAGGGCCTTGACCTAACCTAAAACCCCTAAAACCATTGTAGAGTTCAGTGCCTCCTAAAACGGACGCCGGTGAAAACAGGGCGCCGGAGGGCATATTAGTCACGTGACATTTGGAACTTCTCCTGCTCCATGGGCCTTCTATATCCCAAACGTCACGTGTAAATTTAACGAACCTTGATCAAATCGCCCCAGGCGCCCTGTTTTCACCGTCGTCCCCTAAAACCGCCTTGCTAAAACCTAAAATATTTGCTGGTACATATTTGTATCAACAGCGTCACAATTGTAGTTAAGACCTAAACTTGACATACCGAGCAAAAAAAAAAAAAAAAAAAAAAAAAAAAAAAAAAAACTTGACATATACCCACTGAACTCTATAATGCATATACCGGATGTGATAGCTCACAATGAGTCGAATAGTGTGAGACGCCTGCTATAAGAATACCAGGATATCTTCCACATCTATAATTTCCACAAAATAATTTTAATCATCTATAATTTAGCTGCTGCTTTTTGTGCCAAAGATGAGGGACAGTAATACAAGAAAAACAACAGTGTGGAATGCTTTCCTCTGATTGGCTGATTTGATTTTGAGTTTCATTCTTTGTAAATGACGTATTAAAATTTATTTTACTTTGTTGTTTTCATTTTTAGAATCTGCATTTCAGTTTTTTGGTTTTTGACTTGATTTTGATGATTTATTAGCTCTGAACTAGTTATCTGTTTTTAAAAAGGTGAAAAATATAGTAATGACGTCAGTAAAAGCTCACTTTATTTTGTCGGTAAGATCAGCTGATTCCGTCGTTTGATTTGAAACCGTTGACCAAGCCGTTGACGAAGTCGGGCGGCGCACCTTGGGAGCGTTTCGCCGTTTCAATTTGTCGTTCGTGAGGGGTGGATAAAGGTGTTGTTTAGAGAGTTTTGTGTCTTTCTTACTTATTTTCATAGCTCTGACCAGAAGAGTGTTCAGCCGCTTCAAATATAGATCAGGAAGGACCAAGGCCAACAACTTCGACTTCAACTTCTTGGTTCTTCGACGACGGCCTTCGACCCAATTTCAATTTGCCGCGTCACGATGGATGGGGATCTGGATTTAAACTTCGATGCCCCAATGTACATTGATTTTACCAATTTTAATGCTGACGAATATGAAAACTCAGATGCAGAAGCCTACTTTGGTGAGTTTTACTTATTTCATCATTCATTAGTAAAAAATGCTCAATGCCCTTTAGTGTGTTTTTATATTAAAATAAATGCTTCGAAAGGATGACACTATGACTTTCGTGAAGCAGTTGTAACACTTCACTGGAAAAGGTTGAAGGAAATGTGACAGAATGAATTTGCCTTTCTAATGTTAAAGTTTTTCCATGAAAAACATTCCTCGTCATAATTGTACTCCACAAAACACTTGCCAAATTACTGATCACTTGGATATAGTACCAAGTCTCAGAATGTGAGTAATGTTGAATGATATGCTTATTCCAATTACAGAGGTTGATCATGAAGCCAATGCAGCAATGGCCTCTCAGAACACCAAGCGGGAGGCTGCTCCAATGAAGCAGGAGGCTGCACCTAGCCAGGAGCTGGTGCAGAGAAGCCATGCTCCAGCTCTGAAGGAGAATATCCGATCAGGTGGGCACAGCAGAGGCTCGTCTGACTTGTCAGACAGGCTGTAGTGTTGATTCTGGCCATGTGTTTGCTATTTGTATGACAGGACAGTGAACACTTGAAGAAACATATTTGAGACCTAACTTTGCAATAATTTCGTAACAACTAAACTAATCCTAGTATAATTGAATGCTGATTCCCTTCAGTTGTATTATGGTCTTTGGTGTCCAAATAGAAATAGTGATGTGCATTGTGCAAGGTCATTGAGGAAGCTTACATGTGATAACCTGAGTGTTTTACATCCCTTGCAATGGTGAAACTTTGCATTTGCATAGGACTCGCCACTCAGGAGGTCAGATCATTATAATTTCGAGTAAAGGAGAGACAGACGTGATAGTTGAAGGTGCGTACATGAATGGGCGACAGACCATCATATGCAGACACTATGTGCTGGGCTGGGCCTGGCTGTCCCATTCTACTAAATCTCATTGACTGCCACACCTGTTTGCCTCTTTTTGAGCATCGCAAAGATTATTCCTGTCAGCACCTTAGCCTGCATTCGGACCTTAACCCGCGCCCGGCTGGGGGTCCTGGATTTCCACGCCCTGCTGGGGGGGGGTGTATGAACACCCCCCTTGTAACTCGGCTCCTGGGCCACGTAGCGATACGCGGAAGGCGGCGTTCGAAAGAGCGTCAAAAATAATGACGAAATCACTTCGGTCAATTTTTTGGTCAGGTCAAAGGTCAGGTCACCAGAGGTCATTGAAGGCAAAATTTCGCCGATTTCCAGGTCGAATGTCGAAAATTTCCAAGAAGCCAACGCATAACTCGGGAACCAATAGAGCTACAGCGCCGCGGAAAAGCGCATTCGATAGCCCTATTAACGCCCTTTCTGAGTAATACTCTCAGATTTGACCTAACGTCAACGGTTTTGCCTGCAGGGGGCAAAAACTGCAAAAATAGCCGATTTTTTCGGAAACAGCTTTTTTTTCTGCAATAACTTTTGACCCAAGCCTTGTACGAGCTTACTTTTACCGGCATCGTGTTCCTCTCGTCAAGACGCATCGAATGAACTATAACTTGACCTTGAAAGGTCAACTTGAAAATTTGACCTCAGGTCAAGATCATGACCTGACCGGAAAGGGTCATGTTGCATATCAGTCGATCCGTATCGTCAAGCTGAACACATCTGGGGCGTTTTCATTGCTCTAGCATGCCTCTATCAAAAGTTATTTGCGAAAAACTGTTAGATACCATTCGTGACCTAAGATGACCTCAGGGCATAAACAAGGGTCACGGACACCATTTTCATGTTCTGTGTGTCTAAACCACTTGTAATTCGGTGTTTGGGAGTGTTTATAATGTCTTTCGTCCAAAAGAGGCGCATTTCAATTTTCTCCCATTGACTTATATAATGGGGAGGTCGCAAAATTGACCTGACCTTAGGTCATCGATATCAAAATTCTGAGATATACATTTTGTGCATGCTATTGCTCTTAGCAATCGCTGAAAGTTTCAAAGCGATCGGTCACTCGGTGTAGCTATGACAGACATTGAAACTTTTTATGAGGTGAGGTCACTTCAAGTGACCTGGTGACCTGACCTTGAATGACCTTGGTCTGAAATTTTCACAACATGTGTAGAATTGATGTATGATAAGGTGTACCAAAAACGGCGGCGCTCCGCGCCGCCGTTTTTGAGATATTCGCGAAAAACCACAAGGGGGGGGTGTTCAAACACCCCCCCAGCAGGGCGCGGGTTAACCTGCGTGCACAGGGGAGCACTGCCGTTTCAACCCTATTGGCCGTAGTGTCTGGTGGCGGCCATATTGCGCAGACCAGGAACCGGCTGCCGCCTGTGTTGAGGAATAGGGAATTCGGGACCTCGATTTACGTTTGCGGCCGCCGTATCCGTTACGATCAAGTTACGTAGATACGGAGCCCGGCATCTTACGCAGAATTGAGTGGGGAACACGATCGTATCTTCAGAATTCCTCAAATTCACTCACCGGACCTACATTTGCCCCGGCCGAGGGAGTTGGTTGAACCCACCTCGCTAATGCGCCGCTAATTAAACTAGAATTAAGCGGTAAAGTGGTCGTATGCGGCAAAGTATAATGCAGAGTGACTGGTAGGAACCCGCTTTAAAGGTCTCAGGTCAATCGGTGACCTCTGAGGTCAGGTCAAGTGATCTAAGGCACGGGTTCGGTTTTTGGTAAATAACTTCGCCAAAAATTGCCGTAGAGCCGCGATTTTGGCATTATCGTGTTCAGCTAGCTCAGGCGCATCGAGTGATATACTTTTTGTTCGGGTCAGGTCAACTTAGGGTGTTGACCTCAGGTCAAGGTCAGGTCAGCACCCCCAGGTCACGAAGTTGGTCGGAAGAGGTCATGTCGCATATCATTCGATTCGGCAGGTCTTCCTGAGTCCATTGGTGGCTTTCCCGACTCGCTAGCTCAATTTGATCGGGAGTTATTGAAGAAAAATTGGGACCCTTGTGACGTCACAAATGACGTCACGCAAGGGCAACAATGCAAATATGAAGCATAGAACCTTGCAAGGAGTGCATGAAATCATGATTCTATATGCTTGAGATAGTTTCAGATCATTCTCGGCGCCAAAATAGCAATTTTCATATCTCCCCATTGACTTATAAGGGGTTAACGTATTAGTTCCTTGTAGCTGAGGATTTTTTAGGATTTCATCTTGTTCTCCACTCGATTCTGCGTAAGATGCCGGGTTCCGTGTCCACATAGCTTGAACGTAACGGATGCAGCGACCGCAAACGTAAATCGAGGTCCCGAATTCCCTATTCCCCAACACAGGCGGCGGCCGCTTCCTGGTCTGCGCAACATGGCGGCACCGTTGGACACCATCTGGCGGCCGATGCGCCTTCCACATTATAGAGTTCAGTGCCTGCGTGCCAACAGCCGTTCAGGCATCGCGAAGCGAGAAGAATCTTGCGGGGTCCCGCGAAACGGGCATGCCCGAACGGCCGTTTTCGTGACGTAATCCTCGGCGTGGAAATTCCACACGAAAACGGCGCGGTGCCGAACTCCCCTGGTCCCTGTTTCACCGGTGATAGCAGCACGCTGCTATCACACGTGTCAAATTGGGTTTCCATGGAAACATCAACAAACCATGACGCCGTCAATCTGTGTGATGTCATCAAATATTGCTGCTAACATCTTCACGGCCGTGCGATCAAACAAATGTTATCAAACGCATTCAACGAGAAAGCAACTACAGGGCCCAGGACATTCAAATCCTTGTCCACGCCGCAACTCTCGGCTCAATTAGGGGCGAATCGGCAAAGGGGGTTGTTCCAACCCCCAACGCCCCTTCGGCCGGGGCGGGGCGTATTGAAAAAAAAACTTGAAGGTCCGGTGAGGGTTAAAACATTGCTCCTGAACGAGGAAGAAATGTAAAAGTCGGAGCTCTATAAGTATAGACGTCTGTTAAAGTGACCATAATTAATAAATTGCTTAGAGATAAGATGCTTTTTAAACGACTTCGTCATATGAAATCGGCATAGGCGTAGGAACAGGGGGGCTGGGGCATGACCCCCCGCTTTCAGCCATTTTTTAAAGTAAAATATTTATTTTTTATTTAAATACAAAACTAAGAGCGGGAAATGACTCAGCAAGATGAGATGAGCACAAAACTACAAACCAGTAAAACGCCTTTTGGGCGAAGAACGAGCGAGCGAGATAGTGAGCCCTGCACGTGCGGAAGGGCGAGAGGGTACTTACAACGGGCTTGTGCAAAGCACCCTTCTAACCGGTCGCTAGCGGTGTGCCAAGTTTGAACGTAATCGGCCCAGCCGTTCCTGAGATCTGGAAGCGGCATTCTGCACGTGCGCGCGTGCAAACGGGGTCCAAACCGACTTTTGCACGGCACCCTACTAACCGGTCCCCAACCGTGTACCAAATTTGAGCGCAATCGGCCCAGCCGTTCTCGAGATCTGGAAACGCCCCCTGCACGTGCGCACGTGCAGTAGCACCCTAACCGCAACACATGGGAATGCATTGCCTGGTGGGTGCCTACCTTGTTGCAAAGTTTCAGCGAAATCGCCCCAGTAATTACCGAGTTACTGAAATGGGAACAAATTTGGCACCTCTTCTTTTTGTATTTTGCACGTGCAGTGGGGTCACTCACATAGATCAAGAGTATCCGACCTTTGGAAGAAGGGATGCAGCTACCCTATAAAAATTACCGCAAGACAATCGCTCAAGCCGCTGCTGAGATATGGGCCTCTCAAAATCATTACTTCTGCAAAACTGCTTGAACACCCTTGACTTTTCACGTGGCACGTGCCACGACGGTCACTGAGATGTATCAAAAGTAGTTAATTACGGGGTAGAAGGGATGGGGCTACCCAGCAAAAAAGACCGCAGGCCATTCGGTCCAGCGGTTGCTGAGATATAAGCCTCTCAAAAGCGTTACAGGCCGGGCCGGGCCGCTCATACTGATATTTTTCCGTTATATTGACCAGTAAAACGCCTTTTGGGCGAAGAACGAGCGAGCGAGATAGTGAGCCCTGCACGTGCGGAAGGGCGAGAGGGTACTTCCAACGGGCTTGTGCAAAGCACCCTTCTAACCGGTCGCTAGCGGTGTGCCAAATTTGAACGCAATCGGCCCAGCCGTTCCTGAGATCTGGAAGCGGCATCCTGCACGTGCGCACGTGCAAACGGGACCCAAACTGACTTTTGCACGGCACCCTACTAACTGATCCCCAACCGTGTACCAAATTTGAGCGCAATCGGCCCAGCCGTTCTCAAGATCTGGAAACGCCCCCTGCACGTGCGCACGTGCAGTAGCACCCTAACCGCAACACATGGGAATGCATTGCCTGGTGGGTGCCTACCTGTATGCCAAGTTTCAGCGAAATCGCCCCAGTAGTTACCGAGTTATTAAAATGGGAACAAATTTGACACCTCTTATTGTTGTATTTTGCACGTGCACTGGGGGTGACCCACATGCATCGAGAGTGTCCTATTTTTGGTAGAAGGGATGCAGCTACCCTATACAAATTACCGCAAGACAATCGCCCAAGCGGCTGCTGAGATATGAGCCTGTCAAAATCACTACTTTTGCAAAACAGCTTGAACACCCTTGACTTTTCACGTGGCACGTGCCACGACGGTCACTGAGATGCATCAGAAGTAGTCAATTACGGGGTAGAAGGGATGGGGCTACCCAGCAAAAAAGACCGCAGGCCAATCGGTCCAGCGGTTGCTGAGATATAAGCCTCTCAAAAGCGTTACAGGCCGGGCCGGGCCGGGCCGCTCATACTGAGATTTTTCCGTTATATTGAAAAGACTTCGCTTCGCTCGCTGCGCTCGCTCGCTCGTAACCAGTAAAACGCCTTTTGGGCGAAGAACGAGCGAGCGAGATAGTGAGCCCTGCACGTGCGGAAGGGCGAGAGGGTACTTCCAACGGGCTTGTGCAAAGCACCCTTCTAACCGGTCGCTAGCGGTGTGCCAAATTTGAACGCAATCGGCCCAGCCGTTCCTGAGATCTGGAAGCGGCATTCTGCACGTGCGCACGTGCAAACGGGGTCCAAACTGACTTTTGCACGGCACCCTACTAACCGGTCCCCAACCGTGTACCAAATTTGAGCGCAATCGGCCCAGCCGTTCTCGAGATCTGGAAGTGACCCCTGCACGTGCGCACGTGCAGTAGCACCCTAACCGCAACACATGGGAATGCATTGCCTGGTGGGTGTTTACCTGTATGCCAAGTTTCAGCGAAATCGCCCCAGTAATTACCGAGTTACTGAAATGGGAACAAATTTGGCACCTCTTCTTTTTGTATTTTGCACTTGCAGTGGGAGTCACTCCCATAGATAAAAAGTATCCGACCTTTGGTAGAAGGGATGCAGCTACCCTACAAAAATTACCGCAAGACAATCGCCCAAGCGGCTGCTGAGATATGAGCCTCTCAAAATCACTATTTTTGCAAAACAGCTTGAACACCCTTGACTTTTCACGTGGCACGTGCCACAACGGTCACTGAGATGTGTCAAAAGTAGTCAATTACGGGGTAGAAGGGATGGGGCTACCCAGCAAAAAAGACCGCACGCCAATCGGTCGAGCGGTTGCTGAGATATAAGCCTCTCAAAAGCGTTACAGGCCGGGCCGGGCCGGGCCGCTCATACTGACATTTTTCCGTTATATTGAAAAGACTTCGCTTCGCTCGCTGCGCTCGCTCGCTCGTAATAACTTCTTCATAGGGGTGTTGGGGCTCCCACAAAGTGACATTGAAGTTTCGCTGCCCCCCCCCCCCCCCCACACACACACACTTTTCGTGAGGTTCCTACGCCCATGGAACTCGGGTGCTGGGAGTTGGGACCAATCTTATAAACGCTGTAGAATGGATAGGGCGTCGCTGGCTAAAGTTAAGGTGCAGAAAACGGCTGTGAAATGCAAAATAGTTTTCATGCATTTCAGTCAGTTGTATATTGACGGTCCCAGTGGCCGAGCTCATAAAGTTTGGTAGTGTTTTGCATCAAGGTGCATCTGGGGCGTTCCACGACAAATCGACAAGTGCCCTGCACCCTCATATTTTATTTTTTGCTTAAAATTGGTCTAATGGGTTGTGATGGGCGGAGAAGCCAGCTGTGGCAAGGATTTTTTCTTCGAACAACGGTTTCCGAGATATAGCCTCGGGCAATTCCTGGAGGTCGCGCTGCAGCCCTATGTTTGGCGGCCTATAACTCAGAAACTATTGGTTTTCTACGGTAAAAACTTGATATGTTTCAACTCACAATCAACCAACAAACATTTTGGCTATCTCGGATTTTCAATTTTTGAAAATTTTGATCACGTGACCTTTTGACCTATTTTTCGAAGAGTGACCTTGATATTTTACCCACTGAAAGTTGGAATTTTGTCTGATGACGATTAAAGCCTTATCAATTGTCATTCATATGCGATAATAAAAAAGTGGTTATCGCCCTGCGTTGACCTCAGGTCAGGTCATTTTTATGACCTGTCCATTATTACGAGCGGGAGCGACAGCGAGATCTCGAGAACAAAGCAAGATAGCGACAAGCGGTAAACGGTACAGGGTACACACGGATAAGGTCTATAATTTTTACTGAGGTCATTTTCAGGTCAGGTCAAAGATGACGTCACAGGAGCAAAAAGGAAGTCAAAATAGCGGCACTACATATATATATATGAAGTTTTTCTCGAATAACTTTCAAGGTATCCCAGCTAGGAACAAACTAATAGCACCATCGTGATCCCCTCGTCGATCCGCATCGAAACATATGTATGTTGACCTCGAAAGGTTGAAAGGTCAAAAGTTGACCTTAGGTCACGTGATCTAAGGACCTAAGGTCACGTGACGTCGCGTTATAAACAGACCCCACCAGGGCGCGGGTTAACCCGCGCGGGGCTGGGGGGGTAAATTTTACCCCCCCTCGCGAACTTTTGCAATATCTCAAAAACGGCGGCGCGCAGCGCCGCCAAACTTTCAGTACCTTTTCTGACATCAATTTGACACGTTCTCTGAAAATTTGAGCGAAATCCGTCGGAAAATTTTTGAGAAATTGACGTTTTAGTGACGTCATGTTCGCCATTTTCGCCTCAAAAACGGCAAAATTTCAAACGCCGCTAACAACTTCATTTTAAAAGGAATCAAGGCGTAACAAAAAAGGTTATACGTAATTCTACTTTGTCTATCAAATGGCTATCTCGGTTTTTTGAAAATTTTGGATTTTGGCCCAAATTTTTCCAAAAAACTGACTTTTTTGGGAAAATAATTATGAAATCCAAAATTTTGAGTGTATCGAAAAAACCGGAATATATGTCATAGAAGTGGTCTATGTGCACCTACATACCAATTTTTAGAAGAATCGGTTCAAAAATGTGGGAGTTATTAAACATTTTTTGACGTCACGACACACACAAAATTCGAAAAATGATTTTTTTGGAAGTTCTAGACCTCGTACGGAAACAAAAATAGCACCATTCGATTCGCCATGAAAAACTGCATCAGATAGACACCTTTTTAGGCCTTAACAACCAACTTTAAAAATTGACCTCACTTGACCTGACCTTGACCTGACCTCGACCTGAAATTCATCCAGAGGTGGTCCATATCACTTATTGAGTGTGCCTATTGAATTCTATGAGTAAAATCACCCATAAAACATGTGTCGCACATGCCCTTTTCTATATTTTGTTTTTGGTGACCTGACCTGACCTGACCTTGATCTTGACCTCTGAATGATATTGTATGCAACGAATATTGTCTTGGTAGCCTAAGAACACGTTTTGGGCAATCAGTCTCACTCCATGACTCCATTCTTCGGCAACTACGGTGCAAGGCCGATACTGTAGGAACTTGCAATTTGTACCCTTGACCTGACCTTGACCTTGACCTCAAACTTTAAATTAAGTACATGTTTTTAGTTGTTCGTGATGAGATTTTTCGATTGGCGTTTGAATTTTCCAAATCGGACCATTAGTTCGGGAGATAACAGGGGGGGGGGGGTAAAATTTACCCCCCCCCCCCCAGCCCCGCGCGTTCGGCTGGAGACCCCAGCCCCGCGCGGGTTAAGCAAGAGAGCCTCTAAACGTAAAATTTAGGTGAGAACGAACTTATGGGACACCCTGTATGTAGGTTTTAGATTAGGTTGTATCCAGTAGTTCGTAGTCACACTGCCTGTTAGTTATACCTACGGGTGACTGGTTGTGTCTTATCGCTTGATCTGCACGATACGCTTGGCTCATTGTGTACCAAACTTTTTTGTCAATCATCAAGATGCCTGGCTGACGTCGTTCTTCAGACTGCTCTCTCGCGAAGGCTCAGCGCTCACACTCTGTCCATGTGCCGGACCGTCCTACATCGTCTGTCACTGGCGGACTCCCGTTCCCTCCGCAGTGCCCAAGAACCTGGTGATGGGCGTGCAGACGCTGGTCCGCTCCGGTGCCGGTCAGACTCGGCCGGCCGGTCTGCGGGACGTGACCAACTCGCCGGGGCCGCGGACCAGGGCGCCGCTGAAGCGCGCTGCCACCGTCGACTCGCAAGACGAGCCCACGGTGGAGGAACCGTGCGCCAAACAGGTGGGTGGACGGAGGGGTACGGTCCGAGTGTGTGTGTGTGGGGGGGGGGGGGGTCGGAATACTGTATCCAGTATTTAAAGTGCGTTATATCGGGAGAACCATTTTTCATCATTTAAGTGTGAACTGATAATGCTGAACTTTATGGCACACCGGCATGATAGAAAGCATTGAAAATTTACCTATTAGGACTTGGGTGATGTTTGGAGGATTCAACAGTCTGTAATTGTTACGCGGCATCGAGTTTCATTGGCGCCGAATTTTGAGTGATTCGTTGTCCCTAGTGTATGTTTTCCGACTGATATCCGCCGTTTTCCGTCACAGTCGCGTCCCCAGTCGGAGCCTCGCTCGCCGCCGGCCACCGAGCACCGGGCCATGCCCGAGGGTAAGGACTCGACGCCGACCGTCCGGCCCCGCTCCCGGCTGCCGTCGTCGCGCGGCCGCGGACGCAGCGTCGACACGGCGCCAACCCGCGCCTCGCCGCGGCTGGCGGCGCGCCGCGCACCGACCCCCGAGCCGCCGCCGCCGGCGGTCCGCGCCTCTGGCCGGCAGCGCGTGGCTGCGCCCACGCCGCTGGTGCCGCCGCGACGACCCACGCCCATCGCGGGCGGGCGGCGCCGCACGCCGGCCAGCTCGCCGGCGCCAGCCACGAGCCGCCGCACGCCCGCCACCGGACAGCCGGCAGCGACGCGGAGGACGCCCTCTACTGGCGCTGCCGCGTCCCGACGCGCCCCCTCCTCCACCTCTCGGCGACGCAGTCTCAGTCAGAACGACGCCGCCCGGATGGCTGCTGGCGGCGGGCCGCCTAACCTCGTGGTGGCCGAGACGCCCAATGTGCTGAGGTCAGTATGGTGCTCCGAAGGAATGCCTCTCTTTTGCTGGTCGTCCCCGACCGCGATACTCGATCATTGTGCGGAGTATTAACTGTTTATCGATCATAATTCTCCTCATTTTACGATTTTGTGTCATAAAACATCATGATTTTCGTACCTCTCATGATGGGCTGTGTCATATCCGTGCCCTCGAGTGTTGTGTCGCTATAACCGCGGCTGGAGTCAGTTGAAGCTCGTCTGTAGCGGCTCTGACCGCTCGTTGTTTCTCCTCACCTCAGGCGTGGCCTGCAGCTGCGTTCGGCCGCTCGCGCCGCCGCCGAGAAGGCCGTCAAAGACGAGCAGCAGGCACGGCTTGACTCACTCCGTCGGCAAATGGCAGACTACAAGAAAAAGGCGGCCGAGGCCAAACAGGTAGGTGCTGCAGAGCCCGCTGGTCACAAGGATACTTACAATAATAATCCTCTGATGGCAGTGGAGTGTTGATTGCAAAATGAGTGAACGAATGTGAGCATGAAGGCTTATGTATGTTTCGCTACGTCATATCCGCTCTTGAGGTGTAAATTCAGAAGGCGGATTGGTCAGTCGTCCCGCTGGATCAGCCCACCCTGACGTCCCGTCTTCCCTGCTCAGCCGGTGCGTCCCCGGGTGGCGGCCGTGAAGCCGCCCACCCGACCCCAGCCGTTCCACCTGCACGACGAGCGGAGCGCCGCCGGGCCGGTCGGCGGCCGGCCCGTCACAGAGTTCCGGTCCACGGCTCAGCTCATCGAGGGGTTCCAGCGCAGGACGCCGCCGCGCTTCCACTCACGGCCTGCCGGTCAGTGTCGAAGAGGGGACGGGGAGGGATTGCCGGGAATGAGTGGGCACTGGGGCTGCCAGGGGTAGAAATTAGCAGTCTGTTGATGATTGAGTTCGATTATTGTCCTGCAATGTCGTTTGTCAGCTCCCGGCTGCCGCAATGCTGAGTTTGATGTTAATTGGACATTGTCTTCCCGTTGGCATCAGCTGACCGTCATACTCGTATATGTGCTCTCGTGAAATGGTATCAAATAATATTGATTTTTTTAGTTGTTGCCTAGTCTTGTTGGCGCTGGCCTCTTTGACGGCCGCCTGCCCATTCCCAGGTGACCGTCCGTCGGGCTCTGCGGACCCCGCCCCCTCTCACGTGACCATCGGCCGCACCCCGCCGCTGATGACCCGTGCGCGGTCCCGCTCCACCAACAACATCCCCAGCCGCGAGCAGCAGGAGCTGGCAGAACTCGAGGAGGCCAGACAGTGAGTGCGCGGTGGCCAGGAGCGGAGAGCGAGCAGGGTGCCTAGGTCTGGCGTTGGGTGACCAAATATGATAAAGAATGGTGGGTTTTGAGTGGAGCTAAAATGTAGTTGCTCTCATGAGTGTGATCAGAGTGTCTGCATAATGGTGCAATATTTTACAGTGTTATTTGTCTTTGCATCTGAAAAAATGCATGTCGCTCCATTTTCGTTCTCATAGTCTACTGTCGCCTCCATTCGCCCTCCATCGTGCCTTTCTAACCCATGACACCCCTCTCCCCTCCCAGGCACCAGGTCCGCGCCCGTCCGGTGAACCGGCGCGTTCTGGAGCAGAAGGTCGGAGTGCCCGCCAAGCAGGCTCGGCCGACCACCGCCGTCGAGCCCTTCCACCTGACGCAGCCGGCTCCGAGGACCCAGGTGCGTATCGCGAGGGCACGGCTGCCGGGCGACACAGGAGGGCTGTGGCCTGTCGGTGGGGGCTCATAGGAGAAGTGAGTGATGGGTCCAATGAACGGGGCCAATGGGTCATATAACTCATATGTGTATGAGCTTCATGGTTTTACACCCTTATGTGCCAAGCACGACGCAGTTTAATGCCGTAAAGTTCTCGCTGTCCATTTTTTGTTTTCGTTTGTGGTCTGTATCGTGTATCAGTGTAACATTAACCCCGTTCTGACGTCGGCCGGCAGTCGGCCGCGGACGAGACGGCGGGCTCTGCAGTGTCCGAGTTCCGCGCCCAGCCGGCGCCGCGCGCCATCCTCAGCGCGCCGCAGGGGGTGCCCGCTCGCCAGGCGGCGCCGGCCACCAAGCCGCAGTCGCCGGCGCTGCAGCTCAAACAGCGCATGGCAGAGCGCAGGAAGGAGGTGCAGGTAAATAAGGAGAAGGTGAGGAACGGGTGCGAGGTCAGAGGTGCGCGCAGCCCAAGATCCCAAGGTGAGCATGCTGGTGATGGGTGAGGCAAGGAGAGCTTTGGCAAGCACGGCCAAATATTTGTTGATGTAGGTTTGATATAAGGACGAATACTGTTTAGTTGTCGTGGTCATGATGCGAATGTGTGACCGTTTTTTAGTTCGATTCAGTCATTCGGCTGGTGTTTTACGCCGTAGGAGAATAAAGAGCGCGCTAGATTCGAGGTTTAGTCCGATGAATTATTTGTGCTCTAAACGCACCAGCCATCAATTTTGCACGAAGCACCGGCATGCCTGAAGATCTATCCTTGTGAAACGAATTTTTTTGTTGATTTGCTGTCTTCCGTTTAAAGATCTCACTCTTACGTGGAAACTGGACAGTATGCCCCTCGACTGGCACGAACCTCGCAATGGACCCGTTTCCCGCCCCCCGCTGACCGCCTCCTGCCCATCACAGGAGCAGCAGCAGTCGGGAGGGGTGGTGCGCGCCAACCCCATCCCGGACGCGGGCGTTCCGTTCCGGCCGAATGTGGAGCACCGCACCACCCGTCCGGCGCCCTTCAGCTTCGAGGAGCGCGACAAGCAGCGCCAGGCAGAGAAGGAGAGGAAAATTCAGGAGGTGCGAGCCGAGGAAAGGGGGGTGGGGAGGGTCATGGGCTGGACGGGTGTGGAGGCTGGGATCCTTAGTGGGGTGGATGGTGGAGGGAGGTGAAGTTAGCCTGGTGACTGGTGAGCAAGCAACCATATCCCAGTTTTACTTTTCCGCCCATTGATGAATGATCGCTTAAGGCCGGAACACAGCTTTTAAGCTCGCAAATCGCGTCTCGCTTCCCCCATTGCAATACATGGCATATTTTCAGCTCCCAACACGCAGGTCGTCTCGCTTTTACGCCGCGAAATCACGCCGGATCCCGCTCGGAAAACGCGAGCGAAACGCGAGCGAAACGCAAGCAAAATCAGTCCGGCGCGGGTTGCAAGCTGAAAAGTTGAATCTGTTTCAACTTTTCAGCTTCTCTGCTCGCGAAATGCAAGCGTAATAGCGTCAGTAACCATGGAAACCAAATAAAGCACCTTGGCTTACGGCAATTTTAACTAAATACCGGCGTGGTCTCCTGCTTTCAGCACATCGGTATTCATTTGATTGACAATTTTATACGTAAAATCATAGACCTCTGTACACCTAATCATAGACCTCATAGTACCTCTGGTGTACAGAGGTCTATGGTAAAATGTATTAAATTGTTTAATTTTTATGTTTCGATGTTTAAAGAAATCTTAACAAGTATCTTGTACTGCGGTCAATGCATAAAATGAGGAATCCGTGGATTTTTTTTCTTCAAAAACCTCCCCTTCGTAATTTTCTTCAAAATCAGTAAACAAAAATTTGATTAGAAAATTGTAACTTTTACTTCCGTTCGAAAAATTATATGCCTGGCATGTAAAAATCGGGCTGTAGACAATTTTTGACATTGTGGTCCCATTGCTTAGATGTTCAGCGTTTCAAGAGTAATTTCATCTATTTCCGTAAAACCAAACGACTTTGTAGACAAAACTTTTCAGAATGGCAATGCGGGGTAATTTTGCCGGTGCTAGTGGAACAGCTTTGACGGTGCTCTCAGGATCGCTATGCTGGAACGGCCGACTTGATAAGCAGTAGCGGCGAAACACCTTCAATTAACCCGGCAGTTGCTGGGGTATTTCGCCACCCACCGTTTGCTGGGGGCGGGGGGGCGTTAAACGCCCCCAGCCGATAACTCGAGAACCAATAGGCGCAGCGAAATGCACGAGGCGGCAAACGAAAGAACGCGACGAGACGCTTCAGATGGGTACTTAAAAGTTGATTTTGAGGTCACAGGTCGGGTCAAGGTCAGGTCAAACACCTGAAATCGGGCTTTCAGTAGCATGAACTTCAGGACTTCGCAATGGGCGCCTCTCGTCATAAACTCTGTCAAAACGGTGCACAATCCATCATATAAGGCCTACAAGAGTGCCAGCTCCATGTAGGGGTCAGTCAAGCATAGGTCAGGGTCAAGGTCAGGTCAACCGGGTAGGCACATATCCCCGAAAATCAAAACTGATATTCGCAGCCTGTGACACATGTTTTATAGGTAATTTTGGGCGTAGAACACGATGGTGACATTCATTTTATCATATGTGTACGTGTTTGGCTCAAAAAGTTCAATTAAAGAAATGCATGTATCATGGTCGTGAAGTAGTCACGAGAAATTGCCAAGATTCAGTTCAAGATTTTGGAAAATGCGGAACGATAATCAATAATCGAAGATAGCCATCTGATTGTTCATGGTATTGGCAGTCTAATGGCGTTTACCGCATGTCTGTATGTCTATTCTGTGATTTTATATGATTTTTTTAAATATATGCCGTTTTTGGTCGAAAACTCAGAAATCATGACGTCACTAAAACCTCGATATCTCAAAAATTTTCCGACCGATTTTTTTGAAACTTTGTCACAATACACTTCAATCAATTTCCTACAGGTACCCAAAATTTGGCGCGCCTGCGGCGCGCCGTTTTTATGCTATGGCCCGGCGAAAAAAGTGGGGGCGTTTAACACCCCCCCCCAGCAACTCGCGGGTTAAGGGGGGCACTGCCCATTCTTTCCATGCAACACCCATAGGGCTTATGTTACAATGACAAAATCAAGGGGGGCCGGTGCCCCCCCCCCCCGTTCCCGGTTCCGCCACTTATGTAATGATAAGGTCGTCGTACCGAGCTGGTTGGGTTTATAGCCGTTGGCGGTGGCATGGCGGCACAGTCTGTCTCCTAGGCGCTCATCAAGACGCAGCTCAAAGCAGCACGACGAAGTTGCTAGGCCTCTGCTCAAACCAAACTGATAGTCACATCTCCAGCTAGTAAACACTATTAACAACTCGTTTGCAGACATCGGAGGCTTATGAGATATGAGGATTTGAGACTGAGCTGAGTAGTTTCTTTGATTGCTAAGAATTTTTTAATTGAAATTAGTCGATTATTTCCTGACTAGAATAAACAGTTAACGTTTTTTTTTCACCACAAATAAAATGCAAATGTTTGATTTAGCAGTGTATGCTAAGGAAGCGCATTTTCAGTTGTGCAGGAAAATGCTGAAATAAGACCTGAGTCAAAATCATTCGAAGATAAGTCCGACATCGAGTCAGCCTAAAAATGCGTTAAGGACACATGTCATTGATGGCGCTGAAGCTGACTTGCCCGTAACATAAAATCCAGGCCTCAAATTAACACCGGCCAAATTGCTCTACCCCACCGGCAAAATAACCCTGCTAGCGGGGCAACTTAGCCACTTTGCAGACCTTTGTAGAACGACAAAATTCAAGCATAAGTAGTTGCTCTATCATTTTCAGCTTGCTGTTTAAGAAAGTAAAATGAATGCTACACCTGCCAGCCTTGAGAGAGTGCAGAAGTATTGTCGCCAATTTCGAGCTACAGCGGGGGCGCGGGTTAAACAGGGGCGCGGGTTAAATAAGACTGCAATGTCATGTTATTGTTAACCCTCGCCCGCACATCGGGGGAGGAGGAGGTTGTCATCCTCCCCCCCCCCAGGTAGTTTTTCTGCTCTGCACTCAACATTTTTAGAGCTAGAAGCCTGGTTTCGTATAGCTGCTCCTCTATCCTTTCTTGATGTCCACTGAAAAATGTTAAGCTTCTGTGGTTTTTGGTTTCGGAGATATGACCTTGTTCTTCAGGTCATGTCATGACCCAAATGACAAATACCTAATATCTTGCGTTGGCTATGGGTCTTGTCAGCTTTTGACACCTTGATTTCAGCCTTTTTTTGCCAGTCTTACCTTCCACCTATCATGGAACATGTTGTTCGACGATGTACAGATGTCAAGGTCAGGGTCAAGGTCAACCTATGTCATCTAAAATCATTGCGATTTAGGCAAGCTGAATTTACTTTTCGTGAAGTTTCTTTGACTGTATTTTTGGTAAAACCTTCTCATTTCATGATTTCATGTAATATGGACACATAAACAATCGGTGCACACATCAGTACACACACATACACTCACAGACATGCAAACACATATCATTGACCTTGACCTAACTTGACCTGAAATGACCTCAGCAGCAAAAACCTAGTCGGATAGTGTGACAAAGAGGTCCTAGCTGGCTTGGCACCACAAAACAGCATCGTCATCGGTACCTATATGATGAGCAGCGCACTTGATATCCAACGGTGACCCAAAACAGCAACATTTTTTAGTTTGACCTGACTTGGAAGGTCAATGACTGACCTGATAACCCTCGCCGGCACAGGCCATTTTGCGTCCTTCGACGGCACAAGGGGGGGGGGGGGGTGGTACGACCCCCCTCGCGTTTGGCCCCTGATCGAGCTAGAGCTTCGCAGAAAAAACGAGCGTGTTGCCCGTCACGAGAGGAAGCCGATGATACCCAATCTTAAGGTCCTAGGTCATCGGGTGACCTTCCAGGTCAGGTCAATGACCCGAAAACCGGGAAAATCGTGACCTGTTAGAAAGTCGTAAAGTGTGGCTTCTATGTGGTTTTCCGGGGTGCTGATCACGAATATCGTGTTAGTTTTGATCAGAGATGATGTCTTTAGGCATTTAGACCAGGTCGGGTCAGGTCAGGTCAGGTCAACCGGTAGGGGTTGTGACGGGTATTCGTAATAGGTGTCAACCGCCTCTGACAGCTTCGTAACATGTTACGAAGGCACCAAAACTACTTCGTAAATGTTCAAATGGTTGCTAAATTCGAATTCAGCTCCAAAAACTAGCCTAGAAACATGTAAAACTCAAAAAGTGAAACGAGGTCACCAGAGGTCACCAAAGGTCAATGACCTGACCTGACCTTCAGGTGACCTTGACACCCACCCTAATGTATGGGAGCAACATCAAATCACATGTTGGAACGTTTGAAACCACGAAAAGCTTGCAAACGCGCGGCTAATGCGAGCCGACATACGCCGAATCGCGATTCCGGCCAAACATGGTCTCGGAAAAGAGGTCACAGGTCAAAGGTCATTTGGGTCAGGGTCATAAAATTGAGCAATGCGAGGGTACTGAAAGTTTCGTCGCGATCGGCCGCTTTTTACGCGAGTTATTCGCGAAAAACCTTAGGGGGGTTGCATCAACCCCCCCCCCCCCTGTGCCGGCGAGGGATAAGGTAAAACTGGGTATCATTGAATTTGTCTCTTCCCAAAGAATCTTTTTGGTCTCTACCGCGAAGCTTTATCTCCAACAGGAACGAAATGGCGCGGGAGGATGGCACCCCCCCCCCCCCCCATGTGCGTTCTAGGATGGGAAAATGGCATGTGCGGGCGAGGATTAAGTATATCCTGTGACAGTGGCGGATCCAGGGGAGAGCAAATAGGGCATTTGCCCCTCCCAAACGGCAAAATTTTAACATTACGCCTATAGACGGTGCATGGAAAGAAACGCTAACTGTTATGGTTTGCCGCTCCCAAAACTCTGAGCTGGATCCGCCAGTGTCCTGTGATTTGCATAACGCAAAAGGAGAGACATGTAGTTTACTTACGGATGGTAATCGTTGGATTATTAGATTGAATGAATTGCTAGATTAGATTGAACGATAACAGTTTTTAGATTTGCAAGAGCGGTGATGTATTCGTTTGGAAAACTTCTGAATAACCGATTGTGACCATGATACGTGGCAAACAAATACTGACTAAAATACTAAAATTGACTGAACAAATTATAGTTAAGTTCCAATGTGGCATGATGAACTACCTGTGTGGCATGGCATCAACTGTTTTTAAGGAATTTCCTACAAAAGAAAGTAACATTTAACCTGTGCTGATTTTAATCAATGATCGAGGAGAACGTCATTTAAAATACCAAAGCTAAAAAAAAATTCATCGAAAGAACGCCGCATAAAATTTTATCATGAAACAGACGCATGGATATGCTAAGATGTCACGTGCAAAGGTCAAGTGTAATCAATAATCAACGCGTTTCAGCCGCGAGTTGGGAGCGCAAAGCGTTTTCCAAGCGGGACGCGTTTTCGACGCGAGTTGTGAGCTGAATTGCAAGTGAAAACACAGCGAACGAAGCGATTTCCGCGCTTGACGCGAGTTCGACGCGATTTGCAAGCGAGTGCTGTGTTCCGGCCTTTAGGCTGAATAGCGTGTAGTTTCATCGGTGACTACCTGTTTGACAGTTCTACGATGAGCTCGAATTTATTGTGGTCTAAAGCGAATTCCCAGTGTTTATTCGCCGTAAATGTTTGAAACTTTGTCTCTGTGGTGTATCGATGGGTGTTTACTGCAGTCTCTGTATACCACTAGCACTCAGCCCTCCCATCCGCTCACAGGTGCTGGAGGAGGAGCGTCGTCAGCGCGAGTTCCGCGCGCAGCTACTGCCGCCGTCCTCCCCGCGCGGCGTGCCCCAGCGTCGCACGCCGACCACCACCCGTCCGGAGCCGTTCCAGCTGCCGGGTGACCAGCAGGCGGCCGCCGCCGCCGCGCGGCGCCAGAAAAAGGTACCGTAGAAGGGACTCATGGGGATGGTGTGCTGCTGTATTGTTCTTTATGTCGTGGAGTTATCCACCATAGATCGGGGACATCAATCATAGATCGGGGCTATCAATACCCTGAGTCGTCAGGCTGATCCTGAAGTGAATGAAGTACATGCTGATTTTGCTGTTTACGGAGCGAGCGAAGCGAGCGTAGTCTTTCCTTAGATTAACGGAAATTTCTGAGTATGAGCGGCCGGCCGTGCGGACGCTTTTGCGAGGCTTGTATCTCAGCAACCACTTGACCGATTTACACGCGGTAATTTTTGTAGGGTAGCTTCATTCCTTCTACCAAGTATTGGACTATTCCCGATGCATGTGGGTGACCCCTTATGCACGTGCCACATGCAAAACGAAGAGGTGTCAGTTTTGTAATTGTTGCAATATCTCGGTAACTACTTGGCCGATTGCGCTGAAAGTTGGCATGTAGGTAGGCACCCACTAGGCACTGCATATCCATGTGCCAGAGTTGGGGTGCTGCTGCACGTGCGCACGTGCAGGGGTCGTTTCCAGATCTCAAGAACGGCTCGACCGATTGCGCTCAAATTTGGCACATCGCTAGAGACCGGTTAGTAGGGTGCCGTGCACAAGTCAGTTGGAGGTACCCCCTCGAAATTTCGCACGTGCAAGGCTCACCCTCTCGCTCGCTCCGTTAGTCGCCCCAAAAGGCGTTATACTGGTGTTAAGGAGCGAGCGAAGCGAGCGGAATCTTTCCTTAGATTAACGGAAATTTCTGAGTATGAGCGGCCGGCCGTGCGGACGCTTTTGCGAGGCTTATATCTCAGCAACCACTTGACCGATTTACTCGCGGTAATTTTTGTAGGGTAGGTTCATTCCTTCTACCAAGTATTGGACTATTCCCGATGCATGTGAGTGACCCCTTATGCACGTGCCACGTGCAAAACGAAGAGGTGTCAGTTTTGTAATTGTTGCAATATCTCGGTAACTACTTGGCCGATTGCGCTGAAAGTTGGCATGTAGGTAGGCACCCACTAGGCACTGCATATCCATGTGCCAGAGTTGGGGTGCTGCTGCACGTGCGCACGTGCAGGGGTCGTTTCCAGATCTCGAGAACGGCTGGACCGATGGCGCTCAAATTTGGTACACGGTTAGGGACCAGTTAGTAGGGCGCCGTGCACAAGTCAGCTGGGACCCATTTTGCACGTGCGCACGTGCAGGGTGCCGCTCCCAGATCTCGAGAACGGCTGGGCCGATTGTGCTCAAATTTGGCACATCGCTAGAGACCGGTTAGTAAGGTGCCGTGCACAAGTCAGTTGGAGGTACCCCCTCGCAATTTCGCACGTGCAAGGCCCACCCTCTCGCTCGCTCCGTTAATCGCCCCAAAAGACGTTATACTGGTGGCTAGCTATTGGATGTTGACTAATGAGAGTCGTTTCTGTCTTCGATGGGTTTCACTGTTTTTTTTTTTTTTTTTTTTTGTATTTTGTTTTCTCTATTCAACTGATCGTCTAATTCTTCTGCTTTCGCCGCCACCCGTAAATGTCCATCTTCCCCTCAACGTTACAGTCATGTCTCCCGTTTCTCGGCTAACCGTCCCCTGTTTTCCGACAGCTGGAGGAGGAGGCGGCGGCCGCCCGTGCCGCGGCCGAGTTCCACGCTCAGCCGTGCACTGTGACGCGCCGCGACCCGTACCAGCCGCAGCGCTCGGCTCGCGGACCGACCGCGCCGCGCACTCCCCTGCTGCACACGGACCAGCGCTCAGCGCGCCGACAGAGCTTCGAGGAGCGCCAGAAACAGCGCGAGGCAGAGCTGCTGGCCGCCCAGCAGGAGGTGAGGAGAGCGGCCGGATGGAGAGGGAGGGAGATAGGGAGTGCAGGGTGTGAGAGCTGATAATTGGGGCTGTCGTCTAGTGGTAGAGTATGTACTTAGTTAATAGTTAATGCTTGCTAGGTGCTGCGTAAGGACCAGTGGTTAATGATTTGATATGGCGATAGGATGGTGCGTTGGGTGTAACTTTGCATCTTAACTAAGCACACCTTCCTGAGACCTAGTAGTCTGCATTATCCAGGTGAGCACGTAGTTAGACGAGTGATATTGCTTGATTTGGTGCCGTTTTCGGTCAGGGCCACGCCGCTGATCACTCACCCCTCACCATTACTTCCGCGCCTTTTTCAGTCCCCTCTCCCTAGTCCCACCCCCGTTCACCTCTAACACCCCGCCTTCTTCCGCTCTCGGCAGGCGGAGCGGCAGCGGCAGCGTGAAGAAGAAGAAGAGGTGGCCCGCCAGCGGCGCGAGGCCGTCCACCACGCGCAGCCGATCCGCCGCTACCGTCCTGTACACGTGCAGCCGTCGGACGCACCGCTCACGGCGCCACGCACCCCGAACTGGGCTCGCAACTCGTCCCGCGCCAGCAGCTACCGCGATCAGTGAGGTGGCCCTGGCGGCGGCGGCGGCGGCGGGCGCCGCACCGAGTCTGTATGATCGCGCCGAGCCGGGAAGGCCGGAGGCGATACGTTTTACCGTAGTGTAATAAAATTTTCTTTCATTAAATGCAATAAAAACATGGGTTCTCGAGTCTATGTTAATCAAAGGTTCGATCAAAATGGGTCATGTTTTAGGGACGTTGTCAAAATACCATACACTTAGTAGCCGGTGGTCTTATGATGTCCTCTGTTTTTGAATATTTTCCTACCGGTTCTGTCACATTGCATTCAGTAAGCGACCATACATGCAATAAAAACAGTGGGTTCTCGAGAGAAACGTTAGGGAGTAGAGTGAATGCTGATACGATGTTCAACATGTTGGAGCTCACTTAGATCGCGTAGGACTTCATCGGGCTGTGGCACATCGATGTCCTCTGATTTTGTGTGTACCAAGGCATTCTGTAAGAAACTGGGATTATTTACCTTCATTTAATGGAATAAAAAACGTGGGTTTTCATGTCTAAGCCAATTAAAAAATCCATCATTGCGGGGCATGGAAGACGATGATGTAGGCTGAGGCAAGGCTGAGGATAGCGTTCAATGATTTAGGAAGTGACGTTTTATGACGTTTTATTACGACATACTGCAGCGTGAGTAGCTACATAGCCCACTCCCAGCTGAAGAAAAGTTGTTACATGAGTTTGCATTATAAATTGGTGAAGTGTCTTCACTTGTTTTTTATTACACTATGGTTTTACGTTTTACGCTACTAGGCCGGAGACGTTTAACCCCTACTAGAAGTGGACCGAGTTTGGGAGACAGTGACAGTAACCGAATGTGGACGGTGCGCGGTCGGGTGGGAGGGGACTGGTGCTGATAGTGAGCACGAGCGGCCTACAGTGTGAGCCACGTGTGGATGGGATGTGGAACGCGGTGTGGACTGGATGTGGATGGGATGGGGACGATGTGTGGACTAGGTGCAGACCGCGGCGATGCTTTGCAGATGGCTGTGCAGCCGGCGGTGCGGTGGTATCCTCTGCCGGCTGTGAGATCTGGTCGTCAGTGGCGGCCCGCAGTCGGTCCCTCCCAGACGCCCCGCGTGTAAATAGTGATCTTGCTGCCTTACTTTTGCTGTCCAGCCCACGACGAGCTCAGGGCGCCTCCGTTCCGGCGAACGTATGTAGATGGCGCTATGGCGGCGACGGGAGCGTCAGTATCGCATGACCTACGCCGCGCTTTTAGCCGACTAGTTATTTTATCCTGGTTGCGGTGTATTCGATAATAAATAAATGAAGTTTCATACCTCTTTTGTGAGAACGTGACTTATCACGGGCTTCCTAGGGAGGTCCTTGTGCACTGTCTGGATTGAGCTCATTTCATGCTGCATAGGTCCTACATAGGGTCCTACACAGCTGTGTGTGTGTTTGTGTGTTGTGTGTGGTTCCATTTCTTCGCCGTGCGATATGCAGTACTGCGGGTGGTGCGAATATTACCAGTGCATTTTACAACACCAATGCTGTCACAGCCTGGTAGGAAGAGCACAATTTGACGTAGCCACGCCTCCTACCTCAAACGTAGACACACGTGTGTATGTACGACATTGGAAAACAGCAGCATTTGGCCGTCCCGCAGCGTCTACCACATCCTGAGGGCGTGAACGTTCAGCTCCCCAACAGACCGTCACCCCCCCCCCCCCCCCCCGTGTTCAGCCGTCGTGATCTGTGCGTGTGGCACGGCGCAGCCGGCGGCTCATGTATGATGTATGCCCGCGAGCCGCCGCTGCCGGCAATCCTTCGGTCGGCGCCGAGGCGCAGTGCGCAGGCGCGAACAGCAGACAGCCGGGCGACGGGCGTCCATTCGAGTGCGGCGTCCGGCGCGCGGAGCGGGTCAGAGGTCAGCCCCGAACACCCTGGAGGCAGAGGAGGGAGACGGCGAGAGCGGTGAGTCACTGTGACGTCATCAGGGGACAGAGGGAGGGAGGTAGCGTGATTGCTGGATTTCCTGGCAATGTTTATTACCTTGATTATTTTTCTGATAACAATTTTGATTATTGTTGATTGCAGTAAACGACTTCACAGATATTTTAAGAAAATGAGCTTTTTGGGAGGGAGGATTCGTCTTGAGAGCAAATGAAATGGATGGCTGTGATGAGCATCGTTATATATACTATGTAATACGAGAAGTAGTAGCCTTTGCTCACATTAATGTTCAAATAATGCACAAAATTGGATATATTAAAATAATACTGATATATATCAGTATTATTTTAATATATCCAATTTTGTGCATCATTTGAACATTAATATGAGCAAAGGCTACACTTCTCGTATTACATAGGGAGGATTCGTTGTGAATCCGTTTATCACTGATTGTTCCGAAACTTCAGCGTTTGATAAGAGTGATGTGATGAGTGAAATGTATGTCTCAGATTTTTTTACTTAGTTGACCTCAGGTCAGGTCAATTTTGTTACCTTGGGAGTCGGTCCTATTGTCCACCTGTCCCGGTTCAGACATTAGTTAATTCCTATAATATAGACATCATTCTATAGAGAAACTCGTGTTTAGTAACAATACGGTGTCATGCAGTTAACCTGACCAATAATTTCCAGCTATACCTAACTTACCGTGATCTCGCCACGATTTCTGGGAGTCAATCAATTTCCTGAGTCTGGAAATGTTTTCAGTCTAATCCTACCATTCAAGCACAAGCAACAGCCGTTTTACTTTATCGCTTCCTATCATTCGCCGCTTCTCTGATCGTAAGTACTTCGGTCAGCAAGTAGACGCCATGGCATGGTCATATCGGTGACTAACTGTTTGTTTTCCTTCTGTTTTCCTGATTCTAATCTCTTATCCATCCGTACTTCGAAACATCGAAGTGGAATGTGACATGTCTTCCTTGGTGTATAGGCGAAATAAAATGGCAACCTGCCTGAGGCACTGAAAAGGAGGAAAATAACGACCGATGTCGTTATTTGCTCTTGGGCATTATCTTGCAAGCAAGAACAGAAGGGAGAATGGGAAATAAATTTATCGCTTCACATGCACTTGCAATACAAGCCCAAAAACCGGCGTAAGTTACGGACTCGCTTTATGAAACGAGGCCCTAGTGATGCTCAAGATTCTTACGTGATGCTAACCTAGTGATGAGCAAGGCTCTGTACCTACCCAGCTAACAATTTGCCGTTGTTACAACGTCGTTTAAACGTTGTCAAATGGTTACCACAACGTTCCGATTTATCGTTGTGACAACGTAATTTTGTAGACTCCAGACAACGGCGTGACAACGTCATCCGACCATGCATTTGAATGTCATCACAACGTTTCGGTAACGTGGCAGTGACGTCCCAAAACCGTTCTTACAACGTCCCGCCAACGTTATGAAATGTTTTCTGTAACGTGCCAACAGTGTTTCTGGAACGTTGTCACCACGTTTCCACTACGTGACTACAAGGAGTATAGAGCGCTTTGGCAACGTCTCTGCGACGTTTCTGAACGTTTTTATCACGTGCGCACCACGTTGTCCCTACTTCGTATTGCCGTCCCTGCGACCCTGAGTAAACGTACTAAACATTTTCGCAACGTCTTCTCAACGTGTTCACAACATACTCAGAATGTGTTTCCGACGCTCTCTTCCCGTTCTCTAGACTTGTAAAAAAGGCATGTAAGAAGTGTATATTTCAATACATCACACAGGTCAATGTACAAAAAAAAAAAAACGACAGCGGCGGCATCCCCCATGGGGGCGTGGGACGGAATTGGGTTGTACCGGCTCTAGCACTAGCCGCTAGCACGCCAGAACTGGTGGAAGTTCACTTCTTCACTCATGGGCGTAGGAACCTCACGAAAAGTGGGGGGGCCAGCGAAACTTCAATGTCAGTTTGTGGGAGCCCCAATACCCCTATGAAGAAATTCTTTGCAGTTTTGTGCTCATCTCACCTTGCTGAATCATTTCCTGCGCTTAGTTGTGTATTTAAATCAAAAATAAAGATTTTACTTTAAAAAATGGCTGAAAAGTGGGGGGGCCATGGCCCCCCCGGCCCCCCCTGTTCCTACGCCTATGTCTTCACTAACCCTCGCTGGGAGGATCACTCGGCGGACCGTTAGGCACCGGCTCATTTGCGGCCTCGATGTCCCTAGGCAGCTGGCAGTGCCTGACCAGACGATCTGCGCACCCCCCGTTCCGATCGCAGCTTCAGGACAGCCACTTCGCTACCGCCTTGCCGACAGTAGGCCTGCCACAAGGCGCACTGACGAGTTGCAGGACGTCTGCGGGAAGACATGAGGGAAAATCAGACATATTCAATTCATGGAAAAAAATCACAAAAATACTTGCACCACTTCCCGTAACAGTGCGACAGGCTAGATCAAACATGTCAACACCTTAGAGGCTAGAGCTACAATGAACTATAGCCTAGACCGCACGATATTACAAGGCACAATCTTGCAAATGCTTCTCGTAAATGGTACTTTGACTTACCAGTCAAAGCAACAATCACATCAAACGCAGACAACTGGCGCTATCTTTCATCTTCCAGCTATCTCAGCCGCGCCCACCGCCGGCCCTCACTGCTCGCTCGCGCTGCGTAGACTGCGGCTCGGCCGGCTGGCTCTGAACGCCGGCCGGTGACACTGACGTCACGGCCCCTCCGGCGAGGTCAGGGCGAGCGACCGTTCGCCAGAGTGGCGGCCGGCGCGGCTTGCTGGCAGCCGCGGATAACAGCCGCGTTTACATAGGGATAGTTGCAAGCCTCTAGCTTCGCCTGTGATGTTGCAAAACATGCCAATGACGCTTTGCAATTTACACAATGACCTCATCTAAATATACGAAAAGTACTGCACTAAAATTATCGCAGAAGAAGTGAGCAACAGCCCCGACAAAAATGCTATGTAACCGGGCATATTGTTTGGGTGGCAGGGAGCCGGATTTGTGCCGGACTTGGCGTTCCGAAACCATACTAACTCCGGAGCGCTACGGCAAAGACTGGCTAACCGGAACATATATATATATATATATATATATATATATATATATATATATATATATATATATATATATATATATATATATATATATTAGAGAGAGATAGAGAGATAGAGAGAGGTATCAGAATTTACTTGTAAAAACACCGCTAATTATTCAGTACCTATAATGTCAAGGTCGTGAAAAACCGTTTTAACAACGTGTTGGCTACCACCAGCTGACAACGTGAACAGTCCTAATGTTAAAACATGTCAAATTTAACGATGAAAACTGAAATGCGCATTGAAAGTCAAAGGAAATGCATTATATGGCCATATATGTCACCATGCATCATCAAAATATAATGTTGCAAGTGCGCGGTTGCTGCAACGTACCAATAAAACGTTGTCACAACGTTTTACCACAACTTTCGGACCAAACCATGGCTTCACAACGTTCAGAACGTTGCTACAACGTAATTAAAACGTAATTTCGCAACTTACCGAAGCACGACGTTGTAACAACGTTGTACTAACGTTTCCTGTTAGCTGGGTACTTGAAGTTTATTTAGCCTATATTTAACTCCTTGACGCAGGTAACGGGTGGTCAGTATGAAACTGGACAAAGTTTGAATTGTTACTGTGTCGTAAGTTTTCAAGCGAAAGCAACGAAAATCGCGTTACCGTGCCATTATTTTGTTGTGATCACGCTCGCCCTAATGGATCTGCGACACTGGACCTCTGTCAGCCGCCAAGCGCACGCGCGCTGGCAGCCCCGCCATTATCTTTCGCGGCACCTCCGGGTCGATTTGACGGATGGCCTGCTGGATTCTCTGCTTCAATTTTGCGTCTCAGCTGACCTGCCACCTTCCCTTATACACTTTCTGTTTGATGAGCCCCACAGATCCTCAATGGGCTAAATCTGAGGGGTACGAGGCGGGGTCATGTCACGTGCTATTTCGGGCACCCCAGCCTCCTCAAGAAGTTTCGTGTTCTAGCGCGCGTACTGTGACTGTTGCAAGGTGGGAACCTAACAGAGCATCATGCTCTGTGTTCTGAGACTCAATAAGTGGTAACAACACGCCATTCAAACACTTTTCATAGCACAGTTCACCCGTTACATTGCCTGTGCTCGGCAAGTAACTGGACGCACGAGCCCCTCGGACTCATGGCAAGCCAGACGGGCATCTCGGGTGGGTACTTGCTCCCAGGTCGAAAGCGAAGGTGAGATCCACATGTGGAATAGTGTCTCCACCAGGTGAGGTGTAAAATCCGACAATGGAAGGCATTTGGCTGCCACTTCAGGTGAAATCAGATTCATTGTCCATATGCACCTCCATGTTTTTGCTACCCTGTATTGGACCCTGTGACAGACGGCGCAGGCGGTTTTGCTGTATACGAAATTGTGCCTCCGTCACCTTTATCCTATTTCTGTACCTGATTCCTGCTTGTGGACATATTAATTGGTCATATGTTTTGAAGATTCCAAAATTTCTTCCCAGAGATCACTGGGAGAGCCCCAACTGTTCGGTGACGGCGCCGGTTTGTTTCTTCCGGAGCTGAATGGGCATTTTCTTGGTGATCTTGCCGTGCCCACCATGCAAAACATCTGCAAGTCCTCAGAACTTATCGATGATCACATATTCTTTAGATCTGGTGAGATCCTATGGCGTAATGTGACGCAAAATTGTAGCGTTTTTGTAATTTGTATTATTTTCAAAAACTTGCGCGAACAGGTCCCGGAACGCTTGCTGACTTACCGGCGCAATGTTTTCTACTCGTTAATAGTAGAAAGTTGAAATCTGAGCTGGTAATATAGAATAACTGTAAGTATTTACCTGCCGAAAATAATTAAGATCGGTCCATAATTGGAGATGCTATGCTTAATCAAATTTTGTCCAGTTTCATACTGACCACCCGTTACTTATTTGCGAGCTTCGCGTGGGCCACGCTGAATTATTTCGGGCTCAATTTAAATTACCCTCACCGCTCGTTACGGTTGTCTGAATTACTGTGTTTGTCGGGCCTATTGCAAAGTGCAACCGACTGGCGTATGTCAACTCGTCATGTTTGAAGTGGCGTGCCCGGTCGCGGCTGCGAAACGCGTCGGCAAGCAGCGGCAGATTGGCTCATCGAAAAGGCATCGGCTCGGCATCGACCGGCGCTCGTCCGACCGGCTCACACTGCTGACCTGACATTTGCCGCGTATTCGGTGAACGTATTTGCATTGTGGGACTGGGTGCAAGTGAGCGTAACTTGTTATTGCGGTCGTTTATTCATTTATTTTTTGTTTATTTATTGAAAACGACGTGTTATATGTCAGCTCACTTTATTTCGATTATTCCGTATTCGATAAGTTTCATGAAAATTACGTTTTATAATTACAGAAGTAGGTAAATGATCATTACAATAAATGTCTCAGAACATTGCCCACATTTTAAATAGGTACAGTTAATGTGGTCTGGAATGGAATAATGAATAGCTCATAACAATCGATACACATGATCAATGCCCACCCAGTGAGCCAAGAGATTATAATAGCACGATTATGTTTCATCATTTATGAGGTAGAACTTATTCTGACGTAACGGTCACAGTGAACCAAGGTTTTTGCTCGACGCTCGTGATTAAAGCTATTAGAAATAATGACGAATATAACACCGATCTAATAACTATTCGATTTTCAACACACTGCGAGATTATATGCCTCCGGGCCTGGCAACATGCACATTGCACCAGTAGCGGCGGAACAACTTCAATTAAGGGGGGGGGGGGCACTGCCGACTTTTGGTCCCATTCTTTCCATGCAACGCCCATAGGGCTAATGTTAAAATGCTAAAATCAAAGGGGGGCACGGTGCCCCAGTGCCCTCCCCGTTCCGCCGCCTATGCATTGCACAGTAAATTCGACCGTCTCGGCCTGATATCGGGAGTTTTTTCTACGGCATTCCGCTCAGAGGGCTCCGTCTCTGCCGTCCGCTGAACTCTCCCGGAGGCGAGCTTAACTTCAGAGTCGCCGTTCTCCAGACTACGGCATTAACGCTAGTGTGCCCCGGGGGCTAATGGTCCGTAAATACGGGAAGACTTACGGCAGTTAAAAAAGAATTCAGGCGGCCTTATTCAGTAAGTCCCTCAAGCTCGGGGCAGAAATCTGCCTGAATAAAGATGCTGTTGTTTCATGTAAAATGATGTTTTGTTCCTAATCTCTAAGCGTTTTTATCCAGACTCCAGGCGTTTTGTTAAAGTTATCATAAGCACCTGCCTACATGCTGAGTTTTCCTAAAAATGTCCAGTACCATCCGGCACTATACATAATGGACGGCCAACAGACCCTGGGGCTGCAGCGATCACTCGTCTCGACTCCCCCGGTTTTAGCTCGGCCCGTTTATAGCCCCTGTCAGTCTTAGCTCCGCCTCTGTCTCGCCCCTTTTCCGGTCTAAGCTCATTCTGCCTCGACTCTCTCGGTCCGTCTCGTCTCCCTTGGTCCAAGCTCGACCTCTTCCGGTCTTAGCTCAGTCCGCCTCGACTCTCTCGGTCCGTCTCGTCTCTCTCGGTCCAAGCTCGACCTCTTCCGGTCTTAGCTCATTCCGCCTCGACTCTCTCGGTCCGTCTCGTCTCCCTTGGTCCAAGCTCGACCTCTCCCGGTCTAAGCTCGGTAGGTACGTTCCGGCTCTCTCGGTATCAGCTCGGTCCGTCTCGCCTTTCCTGAGCAGCTTCTCACCACTCCCGTCCGTCTGGCCGTCCGCCGTCATCTATCTTCGTCACTCGGCCGCCGGACGGAGCGTCATCGGAAGCCGGCGCGTGCTGCGAGAGACGCTCGGGAAATAAACAGCCGCCGCCGACCTGCAGAGGTCACGACCTGTGGGACGGACGCGATGTTGCCGTCAGTGCGGGAGGCGGACGGATCATATATGACAAGTTTTTCTCTTTTCCTGTAGGCAACTCAGCTCTGTGATATGACTCATGCATCGCCTCACTTCAGTTGTATGGACCCAATAGACAATACACCTTTTTGCATTTGAATTCAACCATTCGCCATAACTGTTTGAGGAGCCATTTCGACAAGCGGCATTGAGCACAACTATTCCGGCGTGGTCCGTTTCATTTCTGCCATTCAGCAAAACAGATTGAACACTGAAATGAGCGATCTGCAAAACAGTTTAACAGGTCGCCAGACTTCGGCATAGAGGGAGACAGCTCGGCATATGACGAATAGTTTCGACCATTGACGATTTGTTTTGCACAATGTTGAACCATTCGTTCAATGTCGAGTTATAGAGGAAGATCGCCGAATAGTTTTGCACAATGGTGATTCTTTGTGACCAACCGATCATTTGTAGCGCCACCTATATGGCGAATGTGTACAAATGTTTTGCCCAATGGTCAAAAGCTAACGCAAAAAGGTGTAGTACCTCAAATGGGCTCAAAGGCGTTGGAGTTGGTATATCAAAATAGCTAATTCCGGCCACTGGTCCTCGAAATATCAGATAAAAATGCGTAGCATACCTACCTCATCAAGCTTGACATTATCCGGATTCAACAGCACATTTGCTGCAAGCCAAACACACTGGAACTTCTGTCGGCATTCGCTTTCTTCTGGTTAAAAATGTATCGCATTGCTGCGTCTTTTTATCGCCCGAGATGAGCAACGTTGATGCAAGCCTGAAGCGTATCATCGAATCGAGCTACGATTGGTGTGTCCTTTTCTGTAAATTAACTTGCCGTTAACAGCCACGGTGTGCAAAATGGATTGCGAAATAATACGTGATTGGGGAGTCATTAGGTACTATTTATTTACAAACGCTTGCCATTGTATCTTTTTCTCCATTTATTCGGCGCTCTGTCACCATGAAGACCGTCAATGACATTGCCCGCCGTAATGCAATCACCGCACCATAAAATGAGTCTATTTCTTGTGCCACTCCGGCTGACGGGAGCAGTGGCGCAGCGGGGTTTTGTGTGACTTTCTGAGGACGCCGTGGACCCCCGGGGGTCGCAGCGGTCTGCGTCCGTATCTCTGTCTATTAGTTCCTATCTGACCGCGGTCTGCGCGGCCCCCGGGGAGGGCGGCAATAATCCAGGCTGGACAGACGGCTCCGGGCGTGGTCAGTGGGGGTCACCGACAGGAGGCGCTCGAGCATCGACGTGTTGATCTAATGCCAATCGGGGACACTGTCCCGTGTCCGGTGGTGGTAATATGCCAGTTTTATCTTAGGCTCGACCTTACACAAGGTCGATAGGCCAGACTCAGGAGCCAGCCATCGCTGGAAGGACTCTCCCGAGGTGACGATATCAGTTTGTCAAATGTCACAGCTTTATATGAGACGTAAAACATGTTTGAACGTAAGGATCATTATTCTACCGTTTGTTATAATCGAATGCATGTTGTAAAACTACAAGCAATAAATATAGCTGATATGACAGACAAAACAACAAATACAACTGCAGAGAATCTTCCAAGATAAAGCTCACAAAATGTGTTAGATAAATAATTTTGACGGACATGTTCCATCTCGGGCCGTGGGCCGGCAAATTTAACGGTCACCGCCGTCCAATCCCGCGCCCGTAAGTCGCGCACATTGGCCATAAGCTATATTGGGTCGGCGACTTTTCTCTGGTCAGCGAGCGGCGGCCAAGTTCTGGCCGGACGGCGGGCTCTCTCAGTCAGCGCGTGCCCCGCAGGAGTGGATGGGCACCGACTGAGATGGCAGCGCCGCCGCAGAGGATGCCGCTCCTCTTAATTTAGCCGCGCGGGTGGGCGGGCCGAGCCGAGATTAAGGAGAATTCGAGCGGCCCAAGGGCCCTAATTGTGTTCGTGATTAGAGAAAAGTCCAGCCCATTATGGAATACTGCTGAGGTCAGGGGCAAATGCAAAGAAACGGGCCAAAATGATGCCTTTAAGGCAAAAGCCAAACATGCTTGGCAAGACAAGCATCCGAAAAATGATATTAAATGTCAAGCTCCATATTTCATGTTTTGATAGGTATTTTTGGCACATTGTTCTTCACCCTTTTGTTTATTTAGTATTTACCCATTTGAACATTTCATTAATTTAGTACCTATGCCTGGCGGAAAAATGCGATTTTTTCTCAAACGCATGTAACATCGAATTCCCCGCAGTTCATTGGTGGACCATGGAGGGCGGACGAACCACCGTCCGACAAGGGTCCTTACCTTGCTTATGCACGTTCATTTTCATTTGGGACGTGCTTCCAGCAATGAGGTAGTGATTGTAGCGTCAAAGCTATTAAAATTATCCCCCTCCCGCGGTTTTTACCGTCCTCAGTTCGAACTCGTCCTCACTTATGTCCCGTCACCATGCCACGTTACACACCGAATACCGCCTTGATTACCGGCGCTGTGTTCTCGTTAGTCCGTCATTCAGCCGTGTGTCCACGGCCGATGCACTGTTCTGTGTGAACAGCTGTCAGCAGTGAACACATGCTAGCGGTGAACGTTCCTCAGTGGTCAACACCTGTCATTGGTGAGCACTGAGCAGCTGCGAACACTAGTCAACGCCAGCAGTAGCTGCGAACATTAGCAGACGCTAGTACTAGCAGCTGCAGTTGTAAAGCTTGCAGCTGCGAACGCTAGCTGGTGACCTTTTCGAGCTGCTTGCAGCCACGGGGCTTTGCTCGTACCTATATCGGCACCTCGACATTTCATTAAATGTCACTCATCTCAGTAATTGGCCGGCGATGCTCTGAGAGCTACACCACCTCGACAGCTGCGTAAACATGCGGACTGTAGTGGTCCGCCAACTGGCGTCGACTGTCTGAGGACACCGAGGGTCCCGGGGCCGGTCCGTGTGTCACGACAGGCCGCGGCGGGGCTCCGTCAGGGACGGGACAGGTCACCCCGGGGGGCCGTCAAGGAGTGTCACTGCCACCGCGGGGGTCGTCAGGGGACACCGGACACACCGCGGGGCGCCGCGGAAAGCCCGGGGGGAGACACTTAAATGTCTAAAAGGGCTATTGAATTGCAGTTGCCGAATCGACGGAAAACTGATATCAAGTGTTATGGCTGCAATGAAGCTAAATATGTTTTGTAGCTGGACGTTTCAGCTCATGTAGCGTGTCATGTTATTATTGCATTATTTTTTATCCGGTTATGTGGCGTTGGGTAATCTGTATTCCTCTTTTCCATCTCCATGTCACGTTTCACCCATGTCTAACATGTCGGCTATTCGGTCTTTCTCCGCATCGTCACGCCTCCTCCTCGCCAAAGGTGACTTATATGCTGACCATGCCCGCCCAAACTCATCAGCACGCCACGCCACCTCCTTTCCCTCTCCCTCCCCCTTCTCTCTCTCTCTCTCTCTCTCTCTCTCTCTCTCTCTCTCTCTCTCTCTCTCTCTCTCTCTCTCTCTCTCTCTCTCTCTCTCTCTCTCTCTCTCACCCCATCCCTCATATCCCCGCTGGCAGCCACCAGCCCTCCCCGCTGACCGGTGCCCGCCGGCGGCGCGGGCCGAGCTGTGTTTGAACAGCCATGTGTCGGCCGCGCCGGCCGTTAGTTACCGTACGGCCACTGGTGGGGTGTGTGTACCGCAGGGGGCGGTCGATGGCCCAGTCACCGCCCCCCGGCAGGCCGACCGACCCGCCCGCCGCCACCGCTATTGACCTGGCATCGATTGGCCCGGCGCGACGGCCGTGCCGGGGGCCAGAGTGACCCAGCATGGGTCAGCCGGCGGGACATTGGGCAGACAGTCAGACCGCGAGGCTCCAGAGGATGTAAGCTAAGTGAGCCAAATGCAGGTTATTATTTCTGTCTTGATTATCGTGGGCAAATGCCGGCGAAACGGTGATCGTTTTAATTAGAATAATTAACAAATTAATCCGAAGCCGCTTGCGCCGTCTAGCCAGAATCAACCCCCCACTGCATTACGCAGAATACTCCGTCGAAGCCTTCGTTGCAATAATGGAGGCAATCTCATGCTAGTGTTTCAGTTTCAGGGAAGTTTCAGTTTCAGGAGTTTCAGGAAATAATAGTCGTTCTGTGAGTTGCCCTGTATTCTGTTCGGCGTCCGTATCACTCCAGTTTATATCGTAATGAGGCACACAGGAAAATAGTTCAACGACCACAAAACTACTGATAAGCTCCTGTTTCTCCGGGATCATGATGGTGATACGAATCACAAGATCCGATGTCACCCGCTAAGCACCTACTCGAGCAAACGAAACAAAACCTCCAAGGCCAGGCTTCGATGCAGGCCTTCTGTGAGGTCAGACTTGATCGGCATTGTTTTCATTGTTCCTGCTATCTGCGCGGCGTTTCGCCGTGTTCGGTCGCCGTGCTCGCAGGGGTCCGATTTTCCCTGCGGCGTGTTTCCAGTGGTAGAAAGGTCGCGGGCCGTGCCGGTCGGTCTGCCCGCCTCCGGACCACGGTCACGCGAGCGGCGACTCCCCGGAATGACGCCGGAAATGTCCGGCCGGCCGGGGACCGCCAGAGCCGCGCTATGGATCCCTGACGGCCTGCATGGCCTTGCATTGACGGCTGCCACATGGGTGGACGTGACTGGCGGGTGGAGGTGACCGAATCAATCGGGGGGCAGTGGTGGACATAACTGCTGGAGTTAAAGGAAATTGAGTTTGTTTCGGAATGTAGCAATTGTGTGTAAGGTGCCGAGTTCTCCGGTATCCGTCTTCATCCATTATTGTTTCGTGTTCGAGTCGCCGCTTCAGTTGTTTGTTGTCATTTTGGCATTTTCCATTTCCTTTCATTCCTTTTCTGTCTCGTTCTGTCCCACGTCGTCTCATCCCGTTCCTTCCAGCTCTCATTCCCTGCGTTTTGGACTTCACTGTCACCTGTTCAGCCCGGCTGTGCAGCTATTGCCACCTTCCCCTCCTCCCCAGAGTCCGGGAGGCGGGTTGAGCTGGGAACCACAGCAGGTGCCGGTTCCGCCACCGCCGGCATCGCCGCGGACTTTGTTTCAGAAGTAGGAGAACTCCAGCACGTCTAACAGTCCGTGCTAGCCCAGCTGACCGGGCTATCCTGTTCAACCCAGGCTTACATACCTAGCGACTCTGCCTAGCCCAGCAAACATCGAGCTATGTTAATTGCTATCCACCCCATAGAAACCTACCGAGCTACTCTGTCTAGCCCAAGCTATTCTGATATTCTGTCCTATCCTGAATTCACTGTTCAGCCCACAACATATGCGTGTACCCTATCAAGTTACTCCGTTTAGCTCGAGTGGCTCGGACAAGCCAATTATACGCAGGGTAGGTACCTACAAGTTGTGGCTTACCTTCTTCGCCGCTCTGCTGACGCCGGGGCTGAATATCGCCTGCGGCGGATGCAAGTCGCGCCGACCGATCAAAACGATCATCACAAACCGACCGGACCGACCGATAGAACCGTCTCGGACTGACAGCCGCTGTCTCAGCCGGCCCAGCCGTCTCACACTGGCCCAAACCAGGAGCCGTATGCAGACGGACCGAGCACGAGCGGTGCCAGGAGCGGGCAGACTGCGGGTGGCCTGCATCAACGCCCAGTCTCTGCCCTCTAAGGTGGACCTGGTGATCAGCCTGTTGGAGAGGGAGGCCTTGGACATTCTGTGTGTGGCTGAATCTTGGCTCTCGCCGGAGATACTATCGAGATTCCTGATATTTCCCGGCTACCAGGTGATCAGACGGGACCGAGTGCGGCTACCGGGTGGCCCCTCTCGAGGGGGAGGAGTCGCCATCATCCTGCGAGAGGGGATGCAGCACCGGCCGCTGGATATGCCCGAGGCGGACCTCATCGAGACTCTCTGGCTGTCCGTCACCTGGCCTGGCGGCCGACCCAGCGTCATTGGAGTCGCCTACAGGTCGCCGGCCGGGCCGGTGAACCAGGCGGTCGACCAGCTCCAGGAGCAGCTACAGATGGTGTTGACACACGGAAAACCCGTCCTGCTCCTAGGAGACATCAACATTAACGTCTTAAACCCGGACTCTGCTGCCACCCGCTACTACAACTCGTGCTTAGCGGAGCTCGGACTGGTCCAGCTGGTGCGGCAACCGACGCACCTACACCCGATCCCGACCGCTTTGGATCACATCATAACCAACATCGACCGGCCGCCGCCGGTCAAGGTGCTGGACGCCCCCATCGCTGACCACCAGCCGGTGCTCGTCGAAGCGCCTATCGGTCGACTCCGAGCGCGACCTACCGAACACACTGGTCGCAACTGGCGGGCCGCCGATTGGGACGCCATCTGTCTGCAGCTGCTGCTGGCTGACTGGAGCGCCCTCCAGGCGACTGAAGACGTGGACGAGATGGTCAACATCTTCATGGCCAACTGGAACGCAGCGCTGGACCAGCACTGTCCCGTGCGGACTCGACGTTTCCGACGGCCCGCCTGTCCCTGGCTCGGTGACGAGGACCTGCGCCTGGCCATGGCTGAGAGGGATGAGGCCTTTGCTGCCTGGCGAGACCTGCGTACCGACGACGCCAGGGCTGACTACGTGCGCCTACGAGCCAGCGTCAAGAGCATGCTGAGCCGGGCGCGTCGTGACTTCCTCTCTGGGCAGCTCGCAGGGTCTGACCGGCGCGACTTCTGGGTCCAGCTCAAGCGCCTCTACATGACACCGTCAGCTGCTTCATCTGTGCCGCTGCCGACCGACGAGCGTGAGCGGCGGGCGCAGATGGACAGCTTCAACCAGTTCTTCGCCACCGTCGGCTCCAGGATCGCAGCGGAGCTGCACGTCGGTGGGGAAGCCGACCAGCTATCCCCCAGACCTCCGATCGTTGTCGCCGACGCCTTCAAACTGGAGCCGATCACCATACCGGAGCTGGGACGTGTCGTGGCGGCGATGAACGGAGCGGGGGCGGTGGGTGGGGACGGGGTACCACTGAGTGCGATTAGGCGCTGTATGTCAGCTGTGGCGCCGTACCTCCTACGGATTGTCAACAAATCGCTCGTGACGTCTCGGTTCCCAGAGTCGTGGCGGTTAGGTACTGTCGTTCCTATCTATAAACAGGCCGGTGACCCAGGCACTGCTTCTAACTTTCGGCCTATCACTCTACTGTCACACTTGTCAAAAATCGTGGAGAAAGTTGTCTCCAATCAGCTTTCTGTCTACATTTCACGCACAAATCTTCTCTACAAACGACAGTACGCATACCGCCGCTGCCACTCCACCGAGGATGCCGTGCTCGATGCTGTCGACTGCATTGCTCAAAACATCGACTCAGGCTTCGTCTCAGCTCTCATCGCTGCTGACTTGAGTAAGGCGTTCGACAGCGTCGACCACGGTGCCCTCCTGTGCAAACTGGGGTGGTATGGAGTGGATCCCTCGTGGTTTGCCAGCTACCTGGGCGGCCGTAGCCAGGTGGTCCGGGGTGGTAGCGCCACCCCGGTTGCAGTCTCCCACGGCGTGCCACAGGGATCCATAATCGGGCCGATCCTGTTCAGTCTCTTCTGCAACGACCTACCGTCTCACCTTGACGTCGAACCCATCATCTACGCCGACGACATTCACTTGCTGGACCGGGCTAAGCCTGAACCTCAAAATTTAATCGCTCTTAAAGCACGGCTTGAAAACACTCTTTCGATCATGCAAAATTGGTACCGTTCGAACTCACTCAAAATGAACCCTAAAAAAACCGAATTTATCATGATTGGCTCTCGTCAAAACATTCAGAAAACGGAGGACTTCAACATAGTCATTGACGACGTCTCAGTGACACCCTCTGGCTCCCTCCGCATGCTGGGAGTCGTCCTCGACCCAGTCCTGTCTTGGGAGAAACATGTTGGCCACGTTGTTCAGAAATGTAACTGTCTTCTCATCTCCTTCTACCGTTTTCGGCACCACTTCTCCCAAGACGTACTACAAAAACTTATCAGCATTCACGTCTTCCCATACATCACCTACTGTCTTTCGGTTTGGGGTGGAGCCAGCAAAAATCAACTTTTCAGGATCCAAAAAACTATCAACTTCGCTGCACGGGTGGTGACGGGGGCACGGCGGACGGACAGGATTGGCCCGACGCTCCGGGCTCTGGGATGGGAGCGGGTGGAGCGGTTGGTCGAGATGAAGGACGCCATCAAACTTCACAAGCTCCTGACCCAGGAGCTCGGACCACCAGCAGTCCGATCTATGTTCGTGGCCCGATCGGCTGTCTCCCACCGCTCCACCCGTTCCACCGAGGCGGGCCGCCTTGAGCTGCCGAGGTGCCGGCTGGTCGGCACCCAGCGCGGATTTCGATATCGTGCCGCGGCAACGTGGAACATGTTGTCACCAACTGTCACCAACATCAGATCTGCCCGAGAGTTTAAACGCGCTATTCGATAGAAAGTGCCATAGAACTGTCGCTACTACTAGTCACACAGTGCATTCATTTTGTGTTTAAATTTCATGCAACACAATGTGCGAAGTCTTCGCTTTTAGCCTTACATTTTAAACCTTCACCTTTTATGAATTCACCTTTTATGAATTTTCACCTTTTATGTATTTTATGAATATGGCGAGTGTCTGCTCTTATGTCTCGTTTTATTATGTCGTTCCATGAGTGTGCTATCTTGTATTGACGCAAATCCCGAAAAGCCATCATGTGGACGGATTTTAGATGAATACATACATACATACATACATACATATATAGAATTATACGTCCCAAGCTATCCTGTCCAGCGCAGACTAATTTACCAACCAACTCTGTCTAGCTCAGATGCCTAAAACCCATATCTCTGTTCATATATCTGAAACCTCCGGCGCGCACATAGTCTGCACCTGAATGGGCAGTCGCTCTTTGGAAGCTCACTGCAGGCACGTGTCGCTTGAAAGGAATGTCTCGGCCCATTGTAGTCGATAATGGGAAGCAGGGATCGGTATACACCTGTTCAGCGTCAACGAAAGTATGTATGATGTAGGTATGATATACGGTGATGGTTTGCAGCACGGTCAGCGTCTAAATGCCAACAGGCTTACGATTGTTTGCACTTCCGGTCGCTGCCGCATATCCGTTTCGGACAAACGTTAAACGTTACGCTCGCTAAATATTTTAAGAGCCTTGACTACGATATACGAGTGCGTCATTGCTCTCTGAAGCCTGAAAGTAAGACTACGTAATTAAAGAACCATCCTTATTAGCGCCACCATTTAAGGCTTTTATGCTGTAATGCTTTATGATAAATATACAATTAATCAAATCAAAACCGATTCTATGATGTGCATTTTGCCAGGGTATCAGGGCACTCATGTAAACAACGAACGATTTTCTTTCCGTTTTAATTAAGCTTCCCTTCCTTCTTCAGCGCTAAGCCACGCGTCTGGCGTGGCACCCGTTCATCTCTGAGTGTCGACAGCCGTGTCCGATGAGCAATTCACGACGACCGCCCTGTCCCGGCCGCAACCCTCAAAAGGAAATTGTCCGTCTGATTTGTGTGTCCGCTCTGGGGACTTAGCACCGCGGCGGGAGCGACGCGCGGCGCGTGGTGGCTCGACCCGGACGAATGCAGATGGCTTGCTTCCTTGAGAAGTCTTGGCGGCGATGAGGCTGCCGATGGGCGCGTGTGGGCCCAAAATGGCCGCGCCCACGCTGCGCTGACGAGCGGGGCGGCTGGGGAGCTCGCGAATCACTCGGGCTCGGCTCGGACCGCTCGGGGCTCGGCTCGCTCGGGTGGGTCTTCTGAGAGATGATTGTGTGGAGGAAGACGAGCTGCCGTGGTTCCGGCAGCTCGGGCCGCGCCGGCGTTGATGAACCAACACCTACGCCATACAAAGAAGAAGGTATTCAGAAGGTCGACGCAGCGCACCAGCTTCATCCGTGGTATCGGTGTGCAGGTTCACAGTTCACACGTCCCGCCCTGGTTCTGCTAGCCACTCGGCGCCGGCCCCGCCGCCTCATGCCCTGCCTCGGCGGCGGTGGGCGTCCTCGGGGAGTCTCTCCTCGCCGTCACAACCCCTCCAGCCGCCGCCGGACGCTCTATATCTCCGTCCTCCGCGAGCGTCCCTCCGGCAGCCTCCAATAGAGCCGGCGATGGACGCCATAGCTCTGCAGATTGTGCTGCTATGTGGCGTCCGGCGGGGTCCGGAACGGGCCATTTCTCTCTGCCTTTGTTCTGATCGGAGGGAAATTCGATCGGTTGCCATGCTCAGAAATAGTCCAGGTGCTACTTCTCACGTCTGAAATAGCCAAGCTTGTTTAGTCCCGGAGTTAAAATATCCCACTAACTGACGTCATATTCATAGCCCAATTTCGTACGAGCATTTTGTTAAATATAGCTCCATGAAATAGCTGCCATAACTAAAGACCGTCTTTCTTTCATTCTGACGGAAAATTACAAACGCTCATCAAATACGAGGTTTCACATCCGGCATCCAAAACAGAACGTTACAATTCATACACCAGCGGCGGTGATTTGTACCCGTCCCGGGTCGGTCTGAGCGGCCGTGGGGCGCTGCCGACCCGTCCAATCCGACTCGGTGTTACCATCAGCGCTCCTGATGGCCCACTGAATAGAGATGACGTGCTCGCCTCCCATTAAGTGCGCCCCTCACGGCACCGAAATACTAAATCGATGGCGCCTGCAGATCAGCCGTGACCCACGGCGCAGCACAGCGGGTCGCGCTCCACAGCGCGAGTCAGCGGAATAACTGAACGTTCTTAGATGCGCTTCAGATTATGTTTCTTTTAATCGGCTCTTCGTCGCGATGTCTCTGAATGATGCTTTGTTATCTGATGGAGCAAAAAGGGAGAAGATATTTCAAGGAAAAAATGATGAAGTAGTCTGGCGACGTGGTTTTTGTTTGTAACATAGAATCAGAACCCCTTGTCCGTCCAAAGCAGAAGAGAGCGGTCGCAATAAAAAGATGAAATCAGTGTCGCTAACATCAAAGTAGTTTGGAATTTCGGTTTGCGCTGGTAAAGTGCCACTTTATCAGATAAGTTCTGATATACGAGTAGGTATGTGTAATTGTGTTGGCTTTCCGATCCCAATAAAGTTAGGTACTCGTTTCAATTTACACAATAGGCTTGAAATAAAACTACGAAACCCAAGCTTTCACCATGTTAAATAAAATAATAAAAAGTGCCCATAGCAAGCTCTTATTTCATTTAGTTCGATCAAATAGGTATGTGTTAAGTGTTTATTGGACTGCAGTGACGAATTTTGAAGTACGTTAGCATGCAACTGAATAAATGATCGCGGAGTGTTGACATGACGGTAAACTGGGCCGGGATACTGGTTAGGCATCAGCAACTAGCAAGAACGTCTATAACCTCTTAAAATACGGCGTTATCTGGGTATCTTATTTATCCGTACATCAGATATAAACCCCGAACACTTACCTATGCATATAAATATGTTCTTGCAAGTTATATTCACTACATTGAGTCGGTGCCGACTTGTCCTCCCGCCGCCACCGTTCAAAGTCTGGAGCGGTCGCCCCCCCCCCCCCCCCCGAGTGCGGGTCCTCTTGGACGGCCGCCGAGCCGCTCCGCTCTCAGCTGCCATCCGAGGGCCGTTCCGAGTCACACCTTGGTGGTTTATTGCCCCTCTTTTCTCCATTAGTTACCGACAGCCCGACAAATGTCAAAAGTGCGGCTAACGGTCTGTCGTTGAGGCACGCGTAAGGCCTAGCACCGAATTAAACTTGGATTGTGTCATTAAACTTCGTGCTTTGCAGTCCTAGGAAGGCATTAATGAATCACATTACGATATAAATATAATGAAAATAAATATGCCGCCAGCTTTTCCAGTCTGTGCCCGGCTACCCACTATTTACGTCTGGTCAGAAGAACGGCACTCCATCGTTTCGTTCTTGTTTTCTTCATCCCAGATCAACTCAGGTTTGTCCCGACATCGTTTCTACCATTCTATATAAGCTTCCAACTCTGACATTGACCGCGGCTCGTCAGGCTCTGCGGTTGCACTGCACCGGGCAGATATCAGCACCGTTTCTCGGAAGTGGCGCTGGTTGTCGAAAGTCGACATCGTTCGATCGTGCTCCTAACTCTGATCTCGACGTCTTCGGTAGGATACCAATGCGCCTGACAATAGCTGCGGCCCCTGAGCTGCTGTCCAACTCCTGAGCGCGGCGATGTTAGCAAGACCAAAGTAAGACGAACCTGAGCGGAGTCGCAGTCCGGTTATCGGTGCAGCAGGCCTCCCCCAATCTGTGGTCAACAGGAGCTGATTCAGCGCCGCTGTCCGGCTTCTCTCGTCCAGAGCTGACTTAGCTCGGATTGTGTGTGGATTCTCGAAACGTGCCGCGCCCAATTAGAGCAGGCACGTGCAGCAGTGGCTGGTGCGGGGCTGAAATATCGGCAATCGGCTCGGCGACATTCAAGTCAACGGTTCGTATAAGATGGGAAAGTTGAATATACGTGATGAATGGGATGGGAGTGGGACTCGAACGCAGCGTACGTAAATTGTTTATACCCAAAAGTTTTTGGGTGCGTTTAACTCACAACGTTTTCTATCATAGTCGCCCTGGACGATCGGGAGGGAGAGAGGGAGACGGGGTACCGGAAATGGGGTCGTTCATCTTCGGCCTGTCGCAGTTCGGCCGCTACTTCTGCAGAAACTGCGGAGAACGGACACCAAAACTCATCGGTCCTCGCGAACCTTTTTCCTGGCGCCCGTCTGCACACCAGCAGAGAGTCGAAGTCGGTCGGTGCACTCTGGGGCACGTTCGGCACACATGCACTGCCGCCGGTGACGGACGGACGGTTCGTGAGTCTGCATAAGGACAGACGGGACTGGTGCAGTGCGGCCGGCCGGCCGACGCCCGCGGAACGGGAGGTCAGAATCGAGGTCGGGGACGGTGTCGGAGTCGGGGTTTGGGGTCGGAGACGGTGTCTGACCCTGATTTCGACAGCCACTGCCCGCTACCGAAGCATAAGGCGGTTGCGGCTGTAGGTATAGGAGTGCGAACATACATATACATAGGTATACATACATACATATAACATACATACCATTACGCCAGGTCGGCCAGACGGCAGGCGCCGATAAAAAACTTCATGTCAATCTGTCCCGCCCGGCGGCGGCGCCCCGGTACTTTGTCAGTAGTCACAACTCACGGACCACGTTGGGCCATAGATCTGAAGACCCCAAGGCCTTTTAAACACCCCCAGCAATAAAATTAAGTCCGAAATGCTGGCTAGCCTAGACAATCTTGGCCTAGACCACCCGGCTAATGCATTGCATTGACCTATCCCGTTGCCAAGTTACTCTACAATCCCCTAGATGGCAGCACTGATAGCGTTTGTCAGTGATGGCGCAGACCGGCGAAACCGGCGCAGCCGTTTTTGTTTAGTGTTGAAACGGCTCGGGGTGGGTGTGGAGCTCTTAGAATTGGACATTTTTACGTAATTAACTGACAAAGGTAAGCCTTTTGTTCTTTTCAAGTGACAGGTATTCAAGTTTTTAGAGCAAATCATATTTTCATTTGGCTTTCATTTGTTAATCATCGCTTCATTGCAGGATCACCACCTCAGGAAATTTTTGTCTATGCCTTTTTTGGCTTGTTGCCTCTAATGTTTGTTTATATTTTGTTGTATCTTCAAATAATTTTCATGAAAAGACCTATAATTTCATCACAATGTATATGTCTGTACTTAGGATGTGAAAAACTGCAATTTGAATTGAATGTCAACTCTTGCCCGTTCGACCTGACCCCATTGTGTCTCCCACATGTCTTTTTTCTGGGACAACAACGCTCCCGCAGAGCAGTTCACCATGATACCATGCTGCGGGCTGGACTGCTGCATGCAAAGTGCACGCCACTCCGTTGTTAATCTGTGCCATACCTTGCACCAACTAAGTGCCTCCTCAGTCCTCACCCGCAAGATCTTGTCGAGATTGCCATGCTGTGCAGTCTGGAGACTGGGGACAGGTCCTGGTATGCCCGCAGCCCCTTCTGGACCTATATTTTTCATTAGGGTGTAGGCATGATGCTATTGTTCCCATGCTAGAACCATTATACTTTATGAACCTTAGAACTAATATGAATCTTTGAAATATATTAAGTCAATAATTCTGCATTCATTAGTTGGGCACAATTCATGCAAATGCACAATAAAGTCTCTTGCAGTGGATTAATGCAATTTCAACTTTTCAATTGAAGCACTTGAATAATTTTATTTATATTGTCTTTTGAAAGCCAAACACTCAGCTCTAAGACCAGATATACTTTGTGTAGAACTGCTGGAATAGCTTTAAGCATAGATAACAGTAGAACATATAACAGATAACCATAGTTCTATTGTTATCTATGCTTTAAAGTTTAAACAATGACCAATATTCACTTTGAATCCATCATGAGTATGATAAATGTAGCACTTGATTGGAACATGTAGTCACTGTTTTTTGTTCAATGCATACCTACTGCTTGGTCAAATTGATGTTTGTTTGAGTTATAGACTTATGAGGAAACAGTTGTTTGATAACAGTTGACATTAGGCATAGAATAAACTTATCCATTTTCCACAGATTAAAACCTACAACATGATTCCTCCACAATCATGATTTCTTGCTGGCTCATGTGCTTTAGAATTGTCTTGGAAAGATACCTGCTACCTTCTTTAGGCATATGCTGCTTCACAAGCTAGTGTTATACAAGGTTGCTTACTAGTCAGGCATCTTTGCTAACCTTGAATTTTAAATCATGACTTGCAAATTACAATTAAAATTCAAGACTTTCTCTCTATCAGTATATAGCTGATTGTAGCTACATGCTTAAACTCTGATTTTGTGTTTTTTATTCTGATAATGCTAGCCAGCTTTATCCAGTACTTCTCAACATAACCTGATCAATTAAATTGCTCAAAATATTCTGACCTGGGCACTGATGATTGCAGTTGTATGGTGATTGAATGGATTCTAGGAAGCCACCTTGTTTTGTTTTGATTGTTTACATGTGAAAGTAAAACCACTCAGGTTTTTAGGAGGTGTGATTCTTGATTAATCTCAGTAAATATTGCAGGTTGACTTTAGTAAGAAGTTAACTGCAGTATAATAATACAATGATTCGAAAAAAGTTTATCAGCATGGTTTTGGAGTGAAATGTGGCTGATTTGTACCACCTTCTTTTCACTTTGAAGGGATTGCTTGGGTAGGGGGTTGGTTACAGTCTGTATTACTGATTCTTGGGAATGTTGTAGATAAATTACCTGTAACTATTCTCTGGATATCTGTTGTTTTTTGGCCTTTCAAAGCAAATCTCGCAACCACATGCATTATGAAACGAAACCCGAGTTGACTTTTATTGAAAAAAGCGAGGATGTATTGGAATCGGTTGTCTTTTTGGTCTCCCATCGTAACTTCTCATGATAGCCCTGGGCTCATTCAACTCTTCTTGTGAAGCGCTCGCGTACCGCCGTTCCGTCTCGGGGAGACCTGAGTGCCTGTCTCCGGAGACCTGAGTTACCTGTCTCCGGGAGACGCGACTGCCCGTATCCGGGGTTCTCTGAATCTCCGCCTCTCCATTACACGCGGCTCGCTGCAGCCGGCTTCCTCTGCGGCGCGGAGCTCGTATGACGCTCCTCAGTACGGGGAACAGCCGGCGCTCCTCGGGCTCCAACAGCCGCACCCGGGCACAGATGCCACTATCGACCGTGGTTTGTGTACAGACGCCCCGCGGTGGCTGGATGCCGGGCAGAGGTCGGAAAAAATCAGAACGTTTTCTCCATAACGTGCTTTGATTGACAAGGCAGCGTTCCAGACTGGACACTGGCCACTTTCCTCCGATGTTGCTATGCTGTTTTCCTCCTCCCTGAGTCCCTGGCAGCAGTCTGAGGTATGTGCTGTGACCGAGGGCAGGTCAGGCATACGCTGTTATGATACCTGGAAAGGCGTGCCATGTCACCATTGTTTTAGATATGGGCGTGTGCTATGGTGTCCATGGGCTGAACGCCGGCCGATCGCTGTGCTGTCTGGCGCGCCGCTGCAGCTCAGTGTCGTGCACAGTGCAGTCGGCAGCCCGGCGCACCGTTCCGACACGGTGTCGGCCGTTCCCTATCAGCAATGCGCCAACTTGTCCGGACAGTTTACATAAGAGGTCCCCCGTGGAGCATTGCGGGACTCCCGGCCCGTCTTTGAACCTCACCTTCGAATGGTGCCCGGTTTGAACAGAAATAGGAGCTCCATTGACATTCACCTTTGGGTTCTGTTTATATGAATTATGTGGGTCATTATACGAACCCACACTGTCATACGGTAACGTTTAGTGAATTTTGTTTTAAGCGGTGGCCGCATACATCGTTAGCACTTATATAGAAGCGGGTACCGATTGCTTATGTGTTGACACGGGTAAACACGGCTTCATACCTTGTCTCCTTTGTTACAGAGTAGGATGGGTCGTGGCTAGTAATGCATGCGTCACTTAGTTAGTATACGATTTGGGGTCACTTTGTAGTTAAGAAATTCATGGACCTCTGAGAAATATGCCATTAGATTGTGTGACCTACAATTCTCGGAGATTCAATGGCACTAGTATTTACACACCCTCCCGACATAGACATTTGTAGCATTTCGTCAGCGGCGAGCTCTCACCTTTGTCTTACTACATCTTTAATGCCGCGATTCATGTGATTCAGTGCATGTAGCCATCCGTACAGACAGCAGTGGATGTATGTTGAAGATCGGAAACTAGATCCTGTCTCAGGCGAGAACAAAGAAACCGTTACTGATTTCGTCATGATCTTTGTAAACCTTTTAAAGAATTAAGTTCTTGCAGGACACATTTGGAGATTCTGCGTGATGACAAAGACACGGATAGTGCGAGACACACGGTTTTTACTGGGATTCAATCTAACCCCAAGTGAATTCGGACCCCGAACTTTTGAAGATGTTTTCCGCCGAGGCGAGATGTTAGTGTTTTGCCGCTCTCCTTTCCAAATTTGTGCAGCCGGCCGGCGTGGGCCACTCGTGCCGGGAATCTGGGGAATGTGGCGGTGAATCAGCCGGCCCAGATGATAAACAGGGTGCTGCTCCGGCCGGGCAGCTCGCCGCTCGGACGCTGCCGCCGCCGCCCTATAGGATCGATCTAGGAGCGGCGGGCGCGGCCGCCGGGGTCGGGCGTCTCCGGAGCTGCCAGAGACTGACAGGTGCCGGCTCGGCTCAGTGGGGTATGAAAGTGGCCGCCGCCAGTCGCAGCTGAGTGCCGCCCGCCGACCGGCGCTGAACGGCTCTGGGCGGCGGCCACGGCCATTTCGGGTGAACCCGGTCACATCAGCCGCTCAGAGTGGACGATTTACCACCCGGTGACGGCTCACTTCCGATGGCCGGCAGCGGACGGACGGGCCGCGATCCGTCCACCCACGCCCGGACAAGGTCGGCGGAGACGTGTGCCGGCGACTGTCGTCTGTCGTGCGCCGGCCCGCCGCCGCCGGCCGCACGTGCCCCGCCCTGCCCTCCCGCGGCCATCGACCGCCCTGCGCCGCCGCCGCCGCCGCCGCCGCCGCCGCCACTGGATGAAATAGCGCGCGGTCCGGCGGCGGTGGCGGCGCGGCGGGCGGCAGAGTCGGCCAGCTGGTCTGCCGCGCGGACGAGCCTCTGAGCGCCACGTCTCTGTCTGCAGGTCACTGAGCAGCGACGAACGCCGCCGCGGCTGCTGACGGAGCCGGGGAGGAGTGGGAGGACTCCCAGCCTCGAGGATAGTCCTCACTGGGGACTGCCTCTCGGAGGACGGAGCGCCACCCGGCGGGAGCACACTCCGCGCGCACGTGTGTGGAGATCAGTGACAGTGCCATATCGTGGGGATTCGGTATCGAGAGTACCGAGTGAAGACTGTGTGATTTGAGGAACCGATCCAGGACGAGCCCGCGGAAGGCGTCAGTGTGTCAGTGTGCGTTGGGGAGCTATGTGACGAGTCGCCCGGACGGACGGTATGACGCACTGACGGTGCGTCTGAGGTGATTTTACTGCAGATCGGTACTGTTTTAACCGACATCGGCGAGCCAGGATGGCACTGCGCGGGTGAGTACAATCAATGCGGAGCGGAGCGAGCTAGCTCGGCTCGGCCAGGTTTTAATTCTTGTTTTTTTTTTCGCTCTTTTTGTCTGTGTTTGCTCACTGGAGCATCCAAACTGGATTCCAATTATGTCGACTTCTCAATTTCACTTCCTCGTTCCATTTAATGGGACCAATTATTTGAGCCTTTTGTTCTAACAGTTTTTCTGTCGATGTGAATATTCCACCGGAAGCTTCCGCCTTCGTAATTGTATGCTTCATTTGCGTCATTTTAATTGGACGCACCTTAGAACCCTATTGAACCCCGTTCTTTTGACGAAACAATCTCTAGTCACGACCTTGTACGATGCAGTGTTTGCGGTCAGCTGTAAAAGCTGTAAGTGCCCATCTGATTGAGTTGCCCCATGCTGCTGTGCTCTGTCTCCTCCCACGCACCTGACCTGTGACCTGTGACCCGAGCTGGCCCCGTGACCCCTCTGGCGACCTGTGCCCCTACTCCATGACCTCGGACATACTGTACCGTCGGCGGCTGTGTCGGCGATCCTGTCTCAGGCTCTCACATCAGATTCGACATACCCAGCGGGCTCGACAGCCGGATACGAGAAGCAACCAACGACGCTGGCGAACACCGGGGCTACGGAGTCGCGAACAGCAACGTACTAGCACCAAAATACAAACCGTTACCGTCAAATGACAGCGGGCCAGTGTTCTAAAATTGGATTTTGGTTGGGTGTGCCGATGAAGAAAAAAAAATCCTAGGATGAGAAAAAAGGAAATGAATAACCGAAGTATATTTGCAAAATGGTGTAATCCCAATTTGTATGCCAACTGCTAAACCAGGATTTCTTGTCAGAATCTTGACAGGGTGTGAAACAAAAGGATGTGGGTGCATCAACTGTCAAGTGACATGTAAACTGGCTGTCGGGAATACATGAAACTTTTTCAGAGATGAAGTAAAGTCGGTCATTCATATTTTAGGGATGAAAGTATTTTCCCCATTAGGTGTGATTTGCCACCAAAAAGTCTGAAAAATGGAATACTGCATCGGGCAGATCCCAGATACTTTTCACAAAGTTCTTCTAGAATACCAACGCCGTTAACTCTCACGCTGAATGCCGGACTTCCAGACATCAAGCCTGATACTGGCAGCTATCAACCGGCTAATCAACATACAATTCAAGCCGAACCCATTGTTACACCCCTGTCTATCGCCCAGTCCCCGTACCTTCAACCATACCTGTAACTCAGAGGTCCGACCAATTGTCTCGCCTTCGAATTGACGACTGCAGTCTACACACCACAGCCTGTTTTTTTCGATCTTCGGACATCTGAACCTAAAGCTGGTTCGCTGTTTAACACAGCTGATACCTTGAACCTACTGTAGTTCAAACGGCGACAGCGTATCCTAGAGAGGGGTTCGCTGGGGCGGAGTGGGGTTATGAACATGGCAATAATATCGCTTGCACACCGCAACGGTTATGAATAGCGGGATATTGCGAGAGCTTATATTGAATGAACTGTAAATGGTGTAACGTGCCGATAATACAGCTTGTGTAATCCACAGCTGCCTGATTGATGTGGTATGTGGTGTGATTTATGATACACTGCGGCTCGTGAGACAGTGGCAGTCGCTTGTTTTGGAATGTTTACACGTGGGTGTCTCGTTCGGAATGAAGCGGGAATGCGACTTATGGATTGTTACGCCGCGCGGCGTCAGTCATTTTTGATTTGCCGGAAACCCACATCAAAAGTGTCTTATCAGTAAGACTTCCAGGGCTGCAGTGCGCTGTGCAACGTGCGCATCATTTATAAGCATTGCAAATACCATAAACACATGACCATCAAGTCGACACTTATTCCGTGCCTGAACTGATACTGAGTGGCGACTTTTGGGCAGCGAGGAGTTTGAAGTAAGCTCATTGGGGTGACGGGGTCGGACATGCTGGGGCATTGAGTCTAAATTGCTGCAATGAATGTTTACTGACCAGCTGTGAGCTGATCGTAATCGCTGAATGTGAAGTGAAAACTTCCAGTATGCTACCCTTCTGTTTGTGATCGACGGCAGCCGCTGTCAACTTCTGACGACCTTTGCAAGGCTGCAACTCGTCTTGACCGCCGCGTATCTTCCACTACATGCCGTCAGAACTCGTGGCTTTCTGCCCGGCTGCCTGATGTGCCCGGAGCCGCCAGTATGAGTCACCCGGCTCCGCGGCGTGTCTGGTCCGCCTGACCTGTCTAGAGGGTCGGCAGATGGTCGTTTGTCTGTCTGGGCGTCTGTCCAGTCTGCCTGGCCCTGGCCAGCCAGACCAGACAGTCCAACTGGCCAGTCTGTCTGGCTGGCCTTTCCTTCCCTCGCCTATTGTCCATGAAGTTCCCAGCCAGCCTGACCAGACACTAGACAGTCCTCCTGGCTTGTCAGTGTGTCTGGCCTCTCCGTTCCACTCGAGTCTTCTGGCAGTTTTGCTTCGTCTGGCCCATGTAGTTCTTTTGGCTCGTCTGGTCCTGATAGCCCATTTGCCTCATAATCTCTTCGCCACTCGCCCACCCAGCCGTCTCTCGGTCTGATCTCTCCGTCTCGGAGGCACGTCGGAGACGGCGTGGCGCCTCGTCTCGTCTCGCAGCAGACACCACCGACCCCCAGCTGGTCTCAGCCCCGGGCCGTCTGCCAGCGGCCGGTCATTCCAATCCCCGACAAAGCGGGCACCGACCGGTGAGGTGTGGTGGTGCCGGCAGCGGCGTCCTCTGCTCGCCTGAAGGGCTCGCCAGTGACGACCGAATGCGTTTCAAACGGGACCGAGGAGGCTGGCGACTGGGAGAGCCGCTGGACTGTCGCGCGGTGTTGAATGAGGCGGAATAGAACGCTCCTTGAGAGGGTCGCTGAAGGTTGGATGGATACGTTGGTTCGAAAGGCTTTAGTGCTACTGTCACGCGTTTTATGTTGGGATGTTTTTTTAAGGAGACAATGTCTCTGTCTTGAGACATATTGTGCCGTGGCGATATTTGGACACCCGGCATGGATACCACTCCCGCATGCACCACTCCCCGTGTCAGCATAGGACACCCTTTGTCGGTCAGACGGCGACGTGGCGCTGTATTCCCTGTGACCCGAGTTTACCCCGGGGATAGGGTCTAATCCAGCGGGATGGCGCCCCCGACCCTCGTGACCAATGATACGACCGGCCGGAAGGGCTATCTCGGCCAATGTATACATCCCGGGTCAGAGACAAAGAACGGGGTGCCATCCGACGCCGGGCCGGCGGTCACAGCACCCAGTGAGCGCTGACTCTAGAGTATGACCGGCGCCGGTCGGCGGGCACAGTGGAAGTATCCTTCCGCCGCTGCTGCGGTCACAGCAGGGAGCGGGTATCGGCGCCGGACCGGACCGGGCCCGAACGGCCGCCTCAGCACGCCCCGGTCGGCCGGCGCGGACGTGCCCGCCGCCGGCCGTGCTGCGGCACGTCGATACCGGTCGGACCGCGGCCGAGCCCGGTGACCGGCCCAGCTCGGCCCACACGGAACTCTGCAGACCGCCGCGCCGCGCCCGGAGGCGGCCAGGACGCGCCGCCGAACGGCTAATTATCTCCGCCCTGCCGGGGCGGGGCGGGCCGCTGGCTGCATCTGGCGGCACTGCGCTTCAGGTGACTTATTTGGGCGGGCTGAGAGCGAACCGTCAGTGCGCGGTGCCGCCGGACCCCGCGCCCCGGACACGGACAGTCGCTGGTGGTCCGTGACTGAAAGTACCGGCCGACCCGGCCCGCCGCCGGCCGGAGAGCGGGCGACTGAGACGTCTCGGAGACGGTTCACACGGTGGAGGTCCGGACCGCTGCAGAAATATGGACCCAGCGTTCCACAGATCCCATGATGGCGCCGTCGTAGGTCTCAGATCTCGACTCGGTTGCCAGAACTTAAACGACCAACATCCATTCTCGGCATAACCTACCCAGAACAACGCCTCCTAATCTAACTTTCCAGTAAATTTCCTGATAACATTTTAAGGCTGAAACAAAATTTCTCAGAATCACAAGGCGTTGTGCAACGAGCTCTCTCGAAAATTAGTCGCCGGGATGCGTTTTGTTATCAGCCTATGCGATTGTCCCGGCTCTCTCCCGTTCTGTGAGCGGGTCGCCGGGTCGGCGGCGGCGGCCGGAGCGGGCCTGAAATGGGCGCCCGGCATTAGCGGGCTCAGTGGCCGAGAGTGGGGCCGCGATCAATGCTGTTAATGGGTCCGCCGGTCCGCCGGCGCTCAGTGGGCCGGCGGCCGACGACCGCTGCCCGACGCCTGATTGGGGACCGGTCGGCCGCCGAGACAGAGTCGGCGAGCTGGAAGCTGGAAGGCGGACTGGACTGGACTGGACGACTGACTGGACTGGACGCAGATCCACCGTCCTGCCGTGCAGGTAGTCTGAATTGAATACCCGGCTACCGTATCCGCGGCTTGGATCGAACGGCTCGACGATCCACGGCAGAATCACTGCCGGCGCACTGCAGATGGACACGCAACCGTCGCAGTCCCGCTGGGCGGGTCTGTTGCAGCGGCGACACGAACTCCAACTCGGCATTGTTCGGGATATTTACTGCGGTGTAGTGACCGCCACTCGGAGGACATTGTTGCCTTTGCGGGACAGTGACACCGCAAGTGCGTCGTCTGCTAGAGCCGCGCTCGCTGTGATCGTCTCTGCCTGTCTCCGCCCGTCCACACACCGGGTGACGACGGACGCAGCGGGCACTAAACCTCCCGCTGACGTGCGTCGGACACCGCTCGGGTAACCGGAGCAGCGCGGCTCTCCGGTGCCGCTCTGATACCATCGCGCCTCTCCTGTGGTGGCTGTGGAGCCGCCGGTGCCGGACCGACCGGGTCGTCGGACCGACCGACCGGCCATTGTCGGGACGCAGTGGGCCGAGCGGGTCCGGCGCGCTCCGACCGTGCAGCGCGGCACGGCTGGAGACCGGCGCAGCGCCACCGCCGCCGGCGGGTCTTTGTCGCTCGTGACAGCGCCGGGGCGTCGCGGCGGACTCGACTGACACGCCGCTTTGTGGCCGCTGTAAATCAGGGCCCGACCGTGCCCGCCCGCCGACGGCACGGGTTGGGGCGGGAGCCGTGACCTGGTGACGGGCACGGAACAGCGCGGATGGGCACGGAACGGAACGGCACGGCACTGAACGGCTTGGGGATCAGAAGGTTCGGCGAGAGCGGATGGGGGTAATGAGCGATTTGCTTCGCTGGTAACCGCACGGTGGGATACGGCTCCGTGGACTTGTGGCCTTGCCATGCCGTGCCTTCCATCTTGCCGTGCCGGGGCTTACCACGCCGTGCCGTGCCCCAGTGGCGGCCAATTGCGCCCGGCCGGCAGGACGGCGCGCTCGTGTGCTCCGCTTTTGACGGGCGGCTGTTGCTTTTCACTTATTCCAGACCGTGTGTTTGTGGAACTGGACTGACGTCTTTGCGTCAGGTGGAAGGCTGTTTTTCCGGTTTGGAGCGAGGTATTTATCGCGAGGAGTTTTATTCCACCTGTAATGTGTGCTGAAAACACGCTGTTTTATGAAATACTTCGGAGTTGTAGCGTCTTCGAATCTGAACAGTGAGCGTGCTTTGTTATTTCTGTAGCTTTCGTGAACTCGGTTTTCCGAGAAACCGACAGGTCAATTGACCGGCTGACATCGGGTCGACTCTTCTGTCGATTGGTGGCGAACGGTGCAGTGGAAGCCTTGGAAGTTGGGACTATTTCAGTCCAAGAAATCACATGCAAAATAGATGGTGGCGCGAACGACTCACTCTCACGCAACTCAGCGGACCCGGTGGCTCGTCGATGCTGATTGTGTGGCCTCGGGCCGAACGTTTCCGCCAAACTTGGGCTCAATTTCGGCCGCTCGTAGCCACCCGCCTCCGAGAAGTGTCGACAGGGGCCGCCTGTGGCCACAACCTCGGCTGATCACGTGACTCAATCCGCCCACCGCTGATTGCAACACGTGACCGGAGTGAGCCGATCACTCTGCGAGAGGTAACAGATCGATTTCCTCGCTCGGACCCCGGTAATGGTGCTTACAGGAGCTGCTCACCGATCAATATCCAGGGGCGCGCCGCCGCTCCGATTCATACCAACGCCCGATCCAGATTCTGATTGCATGTTGCAATCTCGGTGTCAACGGCCCGAGCGGCACGTAGGGTTTCCCGCCGCCTCTGCCGGCTGGGGGCACGTGGCTGACGCCGGGCTTCCGCGCTGAGCTGAGCCGGTCCAGCTCGGCTCGGCTCGGCTCCCGTGGTAGCACAACAGCTGAGGATCGTTCGGGTGTGGGCGCCACCACCACCGCCGCCGCCGAGGCGTCTGGTCGCATAACGATCACAGGGAGTGGGCCGGGATGACTTGGGGACTGGGGAGGTCGGTATGGGCGGTTAGAGGTCCGGAGAACAGGCGTCTGGGGCAGACAGCTTTGTCTGGAGCCTGCTGCCTGTGTGCCAGGTTATGATGTCCGCGTGTGTTGAGGTCTGGAAGTCGCTTCACCCAAGATCACTAACAAATGCTAGCTTCACCCTCGACAAAGGAATGTGCCCTTTGTTGGAATGCATGTAACATTAATTTTTCAGCGAATTTGGTTGCGTTCTATTCGGTAGCCGAATGACTCAGTTGGCCCGCCAGCTGCAGATTGCTGCCATTCGTCGGGCCGTTTCGCTAGATTGGGCGCCAGAAGACGACACTTTCTTCTTGCATTCATCTGCGCGGCTGTGAATCACTGTCGTCCGGTCTGCAGCACAGCGGTCCTCCTCGGGCGGGGGCGGGAGCGCGCGGAGCCGCGCCACTTGTCAGCTGCCGCGCGCCAATTGCCTCAATCGGGCCGAGTGCGTGCCTCGGCGGCCGGCGCGCGTGCCTGTTTGCGTCCCGTCACCGCCGCTGACGCCCACGCGGCCGCCTCCGCTGCGCCCGGGACAGTCGTCACAGCAGTCTCGGGCCGCGGTCACAGCGCCAACTGTAGCAGCCATCACGATAGCCGTGGTCAGAGCAGTCGTCTTAGCGGTCTCGGGCGTATCCACAGCCGCAGCCGCAGCCCCAATCGTATCAGCCATCACAACAGTCACGGCAGCGTCTCAGCAGTCGCAGCCGCAGCCGCAGCAGTCGTCACCGGCCGGAGCTGCCTTCAAAACAGTCGCAGCTGCCGCCTGTGGACAGCGGCCGCTGAGCGCTGCGGTCTGCTATCTATCGGTCCTTATCTACCCTCGCCGAGTGAGATGGACGGGGTGCCGCTCGGCGCTCGGTGTATGTGAGACGCCGTATCGGCTACGGCGCCGCGAGCCGCCCCGCTGAGGTCACCGGTGATGAGACGCCCGGTAATGAGCGGATGCGACGTCGGTGGCGCAGCGCGCGGAGATTGTTTGGGCAGCACAGCGCCTCGTCGGCCGGTTGTTTTACATCCCGGGACAGTGTGAGACGGACCTTGGACGGACGCGCTGACAGCGGCCTGTGTGGCCCGGCGTGTTAGGACAACCGTACCGAGACCCGAGGACAGCGTGCAACTGGGAGAGGGCAGGGAGGGTACGGCGGGAAACGAGGGCCAGGGGCGGATCCAAGGGGGGGGTCACATGGGTCATGGCCCCCCCCCTTGAGGCCCGGGGGCCCAAAGACCTTCCAGGGGCACCACCGGCCTATCAGGGGTATCACAGTCCTGACAGGGGCACCACAGGACCGCCAGGGGCACCACAGGCCTAGCAGGGACACCACGGGCCTGGTGCCCCTGGGCCCTGACAGGACTGCAACGCCCCTGACAAGCCTGAAGTGTCCCCGACAGGCACGTGGTGCCCCTGACAGGCCTGAGGCGCCCCTGCAAGGCCGGTGGTGCCCCTGGCAGGCCTGTGGTGTCCATGGCAGGCCTGTGGTGCCCTTGCTAGGCCTCTGGTGCCCCTGACAGGCTTGTAATGCCCCTGGAAGGACTGTGGTGCCCCTGGGCCCTGACAAGCCTGAGGTGCCCCTGACAGGCCAGAGGTGCCCTTGCTAGGCCTGTGGTGCCCCTGGCAGGCCTCTGGTGCCCCTGACAGGCTTGCGGTGCCCTTGGAAGGACTGTGGTGTCCCTGGGCCCTGACAAGCCTGAGGTGCCCCTGACAGGCCCGTGGTGCCCTTGTTAGGCCTGTGGTGCCCCTGGCAGGCCTCTGGTGCCCTTGCTAGGCCGCTGGTGCCCCTGGCAGGCCTCTGGTGCCCTTGCTAGGCCGCTGGTGCCCCTGGCAGGCCTCTGGTGCCCCTGCGCCCGGAGAGGACTGGTGCCCCTGAAAAGTCTGAAGTGCCCCTCGGCAGGCCCGTCGTGCCCCTGACAGGCCCAAGGTGCCCCTGCGAGGCCGGTGGTGCCCCTGGCAGGCCTCTGGTGCCCCTGGCAGGTCTGTGGTGCCCCTGGCAGGTCTGTGGCGCCCCTGGCAGACCTGTGTTGACTGGTGTCCCTGCTAGGTCGCTGGTGCCCCTCACAGACCTGTGGTGCCCCTGGGCCTTGACAAGCCTGAGATGCCTGGCTATGACAGGCTCGTGGTGCCCCTGATAGACCAGTGGTGCCCTTGCTAGGCCTGTAGTGCCCCTGGCAGGCCTCTGGTGCCCCTGCTACCCCTGCGCCCTGAGAGGACTATGGTGCCCCTGAAAAGCCTGAAGTGCCTCTCGACAGGCCCGTGGTGCCCCTGGGCCCTGACAGGCCCAAGTTACCCCTGCGAGGTCGGTGGTGCTCCTGGCAGGCCTCTGGTGCCCCTGGCAGGTCTGTGGTGCCCCTGGCAGGCCTGTGTTGACTGGTGCCCCTGCTAGGCCGCTGGTGCCCCTCACAGGCCTGCGGTGCCCCTGGAAGGACTGTGGTGCCCCTGCCCCTAGGGGTGCTCATGGGCCCAACAGGCCCGTTGTGCCCCTGACAGGCCTGTCGTGTATACTTGCTAGACCTGTGGTGCCCCTGCTTCCTGGCAGGCCTGTGGTGCCCCTGGCGGGCCTGTGGCGCCCCTACAAGGCCGTAGGTGCCTCTGACAGGTTTGTGGTGTCCCTGGAAGGACTTTGGTGCCCCTGACAAGCCTGAAGTGTCAATGACAGACCCTTTAGACGCCAGGGTCAAGTTCGTCGGACTGACAACGATTTGCTTACCTGATAACGTTCCTGGTAAGTACTCATTACTCAGCGTCCACAACATATATTCACATAGCACATTCATATATACTTGCTTACAATTGGTAAATGTGGTTGTGGCTAAGAGGTAAGATACTGACTAAAAATAAAAAATAAAAATAAAAAACTGAAAATCGGGGCACCACCAAAATGAAGTGGACGAAATCCGTTGAGTTTTTAATTTTCGGTATAGGTAGGGGCACCACTTCGATTCATGACCCTCCCCTTGGAGTTTTCCTGGATCCGCCCCTGACGAGGGCAGAGTGGAGGGGTAAACAGGGTAGATAACGCAGAAAATGGATGTGTGGTAAGATTGGTGTGTTCGTATGACCACGCGGCCGAGATATAAGACACAACGAGCTACGGCACTTGAACCTGGAAAGGAATGCGATTCTTACTTAGCTGTTGACCATGCTTGAATTGATTGCCTACATTGTTAATCTTACCAGCATAAAGACGTGGTATCATAAGAAATTGTGTGGACTTAACCATCAACCACTTAAAATGTGACACACGTCTAACTGTTGATAGACAGGCGCGTTGAGTACTCAACCAACAGCGGCTCTTATGACACCTATCGAGCTGATGAAACGCATTGCAATCATCAACCACTTCACACACAAGTTGGTGCTAATCGTTGATAGACTGGACCGGCGTGCCGAGTACTTCACTAACAGAGCCTCGCTTGGCGCCGATCAGCAGTCCGCGGCCGTCGTCGCGGCGGGCACGGCCGGTCGAGCGTCTCCGTGCTACTGGTGCATCTTTAATGTCACGTCGATGGGAGGGGGTAGGGGAGGGTGGCGGTGGGCAGACGTGCGGTAAATCTGTCCCGCCCGGGCCCCGTTCCGCTCGCCCGGGGCCGGCTCAGTCCGGATGGGTATCGACCGAGTGGCCGGCGACCGAACAGAGAGCGGATTTCACCTGGTCAGGGCGATAGGAGGCGCTCAGTTGGACCGGGAACACACTCAGGTTAGGGGAGCGGCTGTCGGCGGTTAGAACGGTGGGCTGAGTTGGTGTTCAGTGACCAGGGGAGAGAGAGGGAGCTGAGGCCTTATCAGTGCTCAGGGGACTCAGTTAGCCCTCGCCCGCACATGGGGGGGGGGGGGGTTGCCACCCCCCCCAGGTAGACTTTCTGCTCTGCACTCAACATTTTTAGAGCTAGAAGGCTGATTTTTCGTATAGCTGCTCCTCTATCCTTTCTCAATGTCCACTGAAAATTTCAAGTTTCTGTGATTTTTGGTTTTGGAGATATGACCTTGTTTTTCAGGTCATGTCATGACCCAAATGGCCAATTCTCAACATCTTGCGCTTGCCATGGGCCTTGTGAGCTTTTGACACCTTGATTTCGGCCTTATTTGCCAGTCTTACCTCCCACCTATCATGGAACATGTTGTTCGACGATGTACAGGTGTCAAGGTCAAGGTCAAGGTCAACCTAGGTCATCTGAGATAATTGCGTTTTAGGCAAGCTGAATTTACTTTTTGTGAAGTTTTCTCACTGCATTTTTGGTAAAAGCTTCTCAGATCATGATTTCATGTAATATGGACACAAAAACAATCGGTGCACACATCAGTACCTATACACACAGACACACACAGACATACAAACACATATTATTGACCTTGACCTAACTTGACCTGAAATGACCTCAGCAGCAAAAATCTGGTCGGGTAGTGTGACAAAGAGGTTCTAGCTGGCTTGGCACCAGAAAACAGCATCGTCATCGGTAGGGGAGAGTGGGGCAAAGCGGCCACCCGGGGCAAAGCGGCCACCCATCGTTTTAGCCCTTCATAGCTGGCGTCAGTTCCAATTTATGGTTTCCAATTATACTTCTCTTCACGGTCGTTCGAATGAGCCAGACCGGGGTTTCAGGCCCATCACCATTGTTCTGTGAAACACGGAAAAGCATTTCTTGCCAGGTTACCAATTATGTTTACAATTTTTAAATGTTATGTTATTCTATAACCGTTTGGAATTTTTGTAAGCGTTCTTGTCCATGCATTGCATGGTTATCGTACATGTATTCTACCAATTTTAATGTTTTTTACCCCACTAATAGCTAAGCTGGAATATTTTTGTCTCGGACGGTATGCGCGGGGCAAAGTGGCCGGGGCAAAGTGGCCACCCCCAATTGGCCATAAGTTGATTCCATCTGGATGCAAAACATTATTTATATTCAAATGTGTCGTCATGCATTCATCTTGGCCACTTTTCAGTTGCATGTGTTACCAAATAATGCAATTAAATGTTTATTTTCATGAAAATCCTTTCTTTGTTTACCTAGAGATGGAAGATGATAAAGTAAACATCCATCCTCGCTTAACCTTGTCACCATCAAATACCCTAGTCGTACACGAGGCAACTATTTCGTTTCTCATATCGGGACTTGAGAAGACGCCGGTGGCCGTTTTGCCCCAGGGTATGGGGCAAAGTGGCCAATATGCATAGGTTTAAAGTTTTGTCAATATCTTTCATATATGAACGCCTTTGGAAATAAAACGCAGTTGAAATAAAAGGCAACTTAATAGGGATCACATTGGTATAGAAAGAATCTTTCCAAGTTTAAAAATCAAACGTTGGCATCGTGAGAAGCGTTAGGGTGGCCGCTTTGCCCCACTCTCCCCTATATGATAAGCAGCGCACTTGATATCCAACGGTGACCCAAAACAGCAACATTTTTTAATTTGACCTGACCTGGAAGGTCAATGACTGACCTGAGAAGGTAAAACTGGGTATCATTGGATTCGTCTCTTCCCAAAGAATCTTTTTGGTCTTTACCGCTAAGCTCTATCTCCAACAGGAACGAAATGGCGCGGGGGTGGTGGCAACCCCCCCCCCCCATGTGCGTTCTAGGATGGGAAAATGGCATGTGCGGGCGAGGGTTAGTGTTTAGTGGCCATGGGAGAGGGTAGTTGGCTGAGCTCGTTTTTAGTGGTCAGAAGGATGAACTGAGATGGTGCTGTGAGCCCACACAGTTCCAGCCCAGTCCCGGTCTGATCCCAACCCAGACCGAACACATCTGGTTCCCATTCGCACCGACCGGCCTTGATGATTCATTCAGACACCCGGCCAGCGCGGGCTGCACGCCGTCACCCAGTCCCCGCTCTGGGGTGTGAGTTCCCTGCTACCGGTGACACCGTGCAGGGTATATTTTGGGGACGCCGTCCGTCAGGGACCCGGCGGACCTCGGAAGTGACCGGCGGCGATAACCATGATGGAATATGATTTGAATGGCGCCCGAGTGGCAATTTGCCTCAATATCTGATCACCGAGAGGCGATACTTCACGTGTATTGCTCGTTGTCAAATCGAATGACCACTCCTGTCGGCTGTAAGTGATGCTCTTCACTGGCGGTGCTGAATGATGACCGTCTCGGCGCTGCCCCCGGCCGGCCGTCCAGCCATTTCTGCGTACTGTTGGGCGTCCCGGCACGGCGCGCACGGGCCGACCGACGAGGCGGGGCCACTGAACCACCTCTGTTCGCGGCCCGAGCCGCACGCGCTGGCCGGAGATGAGCTCCCCATTGTGTCTGACAACTGACGGAGCGGCGCCGGCGGCCGCGTGTGACGCACGATGGCTCCCGAGGGCGCAACTTCGGGGCGCTCGGACCGCGAGCCGGTCTACTGACTCGTGACGGATGTCGGGTGGCCTCGAGGCCGGTCAGGAACTCGCCGGAGCGCGGCGCCGGGCGGAGGGCGAGCTCCGGCGACAGGGCGTCTCTGCGGAGCTGCGGGCGGCGGCGGGCGGACCCAGTTTCACCGCCCTGGCAAGTCACCGCTGGCCGGCCTTCGTCTCCGCCCCAGCGCCGCCCCGGAGCCGGGCCGAGGTGCCGCGCGGACAAAGGCCATGTTGACAGTGCGTCCTGGCTGGTGGAGAGCGCCGTTGTTTGCAAGTGGAGCGCGCCGGTGCGTTTCTCATTTTTGCGCCGAGGCGGCGATGAAGCGGGTCGTGCCGGCGTGGTTGGAATGTGTTGTCGAGCGCGGCAGCCCGGGCGGAGGTGTGAGTGTAGGTCACTGGGGGTCACCCAATGTCACACTGCCGCCCGCCGCTCGCCGGTGCTGTGGCTGTCGCTACCGGCCGGCGACCTCGCGGTGCCCGGCCGCCCTTCGCGGCGTGCGGTGACTAATGAGTTCCGTGCCAGTCGCCACGCTCACCGCCTTTCTCCCTCCCTCCCCTCGCACACATACAAACACACACGTCGGCTAACCGCCGCCCGCGCCGCTGCTGTCGCTGGGAGCCCGACCAGTAACGGACGTGACGGCACGGTGGATGTCGCGCCGGGTCGTGACGGCACCCGTAACCTTTTCGCCCCGGCGACGAGCCGGCGCCCCTCCCCTGACCGACTCCGACCCGCCACGACGAGTTTAACCTCTGAAACCCACGAGCCGCCCACTCGCGGCTTCCTCCGACCATCGTGGTACCATTTACTCCGAGCCGTCGATGGTATCTGACCTTTCTCAACGTGTCCGACGGCTGTCGGTGTCAATCGTTATTTTACGTGGCCTTGTGTCGAGCGGCGGCGACGCTCCCAGAGGATATCCGTACTGGAGCGTTCATTGACCGCGTCTGGCGACTCGAGTGGGGCTGTCGAACCGCTCAGACCCCCCCCCTCTACCCCTCTACCGTCGCGGCCGACGCCATGGTCGCCGCCGGTTCGTTTGGCCGTCCGCGCTGACACAGAGGGCAGCTGCCGACTGCTGACGAGAGATCGACTCGGCGCTCACGGAGCCGACAGATGGGCGGTCTGGGCAGGGAGGGGTGAGGGCCGGCCCGCAGACAGATGGGTGAGCCGGGAGTTGGACAGATGGAGGCGGCCGGGGTCGCGCCGGGCCCGACTGCGAACTCGGCGTCTTTATTGGGACGCTGACGGAGATACCGGTGCGTGGTCGGGCCGCCCCGACCGGGCGGTGAGCTGGAGGGGAAATGCGGCAGTTGACTGGCACCAGCTCGAATATTGATGGTGCTGCGAAATTGCTTCCCTGCCGAGACGTGTGCAAACAATGCGTCTGAATAACATACCCAGGAAGCTCCTGAAGGACTTGTGTACTTTTATGTCTGCTCTACAATTGCTCCGTAGTTGAAAGCCACTTCTATGCATTCCTGCGTAGATAGGTAAACCGCTACATTGTTCAGATGCGCTCTAAGTAGTGTAACCGACGTGAGCACTCGGATCGACCAGCGTCGATAGTTGGACTAGGCAACGTCACAAGTAGAGTTGCAAAGTTTCCCTACCGCACTACCGGCATGCCGGTAAATTTTCACTACCGCAGGTTTTTTCGTGGTATCTGGCATGTCTTGCCGGTAGCATGCCGGTATTTTTGATTTTGCACAAAAATAGAAAATATCAGCATATGGTTTAAACTTTGGGCACTAAGAGGCTATCAAATTATAATAACAGCAATATTAGCCACTGCAAAATACATTTTGTGGTAGAAGTTACATTGCTAAGGGTAGGGAATGGATAACACATGGACCTCAGCAATTCACAGGTTTCGTTATAATTAGGAGTGTCTTGTATCTTGTATCTTGTATTTTCATAAATCACCAACAGGCTTACGCCCAATGACAGGTGAAGTCACACGCACACGCATACATCAACATGCATAAATACCCCCCACCCCCACACACACACACACACAAACCACTTCTTTGCATCCGACAGAGGCCGACTGTCACATAATGCACGCCAGTGTTGACGCATACGCCGATGCCTCTCGCTTGAGCCGCCCGATCGAGTCAAAGAAAATATCTGACCTAGGCGAGAACTCAAGAAACTGATTGACGCAGCGAGGAATGCGCACAAAAAGCCCTCCTGATATGGTGTTCACCCTGGTCAAGAATCTACTGTGGTCAATAAATGGAAGAATACTTATTCATGCTGCAAAAGCTCGATCAATCAGTAAGTCTAATGGTATGTAATCGGTAAAATACAACAAAATAAATAAATGTTCATGACAACGTTCCCTAGAGGAAAAGGCAGAATCAAAACACCACAAAACACATTGTTTGGAAACTGGCCTTGAGTCCTGAGATGTGGTCTGAGATAGGTACTCTACAAAGTATTTGACACTGAAAATCCAGCTGAAAAGGCAGGTATTAGGTAGCCCTGAGCCTGACTTTGGTCCCAAAAATGAAATGAAAATCAAATAAACTGGCATTTTGTCTCATCTTTACAAGAAAACACAATATCCATACAAAATAAACAAAGTGGCGCTGAATAACAGGGGAACCAAGGATTGAATTTTTAGATCTTCTCTCCCCTGATGGAAGGATGTAAGATGATGACGTAATATTTATTCGTATGCCTTTTTGGTTTAATTCCTGAAAGGGAATGCATTTTTTTGTAGTGAACTAAACTCACAATGTTGATTACATCAGAATTCAATATCGTTTTGGATCGTTTACATCAACAATCATTTATGAGGCAGTTTGCTACAGTTCAGAAACTTTTTTTTGCAGCAATTTAATCAGCTGGTTAAAAGTATCTGTTATTATGGCGCATCTGTTTCGAAATCTTTGATAGTTGATAACCTTGTGTTTGGAGAGGAAGATTCTTCGAGAAAGCGGTTATTATATCGTTTTTATGCATATTATTTGGTGACTGTTTTCAGGACAAGTGAGTTTTTCACATTTTTCAAATGATTCGTATCTTATTCATGAGCCAGCAAGCCATGGCGAAAAGGAAAAAAAGGTGTTGATCTCGCTTCCTCAGGCACATGGCCGAATCTGTAGGTACTTTTTATGTTGTAGCCATCTAGATTTCAAAATTTGATTTTGGTTGGTAGGTTCCTGCAACATTTTAGGAGAATGTGGAATAGTAGAACACCTCTGAAATGTTAATGTGATTACTGCTAACTTGAACTGTCCAGTCTTCAGAAACAATTCAGTAATTTAAGTTCTTTTTGTCATTGCTTTTTTGATGCTTTTTTCTTACTGCTTTTTTGTAGGCAATACCTCTTTGATTACACGTGATATTTTAACAGTTATAGACTGGAACTGAGTTTCAAAATTGTGGGTATTTGTGGGGCCAACTGAGCCAAAATCATCCTGTTCGTAGTTAGGTTGGACATTGGGTGGCTGCTGGGTGGGAACTGGGATGGGTACTGAAATTGCCAAAGTGTGGCATCTCTTGTAGGGGTAAGCTAGAATCAACATTGCAGGTTTTTTTAGTATGCCGGTAATTTGGTGGTGTTTTTGCTTGGGTCGTGGTAGCATGCCGGTATCCCAGAAAATTTTTGTGGGGCGGGGCGGTGCCGGTAGCAGCCTTTGGGGGAAATTTTGCAACTCTAGTCACAAGCCAAATCAGTCAACATCAGGATTCGACCGCTTTCGTCAGTCTAGGGGCTGACCTGCCGTACTCAGGAGTTGGTCCAGCGTCAGGAGTCGAACCTACTAACGTTCGTTGTCAGGCCTGCCGACGTCAGGAGTCCCCTCAGTGCACCCCAGAGATCCCGTGACGCCCGGCCGGTGTCGTCCGATGTCCGAACGACACGCGAGCCAGCGCGACACGTGTCCACGGGGACCGGTCACCGACACCGGCCTGTCCCCTGTCCGGGAGCGGCACGAGGCCCGGACTTCACCGGTGGTGTGATCACCAGAGGCTTCAGCAAATGCAACATCCATCTGCAGGCCCCACAGGACAGTTAGAGATGGTAATGCTTCACTGAAATGAGAGCCTGACGTCAACTCTCCACCGCAAACGTTTGTGCAGGTTACTGCGCTGCCCGCTGGATATCGATGGCGTTCGGCTTTTCAGCCTATTTCGCTCTAACACCGGATTGACACAGGATTTCACAACGCGTTCTCTCAAACACAGGATTATCTGAAGCTCGATATCAACTCACCTAACACGAGCTCAGACGCTTCACAATCTTACTGCGTCTGGATTTGAGCCTATCATCCTTCCGTTCGGGAATGAATCCTGACTGACCAGGAGACCGCCTCACCATACGGCTCCCTCCTGTCTCTTAGCCTGGACGCTGCCCCGCCGTCCTCTGAGGCTCCATCGGCGAGCGGTGCTCCGAACAATGGCTGCATGGGCTGCATTGTGTCCGCGCCGGTCCGGTGTGGGCGTCTGAATTAAACCGGCCGTCAATATCCCAGTCGCGGGCGGCGTCGCTCTGGCGTCGGCACCGGTCCGTTTCTCTCAGCTCTGAATAATGTCAGGCTGTGTCGTGGATCGTCTGGGTGTTACGATCGCCTCTCGCCGGGTTTTACCCGATCGGTGTTCGAACGGCACCCCATTGGCGCCGAGCTCGGCCCATGCCCGCTGATGGAGACCATCTGAATTCCGATGGTCTGCCGGGCCCGGCGCGGTCTGGGGCCATGCGATACGGTCGGCTGGTCATCAGCCAGCCCGCAGGCGACAGACTAACACATTTACCGCCCGGTCGCCGTGACAGTTTGCGCCATTATGCGCAGCATGGCGATATTGAATCCTGAGCGACCACTTGGTTGGATGGCCCGGCGGCCGCCCTGGGATATGGCAGCTCTGCCGCGGTGACGTCAGAGTCGCCTGCGGGATATTGACGGGGTATAGGCAGGCGATGAGCCGAATGGACGAGCTGGCCTGTCTGTGTCAGGGTTTGGTTAGCTCATATTCACGGCCAACTCCTGCCGTTTCTCTGACTTATCGTCTCCGGCGCCATTTCGCCGCGGCGTGGTCGCCATTTAGTCTCATCGGAACGCGCCCATGAGTCCATCTCGGCCATATTTCGGCTTTCTCATACTGGCGGCCGCATCAGACAGTTTAATTAACTGAATATCCGGCCGCGGCAGTTATTCATCCGGAGACTATTTGCGGCCATCGTTATTCACGTTTGGAGCTCGTTCATTGATACGGCTCTATGCGCTTCCAAGAAAAGTGTCCCTGTGGCGGCAGTAAAAGGCGAAAAGACGTTGGTCAGGCCAAAATATGGTTACTTATGGAAATGCGGATGCTCTATTCGCTAAATCTCGTCACATCATCGTTAATGTCCAGACTGCGGTGCATTTTGGTGAAAGACGACCAAGTTAATGTTTTAGGTGACACGATCATTAGCGCCACCCTACTTGCGGTGGTTTACTTGCATTTACTGCCAATTCAACCAACACCAAGGGACCGGATGGTTCAGACGTAGAAACGAAGCCCGCTTTCTGCACGTGTGCTCCGATTTGGGGTTTCTTGCAAGCTGTTCAGGCTCACAGAGGCATTTAGGAAATTCAATGGCGTGTTTCAAACCTTTTCGTAAAATGTTGCATGGTATTGGAAAGCATGCCAAGCAGCGATTGCCGCCATTTAGGGACCTGAATACGGACTGGCGTAGTTGTGGTATAGTAGTCTTCTTTGTTAAACACTCTTCCTGCTATGACAAATCATCCTTGCGCCGTATTACGGCCAATGATGATTTAATCCAGGCGTCGATATACATAGTCCGATCAGCAGGACTAACGTGTTTGTTCACTACCAATTACTTCATTGACAAAGTCGGCGTGATGCATTACGTGATCGTTCGATGTCGCCGTGGCGGGACTCCAAACGGCTTTATGACCGTTTGGCGCAGTCAATATGAAATAAAACAGTGGCTACTTTTTGCCGGGCTAGGTTTGTGGCCTGGTTGGAGCGCGTGATTGACTGCCGGCGAATGGCCGGAGCTGCAGCCACTCGGCGGAAAGGGAGCGGCAAGTGCTGCCTTCTTAGCTCCGCTGCTGGACGCCCGTTTGTGGTGTGACTTATGCCATTTGTCGACCGTGATGTCTATTATTCGCAACTGGTTGTCAATGATGTACTGGCGGGCGACATTGTGGGCCGGTTTTCAGGCTTAGTTCGCCGCTTGTGTGCATTTCGGCGCATTCCTGGCGTGCGCAGGAATTCGGCCGACAGCGGTGACATATTTTCCTCATCCATCTACTTCGATTGGCGGTGAAGGTCGCTGTGCTGCCCCCAGCAGATGCCGGCACCGCCTCGCGGTGGGCCCGCCGACCCGGCCGGCCGGGCAGGCGCCGCTCAGACCCCGGCACTCCCCGGCCGAACACGAGTTTGATGAGTTGCCTCCGTGTCAACCGCGCCAAGTGTGCCCACGGGAAATGTCTGCGACGACGCTCAACTTCTCTCGCTCAATCCGATTGCATAGCTCAACTTGTGCGCTCCTCTGCGGAGACGGGCGGCAATGTGTCCGATTGACTGCTCTAACAGACCCGGTGACCCAGCCGCTGCAGTGGTCACCGTGGACGGCGCCTCGGCGTTTTTCGGCTGCCGTGATATCATTCATTTCAGAGCATTACACCGGCCCCCGGCCGCCGCCATTTCCCAATAACCTGCAATCACCTTGGGCTATTCGTGTCAATATGACGTTTTTACGGGATGGGGCTCGGCCAGTCTCTGGCGGCGGCTGTGTCAGTGGAATTGGATGCGGCGATATCCATTTTGCCGGCATTATCGGCGGCTCGTATTCGGACAGGCGGTGACACCTCGGAGCCGATGATTGAGCGCGGCTGCCGAGCGCGAAATGCCATCAGAAAACCCGTACCGGGAGAGGGAACCCGCTCCCTTTGATCCCCGATCTGTGGGATTTCGGAAATAGCCCAGGGTGTGGTCGCTGGGGACCGCGGCGAGGAGTGTTTCGGGGTAGGTTTAGGTGACGCTCTCTCTCTCTCTCTCACGGTGGGCACGGACTGCCGAAGATAACGTCACTCCACGTCATCTGACGTCATAACTTACATGGACGGTGACGGCTATCCCATCCTTTTTGGTGTGGCGTCTCTCGTATGTCATGCTGGAACTGGTGATTTTTACTAGGTTATCTAAAAAAAAAACGAATTCTCATTAAGCATAACTTGCTAAGAGACTTTTTAGAGCTGAGAAGCTGTGGGCAGGTTTAGAGATTGGTCTTTATCAGATGTCTTTATCAAAAGGAAATGAATTGCTTCATTCATTTTGTTCGTAGCGTTATTGTAGCTTTGTAGCTGCGTGGGAAATCCTTGCTCAGCACTCCCGGTTTTGCCAGTAGACCTTGAACAAAGTCTTTACTGGCAGTATGGACTGAAAATCCTGCTTTGTGTGTTAGGCTGGGATAGAGCTGACATTTGGGAGCACCTTTCCAATACTCCCTGGACCTCCGTATACTGGATCGGCCGACACATCAGGTCCGATTGTGTGCAATATTCAGCATAACCACCCGGGTATAATCCGTCTTATCCTCCGCACATCTGCTCTACCCACACCAGACTGACACGAGAGCTAGCCGACGCTCACTCCGCAGATACAGACGAGCCATTTGACCACGAATATCGGCTAATATTCTGACCAGACCACCGCGTCGGAGGCGGGTCCGTTATGTCGGTCGATGCTCAGTAACGGACCAGAGGTAACCCGGGCTTATCATCGACAGCGAGCGGCTGCCCCGGCCCCCGCCCGCCCTGAGGGTCGCGCGCCGCTCGCCCCCGCCCGCCGCGGCACCTTTGGCAGCGAGGTCAGCCGGACGGGGTATCGGCCCGGGACCGCCCAGGGAGATGGGGGGGGGGGGGACAGTGGTGCCCTGCCCTGTGTACGATTACCTCTATTAAGTGTATAAATGGGTGATGGGCGGCCGAAAGCATGAAGGACTCACGGCCCCTTTCGAATTGAGCCCGACTCCACCACGAGACAAGACCTCCTCAGAGACCTTACTGAGAGGAGATCCGTGTTTGGTTTCGCTTTATCCTGCAAAGGATTGTGGGAATCGGGCATTGCCCTAGTGGGAAAGGTTGAAATATGTTAGGGTATCATGGAGGGATTGGCTAACAGTCACGTGAGTCCAACCCATGGCCCGACGCCAGACACCTTTGAGCTGCCACCCAGACTCGCATATCTTCGCGTCCCGTACGCACGGTATGACCCACGGGCCGTCCCGGGCTCTCCTCCCGCCCGTCCCCCGCGCTCCGCTCCGTCGGGAAGGAGCGTGTCTGCCGGGCCGTTTCTTGCTGTCACCCAGCGCAATGAATCACGGCGGCTCAATGCTCGGCGCCGTCTGATGTATGATGGCCGCGTCGGCGCCGGCCGGCACGGTGGCAGACGCGCCGGCTGCGTGCCCGCTGGGACGGCGGCCGATCGATGAAGGTGTGTTTGGGGAGTCGGCCATGCAGCGTCGGTGTCGCTGTGACCCGGCCAATACCGCCAGTGGTTGTTAGCTCAGCCAGAGGGCAGGTGAATGAACCGGGTGTAGTTTTGTGACGTCCTTGAACTTTGAGGATTGGTAGGTTATAGTGGCGAGTCGTGACTGTGTGGCCATCGTGACCTCGTGACTTGGCCCGGTCTGTTTACGCGTGCTGCTGATCCGGCTGCTCAGGCGGGATCAGCTGGGATCATACGGGCTCGGCGCGGGTCACACGGGGATCACCGAGGGCCGGCCGGCCGGCCGGCGCGCCGAACGCCAGTTATAATGGGGAAACGGCAGCGGCCCGGCGGCCAGTTGCCATTGATTTTCGCCGCCGGCCGCCATTCGGGCCCGGCCGTAAAGCTCTGTTACCTCACACGGCCAAGATCGAAGCCGCCTGTCGCCCGGTGGCGCCGCGCCGCGGACGGACGGCGAACTAGAGCCGAGCGGGGCGCCCCGCCGCGCCGCCCGTAAAAGGGAGCCGCTCGGCGCGTCCGATTGACACCCAGCTGTTTTACAGAGAGCGGTGCTCTCCGGCGGCGGCCCGGTCCGATGGGCTGTCAGGCTGACGCCGCGGCTGCCACCGCTCACCTTTTTACCGCCAGTCTGCCGACCGGCCCGGTCCGACCCGCGACCCGAGCCTGAGGTCGTGCTCTCACGGCTCGTAACCGATTTGCAATGCATAGTTGTGGACGTGGTGGCGGCCGTTACCGCACTGACGGCCTTGACTCGCCGTGTCTCCCCTCTGACGGCTCAGTGACGCGGAGGTTGTCACTCGAGCCTCTGTGCCCGATTGGCACCTCTGTCCGGCGTGGCGGCGGGCTTTGAACGCGCGACAGGTGCGCGGAGCGGCTAGTGGCCACTGTGCGCCGACTTTTATGGTCGGCGGGATGACACCATGTCACTCAGCTGAACACCGAGTCATTGCGGTCGGATGGCCGGTGTGCGTGGAATGTGATGGGAAAGTGCCATTCGCCTGGATGCGTAGAGGGACAGTTTATGGTAGTAAACGGGTTTCCCATATCCTAATAAATCAATATTGAATTAAACCTGTGAGCTTCACTTCCATTATTTAACTTATTTTGACGGGACAATGTTACACTAGTTATTCTAGAAGCCGAAAAAGCAGCCTGCTGTTGATCGTGCAACTACACGCTGTGCTGACTGCGGATACCTGACCTCCGTCCTCCGGTAGCCTAACTGCAAGTCACTCTGACCGGACTAAGGCACATACCGATTGAGGAGAGACTGTAGCCGGTTTCATCAGGCGGATGTAGATGAACTCCGCGAGCTGAGCGAACGCCGGACGCGCGCTGATTTGCACATGACGGAGGTCACGTTCGGCCCAACAACTAACTAAACTCATACACATACTTTTATTGGGCATAAACTCTGTTCATATTTACTCTGCACAAACTCTGTGAAGTATCTTTTGCCATGAGTGGTCCAGGTATGTGAGGTGGTAGGTTCTAAGAAACTAGCAGTAACATTTTACGCAGAGTTTCTTAGGCTGTTCTAGTCAACGCTCGAGCTCGTTCTGGACTGAATCGGTCTCACCGTGTGCAGCCGACGGCCAAGGAAGTCTGATGTAGTCTCAGTCAGTCTGAGACAGTCTGTAGAATCTGAGGCAGTCTGAGGAAGTCTGGTTACGAGTTCTGGAGTGTGGCGGTGTGCGGTACCAGCAGCATCTCTCGCTCTCTGCCACCCACCGTTCCCCTGCACCGAGGAGGTCACGGTGACGCCCAGTCTCGGCATTCTCCGCCCGCGGAGCGAGCACACCCCACCGTGCCAGGTCGACATTCCTCTGCGGCCCGGCAGGCCGGTATTGGGCGTAATATCAGCCCCCCACTGTGCGGCGCCGGCACAATGAAACTATGTAATAATGCACGGGATATGCAGGCGTGCCGCCAACCAGCCAATAGCCATCGGGGACCGACGCGATTAACGGCTTCTGAGGATAGGCCGGGCAATGTGACCGTGCTCCTTTTTTGCTGCTGCCGTTTGAAGAGGCTTCAGCTGATTTTCTTTTTCATTGCACATTAGTGACCTTCCCATTAAACGATCTATAGGTACTGTGCACTCGGCATGTCTCATGATTATTGTCCATTGTCATGAAACGGGAATATAATTACCAGTGTTCAGTGTCCATTTTACTAGTTGCATTTCTGGTGAGGAATTGGTGGCCAATTGCATTTCATGCAGACATGGCCACAGGACACTACTGGGCCGGCATCGCTCATCAGTCACAACTCTGATAACCGGTACCTAGCCTTCCGGCAGTCGGAAGCATGAAGTCGGTAGCCGCTGCCGACTGAGGTGCAGTGGGTGGTGGCCTGAGAGTCTCAGTTGAGTCAAGAGCACCCAGAAAGGTCTGCGGAACGGCCAGACGATAACCGAGAAGGCGTGCTTTGATATCAGTCGGGAGCGGGGAGCAGCAGCCGCTGCAGAAGAGCCGACCGGTGCCGGCACACACACGGGGCACCGTCTCGGTGCGCCCCGTGCCGGCACACACGCTGCTCTGCCGGTATGCCCTGGTCCGTCTGGCCGCAGACGGCGCGTTATGGATGGGCCGGCGATGGCGTCTGATTGCCGCCGGTGAGATGGAGCGGTGTGGCAGTGGCGTGACGTCAGACCAGGGAGTAACGGTGGATGGGTAAGACCAGAGGGTACTGCTAGGTGTGTGGGAGGCCATCCGGTACTGATATATCAGACTGGCACTAGTGGTGGTGATTGAACAACATGCCAGAGTGGAACTGATGGACAACTAGCAGAAAGCAGAGGTTTTGGGTGACTGGGTCGGAGACCAAGCTCTCATCCACGGGTGGAACTTTTTGCGGAGCTGGGAGGGCCCGGGCACAGCAAATCCGCCGCCGCCCTAGCAGTGACCTTGACCTCCGCGGTCTGTTGCGGCTCCAAAGCCAAGCCGGCGTCGAATTTGGAGAGCTCGGGCCCTCCCAGCCCGGCACAAAGTTCCACCTTTGCCCTCATCAGATACATTTGTGCATTGCATGTCGAATGATCATAATGCCCAGTAGCCGGGTTCTATGAAGGAGAGGCGGACAAAACATGCGACCATGAGATCTGCTGCTGCCGTCTTGTCAGGTCGCTGAATGTCTGGATGCTCTGGGCGGACCCGGATCGGGAGCTGTTGTAACGTTTCGATCAGGTGTATTAGCTGATGCTCTGTTACCGGCCGAACTTTACTCTGGGTGATGCTTGCTAGTTGGGTGGTCAGAGACAGGAAGTGCCGTGACTTTTAAACAGTGATTGAATAGCCATGATGCTCAGGTGTCGATCTGGTAGACAGCTTTGTCATTGGATGCGCTGTCGTTGAGGTGCTGCCATAGTGACACGGCCACTTATTAGTAAAGAAATCCTGACTGTCACTGAGCCTCTGTCATTCAGTCTTTGTCACGGCTCCGTTACAGGGACACGCTTACTGACATTACCCCGGGTCGGGACGGCGACAGGGGTCTGTCACCTCCCCTCCCGATGTAAATGAACGAGACCCGCCGCACTGGCGTGCACTGGCGTGCACGCCAGGCGTGCACGCCAGTGCACGCCTGGCGTGCCGGCCCGGCCGCTCTCACTGACAAGAGGCCCGCGGTTTTAATATGGCGGACGTCCGAGCGTCGGCCGCGGCCCCAGAAATGAAATTGGATTGCAGCGTGGTGGCGGCTAATTAGGGAAAAATTGGAAATGGGTCTCCGCTCTCATATGAAAATTGGAAATGGGTTTCAGCCCCAGCATGATAATGAGAAGTGTATTCAAAGAGAGTGAGACGTTCTGATTAATGACACTCATTTTACCAAAAAGTTTTATGAGCTTCGCTGGGACAGGGGTACATTTATCATGGTCCACGAAAGTTCTTCGCAGAAATGCATTTTTTCACGCAGTTTTCCGAAGTCCTCGTGCTGCGCTAGGGAAATCTGGAAATTTGTTTGAAATGGAAAGTTCAAAAGTTTTTGTCTTCAAATTGTATTTTTAACGCTCATACGCTTATTTACAGGATGATTGCACTGTTGGGATCCACAGTTTTGTTATTTATATTAGTTTAGGGTCGAGCTGTTTCGGTTCTGTTAGGTAAGCAAAGCTGCAAAGCCCAAAGGTATCCTGATCGATCGCCCCGGCGGCTTAGGTCGGGTCCTTGTGCGCCGACCGGTGCTTGACAATGGGCCTGCGCGTATAATGACACCATTCAGGTACCAGGTGGCGGCTGGCGGCGGTATCCTTCGAATAACAGCCGCTCCTGCCCGTCGGATCCCTCCCCGATCAATGCCCGCCCCACTGTAGCTGTCACGTGACAGAGCGCTGCCACCAGCGCCGCTGCTGCCGTCTGGTGAGGGACCTCAATAACCTCCAGTTGGCGACTGGGCCGCTAGATGTCAGGAGCGGCCCCTCGGCGGCCGAGCCGGGAGCAGTTATTCGGTCGGATGCAATTTGCATGATAAATGGACGGAAGGGGCAGCGGCGGCCCGGGTCGGGCCCGGCCGGGTAGTTTTCATCTGTTTGCTGTCGTACACAGCCGGATGGCCATATAATACTCCGATGTCGATTGTCGGGTGACAGGGTCGGCAGCCGCCGGGTGAACGGCTCGGGCCCTATACCCACGGTAGGTAGGTACAGGGAAGAACGGCATAGACTGCAGGGCTGGCATCGCCAATGGTGATATTTCAGTGGCTGAAAAGTGAAAACCAAGGGACTGATCACTGTCTATGGCCCGGCCGGCTTAATGATTGGAGCTGGAAGGTTTTTTCCTTTAGGTGGAAATGAATAAGATGCTAGTGATACTATGTTCACGATGTGCCACTATGATAAGCCGATATTGGCAACCATCATGCGCCTTAGACTCGCCTAATGCTTGGAAAAGACTGCGTCAACTATCACTACATTGTTGCAACAATATGCAACAATACGCTGACGATCCATCGTCATTTTCCCAGAAAGGTCGCCTGACCTCCTCTTGGGATCCTCATCGCTCAAAAACGACCCCGCGGCGCTGCCACCGCGCCGGCCGACCATCGGACCGCTTTGGTTCGTCTTTTTGCGCGCTCCGACTGCAAAGAACCTAGCCATTAGTGTGCATTGCCTCGCATCCGACATAGGGTCCATTATACTAATAAATTTTGATGCACGCCCAGGCATGCGGCTATTAGATGAGGCCGCGCGGCGTTTAATGGCCTATTGATTTTACCTCCTATCATCAATCGTTGCACGTCTCGAATTAGTCATAATTTGAGTTGGAATTTGTGCGATATTCAAATTGATTGCGCCGAGTCTCGGAGGGATGGGCTTCGTTCGAACTAATCGAATGTGCTGGCTCCAGACGTGATGGGAAGATTTCTGGGCCGATAGTTAATTCGATTAGGCTCATCTGCGTGCTTCTCAGTCGAAATTTTGGATTTGCGAAGGTTCTTCAAATATCTCCCGATGCGTTGTTGAAATTTCTTCAGCTACGTGTCATTTGATTGGTTCTATGAGAGGCACTAGAAACTACTTTTATCCAATAAATGTTGTTATTATTCCATCAGTTGACTTAGCTATACCTGTATGAGCGATTAATGCGCAGTACAGTCAATGACGATGTTCTGTACAAGCTCCGTTTTTAGAGTTCGTTGCCTGCTCAGTGGCCAGTGCTCATGTACCTGGAGCGAGTTACCCACAGAACCAACGCTAGGCTGGCTAGTCCTGACCAAAAGTTTTATATAGCCCGTCACGTCATGGGTTCCATGCAATCGTTGCTCTGCCCAGTTTACGCCCTATAATTGTTGAGCGTCTTCCGTCAGGTAGGGGCAGTTCGGCTCGAATGGACCTGTCTGGCGCTGTTAATTTGTTCCTGAAACCCCCATGGTGCACCCAATTTGCATCGAAGAGCCCGGCGGGGTCCCTAATTTGTGCTGAGAGTCATTGGCCATAGTTCCAGCTGCAGGGCGGCTCCGGACTGGTAATATTTTGTGTCGTCCGAATCGATGCGGGCCTCACTGGAGTCAAATGGCTACGATAACCGTATAAAGCGTACGGGACACAATACATGCCAATTCGAAGGCGATCCCTGTCTGCTGAACAAATCTGTTTATGAGCGTAGAGTCGTTATCGATTTTCGTTTCAGGAGCGGTCGTAGCGACGCCCCCTGGCCATTGATGGAGGGTGGGTTGGGGCGCAGGTCCGAGCTTTTCATTATTTTTCATCATAGCTGTGTCACCCAGTAGCGAGCGTTTTGGTAAAGAGTATTGGCACCTTATTAGGAGAGAGGGGTATTAGGAGAGGGGGTGTGAAGTGTATTGAAATGGGCATGCTTAGTTATGTTGAGGATTATCAAATGACAGATGTGACATATAAGTGCATGTATGGCCTGAACTTTTGAATTCATTTTAAAACGGATAAAAACGCAAGAAATTACCCGAAACGTTGGGTAATTTCTTGCGTTTTTATCCCTTTCAAAATGAATTCAAAAGTTAAGGCCATACATGCACTTATGTCACATGCTTAGTTATGTCTGTTGTAGTCCACTTTACATATCGACAGTTCCGAGCAAGAACATCCTTAGTGTCAAATTTTTCGATGTTGTGATTTTTATACTATTCGACTCAGCTCGACGAGCTGAGTCGACTGGTATGTATGAACATCTCAATTTCGAAAAATTTGACACTAAGGATGCTCTTGCTCGGAACTGTCGACATATGTTAGACTGACGGTACCAACGCGACGTGTCGCAGGTCCCACGGGTCTCCATTCTCCAATGTGCCGAAAAAAATGGCTACTCGCATGGAGGTAGAGGACAGCTGTGGATAGAGCACTGGAGCCTGGGACATGCTAAGAATATACCATTTTAGGTGCTTTTCTATGTCATATGTTGGAAGAGCTCAATTGTTTCAATCATTTTGCCCATGTCGATGGCAGTGTCTCATGGCATCTTCAATGCTCACTGCTCAGTCCTAAATTGCTTCTGTCTTTTTGAGACACCTACATGCAATATTCATGTGTCTTACAGCACCAAATTGTACACTGATGGCGACACCTGTGGGACCTATGCATCCAACTCAATTTTCTTCAGAAGCTGCAATGAGAATAGTTTGCAAACTTTCTCAATATATCAGCGCAAGTGGTTTTCAGGATCGCTAATCTGCCTTTGTTTACGAGGTACCGTGACCTTTCGCCGGTCCCACGTGCTCAATCATCCCGGACGACCTCCCTACAGCAGCGGCACCAAGTTGTCGATAACGACACCTTTAGCCGACGCTGCAGCAATGCCTGCGTGAGACAGCACTTCGCCCGCCGGCCAAGTTGCGGCTCTGAAGCGATCTGGCTAGTTTCCCCTCGGTACCCGGCACAAGCCGCGGGTAATGCATCTGAGTGCTCTCGATCCGCTTGGTCTAGATTAGGCGGTTTTTACTAAGAGCTTTGCGCCGCAAACTCAGTCCCGAGAGCTTGGAAAGTTCATGCTCTCCTTTTATTCCCAGAGGGAATGGGCATACGGACTTTGTAAGAAGTACCGAGTGGGCGTTTTTGTCGATCTTGTTCTGAAGGCAAATAACTTGTCCCGCGATTGGTTGGTACTGACCTTTTGCGGTTGAGTCGAAAGCTCCACTTGATGGTTTTCACGACCGAGGTAAAGAATCACTTGAAAATCACATACGTCTCGTGCAGATTACGACCAAGAGTACCTAGCGCAATGCAAGGTCCACATAGTCGCGCAATGATAAAAGGTAACACTGAGCTGGAGGACGAAGGGAGTGCCGCAGCGTGTATCGGGAGCACTCACCGGTGTGACCGGCGGCGCGGCCGGGCCTCCGCCGAGGACTCACCTGAGACAAGACGAGTCGCCTTCTGGCGCTCCGTCCTCGTCGCTGCCGACACCACCGCCGGCCGGCACCGGCGGCGACCAATCAACGGCGCCCGGCCGGCCACGTGACCCCTATCCGACGCCGGCGGCCCGGTCACGTGACGGCCCGCGTCGGCGTCGACATCGGCGGCGGCGGCGGCGTCGGCGATGGCTAGTGGTGCGACGGTCAGCCGGCGGTCGCTGTCGGCCGCTCGGCGCCGCAGGTGGGGTTCGCAGAGCGGCTCGGCGAGACGCGGTGGTGCCGTGGTGCCTGTGGGCCACCAGAGTGGTGCTGTGGCGACACGGAGACCAGAGACGACCGGGAGGTGGTGGACGGAAGACGGAGTGGGAGGCGAGCGAACGACGAGTCACGTCGTTATGTGCTCTCGGGTGTTCGGCCGTTTGGACTCGGTGCAGTGATTCGATATGTAGATTGAAGGTGGCGTTCCTAGCTGTGAAGGTTTTGTTTCGTTGGTTGTAGTTTTCAAATCGGTTGGCCCTGATGTTGCTTCCGGTTGGGCTCTAATTTTCCCTTATTCCTACTGTAGGTGCGTTATGTTGTTCATGGGTTTGCGGCAGCTGCAGACTTAGAACAAGCGTACATTTTAAAACTTCATGATCGGTTCATCCGGGCGCCGTCGCCTCGATTCGTCTCTGGCATAATTTATGCCTCCAGTGGCGCGCAGTTGAGGCAAAATTGATGACCCCGCAATATGAACATTCGAACCAGTGACCTGCAGAATAACAAATGGGCTTCCGCGGCCCGCCGCAGACTACATCCAGGTCAAACTGGGAGTTTCTCAGCTAATCCATGGCTCGATAATGCCTTGTGTGGCTATTTTTTTTTCTACCAGATGAGTCGTCATTCGTCAACTGTTTCCCTGGAAAGGCGCACACATGGTAATGGGTTGGTGAACATGACTGAAACGAATGTTGCGTGCTGGGGTCGCTGCCAATCACGCTAAAATGTGATTTGGTTGCGATCCTAGCCTGCAGTATTCATAATCTATTTGTTTCGGGGTCGTTGAAAGCCTGCGGTATTGCTGGATTAGCCTGGCACCCCATTAAGTTCACGCCCTTGAACTATAAGCCGCGGCAGCGGCAGCGGCGGCGGTTCGCTGGTCACGCCATTTTCCACCAAACCATGGGCCAGCGCCGGCCGGGGCTACCTGAGCCGGCGGCGACGGGCGGCGTCCAAACACCGGCGGCGGCGCGCCGGCAGCTCCCAGCGGGCGAAATTGATATTGGGTCGGTCTGGCCGGGCTGTTGTCGGCGCCGCCGGCACGCGACCGGTCACGATTGGTCAGCGGATCACACGCCGCCGCCGCCGCGGGCCCAGGGGTCAGCGCGGCGCTCCTGGGTGATTTGTCGAGCCCCCGGGTGGCTGTGTGTGTCCTCAGACGCGCGCTGTGTCGACAGGACGTCTCGGAGGGATCAGCAGACACTCCAGCCACAGTGACAGCCGTGAGAGGGAGGATCAACACCTGGAGCGGCGCAGTGTTGGATACTTCGGGACCAAGATAGATACCAGGATCTTGAGTGAAACTTGTATCAAAAGAGACCTTTGTTTAACGGTGACCTTAGTCTCAGTAAACCGTCGCGACATAAAGAACGGCGCCTCCTACTGAGTTCCTTCGACGGTGACTGCACCCGCGTTCGACTGCACCATTTGCGCCCGTGACAACACTTACAACTTTTACAACAAACGGCTCATTCAACGGAAACAACGACGGGCGTCAGCCGCTGTGGAACGCCGGTGTTTCGTCAGCGAGGGTCGGACGGCCGCCGCCGCCGCTCGGCAGGTCAGCGGGCGTGGTGGCTGACCTTTTCGGGGCGTCACGAGCCCGCACCACTCAGCGCGGCGGCGGTCACTGAGGGAGACGGCGGCCCCGCTGACCAGAGCGACCACGGGCCGCCGGGTGAGCCGCCGCTCTGTGGACAGCAGGATGGCGACGGCCGGCGCCGCGCGCGCGCGACGCACCGTGCGCGCGTGACCGGGGGTCAGCGCGGAGCGGCCCGGAGGGGAGATCCCCCGGTCGCCGCCCAGCGCCGCCGACAGCCGGCGGTACAGTATGTCCTCCCTCCCGACCCGCGGTCCTGACCGTCCTGCCGTCCGCTCCGCCCCCACCCCGGCCCCTGCCGAGCTCCGGCCTCCGCCGGCGCCCCCAGTGTGTGACCGTGCCACCCCTGTTCCTAGGAGGAGGATGGTGACAGCCGCGTGCGCGCTGCTCGTGCACTCGCTCGCCATCGCCGCCGCTGCCGGTAAGTAGCTCACGCCGCTGGTTCGGCGGTACTGTCAAGGGAGCTGCTCAGCCGCTGTGCTGTGCTGGGGAGGGGTGGGTTTGGTGTACCGGGGAGGGGTAGTCTGGATTGTTTGTTATGTGAGTGTTGTGTTTGTTGCGTCCCCCAAGACGAGCCTACGTGCCAAAACTTTGCTTCCTTTGAGCGGTATTTGACGCAGAGTTCTTGCTCTGACCGCGATTTCTCGGTCGTGGTAGTGAAAATCGTAAGTGCTTCCCTTTGTTTTGGAGATGTGATTTAACTGGTTAGCTTAAGTACCCAAGAGACTCGTGCTGTTTGGGAAGTAAACGTCTCAGGTTTGCTTTTCTGATTAACATCTATTCGTTCCAAATTGTACAAAGAGAGAATGTTGTAGACTTCCTACAGTCAAAAGGAAATTCAGACGGGATTTCAATTGGACACAGAGTGTCGCCGGGTGATTGCCGGCCTTGATACCGTTAACGAGTCTGGCGTTTCGATCACGCATCTGTCGATGGCCGTCCGTCCACTGGCGACACGTATTGAGCGGCCGCCGGACGACTGTCCAGATTAGCCGTAAACGGTTCCTGATCGGCAGCCGAGTACCGGCGACTCGGACCGACGGCTAATCCTAATTCCCCGACCGGCGAGTCGACGCTGCCCCGGCCCCAGTGGCGTGCCGGGCGCCCGTCGAAGCGCCGCCAACCCTGTTTGTCATAGCGTGGGGTCCTCAGATCTCTGCGGTGGCCGCCCTAACAACATCAACCATTATATTGCATCGGACTTTTTGTGCGGCAAAACTAATTTCCAAGTTTCGGCCGATAACGGCTGATTTATTGGGTCGAGCCGCGCGGCGTCTCGTGCTATATCGTGTTATGTTAACCTCGTGACGGTTACGGTGACGGGGGAGGGGGAGGGGGTGGCGGTCCGCTCCTCACCTGGGGAACGCGGCAGAGTGGGGGAGGCAGAGAGAGAGAGAGAGAGAGAGAGAGAGAGAGAGAGAGAGAGAGAGAGAGAGAGAGAGAGAGAGAGAGAGAGAGAGAGAGAGAGAGAGAGAGAGAGAGAGAGAGAGAGAGAGAGAGAGAGAGAGAGAGAGAGAGAGAGAGAGAGAGAGAGACCACCGCTCTGGCGACATGCTTTTAGCGGCGCCGAGAAAGACGATTATCCCCCTTGGTTGACGGGCGCTGGCGCTCTGCCGCCACCATTGTTCCAGGTAAATAGATTATGCAGACATTGTGTGACTTGAAAGAGCCGTGATTACACGATTGATTATAGGGCGGACAATGGGCCGGTCCCGAGCTCGAACTGAGTTATGAACCCATAGACTGCGACGCGGACGGGTTGGTTCGGTGGACAGGTTCGCGCAGCGGACGTGAGCGCGACTAAAATGTCGCTCGCAGCATCGAGATGACCGAGAAAATGTGGATGAAGCGGATAAAACGATATTCATTTTATTTATACTGTAGATGTGATGAAATACTTTCAGATAATGTCCAAATTTGAGACAAAAGGCGCAACGCGTTTGCCTTTGGCGGGGCCTTTCATGCCGCACATAAACGCAACCGTTCAGTGTGTTGCGGGACTGCATACCAACCCAGGCAAGCTGGCAGTGCCATCTGTTGGCAGCATTTCGAAATGATTGACGGGGCGCAAGCTGTGCATTTCTTCAACTTTACTGTTTTATATTATCAACAGGGAAAAAAACAGCTACGCAGTAATTCACGATACATACGACACTATCCAGTATCCATTGCGTCATTGATTCCATATCCAAATCTTGTAATGCTGGTAAGGTCATTACTGTGCTAAAACTGGCTCTGGACGCTCAGAACAGATTCATTCGGTGCCTTTTAAGTCTCTTGTAATATGAGAGATCCGAGTTTCTCAAGAGTACTTAGCTCTCTTCTGAATAATCTTCAGCTTATTAAATTAGTCAAGAATTTGGAGATTCAGCCACTTTCGAAACGAAGGCCTTTGCTAATAAGACGGGTGCTGGCTGGTCCGATGCTGTTATATACCTACCATTATGCTTATTTTTCCATTATTACGGAGCGAGCGAAGCGAGCGTAGTCTTTCCTTAGATTAACGGAAATTTCTGAGTATGAGCGGCCGGCCGGCCGGCCGGCCGTGCGGACGCTTTTGCGAGGCTTATATCTCAGCAACCACTTGACCGATTTACACGCGGTAATTTTTGTAGGGTAGCTTCATTCCTTCTACCAAGTATTGGACTATTCCCGATGCATGTGGGTGACCCCTTATGCACGTGCCACGTGCAAAACGAAGAGGTGTCAGTTTTGTAATTGTTGCAATATCTCGGTAACTACTTGGCCGATTGCGCTGAAAGTTGGCATATAGGTAGGCACCCACTAGGCACCGCATATCCATGTGCCAGAGTTGGGGTGCTGCTGCACGTGCGCACGTGCAGGGGTCGTTTCCAGATCTCGAGAACGGCTCGACCGATTGCGCTCAAATTTAGTACACAGTTAGGGACCGGTTAGTAGAGTGCCGTGCACAGGTCAGTTGGGATCCATTTTGCACGTGCGCACGTGCAGGGTGCCGCTTCCAGATCTCGAGAACGGCTGGGCCGACTGTGCCCAAATTTGGCACATCGCTAGAGACCGGTTAGTAAGGTGCCGTGCACAAGTCAGTTGGAGGTACCCCTCGCAATTTCGCACGTGCAAGGCCCACCCTCTCGCTCGCTCCGTCAGTCGCCCCAAAAGGCGTTATACTGGTTGTGTGCCTGCTCTTGGATAAGTTGATTGGTGGTGAATGGCCTCATAAGAGACGATTTTTTTCAAGTTGAGTCGGAACAGCTCAGCTGATAGTTTGGCGTGGGCAGATCAATTCATAATTTTTCAATAGCCTACACTTCCATCACTCTTATTATGCAATAAGTGGCGATGAGTACTTATAATTAAGACGCCACTTATTTATCTATGGCCGTTGAACGACTATTCAGGGACACTTTATGGATTTTCCCTTAGCGTGAGCGCTCATATCAATATTCGAGTGGAGGTGATGGTTCATACCGTCCGTCACTGATCTCTGTGCCCCCTGCAGCAGCACGCCCTCCGCGGGGCGGGTGATCGACACCCTCCCTCGGTATGAAATACTCCGACCATATCGTATGTAACGGCGCCCAACTCGTGTGCCGCCTTATTGAATCGACTCCCCCTCCTTGATGCCTTCGCTTCATAGCTATATGATTGCTGAACATTCTTTTGCCACGCCCCTGCTGCGCGCCGCCGCCGCTGATTTGAATAGCAGATGCGCAATTCCATCCTGCCGACGAGGTCCTTAATTGCCTGTGAATGCGGCAAAATTTCAATGTCCGATCCATTTCGCTCGCCAATGGACAGGCATTGCGCTGCGTGCACTGCCAAATGAAACACTGTATTCGCCGGGCGATGGTATTGCACCGAATTTCGTGTGCCGGCGCGGGGCCAATTTCAATCGGCCGGCGTTTGATTTGTTTCCGTGCGGTCGGTGCGCGCCGGTGGTGGCCGGTGACGTTTATTCCGTGTGTACCGGTCAATAGATCGGCGCCCCGTGGGACCGCGGCGCGGGTCGGGTCGGACCGGGCGGTACACCGGCGCCCCCTGCGGCCAGGCGGCCCTGTCCCAGCGCCGCTCCGGGAAGGACCGGGCTGACCTCTGGAACCAACCCGGCTGAAATCCGCTCAGCTGATGTGCCGTGTACGCGGTGCGAATTTTTATTTCAGCGCTCAGTCATCGAATGGTCTCGAAAACCGGTAGAACATTTTGTCGGTCCCATTTTGTGTGTGTTGTTTATGCTCTCGTGGTGATAAGGTTGGTTGCACAGGAACACTTGTGGGCTGCTATCGACTACAGTATTCATTGATTCCAGGCTGAACTTGATAATTTCCTGAACGCTATTTACGACCACAAACATCGCACTGCGCCACGTGGGTAATTTCCACATACACTCAGGGAGGCTCAATAGCTCAAGATCGCAAGCATCTTTCATATTATCGTTGCAAAGCCGGAAGTTTATGAAGCTATAGTCCTTACTTTTGTGGTAACATTGCTTACCCCTTCTCAGCCTTTGTGGGCAATAACAAACCCTACCATCCTTGGTCCTTTGCCTAAACATCCCTGCCTCATCACCTCTCCACTACTCACGGAGCCCGGCCCCCGCGGACAGTCTGACCCGACCCGACCGGTCCCAGACAGCTCGGCGCCGCCGTCCCGGCCGAGTCTGCCGCTGACGTCGATCTCCGCTGCCTGCTCTGTATTTGAAGCCACGTCTGCTGACCGTCTGTCAAGAAATTGCCCATCGCCGGCTATATGATCCGACTTTGTTCCGACTGGCCGTCTCGCCGCGGCGGCGGGGGGGGGGGGGTGAAGGGGGTGATGGGTCGGGCTGGGTGTGATCGGGTACGGTGATCGGTTCTGGGGAGGGGTGTGACCCGACGGGAGGCGGGCCGAGTCACCGTCCGGTGATGGATGGTTAGTAACACGAGCTGGGCCGGCGAGGACGCCGATGGCTCGGGGAGGGGCCCAGATGACAGAGGAGGGGGTCAGATGACAGAGGAGGGGGTCAGATGACAGAGGAGGGGGTCAGATGACAGAGGAGTCAGACGCCAGCGATCGACTGCTGACCGAAGTCGGCTGACTGCCGCCCCTACCACCGATGCTGCTGACTTTCGGAGAGACTTGGACGTGGACGGGAATGGGCTGGGCTGGGCTGGACTGGACTAGGCTGAGCTGGACTGGGCTGGACTGGACTGGACTGGACTGGACTTGGCTGCGTCATACTAGGCTATGCTAGGCTGGGCCGTGCTGGTCTGTATGGGATTGGGTTTGATATGGCTGGTTTTTATTGAGCCGGGCTAGGTCTGGCTAAATCTTGGCCCTATGCTCCTCTGGCGAATCGTCGAGGCCAGTTAATGAGTTTCAGGAATACTGATATGTGTTCAATGTGCACTGCGCCGGCTTCGCGAGATGAATGAGCGGCCGTTTAACAGCCAGTGCTACAACGTTCGGAAATTGCCCTCCGCCGAAAGCATGATGTGTGGATGGGCTATATCTGTTCACATGAATGGGCAGCCAGCCACCGCAAAGGTTCCGATTGAATTGATATTTGAGGCTTCGCTCAAAGGCGCTATGCCAGACCTGTTCTCAGGCTCCTGAGATATTACCGTCTTTGATTTGACCGCATTTCCATGAATCCAGTCGGGACATAGGCTTTCTATGCAAATGAAAATTCATCTCATTCCGCTATTCTTGAACGGCCACAATTATTGGTAATCTCCCTTTCCGGTGACAGCGGCAGCGCTTATACGCTGTATTTCTTTTTTTAGCACCCACCGTGCAGGGAATCGGGATGGGGAACGGTAGGATGCTGGCGTCACTGGCCGATTATGAAGAGCTCCCGAGTAGCGGGCGGGGCAGGAGGGGGTGTTTGCCCATCCGTCCTGCCTCCCAGTCGCCGGTTATTGGTCGTGGGGGCCCCGGCGGCGGCGGAGGCGGCGGCGGCGGTGCTTCCTCTCAGATGAGAGCGCGCGCGCCGGCCACCTCCTCTGCCACCGTCCGTCCGCCGTCCGCCGTCCGACGGTCCCGGTCGGCCCGCCGCCGACGGCCGCCGCTGAGCCGTCCCGAGACGCTCTCGATTGGGTGCCGATTTCCGATGGGATTTCGGCCGGCTCCCGGTCCGTCTGATGGCCGAACAAATCCACATTTGGGGCCGCCGTTTAGTTGTCGGCTCTAAATTCGGGCGGCGAACGTGCCAGGATTTACGTCGTCCCGGCCGCCGTGGAGCTCGTCGCGGCGGCGGCGGGCGGCGGGCGATCACTGCCGCTGGACACGTATGCAGCTTATGCCTACTCGACGAGAGCTGAGCTGCTTGGCGGCCAGTGAACGGGTGCCCGCGCCGGTAAGCGGCTGAGCGGCTGAGCGGATAGGCTGGACCGCGCCGTCAGCGCTGCACGCAATGGCCGCCGTATGTGCATTGTGGCCGGGTGGGAGGACACGGGTGAGGGGTAGCGCGGAACCACGATCCTTTCTATGATCCGCTCTGACCCCACTGTACGCGCCGCGGGGGCTGCGCGTGTCACGCGTGTTCTGCGTGCGGCGTGGGCGGTGTTATTGGTGACTGGTCAGCACGTTAGGCATATACCTCTGACTGATGCGATTTATGACCGAGTGCGGGAACAAAGTAAAAATTGCGACTCGGACGACGCTGTCACAGGGCTCGAAATATTTCATTTTTTTTGTGGATTGTGGGCTTTGACACGTAGTGGCTAAGCTTTTAGTGCACTTCGTAATAGCAACTTTCACTGTTCCATGCCATTTTCATTGTTCAGGTGCCATGATTGTTGCCGCAATTATTCGCATGTTGCACAAGCGGCGTAACGATTTGGGGCAAGGGCGGTACTTTTATGCGACTCATTGTGGTGCACGTTTACACTCATACGACCTTGGATATTGAGGGAGGGATTTGATGCACCGGTACCCTCCCCAACCCGCGGCCTGCGGTTCTTCGGATGGAGGCTTACTACTGTTAACGCCAGACGCCTTGAGACCCTAATTTTTCGCGATTATTTTTAAATGCGTGGAAGAATTTCAACCAAGCTCAGGACATGGCCGTTTCAAGACCTGCCGAAACTTTTACAATTAAGATATTTTATCGCCATTTCAATATTTCAGGCACTTCTCATTGACTCGTAATGTTAAATTTCGAGCAAGATTTTCACCCGGTGTGTAGAGGCTATCACCAGTCAGCCTGTGATACGTTATGACGTCACAGCTAAGCCCCGCCTCTGTTGTCTTGGCCTGCGGCGGTTTCGGGCCGGCGCGCGGTCACTCTCGCTGTGGCGGGGAGCAGGGACGGTCGAGCGGTGCCGAAAGCCGGCGGAGTTGTGCGTAACGTCTTGGCTGACAGTGCCCAAAGAGCGACATGATGACTGAGGAGCCATAAATGCTCAATGCGTATTGTTTGTACAATGCTGATATGTTCGCTGATATTTGCTTCATTTTTTCTTTTTATAAGCTGCAAATGACGGGCAGATGGCATATAACTGACATAAGGTTAGGAAATATTCACCTGTATTTAAAGCCTGTGGCGTTGCAGATAATGCGATAATGGGATGTCGGATGTTACCAAGTAGCTGCCGATTTGTTACGGAGCGAGCGAAGCGAGCGGAGTCTCATACTGAATTAAGGGAAAATCCTGAGTATGAGCGGCCGGCCGGCCGGCCGGCCGTGGGGACGCTCTTCAAAAGCTAATATCTTAGGAACGGGACATCCGATTGACAAGCGGTCTTCTTTACTGAATGTCACTTGGACGTAAAAGTTCTGTGGTGTGATGGCCACCATGCGTTCTTGCCAACCACCGCACGTGGCGCGTGGTAAAGTTGGACATTTTTTTAAGAACCCCCAAAATTGCAACCTCAATAACTGCACAACGGTCGGGCCGATTGAATTGAAACTCGGTACACAGTTAGGTCTCCATCAGATAATTCATCTGCATGTGTTAAGGTTGGGGTGCTACAGCACGTGCGCACGTGCAGGGGGCGCTCCCAGATCTCGAGAACGGCTGGGCCGATTGCGCTCAAATTTGGTACACGGTTGGGGACCAGTTAGTAGGGTGCCGTGCAAAAGTCAGTTTGGACCCCGCTAGCACGTGCGCACGTGCAGTGTGTCGCTTCCAGATCTCGAGAACGGCTAGGCCGATTGCGCTGAAATTTGGCACATCGCTAAAGACCGGTTAGTAGGGTGCAGTGCACAAGTTAGTTGGAGGTACCCCCTCGCAATTTCGCACGTGCAAGGCCCATCCTCTCGCTCGCTCCGTTGGTCGCCCAAAAGGCGTTTTACTGGTACACGCTATGCAACCATCGAACAACGCAATAATAAGTTATTGCCTTCGCTTCACATCATAAGGCTCGCTCGTATTTCAAACAGATATCCTACATCGAAAATCGTATTTGTTAGGAATCGTTAACGTTTGTTCGAAGCACGTGTGAGTAGTAGGTTGAGGAGTGATTGTCCTCTTGGTCCTATATACAAGAGTCAACAAGAACCTAACATTTACTTGACCGTCTGCTGCAATTGATTCATAGCACGTGAAGCGTCAGCGAAATTCATAGTCCTTTACAGATGGCAGGGGTGTCGTTTGTACAGAGGTCGCTGATGGGCACGGGTCAATGCCGCAGTCGTGGGCGGAGCCTAATGTCATATGACGTATGAAAGCCTCTATCCAGGATGGAAAAAACAGTTAACATTACGAGTCAATGACAAGTGCCACAAATATTTAAGTGACAACAAAATGTATTTGAAGAAAAAGTTTCGGCAGGTCTTGAAACAGCTATTTCCTAAACATGGTTGAAATTATTCCACGCATTTAAAAATAATCGCGAAAAATTAGGGTCTCAAGGGGTCTGGCGTTAACAGTAGTTTCAACCCACCACGGCAGCCGCGCGGTTACCTGCGGAGGTAGTCTGTACCGCCACACTACCGAGTCTTGCGGTACAGCATACCCTCTATTCCTACAACATCCGGACGCAGTGTGTCTTCGAGCTTCCACTCCACGCGCACGCCGAGGGCCTTACCCCGTGACCTCTGCCGGCGGGGTTTTCCCTGGCGTCGACCCCTGACCTGTGCCGCCGGCCGGTCGACCGCGCGCCGTCGGACCGCCCGTGGGGAGGACCGGGTCGCGGCCCGCTGCGCGGTCGCTCGCGGTCGCCGGCGCCGTGTGTGCTTAGTCGGCCGTTTATTGGTCATTGCAAACAGGAGTGCCGACATAGCCGACACATATAGGGAATTGGGCGTATTGACCGCCCGGCCGACCAGCGGCCCTGCGCGGCGGTCCGACAGCCGACTTTGGCTGGTCGAACTCGGACATGGCTAGTGCATTTGGCGCGCGCTGCGGCCGGCCCGAGTGAGACGCCCACTCAGCTGCAGTGGCCGGCGGAAGAGCGGAGAGAGATACCGATAAAATAGCCGGTGGAGGTCTATGGAGAAGCTGTGAGTGTGGGAAAATGCCGGTTATGTAATAATTTGCACAAGGTTGTAGCGCAGAGTTGAGGTCGGGTCGGGCTGCAGTCCTTTGTTCCCAGCCGGCGCTGAGCTCGCGGCCGTGCGTTGCGTGTTAATGTGACTGGGTGTTGACGGGTGGAAGGCGGGCACGAACTGACCATGTCCCATGGCGTTTAGCCGGTTTTCACTCGTGCCAGGGCCGGCGGTGCGGTTTCCGTGTTTACCGTTTATAAACGCGTTTATATCGGCCGCCGCATTGTCGTTTACGAGTCCGATATTTATGAGACGCGCGCTCGTAACTGTGGTGTAGGTCAACAGCGTACGTCTGAGGGTTCGCCAGGTGTTCTGCGGCGTTTTCCTTTGTTTGGGGTACTATTTTAGGCAGGGATAATATCTTCAATAAAATAGCCATTCCTGCCATTCCTTGACGTTGTTGCCATGTCATTCAACCGAAGTTGAGCTGACTAGTTAGTTAAATTTGAGTTAATCGGGGCATAGGAGCCAATGAACCTCATGAAATGAATCCATATCATTCGTTCAATTCTGTCCAACTTCAGGGCGGCTCTGAAGTTACTGCCAATCCATGCGTAAGTTCTCGTTCGAATACTTGACAAGTCTGATCGCTGCCTGTTGGGTGCGTCGGTTCGCGGAGCCGCCGAGCCGCTCCGTTCCCGAGGTCGCGCCTGGCCGAGTAGTCAGCCGCAGCTCGGACAGAACCGCTGGGACCGGTCAGACTGTGTCGGGTCACTCCAACCCTCCACGCTGCTGCTGTCTGCCGTTTCGGTCCCCGAGTCTGTTCCCGGCCGACGGAGACCGCGGCAGGACCGGTCGGGCCCCCGGTGGCTTTTCAATCTGCCGAGCCAATAGGGCGTGATGGCCGCCTGCCGTCCCGTCGCCGCCTCTTTCATCTGGCGATCACGCCGCATTTAAGGCAATCCCACCGGTGGCCGACTTCGACTAGACGATGTCGCCTTTATCGCGACCGATTGCAGCTTTTGAAGAAATTTACTGTAATCGCGTTAACTGATGAGTGAACCAACAAACATTCATAGCTTGATGCTCGATGCTGTAGGAAGTGATTGAAGCATGGTGACGAAAGATAAACCAAATTCTTACTTCGTGCTCATGTTATTTTCCAATATCGGAAAAATCTAACAATGGTCGCTTTCCAAAAGAAAAAGTTTGTGCATCGGGCCGTCTGGACATAAATCTGTTCTTTAACGACAATGGCCACGGGAACTGGGGCGAAATGAGGAGTTGAAGTGATGCCATTTGTCTGGGTTATAATTTGCCGGCAACTTTGCCTACAAATGTTGCATGATTAAGCCTTAGAACGAGTGTCATTCTTTGCTAACGCTGTCCGGTCCAATAACGAGGTCAGTGGAAAACGGCTACATAACACGATTATCGATTAGATGTGAAACCATCTGAACTAGCTCTTAACTTTTAGCATTTCTCGTAATTGATGTAATTATACCAAGCCTCCACCTCCGTTCCTGTAATTGATGTAAATTGCGAAGCTTGCATTTCTTAGCTTACCCAAACATATTCGAACTGAACCCTCGTGCCCCATTCCAGGACTCGCTCTGCCCTAATCCATCATGTACTAGTCTCTGCCTCGTTCTCTCTATCCTAGTCTCTATCCCGGTCTTTCTCTCTCTCTCTCTCTCTCTCTCTCTCTCTCTCTCTCTCTCCTCTCTCTCTCTCTCTCTCTCTCTCTCTCTCTCTCTCTCTCTCTCTCTCTCCTCTCTCTCTCTCTCTCTCTCTCTCTCTCTCTCTCTCTCTCTCTCTCTCTCTCTCTCTCTCTCCTCTCTCTCTCTCTCTCTCTCTCTCTCTCTCTCTCTCTCTCTCTCTCTCTCTCTCTCTCTCTCTCTCTCTCTCTCTCTCTCTCTCTCTCTCTCTCTCTCTCTCTCTCTCTCTCTCTCTCTCTCTCTCTCTCTCCTCTCTCTCTCTCTCTCTCTCTCTCTCTCTCTCTCTCTCTCTCTCTCTCTCTCTCTCTCTCTCTCTCTCTCTCTCTCTCTCTCCTCTCTCTCTCTCTCTCTCTCCTCTCTCTCTCTCTCTCTCCTCTCTCTCTCTCTCTCCTCTCTCTCTCTCTCTCTCTCTCTCTCTCTCTCTCTCTCTCTCTCTCTCTCTCTCTCTCTCTCTCTCTCTCTCTCTCTCTCTCTCTCTCTCCTCTCTCTCTCTCTCTCTCTCTCTCTCTCTCTCTCTCTCTCTCTCTCTCTCTCTCTCTCTCTCTCTCTCTCTCTCTCTCTCTCTCTCTCTCTCTCTCTCTCTCTCTCTCTCTCTCTCTCTCTCTCTCTCTCTCTCTCTCTCTCTCTCTCTCTCTCTCTCTCTCTCTCTCTCTCTCTCTCTCTCTCTCTCTCTCTCTCTCTCTCTCTCCCTGTTTCTGTCCTGTCTCCCCGTTCCGCGGCCGTCCCCGGTCGGTCCCCCCCCCCGTCCGGCGGCTGTCAGCCCGGTGACTGGTAGTCGAGACCCGCGACGGATCGCTCCGCCGAGTGCCGTCGATTGTGGCTCCAATACGGCGTGAAAACCGCCGGCCACTGGCGCTCACTGGACGCCGCTGGTAAATGGGGGCGGCACAGGGGGTGATACAGAGCACGTGGTCGGGTCCGGCGCCGCGGTGTGGGCGGTGTCGAGCTGTGAGTTGTGTCGGGCTGATCGAGCGGGCAGTCGGACCTGCCGAACGGCCCGCATCGCTCCCCGGGGAGGGCGCCGGCGCACTATGGTTGGAAACGGGCTCTCGGATGGCCGGGGGTCAACGCGAAAAATGTTTTGCCCATAACTTGTTAATGTGTAGACCGACTGCGATGAAACTTTGCATAGGTATACCAGTGTCTTTCGTGCATCATACAGTAACTCAGAAATGACGAGGTCACGTCACGTCACGCGTGTGTGACGTCATCATTGCAAGTATGTTATAAGTCGCCTATGTCTTTCGTAATGTTATCGATATCGCGAGGCATTTTGAACATGTTTTGAATACTGCTATTACTGAATGGATATTGTTGTTATGCTTTAGGGCGAGAAATATCAACGTAGTGACGCACAGTGTCTTACTTTTGGTCATAAAGTGTAAAAAAATTGGAGAAAAAGTATTAATGATTTTTTTTAGATTGGACAAAAAAGTAAGAAATAAAATGACGATCAAATGACAAAAAAATGCGTCAGATTAACCCGGCAGTTGCTGGGGTATTTACCCACCCGCCGTTTGCCGGGAGGGGGGGGGGCGTTCAACGCTCCCAGCCGATATCTCGCGAACAAATAGGCGCAGCGAAACGCACGAGGCGGCAAACGAAAGAAGAACGCGACAAGACGATTCACATGAATACTTAAAAGTTGAATTTCGAGGTCACAGGTCGGGTCAAGGTCAGGTCAAACACTTGAAATCGGGCTTTCAGTAGCATGGACTTTAGAACCTCGCAATCGGTGCCTCTCGTCATAAACTCTGTCACAACTGTCACAACCCTTCATATAAGTGCTAAAAGAGTGTCAGATCCATGTAGGAGTCAGTCAAACATAGGCCAGGGTCAAAGTCAGGTCAATCAGGTAAGCACATAACTCCGAAAATTAAAACTGGTACCTATTCGCAGCCCATGACACATGTTTTAGGGGTACTTTTGGGCGTAGAACACGATGGTGACATTCATTTTATCATACGAGTACGTGGTTGGTTGAAAAAAGATCAATTTCAGAAATGCATGCATCATGGTCGTGAAGTAGTCACGAGAAATTGCCAACATTCAGTTCAAGATTTTGGAAAATGTAGAACGATGATCAAAAATCATAGATAGCCATTTGATTTGCCATGGTATTGGCAGTGTAATGGCGTTTACAGCATGTCTGTATGTCTGTTCTGTCAGTGGATATCCATATCCATACTCCAGGATATCCATACACATTTGCACGATATCCATACTCCAGGTGCAGGGGCGAGCAGTTACTTCTTACGAGGGGTGCGGAGTCGAAGTCAGAGTCGGAGTCAGAGTCGGAGTCGGAGTCGCCCAGAGTCGTGGCAACGAGCCAGGAGTCGGAGTCGGAGTCGGGGTCGGTCAGGAGCCCGCAGTGGAAGTCGGAGTCGGTCCGAATCGGAACAGCTCCATCACGATTCCGAAACACTGGCAGGGGTCCGGAGTCGGAGACAGAGTCACCCGGAGTCATGGCAACGAGTCAGGAGTCGGAGTCGTAGTCGGAGTCGGATTTGGCGCCACCACGACTCCGCAATCCTGCTTCTTACCATCATTTATTAGGATAAGCGATTGCACGACTGACGAGCCGACCCGCTGCTAACGAAGCGACGGGTAGGTACGCCTCGGGAGATGAAGCTTCACAGAAGATTTTGCGCACAAGTGCGCAGTTTGCTTTTAGGTTCCCCTTACGCAGAATTGAACAGAGATTCATTCTGCCAAAAAGCTCAATGGAGGTCGACGGAGAACTTTTTGTAAGTCCAATGAAACATAAACGTCATTTTGCAAATGTTGCTGTGGTGACACTGCAAACAGAATGCAATGCCGTTCCTGATTTTGAACACGCATGGGAAAAAGAGTCACTCCACTCGATAGCCAACATAACAAGGATTATTTTGATATATAATAATCCAGTTTTACAATGTCATTGAGGTACTCCACATGCTATCATTAGCGCGGTTGTTTAAACCTTTGACGGCGCACCAAAAAAGCCGCTATCAGAAACTCCCGATTCCACGTACGATAATGAAGACTAAATGCGCAACTAAATATTTTTTTCTGCCCAATTCAAAACATTTCATCAATTTCCAACCGAATGACACCCCAAATATACCTATATTCCGAAATTGCCCATGGCCATCCGTGAGGCCGTTTCCAACCATAGTGCGGCGGTTCGAGTGCGAGCCAGGACGGTTTTTGTATCGATTTGAACGGCTGCACGACTGGACTGGATGGCGCTTCGTGCAGGTCGCCTATAAACAATCTCACTCGTGTTAACAAGGTGTTGACCCCGTGGATGGTTTCTCTGTAAACTCACAGAAAATGGATATGGCCACCAGACTCGTCAGTCCTCTACCCATCACGTTTGGTGTTTCCACTCAGCTCGTCGCACTACGTTTGACCGCTCTGCACACACCGCGCTCCGTCTATCTCGTGTGCTACCATCTCAGACACCTCTCGGGGACGGATCGCTTCCCCGATCGGCCGATAACCGCCGCTCCGTCTGAGCGATCGCCTCTGATCGTCCACAATGGTCTCGGGCGGGATGTATGGCGGCCGATCGACTGTTGATTTGTGGCGGCTCGGCCTCGGCCGGTGCTCGATTTATACCGGCGCTGGAGCCGACCGGCCGACCGCGTGGGAGCCGCCCCGGTGCCCGGAGGCGGGCCCCTTCTGATCGCCAGCTACAGGACCTGTTGGAGCTGATCGGGTCTGATCGCGGTGACATTATACCCACCGGCTGTGTGGGAGGAACTTCACTCGCTGCTGCGATAGGCGACCTATGTGAGATGGTGATCTGAACAGGACAGTCAAGCTCGTCCGGTTGTTGATAGCTATCGGTATTCAATAGTAGTAATTTGTGCAATACTCTTGCTTAATGGTCTGATTTCCATCCATTTATTCCCATTGATAAATATTTGACGGGGTCATTGGTGTCCCTTTCCAGTTATTCATTCATGAACAATTCACGGATATTGTGGCGGTTGCTCTGTGTCTCCTATGACCATCAATTACTCTGTAAATGAAAACGAAAGGGTCCCGTAAATAACTGAGCACCCGTACTCGCGTAAGACTTGAATTCATTTTCGCCTTGGACAAAGCCAGATGGTGTTTCGGCAAGGCTCCGGTTTACGATCAACTGTTTTTTTTTCTTTACAAGCTCGTCGCTGTTGTAACTGTGTGCTCTGGTATAAAAGGTACGGTATTATCGAGGAAGACTGGGCGTCTGTCTACCTCTGTCCTCTCAGATGCACAAATACAACAGACTATTTTCCGTAAAAGCTTAGCTAAACATTTCGACATTGTCAACATGAAAATACCATCTACAGAAGCTGGTAGACTTAGGTATCCGCTCACAATGTCTCACGGAAGAAAATGTACTCCTGTCTGACGCCATTGGGTGTTATCGAGTTGTTGACACGCCCCGGTCGGCCGTCACCGTCGCTCGGTGTCGCTCCTAATGGCCCCTCTCTCTCCCCCCGGCCTCTGCCCGGCCCGCTGCTAATAGTCCGCTCCGGTAATACCGGCGCTCCGAGTGATAATGAAATTATTCAAGTTGATGGCGGCTGGACATGGCCGTAATGTTATCAGAGGCGAGCCAGCTGGGACGTACCGGGCGGCGACATCGGCGGAGGAGGAATACGGGACGGGACGGGACGGGACGAGACGAGACGAGACGAGACGAGACGAGACGAGACGAGACGAGACGAGACGAGGCGAGGCGAGGCGAGACGAGACGAGACGAGACGAGACGAGACGAGACGAGACGAGACGAGACGAGACGAGACGAGACGAGACGAGACGAGACGAGACGAGACGAGACGAGACGAGACGAGACGAGACGAGACGAGACGAGACTAGACGAGACGAGACGAGACGAGACGAGAGAAGAGTAGGAATGAGTGGCTTAGTTGCATCTTATTCAACATAGTTAAACCGTATTTCGACTTGCCCAATTTCTGTTTCACCTTGTATGCCACCCCCTTGGTGCAGGTCTGACACCGTATTTCATCTTCTGTGGCGGTCAGCTGACGGTCACACTGGAGCGGTCCCGAATGACCAGCCGCCGGACCGCTCTTCGCTCCCTGTTGTCACGCCACGTACCAAAAACACACGATGAATTGGCTTTTTGTGAGAACGCCGTCCGAATTTAATGCTGCCCACAGTCATCTTTTAGCCGGCGGCCGTCACCGGAAAATGGAACCCGATCTGAGATTCATTTAGTGGCCGGGTCCTTTATGAAATAATATCCACGCCGGCTAAGCCTTCCGTGCCGAGATTTCTGCGGTCCGTTCAGCCGGAATTAAGTTTGCATACGCTGGCCAATAGTGGCCCGAGGGTGCTCTGCTGGGAGGACGCGCTCAGGTCCGGTGAGGATGGCGGGGGAGGGGATGGGTGCTCACAGCGAGATTAGATGCTTGTTGGTGCCTTGTCGGCACCTAGCGAAGCGTGCTCATCTGCAAGAATATTATCGGCATGATGCTGCTATAGACACCGTTACTTTCGTTGGTAAACCCAATGAGTAAATATTCATTACTATCATCACTTCACAATGAATCCGTCCCCAATCACCCCAGGGGCGTTAGAAGCAGAATTACTCCCTATCCGTGCTCTGGAGGCTGACAATCCAGTGGCGACAGCAGCGCCAGCAGCCGGCTCGGTGCGACGGCGGGGCGGAAATTGCCGGCTGAATAACTGAACTGTGTCGTTATCATGAATACGAGAGCGGGCCGAGCGACGCGCTGCCGTGGGCCCTGAGCGGCGATCGCTCAGTCCGGACAGGCAGCAGCCCTGTGCCGACTGGCGGTGTTACAGAGAGCTCTGAGCACCGAGCTAGAGTGGGGATAAAGTGATAAATTGAGTGGAGGTTTGGAGACTGTCGAGACGTGCCGGAATCTTGAGTTTTTGGAAACGCTGGATTGGAGTGGAAGAGGATACGCGTAAGCTCGACGTGGGTTCTGCTCCTGACGGATCGTGTGCAGCCTTCTGGCTCGTAGATAGCTCAGACTGTTACTGGTTGGATCGCTAGACTTGACACTGAGGTCGGCTTCATCCCCATAGCTCAGCCGCATGAAGCAGCCGACATTCACCTTATCTAACACCTAGGAGCATTGGTGACCCCAGTCCCGTCAGTCGGTCAGTCGGCGCCCTGTCCTCCCCTCGCGGTGGCCCGTGCCCGGCGGCCGTTACCGCCGCGCCAGCGCGCTCACTGGGCGCCCCGCGACAGATAATCTACATGATTAGCGCGCCCTGATGAGTACGGACACGGAGCGTCGGCCGTGACGCCGCCCTGGTTCAGGACGGTTCGGGGCGGGGCTGGGTCAGGGTCACTGAGGTGATTTGACGGGCTGCGTCGGTTTCATTCACATAAGCCGGTGAAGTTTCGCCTGATTGCTAATATTTGACAGGTGATTGATCCTCGAATTGTTGTCTGTCTGGTAGAGAGTGGTAGCAGGTGACGTTGATGACGAACTGAGCAGTGAACAGCCATTCGTCGGACGGGATACCGCCGACCCTTTGACGGGCGAGCTCTCCCATACTCCTCTAGTCGCCGGGACCGGACCGGGCCTGCCTGTCCCCGCCTGCCGGCCGGTGGGCTCCCCGGAGGCCGGCCGGCGCGGTCCGCCGTGTGTCGCCCCAGATTGCCGCCGGGTCGGTCGGGTCACCCGGCGGCCGTGCCGCGCCCCGGACCGGCCCACTTGGCACGCCCGGCACGCCGCCGCCCGGCGCACTGCCGTAACGCTACCCGGCCGAGCGCGAATTACGCCTGTTTACTGGCGGCTGTCGATGGTAGAGAGTGGACAGTCGGCTCTTCGCTACCGGTAGTTGATGGTAGACAGTGGACACTTCGACAGTCGACTGACTCTACGCCGCTGGACGGACCCGGCCCAGCGCTGCGCCGCTCCAGCTCAGTGGCGGCTGATGGTGTCAGGCAGATGCAATATATCGCAGACACTCGATGGGATAAACATCTGGATAAATATGAAATCAAATATCTAGGTTTTGATTCTTTTTTCGTCGCCTCCTCCAGTTATTGTTTGCCGAAGTGATTGATGCTGATTTGATATGGGAATGATTGAAAGCCATCGTTTGCTCATCTTTGGCCCACAGCCACAGTAGGTATGCACGTTGAGGTAGCACCATTTCACCACCGGTACGGTGGTGACCCACCGACAGCCGCCTCCGGCCCTCCGCGCCGGAGGCGGCTGTCGGCGTCTGTTGTGTGTTCGAGGTCCACTCGTGGCGCGACAGAGGCGACAATGGCAGCGCCGGCCCGCGGCGGTGGCGGCGCGGCGGCGACAAAGCCGGCGTGAATCGGCTCTGCGCTCAGTTGAGAGCGGCGGAGACGTCTGGGCCTGCGGGGGTCGCGGCAGACGGCAGCGGTGGTGGTTGTGATAGGGCGCAGTAGCCAGCTGATAAATATTTGATGCACATATTGTAATGCGCATGTGCATTATAAGAAATCTGAAGCGTAAGGCTGCTTACTGCATTGCGCTTTATGTCATACTGTGATATCAAAGCAATAAGCTTCGTCTTGTTTGGCTTTTTAGCGTAAAGTCCTCTTAGTGACGAGGCTTACAAGGTACATCAAAACACCTGTTCACTTTCCTGCCACCTGCCTCTGCCTTTTCTTCCAAAGAGAAGTTCCCTTATTTTTTTGTGGCACCCATGGCCCTTTTACTCCTTTTCTTGCTCCGTTCAACCCCTACCTGACCCTGTCTACTCCCGCCTCTCCCCTCCTCTCCCCGCTCTGTGACCGGCCGCCGCGCCACCATCGATTGTTTCATTTGCGGCGGTGTTTGCCGGCGCCGCAGCGCGACTGTCAACACGCGCCGTGTGCCGCCGGCGCGCCGCCATTGTGTGCTCTCGGCGCCGGACCGTGGCGCGTCCACCAAACGGGCTATCACGCCGCCGGAGTCGCCGGCCGCGCCGGCCGATTTGCATGCGAATGGCCGACTCTGGCGCTGCGTAATTGTGGCGACCGCAGCGCGCCACCATTGGACGTTTATCCGCCGCGCCGGAAGTAATCATACACACCGGCCGGCCGCCGAGGGCGCTGCGCGGTGGGTGGGAGCCGGGATGGACTGCAGACAGGTCAGGAACAGGGGACAGGGCTGTTGTTGGGTCAGGGCGCTGCGCGGTGGGCGGGAGCCGGGATGGACTGCAGACAGGTCAGGAACAGGGCGCTGCGCGGTGGGTGGGAGCCAGTGTGGCCAAATTGGTGATGTTGCGGGGAAAGTCACCCACAATGAAAAGTATAATGACATCCTCAGAAATTTTAAAATTACATCATCACGACGTTTTTGTCGTGAAAGCATACCTAGTGTAGGAATAAAGACTAAAAATGTTCCAATGTACGATTCGCACCGTCATACTCGTGCTGTCGCGCTTGCAATGTTGTTGTTTTTTTTTTTACATCTTTAATGACAATATTTGGAGTTTTTTGTACTTTCCACCAGAACTTGACGTCAGGTATAGTTTTTCCACATTATCTGTAAAAACTGCACCTAAATTGAGGCTGAAGACGAGTTTTTTGAAAATAGTGACATCCTCGTACGACTTTTTTATACATCCTCCCCCTAACGCTAAACCAATTTGGTCACACTGGTGGGAGCTGGGATGGACTGCAGACAGGTCGGGAACAGGGGGACAGGGCTGTTGTTGCTGTGTCAGGTGTCTGTGAACTGGAGGCAGTCGGGCGGATGATGGAAACTGCGATTTCTCACATCGAGCTTTGATTCCTGCTTGTATGTGACTCGTGGATGACATCTCATGAGCCGATCTTATGGCGAAACCCAATCGGAGCCGCTCTCATGATCCCAGTCACACACTGTCACACATTGTCTGTGTGTGACTGTCTGCCCCGGCCAGCACCTGCAGCCCACCCATCACCCCTTTCACCCCACTGTCGGCCCCCTCCCCCGGGTCACCTCACGCGAGACACGGCTGAGCAGCGGATCGCGCGCCTCCCCTGCGCCAGATTCGCCGCCGACTGGCGGTGCCGGCCGTGGCGTGTGTAACACCCGTCACGCTCGTTACGACGTGACGCCGTGACTCGTGATGGCACCATGTGACGGAGTTACGAGCCTGATGTGACGCGGAATGTCTGATGTGTCCAAAATGTTCCGCCTTGGTTGAGGACAGATGCCCTGCTGCGATTTCCTGTGAAAGATTTTGATGTCCACCCAGTGTAGATGCATAACCTGCTGGTGATACCACTCAGTAATTAGTTTCATTCTATTACATTCAGTTTCTGTTCTCCTTCCATGCTCCTTGCTTTTTCCCCATGCCTCTCGGTGCACCGATAACTCTCAGCAAACTGCGTCACGTTCCGCGAGCTACCTACGCGGCGCGACGCCCCGGCATATGACTCGGGCATCCGTGGTATGCCCTTTGCCCAGCGCCCACGCCGTCACGCGGCCAGACCATTGCGGACCGGCCTGCGCACGGTAGTTAGCTGGACTCTGCTAGCTGGTGGGCGCCTCGTAATGCAGGGGATTACCGTAGTGTTGTGGCGTGACTTTCGCTGCCGTTGACGCCGTGGTAGATGGTGTGTGAAAGGGCGCGGGGACACTTAAATATCGCCTTTACACATTTGAACAGGAGGGGACCGAAAGGTCGACTGGCTGGAACGCGTACATTAATCCCGTTGTATTGGTGAGAATAGTCATTAGGAAGTTGTTATGTCTATTTATAATGCAACGTCTTACCCTTTTCTGGGCACTTGTCGCCCTTGTTTTGCGTGACGGCCACTACTGTCGAAAATTGGCCGATTTAGAGGGAGCATTGGGCTGAGGCTTAAGTTACTTACAAATTCGTACATGGTACCAAGGGTAATATGTGCTGGCTAACTCATCAGATTTTGAATCGGTCCGCTGTGTCCGTTTCCTCAGCTCTCCCGTCCGCGTCGGCCGTCGATCGGTCATCCTTCGCTGTCTATTCGCTCCGCGGTGCGCGGTGTCTCAGACCTCCCTCCCTCCATCACCAGTCAGTCTCCGACGGCCCGGCGCGGTGTTAACGTTCTCAGCCAGCCGTCCGTCACCACGTCGATGGTCATAACACGGCCCCGGCCGTAATCGCATTACCCGAACGCCGCCAGCGGTGCGCTGCGGCGCGCAAATGGCCGTCGCCGGTCGTGGAATGACGCCGACAGACCCGCTGACCGGTCCTGGGCGGCGGACGGCGCGCCTGACCTGGCGACCTCGCTCGTGTCGGGGACGACACTGGTCCTGACGACCCGTCCTTCCTTGCTCCAAGTCCTGGACAGAACATTCCTGTCTTTCTATCTCACCATGGTAGTGTCTGCTGCTCCGTCAGCTGACCCATGCTGGCTGCGGCCCAGCGCGATGCCAATCAGGCCCCGCGTGGGTGGGTCGCATACCGGGAAAGACAACACATCTGTCTGTGTCCTCGCGTGGAGACTGAAGGGTACACGACACCAATCGGGGTGTGGGTCGGATACCCGGTGGGGGGCGGTCCCGGAACACCAGCTGGGATATGTGGTGATCCTCCCAGAACAGTGTCGGAAGCCACGGGAGTCGGCTGCTGGGCGGGGGCGGCGGCGGGGGCGGGGGCGGCCGCCAGATGAACGCGTCACTGGGTGATTCATGGCTGCGGCGGAGCGCCGGGGGCGAGCGCCGGTCGCCGTCGGCCCGCCCTGGCGAGTCGGCTGGTCGGCCGGTCGGTCCCCGACACGGACCCCGGTCGACAGATACCGTGTCGGCCACGCCGGTCTCTGAGGGCACACAGACGGCCGGAGATGGATGGAAACGTACGCAGCGCCAGAAGTAGAACACGTTGGTGCCGCTTTCATTGCAGTCGTGGTTTGGGTTGTGGCTGGTATGTGATTGAAAAAAAGACAAAGAAATGCTTTCCTTTCGTGTCGATGACGTTTGACTCCAGGCTCGTAGCATTGACATTTCTTTGGAATGTGCATTTTGCATTGCGCAATGATGGGGATAGAGTGTTGATTCGTAGCCACTCCATAACCTTCACCGACCACTGGCATGTTATCTGCGCTGTATGCAGAGGACCGATCCCAGTAATGCTCAGATGATGCCTATCATCCATCATGGAAGGCCATCGCTCTGTAAGACACCACTGGCACCCCGTTCCCGACACGTCAAACAGGACTGTCATCACGGCACCGCCATCGGGGGCCGTCGGTCAGCCTCGCCACTCGCCCCATTAGCAATTGGTATTTGTCCATAATCGGTCAGCCATTGTGGACGTAATGGGCACCAATCGTCGGCGGTGCGCGCCGTCAAAAGGCGGCCGGGTCAACACTGCACCCTGCTGTCGGCGTCGGTCCGCGGTCGGCGCCGGCGGCGGCCGGTCCATTGAGGGCACGGTGCTTTGTTTGACCCGGGCGGCGGGCGATGACGGGCGCTGGACATCGCCGGCCACCGCCAAATTCCATTAGCGTCCACCGGTGGAGCGGTGGAGCGGCGAGCGGCGCGGCCCGATGGGCTAATCAGAGCGCTGGGTGTGTGGTGGTCGTGCCAGGAGTCGCCAGGTGGGGTGACGGCGAGTTGGGGGGGGGGGGGGAGGGGGGTGCTTAAAGAGTATGGACTGTGGACTGTGAAAAGTGCTGAAAGGGGGTGCAGGGGCTTGGAGAGGCTGTGTTTGTAGGATTGGGCAAATAGTATGAACGGGGCGGAAGGGTGTCGAGTGATGATTTATTTCAGAGGACAGAATTAGTTTGAAATTTGATGCTAACATTACCGCAAAATAGACCGGCAGCTGACTTCATTAAAGTCCTTCATGCTCCTTAAAAGCAGAACGATAATGACATGCCATGGAACGACAGCAATTCCGTTTCACTTTGCACTTGCAGCATTGCAAAACTTGTTTAGTACACCGTAACGCCAGAACAGCCAACGATAAATACTGTCTCGATGGCAGACAAGAGGCTCACCTACAATGGCAGGCCCCCCTTGAAGCAAGCTGTCTCGACGGTCGCCTGGCTCGCTGACTCATGACTCGCGGAGTCAACGGTGACTGGTATCGACGGCCCGCCACTCTGCCAGCCGACGGAGCGTGGCGAGTGGATGACAGTAGCTCTGCTGACCCCGGGCCTGGATCCAGCGACATCCCCCGCGACCTGTCGGACGCCGCGCTGTCTGCTCCGTCGGACACGGGTCTGTCCCGTCAGAGGCGCTGTCTGGATGGCTGACTGTCGAGTGGATGTTGATGTCTGTGCCCGATTCTGTCTGACTCTTCACCAGTCCAGTGGTTGCTGGCAACCTTCGCGTTGTATGTCGACTGGTGATATACGTGCAGTCTGCTGTCCTCCTGCTGTCTGCCGGTACCGACAGCAGTCCAACAAGCCTCCACACTGACTGGCATCACTCGTCTGTCGCCACCATAGGCTCTGAGCTCTGTCCACGACCTCGCAGTCACCCGCAGCAGGGTACGATACACCACCGACCCGCGGGAGTCGACAGCCGGGGCCGCTGGAAACATCAGCTCAGAGGCTATCCATCGAAACGGACCGACCCGGGTGACCCGCTGGTGGTGTCGGTCACAGTCATCTCGCTGGGTTTTTATTGGCGGCGGCCGGTGGTGGCTATGTTTTGGTCGCCGGTCGGCGGGCGCGCGGCCGGCAGTGGTACCTTTTGACGCGGCCCGCTGGATTTCCCCTGAGGGTTGTTAGTTTTGTCGCGCTCGAAGCCGCATTAACTCGGTCTTGTGGCCATCATCTAAAGTAGATGACGACGGGTGTTGATTGGATGCGCGGATGAGGCGCCTGGTGTATGGGGAGGATGGCGGTTACGCGGCGGTGGTGAGAATGAGGATACTGCGACTTGCATCCCGGCTGTTTAGCATTATCATGCTGCAGTGAGGTATTGCCGCGACCAGAAACGTCGTGTCGTAGTCCGGGTAGAAGCATACACCCTGTACACGTGTTGCAATGCATTAGTGCCGTCGAATCGAAAAGTACCCCTGACTCCGATGGGCGGTGTCCTCACTTCCAACTACTGTGAATACTGCGAACTTCGACCATCGTGAATTGTTGGGCGGTTTTCCCATTCAGTTTGGCGGTGGAAATGGCTTGAGTTGTTGGGTTCGTAGGTCGCCGTTCAACAGGTATAAGACGCTCAATGCATCTCATAAAACGCCACACGATCGTTTCGAACCGCAATGACCGCAATGCTCGGTCAATCGGTCCAGCTAGTTCGTGCTCCTCCCGCTAGATGGCAGTGTGTGAACGCCTGGATCGGTAGACTGTGCCGCCTGACTCAAACACGCTGAGTACCGCGTCCGACCTCCGTAATCCGTCTTCATGCGTATCGCAAAGTGGGCTGTCGTCTTCGAACATTTTTCGTCTCGGTAGCTGTCATCATGATGCGCTTAGTGCTTTTTGCTAACAGAATTGAAACATAATGATGCATTCGAAATTAGTTGTTTGGCGTGTCAGGATAAGTAAATCATCCTTGCCAAAGAAGTAAAACACATAACACAAGGACATATGCAGTAAAAACACGATAAAATGCATATGCTTTTCATCATAACAGTTCTTGGAAATGTCTTTGGCACTTTTAAGCTCCAAGTAGGTATATTGAATAAGGCGAACATCTATGCATTACGGCAGACTTGTGCGTTACTAACCTACTCAAGAACCCAAACACACTCTCGCTCAGTTTTTTTTCATTCCGTTCCCGGGTTCTCCGTCTCGTCTCCGGGACTCGGATAACGCCAGCCACACAAGCCGGCACTGCCTTCTGTCTGTCAGGGCTCGTAACTGTTACAAACGACCCTGTTAACTGGGCCTAATTCAGTCGGCGCCGGCCGACACAAAAGCTGCCGCCGCCGCCCAGATAGCCTGGAACGCTTTTGTGCATAATATTTGCAGTCTTGTTGTGCCGCCTGCTCTTGTGATTTATGTTTAGGAGGACGTTTAGGAGTTGAGAAGGGCGGCGTGAGCTTCTTGATCCAGCCTGGCTAAGTTTTCAGTTTTGTTGATCGCTAAAAGCACCTAGGAGACATGCCCGTGCAGGAAACATTGGTACCCGTGCAGTAATCGTTGATAGTCGCCGTTCCCGTTCGCGTGGCATGGTGAAGGCATGTTTGCGATTCCAGTTAGGCTCGTTAAATTTGAAACCTCGTTAAACACGGCTATTGACCGGGCGTAATCCACTAAAAGAGCGGCTCATCCTTTTAGGGCGGCATCTTTTGTGCGGTGGCCGGTGTCCGCAGCGGCGGCGGCTCCCCCCGGAACTATAATATATTGTTTTCATTAGGGGCGCGCTGCCTTATGTGACGGTGCCATGCCCGCGTCGCTCGGGCGGCGTATGTACCGCCTGCTGGTCGCGGCAGGCGATGCGGGGCGGCGGAGTGGTGGAGCCTCCTCGCAGTGAGGCGCCGCGTCCGCACCCGGCACCCGATCGACAGCGAACGCACGGTCGGCGAATTTTGATCAGCCGATGTGAGCCGTATCGACTATGGTATCAGGCGCCGCATCGACAGCTGCGTCGGCGCGATGCTGGCTGAGTGCAGGGTGTTAGTTTTATATAAACACGAGTGGTTTAGCAGCGTTTCAGTGCGGGGTTCCCCGCCAGCGGATGGGTCTGGACTGGGTCAACGGCTGTCACGGTAATGGATTCCACTCAGTGGCGGGATGGACCTCATTTCCTCCCTCTGAACCACTATGAGGGTCCAGCTCGTCTACCGCCTGCCTTCTGACTCTAATTTTAGTGCACTGTCTCAATGCCTCATCTGTGTAATGTCCGGACTCATCTTTCGGGGACTACCCCAGCCCGTCTGTGGCTCGGCGTCTGTCGCTGTCTCAACCCGTCCGGTGCCGGCCCGCGGCGCCGTCTCCATTAATCATCACTCGTGTTGGTCGAGCGGCTCCGGTGGCGCTCCGTTGTCAGCGGCGCGTGCACGGCGCGTGATGGAGCCTCCCTCGGCGGGCCCTCAGCCGCCGGCGTCGGCGACGACACGACGTCGACAGTGGCGACCGCGCGGAGCAGGCGGCGGTCGTATTACAGACGCCATCACCTCGGCCATTAGTTAGCGGCGTGATTTATGACCTGTTTGTCGCCGCCGGCGGCTCTGAGAGACGCACAGGCAAAAACACTGACAGCAGCCGGCAGAGATCGGCCGCCGAGCCTCTGCCGCCGCGCAGAGGAGGTGGGCTCTGAAGGAGGGGGCGGACCGGCCGGGAGGGACTGGACGAGATGTGTGGTACGGAACGGGATGAGGCGGGCGGGGCGTGACGAACGAGAAGAGGTAGGAGATGGATAGGAATTGACGAATAATGGAGATGAGGTGGGTAGATGGATGTTGACACTCAGCACGGTGCTTTTGATGAGCTTTGCCCAATGTTGAGCCTGAAATGTCTTCGATTGGCGTGGTTGTTATGAAGCTGACTTATGCAGAATCCGCTCAAAACGAACAGAAAAGAGATTCTCAAAGCTCAGAATCTGGTTATTTATAAAGCTGCAAATCTATATACCTGTAGATCACGCTTGGCTCTTTCAAGTCGCTTTTAAACTAATATAAGCAAAAAATGTGCCAGGGGATGCATATTGCACAGTGCTACCTGACTTGAAACGGGCCCGAATATATCCGAAACGCAGTCTTATTTAGCTGTATGCTTGGCCTAGCGAAATTCACAGCCGCTTTGATGTTTTATTCAATCCGCTCGAAGTGCAGCTGGGAAGCTCAGATAGAATATTTAACCTCCTCTCGTGAGATTTAATGCCATCACGAGGCATGTTGCAATTACAGCGACACTCGCAAGTGAGCCGTCTAAACCAATCACACCCTCCATCCCTGTGCCTGTCACCGTCACATATAACATGTAGGTAGCCCTCACCGTTCTGGGGCGGTCATGACACGTCTGTTCCGGCCTGCACCACGACAGCCGGGCGTTTTACGTGCCCGCTCCATCCATTGCAGGTTCAAACATTACCGATCTGCATTTCATCAAGTATTTGACGCGTGAGTAACGGTGTGATCCGACCCGGGCGACGACGGAGGCTGGCACACAGCCGGCGCCGACACTGGGACTCCTTCGGTTGATATCATTGATGTCGACTTGGATTTTGGCTACATTTGAAGATTGTTGATTGCGGAATCTGATAGAAACCCACACTTGTGACTTGTTTCAATGGTATTTGGTCCTGCTGTGGACACAAAGTTCCGGCAACCTTGTCGTGTACCGTTTGAAACATTTTTGCAAGTGAACTGAAAATCCGAAGGAAGAGTCTGCGTTCGTCGGCTGCCTGTCCGCCTCTGTCGGCGCCTCCCGGGTCGGGTCTCGCCGGAAAATGATTTGAACGAACAATGCTCTGCCGGGGATCCGTTCTGAGATTTACTGCTGTGCAAAGTAGGAATGACGCAAGTACGCCAAGTTTATTAAAACTAATGCGTTGTTCAGAGCGTATACGGGATTCACCAGCGCAACATGGCATAGACGTCTCCGGCAGAATAGCTGAGGTGAGGCCGACTTCGAAAAGGCTTCGCGAAGATTGTGAGAAAAATGAAGGCGCCGCGGTCCGCTGCTATCTGGGGCGTAAAATAGGCTCCGTGCTGAGTTTGCTTCTGCGCGCGGTCGCGTCATCACGAATTCGCCGAGTCATTTTCGAGTCGGCCGAGCCGCCGGCTCAGCTGCGTGGCCGACTTTGTGCCGTCTCGCCGAGTCCGGGCCGCCACCGGGACTCTATCCCCCCGTGACCCCTTTCGCCCCCTCCCAACATATCGTCCCCCGTAGGCCATCGACGGCCAGCTCGGAAGCTCAGCTAAGCGAGCTCAGCCCTGTACAACCGCGTCACCGATGGCCGATTGCTGCCGGTCGTCCGGCCCAATCGGCTATCCGTCCTCTTATTGAATGCATCGACCCCGCTGACCGGGAGGTGATGAGCGGACCGACGGCCGGCGGATGACGTCAGACTGGTGTGTCGTCATTCATCACCTGACGTAATATCACCACCTTGCCGCTATTTCGTCTGATGTCCCGGTGATCCTTACGGCGGCCTGGACCGGCGCGGCGGCTCAACGGAGGCTCATTAAGCTATTTTTACCCTGGGAATATCGTTTGTCGTAGCTGTTCGGTTTATTGAATTTGATTTGTGTGCTGTATCCTTGTAATGTGATTTGTCTTCCGTTATCCATCTCCCCCACCGGCGCTGTCTGACTCGTTCCTCCTCTCGGCAGACCCGCCGGTGATCACGGAGGAGCCGCGCGACCAGAAGGTGCCCTACTCGGAGGCGGCCGCCTTCTTCTGTCGGGCGCGCGGCGACCCGGCGCCGGTCATCACCTGGTGGCGTAACGGGGAGCCGCTGCAGCCCAGCCTACTGGTCGAGTTCCCGCAGGGCAAGGGCTTCTGGGTGGAGCCGGTCCGCCGCACGACCGATGAGGGCGACTACGAGTGCGTGGCGGAGAACGGTGTGGGTGACCCGGTGCGCGCCAAGGCCTCGCTCACCGTCATCGGAGGTAGGTGAAAGCGGGAGATGAGTGTGTGTGTGTGTGTATGTGGGATGGGGGGGGGGGGAGGAGTACCGGGACTGCTTGTTGTTGTCGGTTGCGGTTTGTTGCAAGTTTGAACCCTTGGGATTCGTGAGAGCCAGAGTATATGATTACACTGCCTTCTAGAAAGGAGCTTGTCTGGTGTTTCAGACATCACTTCACTATGCCTCAGACACCATTATCGTCCAGACAACGACCATGGGCCATATCACTGGATATCGTACTGACCCACAAGGACCGCTGTCGGCAACGAACACTGAGGAGACGATCTCAACGAACACTGAGGAGACGATCTAGGTGGATCTGTTGACGGATGACGTCACCAATTACGCTGGTAAATTCGAACTCGATGTGAAACGAATTATCGAGTCCTTTATTTGAAGTGTGAATGGGATGTTTAAATAGCGTATTTGAGAAGGAATCTGCTGAAAATCTGTCTCACTAGGAATGTTTAATTCGAATAGAATAATCTGTTCTAACGAACGAGCTGTCGATGGCTGCAGACCTTCAGCCGTTTTTAGTGGATGATGGCCTGCTTTGGCTGTCCCTGGTGTCATAGAACGGTGAGCCTTATAATCGCCCGAATGTCAAAATTTAGTGTACACGATGCGATGAGAAGACAATCACTGCAAACTCCATTCATTCATACTACACCAAAGTATGTGGACTGCGTGCTGCGGCTGCGTCCCGTTTCGGGTCCGGCGGATGACCCTGAGTACCGCCGACTGTCGGACTCAACAAGTCTGCCCTGCTCGGCGGCAGCTGCTGCTGCGGGGATCAGCGCGGATGGAGCGATCAGGCCCAGCCGCGGCCGGCGGTACAGGGTGCTCGATCGGCCGCCGCTCGCTGAGAAATCCTCGCGGATCCTGCCGGCGCTGAATGGTGGGCTTATACAGCGCGGCGCGGCCGGGATGGGCCGGCGCGCGCCGAATGGCAAGGAGCTCCCCCCGCCGCGCGGCGAGCTCGTCCGGATGGGTTTGGCGCCAGATTGATGCCACATTTGAATTGGGTTGTTTGTGCTGCCGGTCGGCGGATGAGTCCGCCGCAGATCCGCGCCCGTCAATGGTCCGAGCAGGCTGATATCAGCACCCGCCGCTCTCGACTCTGATTTGCACCGAGGTGTGGGGAAGTGATTTGCGTTTGAATATGTCAGACTGTTATGATTTGGCATATTTTTCCCCGGGATGTCATTTCCCCTTCGTTGGGAGTGACACGGTGAATATTAATCATTTACTTTTTTTCGTTTGCTTGGCCCATGCATATGTTTGGTTATATGCTGTTTCCGACCGTAATTGATCTTCATCGTAACTTCATCCATGTTCCAATTGTTTTTTTTTTGTTTTTGAAACGTTTTTGTTTCGGCTGCAAAATCTTCATCATATCTCAAAACTTTGTTTCGTTTGTGTCCTTCACTAGTTTTTCTCCCTTGACCTTCAGACAGCCGTCTGTTGCTCGGACGAACTCGCAAGCTGCGCTCATTTGCTCTGTTTAGTCATACTGGCCGTGACACTGAGTGTGTTTTTCCGGCGTTAACTCGGCCTAATTCGCCGTTCGAGCCGGCCGCTGTCTCCCCACTGTTGTCCGTCCGACGCCGTGAAAGCCAATCGTTGCCGACGGTCGGGCGATCGACTCACGCCGTAAAATCGCCCCGTGCGCCGTGTTTGTATCCGCTGCGCCAATTTCCGCCGCCTGTCGCGCCGCTGTTTTTGTGGTCGACGCGTCACCACACCGGTGGGGACCTGTTGTCCCCGCCGGCCGCCGCATAAATGGAAACTCAGATTTACGGCTCGGTCGAGCGACGGTTGTAAATCTGTCCGCTCGTCACCGCCGGCCGGCCAAGGAACGGGCTGGTGCGTGCGGCGGCTGCGTCCGCCGGCGCCGACCGTCCCCGGAACGTCAGAGGAGAGATTGGATCCTTCCGGGACGATTTGTGGGAATGCAACGGAAAATTGAGTGATATTTGCTGCACCCCGAATCCTCTTCTCCCAAGATTTTGGCGTGAATGTCTTGCGCCATTTGTTATCCGTGAAAGTATTGCTCCGTGCCCGATCACCTTTCCGCCCGCGAGTTCCCAGACGCCCATGGGATCGTGAGCGACTCGTGGCTCCGTCTCGGTGGCCGGTGCCGCCCACGGCACGTCTCGCCGCCCCCGCCCCCGCCCCCGCCCTGGGCGGCGGCGTGCCGTCTGCCGTCTGCTGGAGGGCGCCGTGTCGCACCTGGCGCCGCCGCCGCCGCACTTTATGGTGGTTTATCGCTGAATGATGTGGGCATGTGTAGCGACTTCATTTCGAGCCCCGGCTGTAACGGCCGGGCAGGGACCGCGACCGCCGGCTCCGCGGCCGCCGCCGACGGCCTGCTCACGACCCGAAAAGCTACTCGCCGAAATTAGGTGGCGCCAAGTTGGCGAGCCTGTGTCCGCCTTACGACTGTGCTCCTTACAATGAACGAGCGGCGGGGATGGCGCCAGGTGACTCCGCACCGGAGGGGGGGGGGGGGTAGGTGTGAGGTGGCGGGGTCGTGACCTCTGGCCGATGTGAGCTCGAGGAGAGGTCGGAGAGACCGGGGTCACGTCTGTGGCGGTAGGAGTCTGTGGCGGTAGGATTGGATGAAAGCGGCCGGCTCTGGAAATGCCGTCTCTATGAGACCGGTGTCATTTCTGCTGGATGCTGAAGCTGACTCGATGTTGATGTCTGCTGGGATTATCTTACTGCGCTGCAGAGAGGCCATTCAGCTCTTGACGGCACGTAATCAAGAAGCTACTATAAGTAGTATTGAGGCTGTCATATCTCCGCATTGAGGAGGACGAAATAGGCTAGATCAGATGTTAGTGGATCCTCAAAAGAAATAGAAATATTTGACTGTCATGCAGTGCAGGTATCTTAGCTTACCCTTTCGGTTTTTAGGCCAATGTCTGTATGTGATGTGCAAGCATCTACGTAGCAAGAAACACCATTGAGTTAATGTCTGACTCTGTAGCTTACATAACATCCCGATTTGAAGGCCACCTTGGTCGATCCTGTCCCCTTGGGCCTCGTCAGACCCGTGCCGTACTGCTCCCCGCTATACAATGTATCTTGGTCAAACCCAAAGCTAAACGACCTCGCCGGACCACCACATCTCCCTGTCGAACCCGCCCTGCCACCGCTCCCGACTGACGCTCCCCATCGTCCGGTCACCGTCCTGCGCGGTGGGTCGCGTGCCGCTCTCCGCCGATCCATCACCCCCGGCCGCAGGTGGCCGCACGGCCGGGTGACACCGCCACCGCCGCTGCCGGCACCGGCTCGTTTTTACCCGTCCCTGCTCATTGATAGATGAGCTCCCGGATGACGTGGGTTCGGAGCGCTGCCGGCTGCCACTGCAGGTTCGCAGTTGTTCACCTGATGGTGTTAATGTCAGAGGGCGTGTCAGCAATGTTAGCAGCGAAGCTTGAAGGCGCAGTTCTTTATGACTGTAACACTGGTTGTGAATGATGCGTCTGGCTTGACGCTGGATCATTGGTAATGCATCGTTAGCTCAGACAGCACGAGCCCCCACAAACTACGTAGCTGGTCGTGAGACACATTTTACTCTGGGCGGTTGAGACCTTTGCAACGTCACTCGTCTGACATACCTGGCTGGTCCCTCCGCTCCTGTCTCCTCACTGCCCCGGAGACCGCTCCCCTGTCCATTCTGTCGGGGCGCGGCGGCCGTCAGCCGGCACTGCGCCTCTCCACGGGGATGGTGGCGCGATGTTTTATAGTGCGCCGAGCGGCCCTGGACGCCGCCGGGGGATCGTTCCCGGCAGCAGTGGCCGCACCGGCGCTCTTTATATTCATTGCGGACGGTGTCGGATCGGCAGGCGGACCGCGAACGGGCCCGCCGCCATTGTCAGACCGGACGCAGTAGGCGGCCGGAGACAGCGGGACTGTCGGAGACTGAGACCGACCGGCGCCCACAGTTTTACGACAGCGCAGTCAATGCAACAGTGGGTCAGTTCTGATCACAGCTATAGTCTCCTGCAATAGGACATTTATGGGAAATCAGGCAGCGGAAACGCCGTCTGGAATTTTATGTGATGGGTTTCTTGAGGACCACGAACCTCTCAAGAGCATGTGAAAAGCAGGCAAAGTTCCTCAAGCTCTAAATATAATAATACTCATATCGTACCCTTTCCGTAGTTTCCGTCTGAACGCCACCATATCGCCCGGAGTGATGTGACCCGGCCGCAGACCGGAGCTCCCCCACATGTCACCTCGGGCGTCCCACATTCCGCCCCGGGGCGGACCGTGCGCCGGCCGTCGCCGGTTTCGGATGACAGACGCTCTCCGTCTCCATCGATCGAGACGAGATGCCTCCTCTGCGCCGGGTCCATCCAGTGGGGCGAACCGGACTGGAGACAGCTGGGGATACTTCGGGACGATTAGAGACGATTGGAGACTGCTCCGCACAGCTGGGGACGTTTGAAGCCGGCTGGGATTGTTGGATGTCTGAGGATGGATAGGAGTGCAAACAGAACTACCCGGAGCTATTCAACTATGCACTGAACTACTTTGGAACCGACTGGAGCTGTCTTGAGTGCCCTTTATCCACCCTGAGCCGCGCCGCTGCCGCTGCCGCTGTCGCCGCCACTACTGCTGCTGTACCGCCCCTCCCACGACAGCCCGCTGCGCCGCCGCGCGGTGCCCGTCTAGTTATTCGATTTGGGAGGCAATGAGTCAGACCTGTCAGCGCCTAATTTAAACCTTACCGGGAAACGTGCGCCGGAAGAAAACGGTTAAAGTGCGTTTGGCGGAGGACGGGACGCGGCTGCGCCCAGGAAGATGGAATGGGGACGGCCCGATGGTGACAGCGTGGTGGCGCCGGCTCGGCTGATAAGGAAGGGGAGTGGAGTTACCTGCTCCCGGATGTCGAATCAAACTCCCCGCGCCGCCCGACGTGCTGGAAGGCGCGGGTGTTGGCGAGTGTTGTCCTGTGTGGTATGTGAAGCGCTTGTAAGGGCGGCTAATGGCACTCGGTCCTACCTGTTTCCGAGGATCATTGATGTCGTTGCGAGGGTGTCGGATACAATGGCGGCTTTGTGCGGTGTCGACCTCTGACCGTGTTTGACCCGGCGGCGCCGGACCGTCACTGAAGAGCTATCGATCTCGTCCATATTGGAGGCGGCGGCCGGCCGACCGAGCACCGGTCGCCATTCTTCCGCGCGAGGTTATCGGACCGTCTGTGTGCTCACAGGCCGACTTCTGAGGCCAGATTCGGTTGTCAAATGCAAATTGGGTTAATATACGATGACGGCTGGCTTTGAGACCGAATGGCGGCGTCGTAACGCGAGCGGCGCCGATGGCGGCGGAGCTGGAGCTCAGACGGACCGGCCATCCGTGGAATCGTCGGCCGTCGGCGCCGACAGCGGTCACGGAGCGCGCCGCTGTCCCGTGTCTCCCGTCCCAGCCCTCTCCGCCGGACCGCCGCTCACCGGTGCTCCCTCCCTTCCCTCCCGTCCACCCCGCGGCGACGGCACAATATTGTCCGCGCTCGCGCTGGGCGCCGGTGATTTAGGTGTTGTGCCGCCCCGGTGGCCGCCGGCCGGCCACTGGCCAGATTGCAGGTCACGCCACGGCAACTTTGGCCGTCCGTCTTGTGCGGCGGCCTGACCGCGGCCCGCAGCGCTGTTGGACGCTCGCTAAACGCTGCGATTCTCTCTAGTGTGTTGCATCGTTGCGTTTGATGCAGTTCGTAGGTATCGGATGTGTTTTTAACCAGCGTTTTCTGCCTTTCCCAGGTGCGGACAGCGTGCGTCCGTCGGGTTTTCCGCGGATCACGCAGGACCCGATGCCGCAGCCGGTGGAGAAGGGCCGCGACTTTGTGGTGCGGTGCCGGGCCACGGGCGACCCGGAGCCGACCATTCACTGGTTCAAGGACGGCGTGCCGGTCAACATGTCCGACAGCCGGTACCGACTGCGCGGCGAGCCCAACAGAGGTGAGCTCCGGCGCGTAAAGGGGACATGAATGGCGAGTTTCAGCGCATAAGGCATTTCTCTTCATTTCCTGGTGTCAAGTTGAGCGTATACAAGCATCGCCAGACAATATTATTTGTACATTACACATTTGGCGATGAAATTTGAAGATGTACATGTGCATACAACTATGTACAAGCTGGGTGCCAATTAAATGACCGACCACCCTGAAGCATAATTATATCAGTCACCGTAATAGACTATGAACACAACATTCACCTTTCATTGTGTCGGCATATCATGAAAACAGTTTTGCTTCGTTGACAGTTGCAAGTAATGAATTCGAACTTTGCATGACTGGCTGATTGTTTGTTTCAATGCGTGCATGCCGGTTTGCGGAAGTGAATTAGTTTCATATGACCTGTTAACCTTGAAAACAAACGTGTTGTTAGTGGTTGAGAATATGAGGCTACCCATCAAGTGACGAGCAGTCAATTTTCCGTTGCCATTCGGAACAATGCGAAAGCGCGGTTATTTCCATTTCACTATATAGTTAATGTTAGGTGCCCCTGTCTACACCACATCCATTCGATAACGCTGTGCACTCATCCACTCTCTCCCTCGGTACTGACCCGAACAGCGAACTGCCGTGAGCCTGATATACACACGCCGATCAACGGATAATGCTGGCGGCGAGTAGCGCCAGTGCGGCGTGTTTGGCGCGGCGGTGGCGAGTACGACGCTTCGCCGTGACACTTGACAGTGACCGGCTCCGAAATCGGTGACAAATAGCGTCAGACCGCTGAAAACGCGAATCGATGGTTATTGCTGCACTTAGCACTTAGCAGCACCAAGGTGCGAGATTGACAACCGCTGTGCTCACGGGTATGCTTATTTTTGTGCAGCATTACCCTCGACGGGCAAACAAAAAAGTATATTAAACAAAAATATTCGGAAAACTTACGTCGACCGCTCAAATGTATGTAGGCGCACCTACCATATCTGAAGCTAACTTTGACGTTTAAGCTTTCTCAGAAAAATTGCTGGTTGGTTCCGGGTTTGCCTTTGTCTGGTACTGAGTGCCTGGAATAAGGATATTCATATGTATATTGGATCGACCGGTCACCGGGTGCAATGTATGACGTCTTTATTCCTGCCACTGCAGTTTCCGAACTGTGGTTATACGGTGCCGCAGGCTCTCGCTGCCTCTTCTAGGAACAGCCACACTCAACTTGCTTTGTATCCGATAAGATCCAATTTCGTTAGCCTAATTTGTCGTCATTTAATCCACGACTGGGCGTGTCCATTTGTTCCCCGAGAATTCCCAGTGGACATCTGCGCGGGACGGGACGTCTCGCCATCCCCCGGCCCGGGCCCGAGGGGGGGGGGGGTGCTCATGGCCCGCCCCTCCCATGTCGATACGTGTCCCGGTCGGCAGTCGCGTCTATCGCTGTAGTTTGTCGGGGCCGATGGGCCGCAGGTGTGGACTACAGCGCATCGAACGTCTCCCAGCGGCGTCCGGTCCGACAGAGTGGCGGCCCGAGCCGACGGGCGGAGGACATTTCTCAGGCGCGCCCGGCCAACTTTGGCCCAAGTAGGCGCCGATGGCCTTTCCATATGTTTCGCAGACTTTCCATGCCACCCTGCTCTCCGATTCTCCGTTCTCCGTTTCTAGAAGTGTCCTCGGAACAAAGCGGTCGGAGTGCAGAGAAAGCGCTGTTTCTCAGCCCGTACCGCTCGGACTAGCGAGTCTCGCAGCTGCCTGGAGGTTAGGCTGTACCGTACTACACGACTGTCGTGCGGCACAGTCTACCTTTCAGGCGGCCAGGCCGCCCAGGCCGCCCGGCCTCTGCCCCAGCAGAGAACTGAGGACGGCTCGTCCGTGCGAGACAACTTTTCTGAGATTTTTCTTCTTCTTTTGTTTTCTCTCTTCTTTCTTTTCTCTTTTCTCCCTTTTTTCCTCCATCTCTCTCTCTCTCTCTCTCTCTCTCTCTCTCTCTCTCTCTCTCTCTCTCTCTCTCTCTCTCTCTCACTTCTCCATGCTCTCTCCCTCGCTCTGTTTTTCTCTCATCTCATCCAATATATTTTACACATTCATTGCTCTCTCCCCTCCCTCTCTTGCACCATTATCTTTCTTTCTCTCGCTCTTTCCCCCTCTATCCCCCCTCTCTCTCCCCTCTCCCTCCCAAATAACTCAGGCTGTTCGGCGTGTCACCTGGCAGCAGAGCCTTTGTGTGCCCCGGGATCGATAGGTGGCACCAGCTCACTACTTGCCGCCGGCCCGACCGCCGTGTAATGGAAGTCAACCGACCGGCGCCGCGCCGCTCTGACGCCCCATCAGTCGCGGTCGAGACGTGAGTCCGATGGTCCAGAACCGATGACGCATCGGATGTGGGCCATGGCTATATGACGTGGCTACAAGGGTCTGTTAGTAAATCCACTAGAGTGAAATGCGCCTTGGAAAGACAGCTGGCTGGAGAAAACAGCCTCGTAAAATCCTCAAAGATGGCGTTTGCCGCGGACGGCCCCTCTTACCAAGTTGTGCCGAAAAGTTACGCGGAATAAAGTGTGAGAAATACGCCGCGCGGTGAAGACTCAGCGATCGTGCGCTCTGGCGAACATGGGAAGCCCATTTGGCATTGAGAAGATATTGACCACGGGGATACGGCCACTCCCGCGGCGGAGCGGCAGACGCGCTCCACTCACCAGTTAGGAAGTGTTTCAGTGGATGCGCTCTGTCGGCTTTGGGTGTTTATAAATGTGCTCTAGTCGCTGTCTCCGATAACAGTCTGAAGAAGTCCACACTCCGTAGTGCTATAGTCTGCGTGAACGATGGTTAGCTTGTCTTCAGAACATACAGAAAACGATGCTGAGCACAATCCACTTTTCGTTGATTTTGACCTTTCTGCATGGGTCTATTCAACTGCATTCCTTGACTTTTTCTTTCAATATATTTAACTTAATATCAAGTCATGGCACACAACAGCATTCGTGCCCATTACAACTGCCACTACCGGATGAGACGTTTTCGGGTGAGGGCGACGGGCAGCTCTTAGTGATCCCATAGTGATATGTCGGAACTCAAAGCTCATCTCCTGCACCGTCCACTGTTGGCCGACTCGGCGGGAGGACCATGGTTCCGCTGCCGGTCGGACCGGGGCGCCGGTACGCCGGAGGAGCAGATGGCTCACCGTCTCGTTGTAGCTAACTAGCTCTATCAATATGTCGAACTAAGTGAGCCGGCCGCCGAGCGGGCCCCGACACTCGCCGAGAAAATTTACGACATAGCCGCTAACAGTCTCCTTTGAATGCTGATTGGCTGCATACGAGATTAGGGCGGCGGCGCAGGGGCTAACTTGGGCGGACAACTTTGCATGCCGGCTGATCGTAAAAGGTCAGCCACTCGGCTCGGAATGTGCCATCTACCGCGGCTCGCGGCAGCGTGGTGTGGTGTTTGAATGTCCTAACGGGACCGACTATCTGCTGGCCAAATGTGATACTTTTTGATATTTATTAGTTGGTTTAATTTTATTATTTTGCTAAGGTGTTTAGATGCTCCTAAGTTACTGTCTCCTCTTAGCTTCCGTCAGTCATCGTATTCTTTCGTGATATTTCTAAAAAAAAACACGGTGGCTTTAACATCAATTATTATTTTCTTGGCCATTGTTTTTTTCATTCTGCTTATCAGGTTTGTGTACTAGGTTACAATTGAATGAGAACGCATTCCAGAACTGTGACCTCATTTCACCATTCATGTGAATGTTTTTACACAAATTATTTTCCTTTTCTTCGTCACAGCGCATGTCTGAGACAGAGCATTGATGACGTAGTTACATGTAATCAAAACTGCCCGCGGTCATTAATGCTGACATTTGTCATGATTCGTGTTCTTTTTCTTTCAAAAAGCCAGCAAGTCTGGGTCATTAGCACGGGGGTTTTATAACGCGGTAAAAATAACCCTGTCGACAAAGTATCGCTCATTAACCGCTCCGCCGATGACGCATACGACTCTGATTAACGCCCATGATTCGGGGAACGGCGGCGGGGCTGGAGCTCGCCGAACCGACCACTGTACCCAGACGCACCGGGCGGCGTCCGGGGGCCCGCGTCCGGCGTCCGCGCCGCCAAAGACAGAGCGTCTGACAAATGACACGTCGCCACCGGGTGCAAATGCACATCAAGGAAATGGAGCCGGCCGCCACCGGCCATTCGGCAGAGTGCGGCGCACCCGGCCGGCGAAACGCCGACCATCAGCCAGCCGCCAGCGGCCGAGGAGCTAACGGCAACAGGGGCTGGGGCGCCACGAGCGACGCACGGCCGGAGGTGGCGGTCGCAGTCTGCTGGTAGATGGTGATGCTGGTGAAAGGATTGGCCGATAGAAAAGCGATGGTGATAGTGTGCATGAAAAAGTTGGGATGTTCGGGCACAGCGCACGATTGTGTAATGTGTATGGATAACTTGTTAGAAAAACTTACGTCCCGAGCTTTTGCAGAATGCAGTCAAGCATCGATTTGCTCACCTCTCCATACGGACGCCTCTCTTGTCGTCAGTTTTGTTTTCCTGTGGGCTTCTTAGTCTGAATCATTACCTTTTCGAATAGAATATCCATTCGACCGGATCACTGCTCTTCTAATTTGTCAGGATTCTTTTACGTGCCTTTTTTATCGCACCTACGGACGGGTGTCCGTTTCGGCGGTCCGTGTCGTGCAGTACCGCCTGCCCACGCTGTCGGGCTCGACTCGGCCTAATTCGGCTTTACGAGGTGCGGAGGGTATCGTCACACTCGGCTAATGTCTGCTCGTTACCGGACGGATTCCCTGACGGCTTGTCAGTGTGTTCGGGTAACGGTGGGGTAGAGTCAGGGCGGGTCTGGTGCCACGTTACTCCGTACCGGTCTCTCATTGTGCTCCTAAGAAGCGCCCGAATACGAGCCCCCCTGTGCTGTACCCGCATTGTGCAGGTGCTGTGGCATACCGCGCGGCTTATCCTTCGGTGATTTTTGGCATAAACAGAAGCAAACAGTCCCCGCACGACTTCGGAACTTTCGGATTCATAAATTGGATTAAAAAAGTTTTCCGCTCACGGTATTCATTCGCGGTAATTCCGCAAGTAAGGCAAGCTGTGCCTGTTTGCTCAATGTGGCTTCAAGGGTTCTATGAAAGGTAAAATTTGATGTTATCACATTAACATCAAAAGAACATTTCAAAGATATGTAACATCAACGCTTTGTGGCTAAAGAACCGTCCATCATCTCAGTATAGCAGAAACATTGCAGGCATTAACAACCAAAGGCTCGGTTTTTATGTTAATCAAGGCAGACTGAGATTCGTAGCCGTCATTTTGTAGCTATGACACCATTCAGCATTAGACCGCGGAGTGACGGACACCAGAGTGAACTGCGTTTCGCTTTGATCGGTTCGGTTTCATGGGTCGATTGTGTGTTTAATGTTTTACTTTACGGCCCAACATGCGTAAAATGTGCGTTTTAGAAATGTTGCAGTCCGCCAGTATAAAGTTTATGACCGGTAAAGTCAGTGGCTGCCCGTTTATTGTTAGATGATTACAGGAGATTGAAACTTTTCTCGTTTTAGTACCTGCTTCTGTTCCAAGACTCTATAGTGTTCCAAAGTTCTAAGAACTTGAGCTTCTCCAACCTTTTTCGGTTTTACTTTGCGCCCCAGTGCGCCGCCGCTCTTTTGTTTGCTGTCGCTTAATGATTCGCAGATTCATTCTGGGCGATTCATCCGTCTGCTGTTCTGTTTCGCTCTTTTTCGTCTGTTCTCCACACAGCCGGCTTTGCTGTCGTCGCCGTCTCAATCTGGCGTTTCTCAATCTGACTGTTTTCATCTCCTTCCTCTCGGTGCGGGCCCGCCCGGCGCCCGCCGCGCTCCAGCTCATTTCATATATATCCATATTCGCGGCGCGCCGTCACGCCCCACATTGTGCGCTGCGTTTGAACTCGCCGCGCGCTCCTCTGATGAAAACCGAATCCACCGTTCGAACCTGTTTGCAAACGGCGTGTGGTCCCGCATTTCTCCCGCCCCTAATGATGGAATAATGGGTCTCCTTGGCTCGCCGGCTGGGTCGCGGAGGCCGGAGTTCCTGCCCGCCCGGCGCCCCGCCCGTCGGCCGTGGCCGCGCGCGCCGCGCTGACGGCTCCGTATTGAGAGAATCCCGTGTCCAATTGGAGCAGCCCGGCCGGCCGGCGCCCGGTTCCGATGCAGATATTGCAGAGCGTCCGAGAGGCGACAGCGCCGCTGGAGAAAGTCGGAAACTGTTATCTACACTGCAGATGCGAGCTGTCTTCGATTCTCTTCGGCTGAACGTTTCTGAATGGAGGCCGGACGTTTCGTTTGGAATATATCGTAATCCGAGCTGCAACAAATGTGTAGTTTCGCGACGAGTTCGGACGACGGGCTCAAGTGTCAAACTGAAAGTTTGCTGCCATGTCTGACATCCGCCCGGAGTTGACGGCGGTGCAATGAGGCGTCAGTGACGCCGGGCGGGCGCGTCTCCGCCCAACGGTGCAGGTGACAAACATGATTAACCTGTCGGCCGTGGCGGCGGCGATGCCCGGCGGGCAAGTTTGCCTTATTTGTCGGGCAGTAAACAGTCCCGGCGGACGGCGGCGGCGGCGCCGAACGGGCGGACCGACGGCGCTGTGTGAGAGGGCTGCGACGTCGGCGCTGGGAGACGCTGGGAGGGATAGTGCATCCCGGGTCCAGTCCTTCGTGGCCGACGGCGGTCCGCCGACTGCCGTCGCCCGTTGACGGCTAACCAGCTGCGGGGCCGCGGCCAGCGCAGCTGCTCCCGGACACTGGGCCGCGGCCGGCACTGCCAATCGGCTGATGGAGCGCCGCCGACCTCCTGGGAGCCGGCCGAGGCGCCGCCCGCGGTCCGGCCGGCGCCGCGCAGCCGTTAGCGGCTCTTTATCGCGCTCAGCGCCGCCCACTACCCGCCGGCGGCCGCCCACCGATCGCCGCCGGTCGTACCCGAGCACTCTGTGACCCGACTTGGATCGTTTCATCAATCATTTGTAACCTTTCTCTAGGAGTTTATAGCTTAGCGATGTGTTATAGATCTCCTAAGCTCATGTCTATGTTTACTGTCCCTTACCTTTTTGCTAGTTTCTACTTAGCGGATCAGCTATCGGTGTTGTTCCCTTGTCACCGCCGCTGCGTCGCTCCCCGGGGACGTTTTCAGCGTCCCCCCGGCTATTTACGACCCATTCGGCGGTGCGCCCGAACAGTCTCTCGGCGCGCGCTGGGCGCTCGCGTGACACCGCGGCGCTGCCGTTCGCGGCGTTCGCTCGTCTGACACACCGTCGTGTCGCAGAGTTTAGTGCGGTCGTTAGTGCTGCGCCGGTCGCTCAGCGGCGTCGCGTCGGTCGGGGAGGGCCTGTTTGTGCGCCCGAATGTCGGCCGGTTTTTGAGCTGTTGCCTTGTTTTCTCGGTGATTGGTGGCGTGGGGGCTGACCCGTCGCCGTCGCCGTCGCTGTTGGTGGCGGCGGCTGTGGCCGGGTCACTGTGTCCACCCGCCGGCGGTGTCGCCACTGACGTGTGCCCTCCACTCCGAACTGCGGCGACCTGCGCTGTTGTGGTCTAGGCACCGGTCGGCGGCCGGACGAATTGACTTGTTGACGACCGTCGTGCGTGGCGGCCGAGATTGAATGGCGACCGCGCTCCCTTCGAACCACAGCAACCACCGCAGCCGATTTTTCGATGCAAAATAGGCGCCCCGTGGAACGGTCGGCTCGGTCCATTTCGGTGGCGGTCGTGGTGAACGGACGATCAACACAGTCGCTATGACGAGCCGGCCGGAGAGGCGCCGGCGGCGAGGTGGGGCGCGTCCCCCGTCCCCCGGCTATAGTTTCACCCGCTGTGGGGCAGGTGGGCGGCGAGCGGGAGTTTAAATACAGTGCGCATACTGGAGCCCGACTAACTTATGCAAATGTGGACCTTTGACCGCAGTATTCCCAGAGAGTGAGCCTTTCGCATATCCAATGCACTTATGGCGGGCGCAGTTAGATGCCAAGTGGCTCAGCTGGACTGGGAAGGAGCTGAATGTGGCTTAGTTCTCCGAGTAAAATGGCATTTCATGAATGGGTTCGTATGCGTCCTTAATGCTACATTTTGACCGTATTTCCTGACTTAAACAGCACATGGGACAGCATGGGGCATGCCGGAACTACAAAGTATCTTTTGCCGTTGTCCTTCGCTGAGCAAATTGCCACCTGACTCCCTAGGTCCGAATTTTAAATAATTGGTTTTTACGGTTTTCGCTCATTTCCAGATCCACGTCATACTGGCTTTGAGGTGTGTCAGTGGCCCGTCTTTAGATCCGTCCCGTGGAGTATGCACCATGCATATGGTCAGCACCTGTGCTATGGTCTGTTTGCTGCCGTAGGCATATAGGCTGTAAGTGCAGACCGATGGGAGTGACCAACAGGCAGTGCTGTCAAAACGATGGATGTGGGTTCTTGTAGCTCAAACAGTTTCGAACCTATCCGCACTGAAACAAGCGTCTCGCGAGTGTATTGCTCGCACTGTGAACTACCAGATTCATGAGACGAGCCAACTCTGTCCGAGGCCTGCCGACAACGGCGCTGGGGACGATTGTAGGCTCCAGGTAGCGGAGTGGTGTCTGGATTCCAGACGGTCCCCCGGCGCCCACCCCGGATGGCCCGGTACGATCTCGGCGACTGAGGAGTCGGACCGGCACCGATTGGACTTCCCAGAAGTCGCCCCGGTCTCTACGAGCTCCACTCTGTCCGGCTCGGCTGGCTGGCTGGGTTGGGCTGGGCTGGGCTGGCCTAGCTTGGCTCTGCTTGGCAGGGCCTCGGCTAAGGAATTTTGACTGGTGGGCCACTTGGGCAGCGACATGGACTGACCTTCGAAGCCATAGCCCCCCCCCCCCCCCAATTTTCGATTTCTCCCCAGATTTCGGCCACTTTATTCTGCAAAAAACGTCAGGATGGCATTCAAAAAATGTAAAAAAAAAACGGGGCTCGACCCCCCCCCCCCCCCCCGACTCTTCATTGAGAGAGGAGAGAGTAGGGACCCACAACCCTCTCAGTGGTGATACTCCCGCGGTGCACATAAAATCGCACAAGCACGGAATATATAGTCTACGATATATCGTAGTACCTACATATCGACATATCGACATGTCGTAGACTATATATTCCGTGGCACAAGTATGCACACAATATTGACGCAGATTATAAAACTTTGGACGATAACACGACCGTGAGTGGATCGCTCGCCGACTAGTCGGAGATTCGGAAGCGGTCGGACGGGATCGGGCGTTGTTGGGTGAATCGGGAGGAATTGTGAACAGCACGAGTGCAACTTTATATATAAAGTGGGTTGTAGCAGGAACCCCAAAAGGGGGTTGTAGCAGCAACCCCAACATCTCTGAAAATGATCATTAAGCCTATTGGTGTCGCATGGAAAATAACTGACTCAAAAGCCCAAGCGCACTGCGCAACCCTGATATTTTCTTTATAAAAAAACTAAGTTATGTACACGTTCACTTCTGGTGAACAGTGTCTCAAACTTCAGATTTCTCTTGGGTGTCTGAGTGTAAAATTCGAGCCACCCAAAATGTGAGAGTGGAAAATTATCCATTCTTATTCTTGAGTGTCATCTTCAGCCCAAATGAGAAATTTTTGGAACGCTGACTGTGAACGGTTCGAAATTCGTCCAACTGGTCAGATGTGTGACTGCAAGCATCATACCGGTCGTGAAGACGCATAATATCGCTTGCAGACTTCAATCGGCTGGAAGTCGCCGACACTACCTCTAGTTTGACTCTGGCTTATATCGTGTCTATCGGCGAGCCGTCTGAGATCGCTCGCAGGCTTATCCCCGACCGTCTGAACCGGTCTGTTCTTTATTCGAAGTTTTTCTTGTAACCGACTGGTCTGCGGCAGATGCTTATGTGACTGCAACCACTCGATCGATCGGAAAGTTTGAAAGAACTCTCGCAGACCTCGATCGGCTGGAAGCCGCCGACACTATCTGTAATTGACAGAGGCAGACGTCTTTCGCGATTATTGCATAAAATTTAAAGCCTCGGTCACACTTCACCGGATTGGACCAACGGACGAGAAACGGACGAGAACTGTCAGCGTCCGGTGATGTCCGTTTGTTTCCGTTGGACGTCCGTTTGTCATCCGTTAATATCCGTTCCATGTCCGGTGGTGTCCGGTTGAGCACACCGGACACCACCGGACATGCCGAACGGATATGAACGGATGAGAAACGGACGTCCAACGGAAACGAACGGACATCCCCCGGACATCACCGGACGCCGTCCGTTTCTCGTCCATTGGTCCAATCCGGTGAAGTGTGACTAGGCTTAGTCCACTTAGTCCACTATAGTTCACTTTTTACCCCAAGAGGATATTGCAAACAATAGGTTGATTTTTTTTTCACAAGAATATGTTTCACCGATGGGTACTTTACAGCCTGAAAATGTACGATAAGATCTACTAATTCAATTTGAAATGTGAAAAATGTGAAAACTTAGATTTTTCGGAAAATTACTGGTGGGCCAAATCTTTGAGGCTGGTGGGCCATTTCGGGTCACTGGTGGGCCATTTGGCCCACCAGTTAACATGTTAGCCGAGGCCCTGCTGCTTGGCTCGCCACAGCGAGAGCAGTGTGTCGAGAAGTCGCCAAAGTTCACCAGTTAAAACTCTTCTCTCGGGAAGTTTGCTGCGTTCGTTTCGCCCCCGCTGGACATTGTCGTTTCGTTGTAAGCCTTTTATCGCTGCTTCCCCGGGATGACTTATGGTGCCAATTAGACGTACAGGTCTCGCGAGATTAAGCGGTAGGTTTTGCACTTTTACATTTCCGGTTATATCTCAGAAACTAATCGAGCTACGATGAAGCCATTTTACACGATCATGGCCGGCTTGTTACCCAACAAGTCGATCGCATCTTCAACACTTAAAAGCTTAAGACGACTAAGATATAGCCTGAAGTACACCAAATTTTCTAGGTGCAAAACCTACCGCTAAAACCCGCGAGACCTGTACCTATGTCTGTTTGGTTTCGCTTGAATACGGCGGTTTTATGCTTTTATTTACATACTTGCTTGGTTAAGTCATGCTACGTATTGCATTTCCGAGGAAGGTGAAAACAAGCGTTCATTTTTCATTGTGCTTTACTGCAGATCGTTTTGTTTTGTCGCGGTAGAAAACGCTCCCTGTGTTCATATTCGCCCGGTTTACGACTTTTTCGCCCATTCGGCCTGTCTATTTGCCTTGTTGCTGACGCCTCGAGATCTTTATGACATACGGTAACTGCCATTGTCCTTTTTAGTTCAGAATCCCTGGAAATAACATGTGTTGTATTGTTTGCATTTCAGTCTCCCTTTGCACTGTAAAACTAAGAATTCATTGTTTTGCATGTTAGTTCCTTTTGCTCTTTCAGTTGGCTGATCTTCGCCTTAACCCGCGCCCCGTAGGGCTACCGGCGGACCCTACCACCCGTAGGGGGGGGGGGGGGGCGTTTCGGCCCCCCCCTAAGATCTCGGAAATTTACCGGCCGATTTTCAAAA